>NC_031986.2:25481537-26084037 GCF_001858045.2 Oreochromis niloticus
CTCACTTTACGTTATACAAGACACCTAGATGTCAAAATGGTCCCATCCTGGCCTGAAAATGTCTTAATTTAACAATGATCGCTATTTATTCAGCGATATGGAAACTTTAATTGGTTTAAGTCCCTCGGATTGGGGTCAGGTTTCTAGCTCCATTCCGCCTGAGTTGATTTCAATACTTTCCTTTTTTTTAATTGTTTATTTATTTAATTTAGTCACATGTTAGCTAATGAATAAGTAAGTCCAGAAATAAGTATTTTGTAGGTAACACTGTATCAGATGACCCAGATTTTCCAACCCGATTCGAAATTCCGGCTTCGAAAATCCATTTCTGATCAAGACTTGGACCGTGGCGGTTAAATAAAGTGACGTGAATGGACCCAGCTGCAAAGTCGAGGCTGTTACCTTGCTGAAGCTTCGCCGGCAGGTCCATGCTGAACGAATGTGTGAGAGGGTGCCCAGTTTGGAGCAGCATGCTGCTCCTGACTTCTCCCGAATAATTCAACCGCACCGAGAAATTATTGGCGCTATATTCCTCAGGAAAAAAAACAAAGTCCTCGGCTCTTCTCGCGGGAGAGGTAAACATAATAACCTAATCCATTCCGGATGTGCTCCACCGAGCGAACCCCAGAAGTCCGAGGTTTCTTCGCTACACCGCTGCCAGTATTTACAAGAAATCCTTCCGCCTGACCCCCGCTGACACATCAATTGTACTACAAAGCCTGCTGCATTACAACAACACGAACACACTGAATTAAAAAGGTGCCCCAAACTGTACAGTTTTCGGTAATTTTAAGCAATTTGCTTGAAAATGTAGTCGTGTTTCAATGAGAAACCCACGGACTGTTTTATTTACGTGACCAGTGCAGTGCTGCAGCACACCAAAGACGAAAAGCGCTTCCCCCAACAATAAATAATAATGTAAAATGCATATTTTAATATTGAATTAAAATTATATTATTGTTTATGGTAATAAGGTTGGTTGGACATATGAGAAAAGTTAACGTGATGTCATTTTTTTCCCCACATCATTCGCTAAGACTGGTACAAGAGATGATATGGTATTGGAAGCTCCAGTTACCATATGTTACTTTTTGGGTCAATGTGAAGATTTATTTTCTTGTACCATTGATTGTCCATGTTATGTATAGACCCCCAAGATCGTTGTTGTTGAAGACCATAAACTAGCAATTTTAAGTTATAAAAGTATTGTACTAAAAAAAAGATTTCTCAAGGCGTATTTGTTTTATATTAAAAAGCAAATGTAATTTTGGGGCAAACTGATCTTTTGATTTTGTATCAGCAACAACCACTAACCCTGTATTCACCCCTTTCAGTCCTGTCCACTACATGAATGTGACCCCGATCATTTGTTCTCTGCTATATTTAGCTGCTTCTATTTAAAGGCTGTGCAATAACTGATCCTCTCTAAAGAGTGAGTCACTGCTCTTGTGCTCTACTCCAAGAGTTTTGGAAATGCTTTTACCTCTTGTGTAATTTTTACAGAGGATATTTGTTACTGCCAGCAAGTTATAATGTCAGTGTACAATGGAGAATCAGAGGACAATGGCAGCTTCAGTGGTGCAGACTGTGAAAGGTATCTACCATGTGCTGGCTCTGGTCTCGTCTCAAAAACTAAACTAACTATCGTGGTTGGAGACAGACAGTTCTCTGAGGAGAAAATGTTACTGGTGCAGAGCTGTGACTATTTTCAAGCTCTGTATCGCTCCGGTATGAAGGAATGTCAGCAGGAAGAAATCCACCTCAAGTCTCTGCGAGCTCAAGGGTTCCTTTTAGCTTTAGCAGTTTACGTGGAGAGAAGCCAATTCTGGATGAGGACGACATTGTGGAAGCCATCGAATGTGCAGCTTTCTTGCAGGTGTCCACACTTACTAGGCATCTTATTGACCTTCTTGATGCAGAAAACTGTCTGCTGATGTATCACACCTCTGCAGTCTTTGGACTTATGGATCTTACCATGCAGCAGCACTGTTCATTCGAGACATGTACACTGACCTTGAGGTAGAGGTCAAGAAAACCTTACCATTAGAGCTTATCTCTTATGTGGAGTCTTTGACCCCCATGTTTTCATGGCTGTAGGAGCCCATGTGACCTGTGGTTTGGATGAAACTGTACATGCTGCCTCAAGGACCATCTGCTACCTCAATGAAACTGGCAATACTTGGAAAGTGTTAACAGATCTTCCACTAGAGGCCAGCACCTCAATGGCTGGAGTGACTGTTTTAGACAACAAACTGTTCATAATTGGTGGCATTCATGGCATCCATAAACAAGTTGTGGAATCTTGTTTCTGCTACAGTGTTGAAAGCAACAGCTGGAGCAGGATTCCCAGCACAGCACAGCTGCGTTACAATCTTAGTCTTATGGGTCTCAATGGTCATTTATATGCCATAGGAGGGGAGTATGAGCGAACAGTAATGTCATCTGTGGAAATATACAATATAAAAAACAGAAAGTGGACATTTGCTGCTAACCTACCTCGGCCAGCAGCAGGAGCAGCTTGCACCAAACCATGAGCAGGATATTTGTGTGTTTATGGAGGCCAATGGAGACCACTGAGATCTACGAGTATGCATCTGGGAAAAATGAGTGGCAGCTAGTTACCACACTGATCAGGCACCAAAGCTATGGTCACTGCATGGTGGGCCATAGGGACAACCTCTTCATCATGAGAAATGGCCCATCTGATGACTTCCTAAGATGCCTCATAGACTGTTATAACCTGAGTTTGGGCCAGTGGTCAAGCCTGCCTGGACACTTCGCCAATAGTAGAGGTTCACTAGTCACTGCTGTTGTAAGAGGGGACTCTGTGTTTACACTGAACAGAAGCATGACTCTAGAATACATAGTGGAAGGTAAAACCTGGAAGCCTAGGCGGCAGATGAAGGGTTTCCCAAGAAGTGGATCTGTGTGGACATTTCTGCTTCAGCTGCCAAAAGCTCTCAGCCTGCAGTAGTGACACTGTCTTTTGGATCATCAGTATTATTTAAATTAAACTGAGATGGGTTTTTGGTTGTTTTTTGATATTTTTTATTACAGCAATATTACTATTCATATCTTGATGCATGCTCAATCATTCAGGTAAGTGAATCCCAGGAAGTTGATTCTGTTCATCTGGACGTAGTGTTTTCATTGGGAGAAACTTTTGATCTGTGACTTTTTCAGTCTCAGCTGACCATAGCTTTCCCCAGCCTTATAAACAGAACATTTGCATAATGACTGAAACTAGCACCACTGACTAACAACAGACCCTGAGGTCAGTTTCATCATTGTTAAGACGCAAATTGTCATGATCCATGTTCGATGGGAGTTGACTATCATTCCCAGAGAGTTGGGGAATGGCTGCTAACACAGGACTGTAAGATGGTGAAAGATGTACCCTTAGGCCCCCTCCTCAATTCAGAAATGAAACCAGCGTTCCTCCCTGTCCAGGATGTGTACATCCTCATCATTGAAAGAGTGGCCACTGGCACGGGTTGCCAATTAATTTTCCCAAAGGGTCACATGAGAGAGAAACTGGGACTGGACCAATAAACTGAATTCAGTTTTGCTCAGTAGTGATTTTTTTTCTCTTTATGAGAAAAAAAGTAAGAGTACATGTTTAGAAAATGGAAATGTGAAACAAGCATAGTAAAAACTATAACATTTTATCAGCATTACCCAAAACAACTGAACAAAATGTGTATGTTTTTGCAAAATTTGAAACACTTTGAATTTTATACAAGGTGCTCTTGCTATTCTGAGTTTAATTACTTCATGTGCAGCTTTTCAGCTTTTCTTGTTCAGTGAGAGAAATCTAGTCTATTTTGGCTTTGAACAAATGCATTAAATTTAGGTTCAGTGTCTAAAGTTAAAATGTGAAGGGCGCACACATCAACAGCAAACAGAAGATCTGCATTTGCTGCTGATGTCACGGTCCTTGCTCTTTAACCCAGCATTTTGTGTTTTTTGGCCTTTTTAGTTCTATTTATTATTATTTTGTTTAGTTTAATTCTTAGTTTGTCTGCTGTTTAGGTTTTCTCTATCATGTATTCCTTTGTGGCTCTTTCTTGTTACTGCTTCAGATTACCTTATCCTTAGTTGAGTTGCATCTCCTTTGTATGGTGTTTTGAGCTTTACGTCATTTCTCTTGTAACAGATTGCTTGGTTATACTCTCAGTTTAGTATTTAGGGTTCTGGTATAATTTTCATGTGGCTTTTGTTTGTAAGAAAAAAATGAAAATGTGGTGCTTGAATATGATATATATGCATTTGTTGTTGGTTTTTAATCCATAGCTAAGATTATTGTTTCTATTTTTTTCTTCTTTCTTAATTCAGCCAAACATTTTTCTCCTCTTCATGTTAATGGGATAATGGTACATGTAAACTCTTATTTCCAAGTGAGTGCAGCATCCCCGGGCAGCTCAGCAGCAGACTGTATAAAAGTATAACAAACTGGGAAAGGACACAGAATACCTGACATGCTATTTATTTTCCTAGTTTATTATTTATTATCAATGCATATGTTTAGAAAAACAGAATATAAACATGGAGTAAAACCAGTCACTTATCCAGGCCTGACACTGAACTAGGATGGACACCTGTCCAAAAGACTCTTGTGCACTGGTAGAAGGCACGTTGCCTTCTACCAGTGCACAAGAGTCTTGGAACAAATGCAATGATTTAACAGAGAAAGTCCCATCAAATATATATGAGGGAATCCAGTCTGATGAAAAATGAGGGGGGAGACTGAAGGAAAACCTTGACCCTTGTTTCAATCCGGGGGGTCAATGTGGACATTGTGGAGGACTATAAATACCTTGGAGTACACATAGACAATAAACTGGACTGGGTTAAAAACACCACTGCACTCTACAGCTAGGGCCAGAGTCCACTCTATTTTCTGATGCGGCTGAGGGCCTTCAACATCTGTTTGACAATGCTCAGGATTTTCTATGAGTCTGTTGTGGCCAGTGACATCCTCTATACTGCTGCATGCTGGGGCAGCAGGTTGAGGATTGCAGATACCAACAGACTAAATTAACTTATCCGCAAGGCCAGTAATGTTGTGGGGATGGAGCTGGATTCTCTTAGGATAGTGTCTGGGAGGCAGATGTTGTCCAAGATAAATTCAATGCTGGATAATACCATGACGTGCTGGCTAGTCACAGGAGCACGTTCAGTGAGAGACTGAGATGACCAAAAAGCACTACTGAACGACAGAGGAAATCATTCCTGCCCGTGGCCATCTCCCTGTACAACTCCTCCATCTACTGCACAGTACACTCTGCAATAGTTACACCCTTTGCACAGTACCTTTGTACAGTAAAATAGCAAATGACAAAGTTCACAGGTTAGAGGTAAATGTCAATCATATATATTTCACCTCTGTAATATTCTTGATATGTATAAATGAGCGATTTGTATATATTAGTGCTATTTCTTAAATTTGTTAACTCTGTAACATATTGTATTATTTAAGTAGTTTAGTCTGTTACTGTTACTGTCTTTGAGCAACTGTAACCCACATAATTTCCTTAGGGATTAATAAAGTATTCTGATTCTGATTTTGGATCTCAGGTACACAGCCTTATTTTGAGAAAGACTGAGAACAATAATGTGAAAGAGTAACAGAGCATGCTGAGGTGGGAGAGAAACAACAGTGCTAATTGTGTCAAATACAACCCTGGGACTGTTCCTAATATTATATCTTCTTATAAGATGTATCTTCTTATAGATCTTCTGTAATGGTAAATGTGACCAAGAATAAGGGGAAGGCCAATGTTTGGTCTGCACACAAGGGAGGACGCCCTATGTGACCCCCGTCAGCTTTAGTCTGGGACAGAAGCCAGGACCCAGCCTATGTGATGGATGAACGTCTGTCTATAGACATTAATCTTGTTATGAGTGTTGGGGGCATGCTCTGTCTGCTCTGCTTCTCTGCACAGTTTCAAAAAGCACATATGAACAAATCCTACTAGACACTTTGAACAAAAAAACAAAACAAGAAAAACAAAACCTAAACGACCAAAATAAAAAAGACTGATAGTCTTCTTTACTTTAGTATTTTTATTTTATACTCCAGCTGATCTTTGAGGTCAAATATAACAGCTTATTTAGATTTTTATGTAGGTAACAGCAGTTTTTAACCAACTTATGAACTGATTCATTTGATGAAAAGAGAACCACAGTGCTCAGAGAATATTAACTAAACCTAAGCTTAAGAATATACCTACCATGTTAAAACTAAATCTTACTATTCCTTGGGTCGTGGTGGATGAGTGGAAGCCAAGAATAAAATAAATAATGATAGATCACAGTAGATCTGACCTAATACGCCTTCTTATATCACTTACTTATAGGTGGAAATAACCCTTTAATATACAAGCTGCAGATCTCAAGTTTTTGGACACACACACTTAAGTGAAGGACAACATCAACAAACCTAAACAAACAAAACAAACTGTTTTGTTTAGGTAATAAAAGGCTACTGAAAACAAGCCGCGTTTCCCAGCTAACATAGGGGAAGAGGCATGGTAAAGCCTGGACAGGTTGCTGTTGCAGGGCTAACACAAAAAGACAAACAACGATTCATGTCTATGGTAACTGGTGGTTACCCAACATGTCTTTGGACTATGGGAGAAAGCTAGAGTACCCATGTAAATGCAGACAGAACATGCAAACTCCACACCACAGAAAAGCCCTGGCCAGATGGTGGAGTTGAACCCAGGACCACACCATCATGCTGCCCATGATTCCTTCCATGGATTGACTCAGTGCAATGGATTGAGAGTGCCTGGTTGAGATCCAACATTTGCTGAAAACCAGGTTTTGACATGAGGAACACGTGACGTGGGCAATTACTCTCTGGACTCTATGTTCCTTTGTGGTTTCACCATGATATAACAACATCTACTAAAACCCAAAGATGCTCAATTCCATTAAGATCTGGTGACTGGGGAAGCACCGAAAATCCATTGACACTAATTGTCATGCTTTGGAAGCCAGACTCAGATGATTTCACTTTGGTAAAATGATGCATTGTCATGCTAAAAGTAGCTATTAGATCAAAAACTATACCCATATCAGGATACACATTAGCATTATGACTCAGACATAGTTTAGAGTTCAGATCATCATGAACTGGCCATATAGGGCTCAATGAACACCAAGAAAACACTCTCCACAATCATTACACAACTAGCCTGTATTTTCAACATAAGTCAGTTGGAGCCAGTTATTTGGTAACATGACAAATATTAATGGCAGTTAAAGCTTATGTAAGCTGGTAGAAATGAAATAAAATCAGTGGTTGTGATCTAAAATAAATGATATGTTTTCCCAAAGCACTTCACTTACATTTCAGTCTTGTCTCGCTTTTCAGAGAAAACAATCAGTCCCTATGGTCACAGATGTTCCCTCCTTTGTGTCATTTGGTTTTGGTTTTCAGACTCCCCACCCAACCCAACCCAACCCAACCCACCCATGTCAGCAGAATAATCTGTGACTCTGGTGAATATAAAATGTATGAGTTGCTGAGATTTTCTGTCTGACTCTCTTTAACTAGTCTGTGTTGTCAGGCATTGTGTGCATGTTTCTGTGGACAGAAAAGAGGTGTGGCTGAAGACACTTTTCACCATGTCAGTCTCTGCTGACCTTTGACCTCTTAACTCGTCTCAATATGCTTGTTTTTCCTCACATAGTTGTTACCATGATTAGCTTGATAGCATCCAAGAGAGTGTAGGTTGATAAACAGCTAAAAATAAAGCATGATAAGACCTACTCCTAACATACATACATACTCCTAATGAGATGATGGATGGTATCCTATGAAAAGCAGAGGGCACCAGTTCTGGATCTGCCAATTCTTGTATTCTGTGGTAAATCATGATTTACACTGTGCCAGGCAATGAGCACAGGGCCCACAAGAGGACGCCATGCCCTCAGGCAACACTCATGAAGTCAGTTTATAATTGGTCAGAGACATTCACACAAGTGGCCTCCTGGAGGTCCTTGCATAAAGCAACTGATATTGGTCCTGCTGTTGGGTTAAGGACCTTCAATCAATATGTAGATTGGAAGTCAGGGGAGAGGTACAACAGTATATCTACAGCCAACTACATTAAAGGAAGTGGTTTTGGGATCTTTCAAAGCAGTCAGCTTTTTATCCACTATGCAACAGCATCTTGAATGTACATCATTGGCTTCATTTTTCAGCATGACAGTGGGTTCATTGTTTTTAAAGCAGCATGGGATCATCTTGGCAGTAAAATAGTAAAAACACCTAAAAAAAGAGCTTTGCAAATCCCTTCAAGAAGCCTTGAGAACTATTGATGAAAAACTTAAATTTTAAGCAAGCTTGCCCAAGATGATTTTGTGTGTGTGTGACTTTTAAGACAATTAAATTATACAAGTTGTGTATTTGCCCTATACTGCATTAACCTTTATGTTTTTAGATGTTTCAGTAAAGAAGTGTTTCCACTTTATAAAGGTTGACTATTAATATTTTAGTATAATTCTCTATTGATCACATGAAACCCTGAATGATGACTATTTTTAAGTTTTCCCTTGGATGCCCCAGATTATGACCGTTTATCGCTGTCTGATGACGCCACCTTGTGTCCAGGCAGCGGTGTATACACGGTGGTGAGCACGTCCCTGTGGGAGGAGACTGTAGTTCCCTTTCACGCAGTGTGTGTTGAAGCTTTGAGTTTGCAGTTTTGTTGACCCAACTTTTAAAGCTAGATTCTTCGGTAAGTTTAAGACCCTTATAGGGAACTTGCAGACCAAAAATCGACGGAGAAGCAACACCAGCTCAGAGGTCTGCTGCTAACAGGAAGTTGTTTTTTTTTTACGTGATTTAACAAATAAAGGTAAGAAATCTTCCACATTCGCTACAATGTTTATGCAGCTTTCATTGAGATTCAAATGTGTTTTTCCACTGATGTGTTAGACTACCATCAGGATTTGTTATATCACGTAAATTCAGGTCACTATACTTCATTCAGTATTATATTTCTTACCATACATGTGAAATAAAGATTAATATAGCTTCAAGCCAGGTTGTCGCCAGCAAAAACTAGTATTTTAATGACGTGTCAGAAAGTTTCAAATGTTTTTGCATTTTAAGGTATACAGTGTAGATCAGTGGAGCACAGTAATGAGTGGTCACTGAATAATTGCAAAAAGAAAAAAAAAATGTAACAGTTGTTCTTGTTAATGACCACATTCTACAGTAGAGGTGTCAAACATGCTAAAGGTCCAGTCCGTTCAATTGCATGAAGATAGCTGGACTTCAGTTTCTTGAAATGTGATGTCAGCATTACTGTACTGATGTGAAGACTTAACTGTTTGAATTTTACTCTGTATCATTCCAAAAATGTTTTTAGTTACAAAATCTCTAGACTACAGTTTTATGCTTTTGAAGGTCAATAACTCAGGTCTGAGGGGTTTTTTTTTTTAAGGACTCAAAATGCACACTCGTAATCCAAGTTCAATGGATTTATTTACAGCCAATGAAATCCCAGCTGATCTAAAGTTTAGGACCACATGCCTTTAAAAGGCCAACTCTTTGCAAAATGTGGATTCATCATAATTTTCTGTCAGGTAGTCACACTGTCATGATGTTCTGATGGCAAAGGCAAAAAGACGTTCAGTTTTTGAACGTGGTCGGGTTGTTGAACTGCATAAGCAGGGTCTCTCGCAGCGTGCCATTGCTGCTGAGGGACACAGGAAGACAGTCATTTGGAATTTCTTACATGATCCTGAGGGTTATGGAACAAAAAAGTCAAGTGGAAGACCCCCCAAAAATTTCACCAGCACTGAGCCGGAGGATCCCATTGGCTGTTAGTCAAGACACTGGACGATCCTCGACCCAAATTAAGGCTGTTACTGGTGCCAGCTGCAGCCCCATAACTATCAGATGGCATCTGACTGAAGGGCTTCAAAAACAAAAAATGTATTCAAAGGCCTCCTCTCCTTGAACGCCACAGAATTTACCATTTGGACTTTGCAAGAGAGCACCAAACATGGGACATTGAAAGATGGAATAAAGTTTTATTCTCTGATGAGAAAAAAAATGTAACCTTGATGTTGGTCTTGATGGTTTCCAATGTTACTAGCATGACAAGCAGATATCACCCGAGATGTTTTCTATGCGCCACAGCAGAGGGGGCACCATAATGGTCTGGGGTCCTTTTTCCTTCAGTAGATGCAGGGGTGTTAAATGGCCGCTGGCTATGTCCAGATGTTGCAAAGAGCATTCTTCATGACTGAGGGCCCTCGTCTGTGTGGTAACGACTGGGTTTTTCAACAGGACAACGCTACGGTACACAATGCCTGCAGGACAATGGACTTTTTCCAGGAGAATAACATCACTCTTTTGGACCATCCTGCATGGTCCCCTGATCTAAATCCCACTGAGAACCTTTGGGGATGGATGGCAAGGGAAGTTTAAAAAAATGGACAACAGTTCCAAACAGTAGATGCCCTTCGTGCTGCTGTCTTCGCCACTTGGAGAAATGTTCCCACTCATCTCAAAGAAACTCTTGCATCAAGCATGCTGCAACAAATTTTTGAAGTGATCCACAATAATGGTGTAGCTACTCATTACTGAGTTCATGTTTGGAATTTTGATTTTTGTTTTGTGGGGGGTTAAGGGTTTTTTATGGAGGTGTGGTCCTAAACTTTTGATCAGCTGTAAAACAGCCTGTTTCAGTTTAAGCGTTGTTTTCAATAAATTGCATGCTCAAAAAAGGTTTTGTCTCACTCCCATTTCTTCTTGTTGTATGTTGAAACTCTACTTGGAACCTTGTTAAGATCCAACCATGCATAGTATGATTTTTTGCCATTTTTCAAGTGGTCTTAAACTTTTGATCGGAACTGTATTTAATAGAAATGCATATAATGCTTGAGTGATTCAATTCCAAATCCAAATCAAGTAATATGTTTTTATATCGAGTTCAGGATGGACAGGAAGCAGTGTTGTGTGAAGCTGTCGGTTCAACCATCCAGAGGGCCCATGGATGAGAAATTCATTGTCCTCGTCCAGAATGCCCTGCCTGGTTCCCAACTAACCATCCGTGCCCTACATCAGTGTGAAGATGGACACAGCTGGGAAGCGTTTGGTCACTACACTGCCGATACCACAGGGACCATCGATGGTACGTTGTTCAGTACTGAGACCTGGAAAATTCAGGGAAGAAAATGTAGAAATATGTGCAAGTATCTAACAGATTGTGTTTTATTTTTTTGTAGTTTCAGAGGATCCCAGTATACGTGGGACATATTCCGGTGTTGAACAGATGGGTCTACTGTGGAGCCTCAGACCAATTCCAGGCAGCAAACCTGGGCTGAGGTAGGCTTTTTGTGTAGATGACACCAATACAGAATCCATTATTGGCACCATAGATAATTCTGCCATCACTCCTCAGGATACGAAAGAAGAACCTCCAGACTCCCATGGAGGTCACAATTTCTGTTTACCAGGGTCACCAGACAGAGGGCTTTGCAGATCTGGTGCCACTCTCTGGTGTAGTGGTAGAGCGCTGGTATATGGCACCTGGTGTGCGCAGGATTCCAGTTACAGAAGGTGGACTCACCGCAACCCTTTTTCTGCCCTCGGGTAAGACCTGAAGAGTCCACAGTGAGATGTCCTGTGGGTATAAATTAGATCAGCATGTATTTGTTAACTTGTCTTAAGGTCCTGGACCTTTTCCTGGCCTCCTGGATCTATGGGGGGGTGGAGCGCAGTTGGTGGAGTACCGTGCAGCGCTCTTGGCCTCCCATGGCTTCGCTAGTATGGCCATCGACTACCTGACCTCTAAATTCACCATGGAAACTGGAAAGATGGTGGACAACCAGTATTTTGAGGTAGATCTAACGAATTTAATGTTTTGGTTACAAGGAAACAACACGAAAAAAGGAGATAGTTCAGTTAGTCTCTTTCACCTCTAGAGCAATGTTGACCACTGTGGGCTTCCACCTGAGTTATCCTTCTTTTTGACTCTAATGAAGACCGTGGTTTACAAAATGAAGATCATATTGTCTTCAAAAAGACTTGAAACAAGCAATTAAGCCCATAAAAGCCAAACGAGAATGTTTACTGATGTCATAGATTCAAGGAGTTCAGGTCCATTCCATAGACTTCCATACATATCTTTTTGCAACCAGAGGAATCACTATATGGATCATGGAAAACAAGGTATGTTTTAATGCACTTAGACTTCTTGGCATTGTTGCTTACACCAGTGAATAAAATTGGTTTTCATAGAGTCTATGTTGAAAATGAAATAGTTATACGCTTTTGGATCTGATATTAAATGATCTTCAATGCCACCTTCCTCAAACAAAGTCTCTGCAAAGTCTGATTACATGCATGGAGCAACATAGAATCTCCTGCCTCCAGCATTTCCTACCCAAGCACTATCCTTGCTGAAACTAAACTGAGCATTTCCACTAATAAGAACACATTTCATGTTTACTTAAATAAGAGCAACTTCAGAATATGTCCCAGCTTCATTTTCTTAACCCTTTTGATGTGTGAAAACAGCTCAGAAATCTCTGTACAATGTAAACCAGATGAAGTTAGAACGACAGTGAGACAGTTTACAGCCTTCCTTACAATACTTTGAATGCTACGAAGCTCTGGGCTTTTCCATTGCACTGTCTTGGGTCTGTATCGTCCTGTTCTGTCTAGTGTTGTTTATTTTTGCAATTTTTTGCACCTTGCACTTTACGTAGTCCTGTGTTCGTCCGTTATATGTCATATGTAGCACCAGGGTCTCAGAGGAATGCTGTCTCATTTCACTCTGTACTGTACCACTGTACATGGTTGAAATGACAATAAAAGCCACATGACTTGACTTTTAGATGCACTATGTTTCATGTCAGGTTGATAAAGACAGCATTTGCGCCCTGAATAAAACATTTGGGTGATGTCACGAGATGCTACAAAGAAATGGAACATAAAGTTTTCTCATCTCAGATCATGTATGCCTTAAAAGATCTTCAGTTTCTTTAATTTCAAATAATGAAATACAAACTGCCCTTGAAACTGCTGTCACTGTGCTGTGTGTGTGTGTGTTTATAGGTCAAAGCCCCATGAAAAATCGGCCCAAAGTGTCATTCGCCTTCACTCATGTCTTTAATCAGACAGCAGGAATGAGATTGAGAAATGCTGAAGTTGTTTTAGTTTAAAACCTTTAAAATCAAATTTACATTTGTTATTCAGGTGTTATGGCATGCATGATTTTTAAAATATAGATGATGTTAAACCATGGACAATGGTTTCTGTGCTTCTGAGTTTGAGTTTATACCTTTTGGCTTTTGTACAAGATTTTGTGTTTTGTTTAGTAATTATGTTGGTACCTTTATGTTTTGAGGAATTGGGTTTGACACTGGCCCTAAAAATCCTCTTGAAGAATTCTTTTATCTGACCTTAAAGATCAAAAATGAAAGTCCTGGTTTTGGTGTTTTACCTGTTGTCCAATATATTTTTCCACCTGCAGACAGCCTACAGAGTCCTGCAGCAACATCCTCAGGTCTGCGGCAGCAAGATCGCCATGATAGGTCTTTCCTTTGGCACCAGTATGACCCTCAAGATGGCCATTTACTCTGAAGTTATAAAAGTAAGACATGATATTTTTTTATCGTGAAACTGCAGCTGGAAAATCAGCATCAGTCTGTTTTCAGTAACAATCATGGTCAAGATGAAGAAATAGGTTGACCACTGGCTGTTTTTATAGTTATTGGTTTTGGCAAATTGCTACTTCATCATTTCTTAGAATATTCTTGTCTACCCATCTTAGTCCTAATCAGGTCTTTTTGTCAGTTGATAACATCTGTGTACTTTATGTGTTTTTTTTCCAGCTCAGTGCTGCAGTCTGTATCAGTGGGAGTCATGTGCAGCCAGTTGAGGGATCTGTGGAAGAAATAATGGGATTCTTTCAGAAGTAAGTTTACATGTTGTCATTTACTTTTTAGTTAAAGCCAAATTGGGAAGCTAATATATAGAAAGATGTCAGAATAATCCTTTTTAATTTTCGCTTTAAATTTTTTGTCACATCAGAAATGCTGGGAAGACTCGCTTCAATGAAAAGAACGAGGCGATCTGGCGAGATCTGCTGTTGCCCATCCCCACCGACCCTTCACTCAAAGCCGATGTGGGTACCACCAGCTAAAGCATATCTCTGTCTTACGGTGCGTTCACACCGAACGCGATAGACGTGACCAGAGCTTCAGGTTTACATGTAAAGTCAATGGAGGAGCGCGATGAAGCGCGAAACTTCAGAAGCAGTTTTGAGTGGCGAAAACGCTTTTCTACCTGATTCGTGCAACCAAGTAGCGCGACTGATGCGTTTGAAGCGTGAAGTAAAATACGCGCTGCAGTTTGTGTGGTGCATTTTGTGCATTCGCGCTTATTGCGTCTACTGCTCGAGTTGAAAAAATCTGAACTCCAGCGTCAAGTCGCGCCGCGACAACCAATCAGGAGCCTGGTGACGTGATGCTCTGACCTAGTTCAAAGGGGCAGGTCCAGCCAAAGCCATTCATTCTAGCAATCAGTAGTTCAGTAGTAGGCTCTCCAGGGCAGAAACAATGTTCTTATTTTTGACTCAGATTCTGCAATAAACCATTCCGTTACAGATAATCATGTAGCTGTTTTACAGCTATTGTTTCAAGATTTATTTTAGATAAAAGGGAGGTTGGAAGATAAAAGGAAGGTTGGATTTGTGTAAATAAATAACCAACAGTGAGCCAAAAGTCCAAAGTCAACATTAGTCAAACAGCACAAGAGACGAGGGTGACACAAAGCTACAGTGCTGTGAAATAGTATTTATTTATCCCTTTCCCAGTTTCTTTTATTTTTTTATTTATGTTGCAAATTTGTCACACTAATTTTTCAGATCGTCAAATAAATTTTTATATTAGCATGGATAACCTGAAAAAATATGAAATGTAGTTTTTAAAAGGTTATTTCATTTATTAAGGCAAAAGGGCTATCCAAACCTACCTGGCCCTATGTGAAAAGGTAATTGCACACCTTGGTAAATCATGAATTAACTAGCCATACCCAGGCCTGATGACTGCCAGAGTTAATGAATCAAGAAATAATTTAAATAGGTTCTAGATAGTAAGTATAAGTAATATATTTCCTAGATGCCCACCATCAACATTTTTCAGAAAAAGTACCTAGTTTTAATCAATGTAGTATAAGATTATTGGGTAAATATTTGCAACTAAAATTCCAATTGAATAAACATGAATCCAACATGAATAAAGTAAATAATTTTGGCCATAATCGTGCAGCGCTACTTCCTCCTATGCCATGAACTAGGGATAGTTCCCTCATTCTATATATTTTTCAAAAGAGCCAATATTTCTTTCAAAAATGGATCACTTAGTCTATTAAGAATCTCATTGCTAGTGTCATCTCTTCCAAGTGCTATGTTTCTCCTTTTTTTAGTAGCCCTTTTCAGTTCTTCTAGCAGAAATAAATATTACATACAATGTTGTCTTAATAAACCCCATGTGTATGTATGTGTTTCCCTAACATTTCATTTGTTTTTCTTACTCTGTGAACAGATGTAACCTTACAGTTTTGCTTTATCCTCCTCACTTGCAGCAGCCATGTTTTTCTCTTCTAATACTATTATCTTGCTTCTTTTTAGAAGCAAATACTCCTGACTCTAGAGTTCTCCAACTGATATCTCTAGTAGTGTACCATACCCCATCTCTTTTTCTTTTTCCTTGACCTTGATGAAAACATCATTGAATCTGAACAACCTTGCGGGCTTAACAATGTGACTCTGAATGTCTGCCATGTTAAAACTACAGGAGAGAAAACTTCACCACAACATGTTCTGAATTTCCTTGCTGTAATTCAGAACATAAAAGAGAAACACATACATAACTCTGAGCATTCACTGTATTATTTTTTATAGTAGCCCAGATAACTTGCTCACTCACGCTCCGTTATTGGGTTTGTTTGGATTTTGACCTGCTAATTTGCATTTCTCTTCGTAGAATGTTAGTTATTAACCCTCTGGGGTCCAGGGTATAATGCTTTATCTTGCCTTGTTTGGTATCATTCTTTTCAGCACAACCTCAAATATCTTAAATCGGAGTTATTTTTTCATTTTGACATATTGTATTAGCACAATTGATCTAAATAAGTAAATAAATAAATAAATAACTTAATATCCGAGTAGAAAAGTTAAATTTTTTACTCTAAAAACTACAAACATGTTTAACAAATCATTTTCATAACTTGAAACGCAAATAGAAAATGTACATTTCTATTTACCTAAAAATGCAGCCAGGGCCTCAGGCGTTTTTTATATATAACCATTTAAAACTATCTGCAGAACAATCAGGTGTTCTGCATCAAATAAGATGCCACACAAATTATTTCCGCCATTTCAAAAAAATAGTTTGTCCAGTATGACAGAGGAGAACACCACAGGCCTAAACTCTGCAGGTCTGACAGCAAGAGGTGTATCACTCCTCCCGTTTTCTAGCTGGAGACAGCATTTACACTGCAGTCTGACTTTGGTGGCTTTCTGGAGCAACTATGACATTCATCAGTATAACTGATACGCAAAAAAAACAACGACTACACTACACACTAACTACACACTCCAAACACGCCAAACTTCGCAAATCTCTCACATATCAAAACTCGCTCTCTCTCTTTTTTCCACTCTCTCTCACTCTCTCTCTCTCACTCTTAAAACTTCCCCCTTTCCCAAATAACCAAATGCCACATGTTGCCATATCATTTTTTGATTGGTTGACATGGTACATTTTTCCACTACTGGGGAAGGGGTGGTTTTTTTTTTCTTCTTCTTTTTTTCACTCACAAGTGGATAGTGTTTGCTAGTACTGTCCACAGAAAACACTGTTTTTACCGTTTCTTCCCGCTGTTAACACCACTGTTTTGCTCAGAAAAAAAACATTGCGTGAATTTTTTATCATAACTCTGGTTTTACGTGGCCTGTCAACACAATTAAAAACTTGTATATAGTTTGAAGTCTGTACTTTCGACCCAAGTTGAAATGGAGACTCTGGGTCACTGCATCTTGTTGCTGTGTCGGCTTAAATTGGTCATGTTATTTTGAAACGCCAAGCTGAAGTAAACTAGCTGGGTCTTTGTATATCATTTCTGTTAGTAGATCACCCTGCAATTGCAGCATTACAATAGTTTATCCCACTTAGTAAATCTCTCCCATAGCCTCTGTCCATCCATCCATTTTCTTCCAGTTATCCCATGGCTAGGCCTCCAGCCACCTGGTCATAACTTATTCAATGGAACACCAAGGTGTTCCCAGGCCAGCTGAGAAATGTAATCTCTCTAGCAAGTCCTGGGTCTGCCCCGGAGCCTTCTTTTGGTGGGACATGCCTGGAAAATGTCATCCAGGAGGTGCCTTGGAGGCATCTTAATCAGGTGCCGAAACCACCTCAACTGGTTCCTTTCGAAGTGGAAGAGTAGCGGCTCTACTCTGAGCCCCTCTCGAATAACTAAACTTTTCACCATGTTTCTAAGGAGGGAGTCGGACACTTTTTGGACATATCACAGAGCTCATGATCATCATAGGTGAAGGTAGATTGCCCAGTAAATGGACAGCTTCGCTTTTGGCTCGCTCTTCATCATGATGGACCGGGGCACCCCAATCCATCTGTCAGTCTCTCCTTCACCTCTCTCCTCACTCAAGTTACTTTAACCGTTCCACTTGGGGCAGCAACTTGTCCAGCGTAAGCACTCCACCTTTTTTGAGGTGAGGAAAAAGGTGCAACGTCTGATTTGGAGGTGCTAATTTTCATTGTTGCCGCTTCACACTCAGCTGCGAACTGCTCCAGTGTGACCTGGAAGCCACCACCTGATGAAGACACTAGGACCACATCATCTGCAAACAGCAGAAATGAGCTTCTGAGTGGAAACCTTCCGCCATGTCTCTAGGTCTAGAAATCGGTGACAAAGGGCAGCCCTGGCAGAGTCCAGCACCCACCGGGAATGAGACCGACCATTTCCAGCAATGCGGACCAAGCTTTTGCAACAGTTGTACAGGGACCGAATGGCTTGTTGCAACAGACCAGACACCCCATACTCCCGAAGCATTCTCCACAGGACATGCCGAGGGGTGCAGATGAATGCCTACAAAGTCTACAAAGTACATGTAGGCGGAAACCATCACCCCAGTCTGCCAATCCAGAGGCACTGCCCCAGCTCTCCAAGCATTGTTACTGAGGCATGTCAACCAAGATAGCCCTACAACAGGGGTAGGCAACCTTTCTGATGGCGAGTGCCATTTAAAATTTCCTCAGAAGTCAGAGTGCCATATGATTGCATTAGCATTAAATTTAATAACGCTCTATATGAACAGTTACACATTATATAGAACCGCTTTATAGAATTTTATTTGCAAATGTTGGCAGCTATCAGCGAATAGTTATCAGCTATTTTGAAACAAAAAAAGACACTTTTTATCCATAACAAGAACTCCATAACAGCAAATGAACTGTACAACAGAAAATACAAATGCTATTTATGGTCTCCTCACAACAGTGATAAGAAAAATAAACTGGGCCAATATGGTATGTTTGTTAATACAGAGACACACATGTTAATGTGATCTCTGGTCTCCCACTCAGAGACACAGGTCTCCGAGTGTCCAGCATTCAGACGGCTACCTGAGGACACTCATGTGAGAGAAAATCTGCTCACACAGATATGTAGAGCCAAATACTGTCAATAAGGCCTCTGCAATGTTCTGAAGACAGTTAAACTTGTCAGGTAGTGATGTCCAGCAGGTGACAATGCAAGCTCCATGAACACGCACAGCTGTGGATTCCAGCTGCTTCGATGTCGCATTAACTGGCATTAACTCAGCCAGTTAATGCGAGAGAAATCTAGCTGCTCATTAAAGATTTCTGGTTTGATCAGGAAATAAAACATTGGTCCATATACCTGAAAGTCCCAAAAATGCATTGTGTCTCGAGTCTATGGATGCATTTTGACTAAAGACTGGCACCCCAGATATTAAAGCCATAAAGCCTTTGAATGAAAACAAACGCTGTTGTGACAGTGATGTACACTGTGTTGTTGGTAAATGTATGATTTCTATTCATTTTACGTCAGATAAAAACTTTGGTTGTAAGCTTCAGATAATTATTTAATAACAGCCAGACATTTTAAATGAGAATAAGAAAGTATTTCTTTGTGCCCCCCTTTCCCTGTTAATGCCCTACCTGGCCCCCCTGGCAACACTTTGCTAGACCCGCCCCTGCACAGTTACCAGCTGTCAGCTACGTAGAAAAGGATCCTGGTGTTATTTGTCTCTCAGAAACAGTTCATGACTTCCCTTCAACCCATTCATGTCACCTAAAAGGTAAACCTGTTTCTCCATCACCTGTTCAGCTCTGATGATTCAGTAAGGACATCTCCTGGTTTCATCTGCATGTTTCCCTCTCACCAGATATACAAACCGATATCATGACCAGCAGCTTTCACAGCTGTGGCTCCAGCAAACATCAGCTGATACTAGAAATTAATATTAAATAAATTCTAACAACAGCTGATCACGCTTAAACGTGCTGCTGTTGTTTAGTGCGACATCCGGCGGTTTCCTCTTTCTGGCGCAAAGTGAGCGATAAACAAACAAGAGAGAAAAGCCGATCAGCTGATCATTGGGACGATTCCGTTTGTACGGGACGGTTGGCAACTCTACTAACTAACCTTATGAATAAAATAAAGTTCACTATCAATAAAATCATAGCACCCGCCCAGCAGTATATAAATTCCGTCATGCTAGCTAGTACGCAGTACGAGTTATTGTAACTGACTGTAAAAAGTCAGCACAACGAAAATAAACTGCACCTAAACTTGGTTTATATCTGACCCAGATAGACTGCAGGTCATAACTTCTTACCTGAAGTTTAGTTCACCTGACGCTCCGACCGGCGGCTGCCTCGGGTCTCTCCTCCTGCCTCCCCTTCCCTCATCCACCTGCTGGTCTCCACCACTTGTTAATTTTACTGAATCTGTGGAAGCTACGCCATGGCCAACACCAAACAACTGAGTTATTTTTACACACCGACCGGCGTCTGGCCAATCCACCACCAAAAAAAAATCAATAAAAAAAAAAAAAAAAATCGGGCCACCGAGCAAATGCCCGGTATGCCCGATGGCCAGTCCAGCTATGGTCGTGCGTGCCATCAGTTAACCCTTCGCGTGCCAACGGTGGCACGCGTGCCTAGGGTTGCCGACCCCTGCCCTACAACATCCATACCCTTTAGCAACTCAGCGCGACAGGCATTCCCAGCATAACCTCACTATACCTGTAGGTGTGCCAGATCTGTCCAGCGTCCTCTTCTGCCACCTCATCCAACTCACCACCGGGTGGTGATCAGTTGACAGTTTGGCTCCTCTCTTCATCTGAGTGTCCAGGAGAAATGAGTTTCATTCGAAGGGTGGCTGGGCTCTCCCTTTAGAAATAGTGTGAGGATCTCAGTCATTCCAGAGGGACTCTGAGTAGAGCCACTGCTCCTCCACGTCAAAAGGAACCAGTTGAGGTGTTTTGGGCATCTAAATAAGATGCCTCCTCCTCCTCGCAGGTGAGATATTTCAGGCATGTCCTAAAGGGAGGAGGCCTTCGGGCAGACCCAGAATATCACATCTCTTTAGCTGGCTTAGGCATGACTCATTGTGTCTTCCAGATGACCTGGAAGAGGTGGCTGGGTGAGTTCAGGACTGACCGACTCACCTCAGACTGTTGCCCCTGTTACTCAAATCCAGGCAAGCAGTACAAAATAGATGGAAGAAAATTGCTTTCTAATAGCTTATGCTGCAAGGTCATCAGCCCTACTTTCAGATCCCATGGAGGGACAGGCAGTCCCCAGTCTCACTACTTTACCTTCAAACACTAAACAGTAAAACCATCCATCCATTCTCCTCCACTTATCCAATTAAGTGTTGCAAGGGTGCTGGAGCCTAACCCAGCTACTACAGGATGAGAGGCAGGGTACATTCTAGATAGATCGCCAGTCTGTCACAGGGATAACACAGACAGACAACCATTTCCACTCACCGTCAGGCCTATGGGCAATTTTGAACCAGTTAATCTAACCCAACTAATTGCATGTATTTGGACCGTGGGAGGAAGCTGAAGTACCCAGAGAAAACTCCTCATAGAAGGGCCCAGGCTAGATGGTGGAATCAAACTAAGGACCTTCTTGCTGTGAGGCAACAGAGCTAACAACCATGCCACTGGTGGTTACCACTGTCCAACAATAAAAAAGCAAAACTTACAAATATTCACTAAAAATCCAAAGCTGAAATCTATAACTAAGAATTCAAAACTCATAACAACAGAACAGAAACTAACAACAGAAACCCTTTGGATCATACCAGCAAGAGGTGATAGAAAGCTATGCATAATTTCATGGGTGAAAAAAACAAAACTTCTGCTGTTTCTGTCTGTTCAGGTGGGAAGGCTACAGTGTCCTCTGTTGCTGGTTGTAGGCGAGGATGATCAGAACTGGCCAGCCCAAGAGTCAGCACTGGATGTAAGTTTCCTGGGACGACTTCTTATGTGAACAAGGTGGTTGAAATAAGGTTAGAAATGGGATTGAAAAGAGTTGGCTTGACCTGTGATTACTTATAAAAATGAATAAGTTGTGGGTGTTCAAAATGGCTTTTTGGACTTAACAAACACTTAAGTTATTGATATAAATGTATGGTCAGTAATCCAAGAGGCCACTGCACAGACCTCTGACAGAGAAGTGACTTGCATAAAGCTCATGAATTTGCAAGATTCTTGGTGGAATGTGGATAAACCCCTGCGGAGTATAGCCTGCCTACCTTTTCATGTGCCCCTTGTATTGCCTTCATTATCCAATAAGAGAGCCTTGTCTTAGTGGCCGGAATCCCTAGTCAATTAGCTCGGTAACAGACAAACAGCTGGTATGTTCCCCTGTGCGGCTGGGCCTCAAGAAGATATACCCTCAAGGACCTAACAGGGCACAATAATGGCCCACCAGCCTTTCATTCGTTATTTTGAGGAAGGCAAAAGGGACGCAGCTTGACAGACTGGCTGGCATGAAATTCCTACATAATCTGAAATGCAAGATTTGGGCCAAGTACCACACCTGCCAGTGCCAGTATTCCTTGTGTACTGAAATGGCATGCAGTTATCCCTGACATGATGGGAAACAAGAATAATGGTGGTGTTTTGCTATCCAGAAGGAGGTCATAGGCCTGCTTGTTGCCACTGCCTGCTCCTTCATTACCTTTACCAAAAGTAGAGAGGTGGAGACCTGCTGCATCTCTATGGCATCTCAGATCCATCCCCCAGCAGTTTAGCCACTCGGCACTGGTACATCACCTGTGTTATCCTCCCGTTCCTGGATTGTCAGTTGTGGCCTGCCACAGCCAATTGGAGTAATATTTCACTTTGCAAAAATCTCAAAAGTGAAACAATATATTTAAAAATTGTACTAAATAAAACAGAAAATAGAGCCCATAGGGAGAAACAGGGGCTCAAAACTATAAAATTCAAATCTTAATAGAATTTCTCAGGTTTTTGGTGCATTACATTTGGGATGGGTAATAAATTATTGAATATCATTCGGCATAATTTTGTGAGTTCTTTGGCTATTAAGTATCAGCATGATTTTTTTTTTAAATAAAATGTTTTCAAGTTTGTCTCTGTAAAGAAAAATGATGCGACAACTAAAGGGCTTCACATAAAAAATACACAATGAAACTATTTCAAAAATATAAGATAAAGTTTTACTTTAATGTTTTCCAGATTAAGGAAATGATGGCACGAGCGGGGAACAGTCATCTGCTCACTGTCCTGTCGTACCCAAATGCAGGTCACTTGATCGAACCCCCCTACACACCGCATGCCAGATCTAGCACCTTCAAGACCGTTGAAATACAAGAGAAGGGTAGGTTCACTTTCAGACTGCAAGGTTGTAGACAGTCTCAGTTGTTCTTTGAGGACCAGTCCACATTTTGGCAGGTTTGATAACTGAATGTTATGTAGTTGATGTTCAGATAATTTTGTGGCAAGAAAATGATTGTGAAAAAAAACTGTGGGCTACTAATAATTGTGGTACCAGTTTTGGGAACAGCAGTTTTGTGGTGAGTCCTGATGTCTGTTTTGTTTTTACAGTGATGTGTCTGTGGGGTGGACAAACGGTAGAACATTTTCGAGCTCAGGAGGATGCCTGGAAGAAGATCCTAGTGTTTCTCAGGGAGAATCTGTATGGTGGCAGGAAACCTACCTCATTTTCTCACCTGTAATCAAAATGACGACATGAGTTCCAAAGTGAAAATATTTGCCTAAAGACATAGTTAAAACTCAGAGCAGCAGTAGTCCAGATCAAATAAACAAAGCCTGTACATTAAGACAATCTACTGAGCCCACAAGAGGAATTGTTTTTTTTTTTTTTATTAATAATTTTCCCTTTATACAAAACAAAACAGACATCAAAACAGAAACAATAAAAGGAAGAGAAAAAAAACCCCAAAACAAACAAAAAAAACAAAACAAAACAAAAAAACAAACAAACCAAAAAAAAAAAACCAACCTCAAAACAGATCAAAGAAAAACCCCACAATGAGCAATCGGAGACATGTAAACGGGAAACTGATACAGTATATATAATTCGGTCTACCAATTATTTACATATAACTCCTGACAATCTCAACCCGCCAGTGAAGTGGGGTTGTGCCTATCAGTATGGTTTTCTTCAGATCATCAGGTAAGTAATCCAATAGCGGGCGCCATATATCCCAAAAAATATCATCATTGCCACTTAATTTTGCACTCAGTCTTTCCATTGGTAATACTCTAAAAATTTCTTTATACCACTGAGTTATTGTTGGTGGTTTTTCATTAATCCAACTAGAAAGTGCATTTTCTGAAGAAACTGCAATGTGAATGCTTGAATCTGAATGTATGCACTGAAATGAATTAATTGCTGAATTTTGAGTTAAAAATAAAAATGTTGAATGAGCTGGAAAATGCAGATTTATTAAACTGAAAACAAAAGTGCAGAACTTTTGAAAGCTGATGTTCACACAGAAGAAGTTGGAAAATAGCTGAAAAGTTTTTAAATTAAAATTTGGAAAACCTAAGAAATGAGAACAGAAAATTTAGAGTCAGAAAACACCTGAATGAATATTAAAAGTTCATATTCTTTGAATCACTGAATGACTAAAATGTGATCCCTCCACTTGGATCCACACAGTTTAAAAACTTTACATATCTGAGCTTTCAAAGACACTCTGTTGGAAAGAGAACAACGATGGTGACGTTTTGAGGGTAAAATGATGGTTGTAGAGCAAACACTGTGGACACAGCAGCAGTTGAAAGAGAAGTGTTTAAGATGAATCTTGGCAGAGTGAGAGACAGAGCTCATTAGGCAGGCAGGTGTGAGCCTGGTTGCTATAGTGACTGCACCCACTGGCTCCATACACACGCGCACAGACATGCACCTCACTTTTGCTGCTTAAAATGAATAGAAAAGTCAGGCCGAAACAAATCGCTCCCAAATGAAAAGTACAGGTCCTATTGACAAAATTCTTTCACCGTGAGCGGCAGCAATGTCCAGTCTACCTAATTCTCAGTTTTCATGCCTGTGGAGTTTATTATATGGACGTGGTGACAGTGTAAAGACAGCCTGTACTTCTGGTTTTCAAACGAACCTTCTGAGCCATTTTAACATTAGAGTCTATGGAGGAGTTGGAGGGAGGAGGCTGTGCATTGGTGACATTTATGAAAGAACCATAACACCTAGTACAATAGTAAACACATTGGATGAAAGAGGACAGCGATGGCTACGTTTTGAGGGTAAAATCATACCTGTAGAGCAAACGCTGCGGACACAGCAGCAGTTTTAAAAAAGATTTTAAGATTAATTTTTTCGCTCCTCTCACTCTAGCAGTTCAGCTGTCTCACTCTAGCCCCAACATTCCGTCCCATACACACCCATTATAAACTCTGAAACGGCTGAAAAAACATCATGAAACTTAAACTGGAACTGAAGAAAAAGTATAACAGATATTGAAAAGATAAATACAAGTTGAATAGTTGAACGTCTTGTCTTCGTTTTAAAGTTTGAATGGTAGCTCTATGTCAACGTATGTTGAAGTAGATACAGTTTGAAAATGAGTAAGTTGAATGAGGATTTGAAGGGTCTCCCCATTGAAATACATGGGAAATTTTTGTTGAAAAAGTTGAATAATTTTAAAAATATAAATGTTATAAATGAGAAAAATAGAAGCAGTCATGTCCAAAAGAAGAGGAATCTAATGGTGTTTGAATGGTTTTTCTAAGTTGAACGGTTTTGAAGGAGATAGATGCCAAAAAACGTACGGAATATGATATAATAACTAGAAAGTGCATTTTCTGAAGAAACTGCAGTGTGAATGCTTGAATCTGAATATATGCACTGAAAAGAATTAATTGCTGAATTTTAAGTTAAAAATGTTGAATGAGATGAAAAATACAGAAATTTTCACCTGAAAACAAAAGTGCTGAACTGCTAAAAGCTGACAAGCACAGAGAAGAAGTTGGAAAATAGCTAAAAATGTTTTAAATGTAAATTAGAAAAACCTAAAAAATGAGAAGACTATTTAGAGTCAGAAAACATCTGAATGAATATTAAAAGTTCATATTCTTTGAATCACTGAATGACTAAAATATGATCACTCCACTTGGATCCACACAGTTTTAAAGATTTACATCTCTGAGCTTTGAAAGACACGCTGTTGGAAAGAGAAGAACGATGGCTTCATTTTGAGGGTAAAATGATGGCTGTAGGGCAAATACTGTGGACACAGCAGCTGTTGAAAGAGAAGTGTTCAAGATGAATCTTGGCAGAGTGAGAGAGAGCTCGTTAGGCAGGCAGGTGTGAGCCTGGTTGCTATAGTGACTGAGCCAGGGGCTCCATACACACGCACACAGACATGCACCTCACTTTTGCTGCTTAAAATGAACTGAAAAGTTAGGCCGAAACAAATCGTTCCCAAATGAAAAGTACAGGTCCTATTGACGAAATTCCTTCACCGTGAGCGGCAGCAATGTCCAGTCTACCTAATTCTCAGTTTTCATGCCTGTGGAGTTTATTATATGGACGTGGTGACAGTGTCAAAACACCATGCTCTTCTGATTTTCAAACGAACCTTCTGAGCCATTTTAACATTAGAGTCTATGGAGGAGTTGGAGGGAGGAGGCTGTGCTTTGGTGACATTTATGAAAGAACCATAACACCTAGTACAATAGTAAACACATTGGATGAAAGAGGACAGCGATGGCTACGTTTTGAGGGTAAAATCATACCTGTAGAGCAAACACCGTGGACACAGCAGCAGTTTTAAAAAATATTTTCAGATTAATTTTTTTGCTCCTCTCACTCTAGCAGTTCAGCTGTCTCACTCTAGCCCCAACATTCCGTCCCATACACACCCATTATAAACTCTGAAACGGCTGAAAAAACATCATGAAACTTAAACTGGAACTGAAGAAAAAGTATAACAGATATTGAAAAGATAAATACAAGTTGAATAGTTGAATGTCTTGTCTTCGTTTTAAAGTTTGAATGGTGGCTCTATGTCAACCTATGTTGAAGTAGATACAGTTTGAAAATGAGTAAGTCGAATGAGGATTTGAAGGGTCTCCCCATTGAAATACATGGGAAATTTTTGTTGAAAAAAGTTGAATAAAATTAAAAATATAAATGTTAAAAATGAGAAAAATAGAAGCAGTCATGTCCAAAAGAAGAGGAATCTAACGGTGTTTGAATGGTTTTTCTAAGTTGAACGGTTTTGAAGGAGATACAGTACAAAAAACGTACGGAATATATAATAAAATATAATAATAACTAGAAAGTGCATTTTCTGAAGAAACTGCAGTGTGAATGCTTGAATCTGAATATATGCGCTGAAATGAATTAATTGCTGAATTTTAAGTTAAAAATGTTGAATGAGATGAAAAATACAGAAATTTGCACCTGAAAACAAAAAAGCTGAACTGCTAAAAGCTGACATCCACAGAGAAGTAGTTAGAAAACAGCTGAAAATGTTTTAAATGTAAATTAGAAAAACCTAAAAAATGAGAAAAGACTATTTAGAGTCAGAAAACATCTGAATGAATATTAAAAGTTCATATTCTTTGAATCACTGAATGACTGAAATGTGATCCCTCCACTTGGATCCACACAGTTTAAAAAGTTTATATTTCTGAGCTTTGAAAGACATGCTGTTGGAAAGAGAACATCGATGGCGACGTTTTGAGGGTAAAATGATGGCTGTAGGGCAAACACTGTGGACACAGCAGCAGTTGAAAGAGAAGTGTTTAAGATGAATCTTGGCAGAGTGAGGGACAGAGCTCGTTAGGCAGGCAGGTGTGAGCCTGGTTGCTATAGTGACTGCACCCAATGGCCCCATACACACGCAGACATGCACCTCACTTTTGCTGCCTAAAATGAACAGAAAAGTCAGGCCGAAACAAATTGCTCCCAAATGAAAAGTACAGGTCCTATTGACAAAATTCTTTCACCGTGAGCGACAGCAATGTCCAGTCTACCTAATTCTCAGTTTTCATGCCTGTGGAGTTTATTATATGGACGTGGTGACAGTGTAAAGACACCATGCTCTTCTGATTTTCAAAGGAACTTTCTGAGCCACTTTAACATTGGAGTCTATGGAGGAGTTGGAGGGAGGAGTCTGTGCTTTGGTGACATTTATGAAAGAACCATAACACCTAGCACAATAGTAAACACATTGGATGAAAGAGGACAGCGATGGCTACGTTTTGAGGGTAAAATCATACCTGTAGAGCAAACGCTGCGGACACAGCAGCAGTTTTAAAAAATATTTTAAGATTAATTTTTTCGCTCCTCTCACTCTAGCAGTTCAGCTGTCTCACTCTAGCCCCAACATTCCGTCCCATACACACCCATTATAAACGCTGAAACGGCTGAAAAAACATCATGAAACTTAAACTGGAACTGAAGAAAAAGTATAACAGATATTGAAAAGATAAATACAAGTTGAATAGTTGAATGTCTTGTCTTCGTTTTAAAGTTTGAATGGTAGCTCTATGTCAACGTATGTTGAAGTAGATACAGTTTGAAAATGAGTAAGTTGAATGAGGATTTGAAGGGTCTCCCCATTGAAATACATGGGAAATTTTTGTTGAAAAAAGTTGAATAATTTTAAAAATATAAATGTTATGAATGAGAAAAATAGAAGCAGTCGTGTCCAAAAGAAGAGGAATCTAACGGTGTTTGAATGGTTTTTCTAAGTTGAACGGTTTTGAAGGAGATAGAGTACAAAAAACGTACGGAATCTATAATAAAATAGAATAAAGATTAGAAGAACAATACTGTGAATGCTTTTACAAGCATTCACACTAATAATAAAGATTAGAAGAACAATACTGTGAATGCTTTTACAAGCATTCACACTAATAATAATAATAAAGATTAGAAGAACAATACTGTGAATGCTTTTACAAGCATTCACACTAATAAAGATTACAACAACAATACTGTGAATGCTTTTACAAGCATTCACACTAATAATAACTGGAAAGTGCATTTTCTGAAGAAACTGCAGTGTGAATGCTTGAATCTGAATGTATGCACTGAAATGAATTAATTGCTGAATTTTAAGTTAAAAATAAAAATGTTGAATGAGCCTGAAAATACAGAGTTTTTAACCTGAAAACAAAAGTGCAGAACTTTTGAAAGCTGATGTTCACACAGAAGAAGTTGGAAAATAGCTGAAAAGTTTTTAAATTAAAATTTGGAAAACCTAACAAATGAGAACAGAAAATTTAGAGTCAGAAAACATCTGAATGAATATTAAAAGTTCATATTCTTTGAATCACTGAATGACTAAAGTGTGATCCCTCCACTTGGATCCACACAGTTCTAAAGGTTTACATCTCTGAGCTTTGAAAGACACGGTGTTGGAAAGAGAACAACGATGGCGACATTTTGAGGGTAAAATGATGGCTGTAGAGCAAACACTGTGGACACAGCAGCAGTTGAAAGAGAAGTGTTCAAGATGAATCTTGGCAGAGTGAGAGAGAGCTCGTTAGGCAGGCAGGTGTGAGCCTGGTTGCTATAGTGACTGAGCCAGGGGCTCCATACACACGCACACAGACATGCACCTCACTTTTGCTGCTTAAAATGAACAGAAAAGTCAGCCCCAAACAAATCCTTCCCAAATGAAAAGTACATGTCGTATTGACAAAATTCTTTCACCGTGAGCGACAGCAATGTCTAGTCTACCTAATTCTCAGTTTTCATGCCTGTGGAGTTTATTATATGGACGTGGTGACAGTGTAAAGACAGCCTGCTCTTCTGATTTTCAAAGGAACTTTCTGAGCCATTTTAACATTGGAGTCTATGGAGGACTTGGAGGGAGGAGTCTGTGCTTTGGTGACATTTATGAAAGAACCATAACACCTAGGACAATAGTAAACACATTGGATGAAAGAGGACAGCGATGGCTACGTTTCGAGGGTAAAATCATACCTGTAGAGCAAACGCTACGGACACAGCAGCAGTTTTAAAAAATATTTTAAGATTAATTTTTTTGCTCCTCTCACTCTAGCAGTTGAGCTGTCTCACTCTAGCCCCAACATTCCGTCCCATACACACCCATTATAAACTCTGAAACGGCTGAAAAATCATCATGAAACTTAAACTGGAACTGAAGAAAAAGTATAACAGATATTGAAGAGATAAATACAAGTTGAATAGTTGAATGTCTTGTCTTCGTTTTAAAGTTTGAATGGTGGCTCTATGTCAACGTATGTTGAAGTAGATACAGTTTAAAGAGGAGTGAGTTGAATGAGAATTTGAAGGGTCTCTCCATTGAAATACATGGGAAATTTTTGTTGAAAAAAGTTGAATAAAATTAAAAATATAAATGTTATAAATGAGAAAAATAGAAGCAGTCATGTCCTAAAGAAGAGGAATCTAATGGTGTTTGAATGGTTTTTCTAAGTTGAACGGTTTTGAAGGAGATAGACTACAAAAAACGTACGGAATATATAATAAAATATAATAATAATAATAATAATAAAGATTAGAAGAACAATACTGTGAATGCTTTTACAAGCATTCACACTAACTAGAAAATGCATTTTCTGAAGAAACTGCAGTGTGAATGCTTGAATCTGAATATATGCACTGAAATGAATTAATTGCTGAATTATAAGTTAAAAATGTTGAATGAGCTGGAAATACAGAGTTTTTAACCTGAAAACAAAAGTGCAGAACTTTTGAAAGCTGATGGTCACACAGAAGAAGTTGGAAAATAGCTGAAAAGTTTTTAAATTAAAATTAGAAAAACCTAAGAAATGAGAAAAGAAAATTTAGAGTCAGAAAACATCTGAATGAATATTAAAAGTTCATATTCTTTGAATCACTGAATGACTAAAATGTGATCCCTCCACTTGGATCCACACAGTTTTAAAGGTTTACATCTCTGAGCTTTGAAAGACACGCTGTTGGAAAAAGAAGAACGATGGCGACGTTTGGAGGGTAAAATGATGGCTGTAGACCAAACACTGTGGACACAGCAGCTGTTGAAAGAGAAGTGTTCAAGATGAATCTTGGCAGAGTGAGAGACAGAGCTCGTTAGGCAGGCAGGTGTGAGCCTGGTTGCTATAGTAACTGCACCCACTGTCTCCATACACACGCGCACAGACATGCGCCTCACTTTTGCTGCTTAAAATGAACAGAAAAGTTAGGCCGAAACAAATCGTTCCCAAATGAAAAGTACAGGTCCTATTGACGAAATTCCTTCACCGTGAGCGGCAGCAATGTCCAGTCTACCTAATTCTCAGTTTTCATGCCTGTGGAGTTTATTATATGGACGTGGTGACAGTGTCAAAACACCATGCTCTTCTGATTTTCAAACGAACCTTCTGAGCCATTTTAACATTAGAGTCTATGGAGGAGTTGGAGGGAGGAGGCTGTGCTTTGGTGACATTTATGAAAGAACCATAACACCTAGTACAATAGTAAACACATTGGATGAAAGAGGACAGCGATGGCTACGTTTTGAGGGTAAAATCATACCTGTAGAGCAAACACCGTGGACACAGCAGCAGTTTTAAAAAATATTTTCAGATTAATTTTTTTGCTCCTCTCACTCTAGCAGTTCAGCTGTCTCACTCTAGCCCCAACATTCCGTCCCATACACACCCATTATAAACTCTGAAACGGCTGAAAAAACATCATGAAACTTAAACTGGAACTGAAGAAAAAGTATAACAGATATTGAAAAGATAAATACAAGTTGAATAGTTGAATGTCTTGTCTTCGTTTTAAAGTTTGAATGGTGGCTCTATGTCAACCTATGTTGAAGTAGATACAGTTTGAAAATGAGTAAGTTGAATGAGGATTTGAAGGGTCTCCCCATTGAAATACATGGGAAATTTTTGTTGAAAAAAGTTGAATAAAATTAAAAATATAAATGTTAAAAATGAGAAAAATAGAAGCAGTCATGTCCAAAAGAAGAGGAATCTAACGGTGTTTGAATGGTTTTTCTAAGTTGAACGGTTTTGAAGGAGATACAGTACAAAAAACGTACGGAATATATAATAAAATATAATAATAACTAGAAAGTGCATTTTCTGAAGAAACTGCAGTGTGAATGCTTGAATCTGAATGTATGCATTGAAATGAATTAATTGCTGAATTTTAAGTTAAAAATGTTGAATGAGATGAAAAATACAGAAATTTTCACCTGAAAAAGAAAGTGCTGAACTGCTAAAAGCTGACGTCCACACAGAAGTTGGAAAAGAGCTGAAAATGTTTAAAATGTAAATTAGAAAAAGATGGGTAATGACTAAAGAAAATTTAGAGTCAGAAAACATCTGAATGAATATTAAAAGTTCATATTCTTTGAATCACTGAATGACTAAAATATGATCCCTCCATTTGGATCCACACAGTTTTAAAGGTTTACATCTCTGAGCTTTGAAAGACACGGTGTTGGAAAGAGAAGAACGATGGCGACGTTTTGAGGGTAAAATGATGGCTGTAGACCAAACACTGTGGACACAGCAGCAGTTGAAAGAGAAGTGTTTAAGATGAATCTTGGCACAGTGAGAGACAGAGCTCGTTAGGCAGGCAGGTGTGAGCCTGGTTGCTATAGTAACTGCACCCAATGGCTCCATACACACGCGCACAGACATGCGCCTCACTTTTGCTGCTTAAAATGAACAGAAAAGTCAGGTCGAAACAAATCGCTCCCAAATGAAAAGTACAGGTCCTATTGACAAAATTCTTTCACCGTGAGCGACAGCAATGTCCAGTCTACCTAATTCTCAGTTTTCATGCTTGTGGAGTTTATTATATGGACGTGGTGACAGTGTAAAGACAGCCTGTACTTCTGGTTTTCAAACGAACCTTCTGAGCCATTTTAACATTAGAGTCTATGGAGGAGTTGGAGGGAGGAGGCTGTGCTTTGGTGACATTTATGAAAGAACCATAACACCTAGTACAATAGTAAACACATTGGATGAAAGAGGACAGCGATGGCTACGTTTTGAGGGTAAAATCATACCTGTAGAGCAAACACCGTGGACACAGCAGCAGTTTTAAAAAAGATTTTCAGGTTAATTTTTTTGCTCCTCTCACTCTAGCAGTTCAGCTGTCTCACTCTAGCCCCAACATTCCGTCCCATACACACCCATTATAAACTCTGAAACGGCTGAAAAAACATCATGAAACTTAAACTGGAACTGAAGAAAAAGTATAACAGATATTGAAAAGATAAATACAAGTTGAATAGTTGAATGTCTTGTCTTCGTTTTAAAGTTTGAATGGTGGCTCTATGTCAACGTATGTTGAAGTAGATACAGTTTGAAAATGAGTAAGTTGAATGAGGATTTGAAGGGTCTCCCCATTGAAATACATGGGAAATTTTTGTTGAAAAAAGTTGAATAAAATTAAAAATATAAATGTTAAAAATGAGAAAAATAGAAGCAGTCATGTCCAAAAGAAGAGGAATCTAACGGTGTTTGAATGGTTTTTCTAAGTTGAACGGTTTTGAAGGAGATACAGTACAAAAAACGTACGGAATATATAATAAAATATAACTAGAAAGTGCATTTTCTGAAGAAACTGCAGTGTGAATGCTTGAATCTGAATATATGCACTGAAAAGAATTAATTGCTGAATTTTAAGTTAAAAATGTTGAATGAGATGAAAAATACAGAAATTTGCACCTGAAAACAAAAGTGCTGAACTGCTAAAAGCTGACAAGCACAGGGAAGAAGTTGGAAAAGAGCTGAAAATGTTTTAAATGTAAATTAGAAAAACCTAAGTAATGAGAAAAGAAAATTTAGAGTCAGAAAACATCTGAATGAATATTAAAAGTTCATATTCTTTGAATGACTGAATGACTAAAATGTGATCCCTCCACTTGGATCCACACAGTTTTAAAGCTTTACATCTCTGAGCTTTGAAAGACACAGTGTTGGAAAGAGAAGAACGATGGCGACGTTTTGAGGGTAAAATGATGTCTGTAGAGCAAACACTGTGGACACAGCAGTAGTTGAAAGAGAAGTGTTTAAGATGAATCTTGGCACAGTGAGAGAGAGAGAGCTCATTAGGCAGGCAGGTGTGAGCCTGGTTGCTATAGTGACTGAGCCAGGGGCTCCATACACACGCACAGACATGCACCTCACTTTTGCTGCTTAAAATGAACAGAAAAGTCAGGCCCAAACAAATCCTTCCCAAATGAAAAGTACAGGTCCTATTGACGAAATTCTTTCACCGTGAGCGGCAGCAATGTCCAGTCTACCTAATTCTCAGTTTTCATGCCTGTGGAGTTTATTATATGGACGTGGTGACAGTGTAAAAACACCATGCTCTTCTGATTTTCAAACGAACCTTCTGAGCCATTTTAACATTAGAGTCTATGGAGGAGTTGGAGGGAGGAGGCTGTGCTTTGGTGACATTTATGAAAGAACCATAACACCTAGTACAATAGTAAACACATTGGATGAAAGAGGACAGCGATGGCTACGTTTTGAGCGTAAAATCATACCTGTAGACCAAACACCGTGGACACAGCAGCAGTTTTAAAAAATATTTTCAGATTAATTTTTTTGCTCCTCTCACTCTAGCAGTTGAGCTGTCTCACTCTAGCCCCAACATTCCGTCCCATACACACCCATTATAAACTCTGAAATGGGTGAAAAAACATCATGAAACTTAAACTGGAACTGAAGAAAAAGTATAACAGATATTGAAAAGATAAATACAAATTGAATAGTTGAATGTTTTGTCTTCGTTTTAAAGTTTGAATGGTGGCTCTATGTCAACGTATATGGAAGCAGATACAGTTTGAAAATGAGTAAGTTGAAGGAGAATTTGAAGGGTCTCCCCATTGAAATACATGGGAAATTTTTGTTGAAAAAAGTTGAATAAAATTAAAAATATAAATGTTAAAAATGAGAAAAATAGAAGCAGTCATGTCCAAAAGAAGAGGAATCTAACGGTGTTTGAATGGTTTTTCTAAGTTGAACGGTTTTGAAGGAGATAGACTACAAAAAACGTACGGAATATATAATAAAATATAATAATAATAATAATAAAGATTAGAAGAACAATACTGTGAATGCTTTTACAAGCATTCACACTAATAATAATAATAAAGATTAGAAGAACAATACTGTGAATGCTTTTACAAGCATTCACACTAACTAGAAAATGCATTTTCTGAAGAAACTGCAGTGTGAATGCTTGAATCTGAATATATGCACTGAAATGAATTAATTGCTGAATTATAAGTTAAAAATGTTGAATGAGCTGGAAATACAGAGTTTTTAACCTGAAAACAAAAGTGCAGAACTTTTGAAAGCTGATGGTCACACAGAAGAAGTTGGAAAATAGCTGAAAAGTTTTTAAATTAAAATTAGAAAAACCTAAGAAATGAGAAAAGAAAATTTAGAGTCAGAAAACATCTGAATGAATATTAAAAGTTCATATTCTTTGAATCACTGAATGACTAAAATGTGATCCCTCCACTTGGATCCACACAGTTTTAAAGGTTTACATCTCTGAGCTTTGAAAGACACGCTGTTGGAAAAAGAAGAACGATGGCGACGTTTGGAGGGTAAAATGATGGCTGTAGACCAAACACTGTGGACACAGCAGCTGTTGAAAGAGAAGTGTTCAAGATGAATCTTGGCAGAGTGAGAGACAGAGCTCGTTAGGCAGGCAGGTGTGAGCCTGGTTGCTATAGTAACTGCACCCACTGTCTCCATACACACGCGCACAGACATGCGCCTCACTTTTGCTGCTTAAAATGAACAGAAAAGTTAGGCCGAAACAAATCGTTCCCAAATGAAAAGTACAGGTCCTATTGACGAAATTCCTTCACCGTGAGCGGCAGCAATGTCCAGTCTACCTAATTCTTAGTTTTCATGCCTGTGGAGTTTATTATATGGACGTGGTGACAGTGTAAAAACACCATGCTCTTCTGATTTTCAAACGAACCTTCTGAGCCATTTTAACATTAGAGTCTATGGAGGAGTTGGAGGGAGGAGGCTGTGCTTTGGTGACATTTATGAAAGAACCATAACACCTAGTACAATAGTAAACACATTGGATGAAAGAGGACAGCGATGGCTACGTTTTGAGGGTGAAATCATACCTGTAGAGCAAACACCGTGGACACAGCAGCAGTTTTAAAAAAGATTTTCAGATTAATTTTTTTGCTCCTCTCACTCTAGCAGTTCAGCTGTCTCACTCTAGCCCCAACATTCCGTCCCATACACACCCATTATAAACTCTGAAACGGCTGAAAAACATCATGAAACTTAAACTGGAACTGAAGAAAAAGTATAACAGATATTGAAAAGATAAATACAAGTTGAATAGTTGAATGTCTTGTCTTCGTTTTAAAGTTTGAATGGTGGCTCTATGTCAACGTATGTTGAAGTAGATACAGTTTGAAAATGAGTAAGTTGAATGAGGATTTGAAGGGTCTCCCCATTGAAATACATGGGAAATTTTGTTGAAAAAAGTTGAATAAAATTAAAAATATAAATGTTAAAAATGAGAAAAATAGAAGCAGTCATGTCCAAAAGAAGAGGAATCTAACGGTGTTTGAATGGTTTTTCTAAGTTGAACGGTTTTGAAGGAGATACAGTACAAAAAACGTACGGAATATATAATAAAATATAATAATAATAATAAAGATTAGAAGAACAATACTGTGAATGCTTTTACAAGCATTCACACTAATAACTAGAAAGTGCATTTTCTGAAGAAACTGCAGTGTGAATGCTTGAATCTGAATGTATGCACTGAAATGAATTAATTGCTGAATTTTGAGTTAAAAATAAAAATGTTGAATGAGCTGGAAAATGCAGATTTATTAAACTGAAAACAAAAGTGCAGAACTTTTGAAAGCGGATGTTCACACAGAAGAAGTTGGAAAATAGCTGAAAAGTTTTTAAATTAAAATTTGGAAAACCTAAGAAATGAGAACAGAAAATTTAGAGTCAGAAAACACCTGAATGAATATTAAAAGTTCATATTCTTTGAATCACTGAATGACTAAAGTGTAATCCCTCCACTTGGATCCACACACTTTTAAAGGTTTACATCTCTGAGCTTTGAAAGACATGCTGTTGGAAAGAGAAGAACGATGGCTTCTTTTTGAGGGTAAAATGATGGCTGTAGAGCAAACACTGTGGACACAGCAGCAGTTGAAAGAGAAGTGTTTAAGATGAATCTTGGCACAGTGAGAGACAGAGCTCGTTAGGCAGGCAGGTGTGAGCCTGGTTGCTATAGTAACTGCACCCAATGGCTCAGTACACACGCACACAGACATGCACCTCACTTTTGCTGCTTAAAATGAACAGAAAAGTCAGGCCGAAACAAATCGCTCCCAAATGAAAAGTACAGGTCGTATTGACAAAATTCTTTCACCGTGAGCGACAGCAATGTCCAGTCTACCTAATTCTCAGTTTTCATGCTTGTGGAGTTTATTATATGGACGTGGTGACAGTGGAAAGACACCATGCTCTTCTGATTTTCAAACGAACCTTCTGAGCCATTTTAACATTAGAGTCTATGGAGGAGTTGGAGGGAGGAGGCTGTGCTTTGGTGACATTTATGAAAGAACCATAACACCTAGTACAATAGTAAACACATTGGATGAAAGAGGACAGCGATGGCTACGTTTTGAGGGTAAAATCATACTTGTAGAGCAAACGCTGCGGACACAGCAGCAGTTTTAAAAAATATTTTAAGATTAATTTTTTCGCTCCTCTCACTCTAGCAGTTCAGCTGTCTCACTCTAGCCCCAACATTCCGTCCCATACACACCCATTATAAACTCTGAAACGGCTGAAAAAACATCATGAAACTTAAACTGGAACTGAAGAAAAAGTATGACAGATATTGAAAAGATAAATACAAGTTGAGTAGTTGAATGTCTTGTCTTCGTTTTAAAGTTTGAATGGTGGCTCTATGTCAACGTATGTGGACGTAGTAGGAGTTTAAAAATGAGTAAGTTGAATGAGGATTTGAAGGGTCTCCCCATTGAAATACATGGGAAATTTTTGTTGAAAAAAGTTGAATAAAATTAAAAATATAAATGTTATAAATGAGAAAAATACAAGCAGTCATGTCCAAAATAAGAGCGATCTAACGGTGTTTGAATGGTTTTTCTAAGTTGAACGGTTTTGAAGGAGATAGAGTACAAAAAACGTACGGAATAGATAATAATAAAATAGAACTAGAAAGTGCATTTTCTGAAGAAACTGCAGTGTGAATGCTTGAATCTGAATGTATTCACTGAAATAAATTAATTGCTGAATTCTGACTTAAAAATTTTGAATGAGATGAAAAATAGAGAAATTTTCGCCTGAAAATAAAAGTGCTGAACTGCTAAAAGCTAAAATCCACAGAGAAGAAGTTGGAAAAGAGCTGAAAATGTTTTAAATGTAAATTAGAAAAACCTAAGTAATGAGAAAAGAAAATTTAGAGTCAGAAAACATCTGAATGAATATTAAAAGTTCATATTCTTTGAATCACTGAATGACTGAAATGTGTGATCCCTCCACTTGGATCCACACAGTTTAAAAAGTTTATATTTCTGAGCTTTGAAAGACATGCTGTTGGAAAGAGAAGATCGATGGCGACGTTTTGAGAGTAAAATGATGGCTGTAGGGCAAACACTGTGGACCCAGCAGCAGTTGAAAGAGAAGTGTTTAAGATGAATCTTGGCACAGTGAGAGAGAGAGCTTGTTAAGCAGGCAGGTGTGAGCCTGGTTGCTATAGTGACTGCACCCAGTGGCCCCATACACACGCAGACATGCACCTCACTTTTGCTGCTTAAAATGAACAGAAAAGTCAGGCCGAAACAAATCGCTCCCAAATGAAAAGTATAGGTCGTATTGACAAAATTCTTTCACCGTGAGCGGCAGCAATGTCCAGTCTACTGAATTCTCAGTTTTCATGCCTGTGGAGTTTATTATATGGACGTGGTGACAGTGTAAAGACAGCCTGCTCTTCTGATTTTCAAAGGAACTTTCTGAGCCATTTTAACATTGGAGTCTATGGAGGAGTTGGAGGGAGGAGGCTGTGCATTGGTGACATTTATGAAAGAACCATAACACCTAGCACAATAGTAAACACATTGGATGAAAGAGGACAGCGATGGCTACGTTTTGAGGGTAAAATCATACCTGTAGAGCAAACGCTGCGGACACAGCAGCAGTTTTAAAAAATATTTTCAGATTAATTTTTTCGCTCCTCTCACTCTAGCAGTTGAGCTGTCTCACTCTAGCCCCAACATTCCGTCCCATACACACCCATTATAAACGCTGAAATGGCTGAAAAAACATCATGAAACTTAAACTGGAACTGAAGAAAAAGTATAACAGATATTGAAAAGATAAATACAAGTTGAATAGTTGAATGTCTTGTCTTCGTTTTAAAGTTTGAATGGTGGCTCTATGTCAACGTATGTTGAAGTAGATACAGTTTGAAAATGAGTAAGTTGAATGAGGATTTGAAGGGTCTCCCCATTGAAATACATGGGGAATTTTTGTTGAAAAAAGTTGAATAATTTTAAAAATATAAATGTTATAAATGAAAAAAATACAAGCAGTCATGTCCAAAAGAAGAGGAATCTAACGGTGTTTGAATGGTTTTTCTAAGTTGAACGGTTTTGAAGTAGTAGGACTACAAAAAATGTACGGAATAGATAATAATAATAATAAAATAGAATAAAGATTACAACAACAATACTGTGAATGCTTTTACAAGCATTCACACTAATAATAAAGATTAGAAGAACAATACTGTGAATGCTTTTACAAGCATTCACACTAACTAGAAAGTGCATTTTCTGAAGAAACTGCAGTGTGAATGCTTGAATCTGAATATATGCACTGAAAAGAATTAATTGCTGAATTTTAAGTTAAAAATGTTGAATGAGATGAAAAATACAGAAATTTGCACCTGAAAACAAAAGTGCTGAACTGCTAAAAGCTGACAAGCACAGGGAAGAAGTTGGAAAAGAGCTGAAAATGTTTTAAATGTAAATTAGAAAAACCTAAGTAATGAGAAAAGACTATTTAGAGTCAGAAAACATCTGAATGAATATTAAAAGTTCATATTCTTTGAATCACTGAATGACTAAAATATGATCCCTCCACTTGGATCCACACAGTTTTAAAGGTTTACATCTCTGAGCTTTGAAAGACACGCTGTTGGAAAAAGAAGAACGATGGCGACGTTTGGAGGGTAAAATGATGGCTGTAGACCAAACACTGTGGACACAGCAGCTGTTGAAAGAGAAGTGTTCAAGATGAATCTTGGCAGAGTGAGAGAGAGCTCGTTAGGCAGGCAGGTGTGAGCCTGGTTGCTATAGTGACTGAGCCAGGGGCTCCATACACACGCACACAGACATGCACCTCACTTTTGCTGCTTAAAATGAACAGAAAAGTCAGGCCGAAACAAATCGCTCCCAAATGAAAAGTACAGGTCCTATTGACGAAATTCCTTCACCGTGAGCGGCAGCAATGTCCAGTCTACCTAATTCTCAGTTTTCATGCCTGTGGAGTTTATTATATGGACGTGGTGACAGTGTAAAAACACCATGCTCTTCTGATTTTCAAACGAACCTTCTGAGCCATTTTAACATTAGAGTCTATGGAGGAGTTGGAGGGAGGAGGCTGTGCTTTGGTGACATTTATGAAAGAACCATAACACCTAGTACAATAGTAAACACATTGGATGAAAGAGGACAGCGATGGCTACGTTTTGAGGGTAAAATCATACCTGTAGAGCAAACACCGTGGACACAGCAGCAGTTTTAAAAAATATTTTCAGATTAATTTTTTTGCTCCTCTCACTCTAGCAGTTCAGCTGTCTCACTCTAGCCCCAACATTCCGTCCCATACACACCCATTATAAACTCTGAAACGGCTGAAAAAACATCATGAAACTTAAACTGGAACTGAAGAAAAAGTATAACAGATATTGAAAAGATAAATACAAGTTGAATAGTTGAATGTCTTGTCTTCGTTTTAAAGTTTGAATGGTGGCTCTATGTCAACCTATGTTGAAGTAGATACAGTTTGAAAATGAGTAAGTTGAATGAGGATTTGAAGGGTCTCCCCATTGAAATACATGGGAAATTTTTGTTGAAAAAAGTTGAATAAAATTAAAAATATAAATGTTAAAAATGAGAAAAATAGAAGCAGTCATGTCCAAAAGAAGAGGAATCTAACGGTGTTTGAATGGTTTTTCTAAGTTGAACGGTTTTGAAGGAGATAGACTACAAAAAACGTACGGAATATATAATAAAATATAATAATAACTAGAAAAAGTTTGCATTTCCTGCGAAAATGCTGTGTGGATGCCTTAACGCTGAAGCTGTCTGCTGAAAAGCTGAAAAAGATGAAAACTTGCAAAAAGTTGTATGGTGGTGGAAAAAAAAACATTGCCCTGAGCAGGATTCGAACCTGGCCCTCCTGGTCTCAAGGTAGCCACTCATCTCACTGAGCCAAACTCATTCTGACAAATAACAGGTGGAGAGACTGACAATTTTGCTGAAATGAGCAGAAGCTGCTAAGAATTGTGCTGATAAGAGGTGAAAAGGCTGAAAATTTTGCAGAAAAGAGGTGAATCAGCAGAATTTCTGCTGAAAAGAGGTAAAGATGCAAAAAGTTGCGCTGAAAAGAGATGAATCAGCAGAATTTCTGCTCAAAAGAGGTTTTTTCTGAAAACAGCTGAGATTTGTGCTAATAAGAGGTGAAAAGGCTGAAAATTTTGCAGAAAAGGTGAATAAGCAGAATTCTGCTGAAAAGAGGTTTTTGCTGAAAACAGCTGAAAAAGCTGGGATTTGTGCTGAAAAGTGGTAAAAAGGCACAGAAAAGAGGCAAATCAGCAGAATTTCTGCTGAAAAGAGTCAGAACAAAATTTGAACATGGCCCGTCTTGTCTCCAGGCAGCTGCTCATCTCACTGAACCAAACTCATTCTCACAAAAACAAGAGATTGAGAAACTGACAATTTTGCTAAATGAGCAGAAGCTGCTGAGAATTGTGCTGAGAAGAAGTGAAAAGGCTGAAAATTTTGCAGAAAAGAGGTGAATCAGCAGAATTTCTGCAGAAAAGAGGCAAAGAAGCAGAACGTTGCGCTGATAAGAGGTGAATCAGCAGAATTTCTGCTGAAAAGAGGCAGAACAACCTGGTTCTGCTCTAATTCACCAATCAGAGGTACTGCTTCTGACTGCTTCATCAGGCTGCTAAAAAGTTTGCAGAAATGTAATAAACGATGAATATGAATTAGTGGTCTGTGATAGTGTATGGAATTTGTAGTGAACAAAAAAATGTTGAACAAGGTGGGATTGAACCCACAACCTTTGAGCTGAAGAGCCGTGTCATTACTGATTGCGCCACCTGGAAAGGTCTCTGAAAAACAGAGACATGAACAGTCAAGAAATAGATCGCGGTGAGAGGAGAAAAACGCCGTTTTTTGGAGTTACAAAACATTCTGGTTTTACACAAATACTATAATGTGGCAGAAATACTATGTTTTAGCACAAATACTATGATTTGCTAGAAATACTATGATTTGGCACATATACTGTATTCAGCAGAGATACTATAACAAAATAGAGAGTCTACGACTTAGTAGTAATACTATAACATAATAGATATACTATGATTTTTCAGACAGTCTATGTTTTTGCACAACTAGCACAATGTGGCAGAAATACTATGATTTGGCACAAGTACTATGATTTAGTACAAATACTCTTATTGGCACAAATACCATGTTTCAGTACAAATACTATGATTTGGCAATAATACTGCGTTTCAGCACAACTACTGAGATTTGATTGAAATACTATGATTTAGAAGAAATACTATGATTTTGTACAAATACTACTATGTTTTGGTTCGAATACTATGATTTGCAAAAAATACTATGATTTGGCACAAGTACCATGATTTAGTACAAATACTACGAATTGGCAGAAATATTGTGACTTAGTAGTAATACTTTAACATAACAGATATACTGTTATTTTGCAGACATAGTATGTTTTTGCACATATACTACGATTTTGCTCAAATACTATGAAATTGCAGTAATACTATGATTTTGAAGGAATACCATGATTAGGCAGAAATACTATGCCTTAGTAGTAATACTATGACATAACAGATATACTGTGATTTAACAGACAATATGTTTTTGCACCAATACTACGATTTCGCTCAAATACTACAAAATTGCAGTAATACTATGATTTTGAAGGAATCCTATGATTAGGTAGAAATACTATGCCTTAGTAGTAATACTATAATATAACAGATATACTGTGATTTAGCAGACATAGTATGTTTTTGCACAAATACTACGATTTTGCTCAAATACTATGAAATTGCAGTAATACTATGATTTTGAAGGAATACTATTGGTAGAAATACTATGCGTTAGTAGTAATACTATAACATAACAGATATGCTGTGATTTTGCAGATATAGTATGTTTTAGGACAACTACTACGATTTTGCTCAAATACTATGAAACTGCAGTAATACTATGATTTTGAAGGAATACTATGATTTGGTAGAAATACTACGCCTTAGTACTAATACTATAACATAGCAGTTATAATGTGATTTTGCAGACATAGTATGTTTTTGCACAAATACCACGATTTCGCTCAAATACTATGAAATTGCAGTAATACTATGATTTTGAAGGAATACTATGATTTCGTAGAAATACTATGCCTTAGTAGTAATACCATAACACAACAGATATACTATGATTTTGCAGACATGCTATGTTTTTGTACAAATATTAAAAATTGGCAGAAATACTATATTTGGGCACAAATACTATGATTTGCTATAAATACTATGATTTGGCACATATACTATAATCAGCAGATATAGTGTAACATAACAAAAATTCTACGACTTAGTAGTAATACTATAACATAAGAGAAATTTTAATTGGACAAAAATAACATGATTTGGCACAAATATCATGATTTGGGCAAAAAAATACCATGATTTGGCACAAATACGATGATATGGCAGAAATACTATGATTTGGGATAAATACTATGATTTGGCAGATACACTATATTCAGCAAATATACTATAACATAACACACATTCCTCCACTTAGTAGTAATAGTATAACATAAAATAAATATTATGGTTTTGCCCCAAAACCATGATTTGGCACAAACACCATGATTTTTCAAAAATACTATGATTTAGCAGAAATACTATGATTGAGCAGAAGTACTAAGATGTAGTAGAAGTACTTTGATTTAGCACAAATACTATTATGGAGGAGTAATACTTTAACATGGGAGAAATATTGATACTCACACACACATACACAGAGAGCAAAGTGTACAGGGGCTGTTAAGAGTCTGGGCTTGGTATATCTAGGTCAGCTAAATTGGCTGCACCTGCTGTAATCAGCACTTACACACACAGACACAGAGAGAGGTATGGGTTTTCTTCAGTGTATTTCGCACATTCAGGATTCCCCTCGAACAAATGGCCATAATTTCCTAACCATAGGAGCTAGAACGGTCATTCTGACACCGTTTTGTTCAGAAGAGATGGGGGAATCTGCAGGTCTTCATAATTCAGAGATAAAATATAAATTATTGAAGATATATGACTTGTAACACACTGTAACTGAGTAGAGGCAAAGCAAAACTGCCTTGACTTGCCCTCAAACAACGTTTTGTAACTCTAAATCTATATGGAGCATCAAAATCATTTTTTCACCGTAAGAAACAGCAGGCTTTGGTGAACAGTCATGGGAATTTTCAGGTCTCTGTGGAAATCCATCAAAAAGATATGATGAGAGAAAAAGTGCCTAATTTCCAGAGTTTGAAATCTGAAGAGATCGGAGCAAGGCACCAATTTCCTACCCTCAAACAAATGTAATTGATGGCCAAACGGTAATAGGTGAGAAAAAAATTCTTGAATTGTGAGCATCAGGGGTGTCTGAAGATATATTGGCACAAGCGTCATGTCTCAACTTTGTTTGGTTAAAGAGATATGACGATTCGAAAATGCCTCTCATTAGAGAATTCCAGCGCTGATTTTAAACAAACTCTCCATTGACTCTCTATGGAGAGTTTTCAGACTTTGTGTTGCTCTGAGGAGATTTGCCAAAATTCTGTAACGCCCACAACAATGATAGTGACATTTTCTGAAAGCCAGCAAAAATATCTACGTTTTGATGTATAATTTGTGGGGATTGAGTGGAAATTGAGCGAGTTGCAAGAAGTTGTTCAGACATGAAGAGAAAATTCAGAACAGACCAGCCCTCACTCTGAGTTAATTGCATAGCAACCATAACAACGCATGTATTTTCTGAAAAATCACAATTTTGCAACTGAAAACTTAAAGAGGTATAAAATTAAAACGGTAGAAGATCTGAAAAAGCTGAATCACTCAGGAATAGCCCAATAATCTGAGAACATTTTAAAGTTTGAATGGAGTTTCTAGGTGAAAGTATGAGGATGTAGTTAAGTTTCAAAAACAAGCAAGTTTTAGCAGAATTGTGGAAGTTTCCCATTCATTTCAATAGGACAAATTAAAGGAAAAAAGTGTAATATTTTAAAAAGTATAAGAGTAATAAACACCAAAAGTCATAGCAGTCATTAGCAGAAAGAGCAGAACAGTTTAGAGTTTGAACGGAGAAAATCGGCTGAAAACTGACGGAGTAGTTAAACGGCGAAGAATGGAGCAACTAGAAGAATAATAAAGTATAAAGATAAAGAATAAAGAGAAACAGGAACTCAATAGTGTGGAAGCCCTTTGAGGGCATCCACACAATAATAATAAAGATTAGAAGAACAATACTGTGAATGCTTTTACAAGCATTCACACTAATAACTAGAAAATGCATTTTCTGAAGAAACTGCAGTGTGAATGCTTGAATCTGAATGTATGCACTGAAATGAATTAATTGCTGAATTTTAAGTTAAAAATGTTGAATGAGATGAAAAATACAGAAATTTGTACCTGAAAACAAAAAAGCTGAACTGCTAAAAGCTGACAACCACAGAGAAGAAGTTGGAAAAGAGCTGAAAATGTTTTAAATGTAAATTAGAAAAACATAAGAAATGACAAAAGACTATTTAGAGTCAGAAAACATCTGAATGAATATTAAAAGTTCATATTCTTTGAATCACTGAATGACTAAAATGTGATCCCTCCACTTGGATCCACACAGTTTAAAAACTTTACATATCTGAGCTTTGAAAGACACGCTGTTGGAAAGAGAAGAACGATGGCTTCGTTTTGAGGGTAAAATGATGGCTGTAGAGCAAACACTGTGGACACAGCAGCTGTTGAAAGAGAAGTGTTCAAGATGAATCTTGGCAGAGTGAGAGAGAGCTCGTTAGGCAGGCAGGTGTGAGCCTGGTTGCTATAGTGACTGAGCCAGGGGCTCCATACACACGCACACAGACATGCACCTCACTTTTGCTGCTTAAAATGAACAGAAAAGTCAGGCCGAAACAAATCCTTCCCAAATGAAAAGTACATGTCGTATTGACAAAATTCTTTCACCGTGAGCGGCAGCAATGTCTAGTCTACCTAATTCTCAGTTTTCATGCCTGTGGAGTTTATTATATGGATGTGGTGACAGTGTAAAGACAGCCTGCTCTTCTGATTTTCAAAGGAACTTTCTGAGCCACTTTAACATTGGAGTCTATGGAGGAGTTGGAGGGAGGAGGCTGTGCTTTGGTGACATTTATGAAAGAACCATAACACCTAGTACAATAGTAAACACATTGGATGAAAGAGGACAGCGATGGCTACGTTTTGAGGGTAAAATCATACCTGTAGATCAAACGCTGTGGACACAGCAGCAGTTTTAAAAAAGATTTTAAGATTAATTTTTTCGCTCCTCTCACTCTAGCAGTTCAGCTTTCTCACTCTAGCCCCAACATTCCGTCCCATACACACCCATTATAAACTCTGAAACGGCTGAAAAAACATCATGAAACTTAAACTGGAACTGAAGAAAAAGTATAACAGATATTGAAAAGATAAATACAAGTTGAATAGTTGAATGTCTTGTCTTCGTTTTAAAGTTTGAATGGTGGCTCTATGTCAACGTATGTTGAAGTAGATACAGTTTAAAGAGGAGTGAGTTGAATGAGGATTTGAAGGGTCTCCCCATTGAAATACATGGGAAATTTTTGTTGAAAAAAGTTGAATAAAATTAAAAATATAAATGTTATAAATGAGAAAAATAGAAGCAGTCATGTCCTAAAGAAGTGGAATCTAACGGTGTTTGAATGGTTTTTCTAAGTTGAACGGTTTTGAAGGAGATAGACTACAAAAAACGTACGGAATATATAATAAAATATAATAATAACTAGAAAGTGCATTTTCTGAAGAAACTGCAGTGTGAATGCTTGAATCTGAATGTATGCACTGAAATGAATTAATTGCTGAATTTTGAGTTAAAAATAAAAATGTTGAATGAGCTGGAAAATGCAGATTTATTAAACTGAAAACAAAAGTGCAGAACTTTTGAAAGCTGATGTTCACACAGAAGAAGTTGGAAAATAGCTGAAAAGTTTTTAAATTAAAATTTGGAAAACCTAAGAAATGAGAACAGAAAATTTAGAGTCAGAAAACACCTGAATGAATATTAAAAGTTCATATTCTTTGAATCACTGAATGACTAAAGTGTAATCCCTACACTTGGATCCACACACTTTTAAGGGTTTACATCTCTGAGCTTTGAAAGACATGCTGTTGGAAAGAGAAGAACGATGGCTTCTTTTTGAGGGTAAAATGATGGCTGTAGAGCAAACACTGTGGACACAGCAGCAGTTGAAAGAGAAGTGTTTAAGATGAATCTTGGCACAGTGAGAGACAGAGCTCGTTAGGCAGGCAGGTGTGAGCCTGGTTGCTATAGTAACTGCACCCAATGGCTCAGTACACACGCACACAGACATGCACCTCACTTTTGCTGCTTAAAATGAACAGAAAAGTCAGGCCGAAACAAATCGCTCCCAAATGAAAAGTACAGGTCCTATTGACGAAATTCTTTCACCGTGAGCGCCAGCAATGTCCAGTCTACCTAATTCTCAGTTTTCATGCCTGTGGAGTTTATTATATGGACGTGGTGACAGTGTAAAAACACCATGCTCTTCTGATTTTCAAACGAACCTTCTGAGCCATTTTAACATTAGAGTCTATGGAGGAGTTGGAGGGAGGAGGCTGTGCTTTGGTGACATTTATGAAAGAACCATAACACCTAGTACAATAGTAAACACATTGGATGAAAGAGGACAGCGATGGCTACGTTTTGAGGGTAAAATCATACCTGTAGAGCAAACGCTGCGGACACAGCAGCAGTTTTAAAAAAGATTTTAAAATTAATTTTTTCGCTCCTCTCACTCTAGCAGTTCAGCTGTCTCACTCTAGCCCCAACATTCCGTCCCATACACACCCATTATAAACTCTGAAACGGCTGAAAAAACATCATGAAACTTAAACTGGAACTGAAGAAAAAGTATAACAGATATTGAAAAGATAAATACAAGTTGAATAGTTGAATGTCTTGTCTTCGTTTTAAAGTTTGAATGGTAGCTCTATGTCAACGTATGTTGAAGTAGATACAGTTTGAAAATGAGTAAGTTGAATGAGGATTTGAAGGGTCTCCCCATTGAAATACATGGGAAATTTTTGTTGAAAAAAGTTGAATAATTTTAAAAATATAAATGTTATAAATGAGAAAAATAGAAGCAGTCATGTCCTAAAGAAGAGGAATCTAACGGTGTTTGAATGGTTTTTCTAAGTTGAATGGTTTTGAAGGAGATAGATGCACAAAAACGTACGGAATATGATATAATAATAATAATAATAATAACTAGAAAAATTTGCATTTCCTGCGAAAATGCAGTGTGGATGCTGGAACGCTGAAGCTGTCAGCTGAAACTAGCTGAAAAAGCTGAAAAGTTGCAGAAATTGTAAAAACTTTGCAGAAGCAAAGGAACGTTGCTAAAATGTAGTAACTTAGCAGAACTGCAATATCTTAGAGGAAACATAATACTTGGCAGAAATACAATAGCATAGCAGAACTTAGCAGAAATATTGTAACTTACCAGAAACACGATAACTTCCCAAAAATACAAGAATTTCGGAGAAATAGTATAAGATAACAGAAAGAATATATTTAGCCAAACATTCTGAAACATTACAGAAATACTACTCTATAGCAGAAATGATATATTTAGAAAGAAAAATATAATATAGTAGAAATACTATGATTTAGCAGAAATCCTACAATATAGCTCAATAACAATGATTTAGAACAGATACTATGATTGAGCAGAATAGTAATAACTTAAGTGAAAATATTGGAAAGGTAAAATGACAAGCTGAATAAAAAGGAACATGGTTAAGTTTGCTCAAAACTAATTTTTGTTCACCTGTGAAAAAATAAAATAAAAATACATTTAGAAATACAAATAAGAACAGCCAACAGATACACACAAAATCAAATATGGATACACAAATCTACAAATACACGCAAAATCAAATATGGATACACAAATGTACAGAGACAGAGACACACGGAGGGTCTATGCCAGTCAACCAGTCTGAATATATTATATTTTTTCCAACAATGAGATGCTGCCCTAAAGAGGGTCTCTCTCTCTCTCTCTCTCTCTCTCTCTCATGCACACACACACACACACACACACACACACACACACACACAAGATCCAATTCAGTCAACCAGTCTAAATATATTGAATTTGAATCTTACAATGAGATCATCCCATAAAAAGGCTTTCTCTCTCTCTCTCTCTCTCTCTCTCTCTCTGTCTCACACACACACACACACACACACACACACACACACACACACAGAGGGAGAGAGAAGAAACTTTCTAGGTCAGTCAAGCAGCCTGGGAGCTGCTGAATTTGAATCCACCAATCAGAGAGGCTGTGTACTTTTTCCCGCCAAAACAGGTGCAGCCGTTTTCACGTATTTGTGCCAAAACATAGTGTTTCTGCCATATTGTGGTACTACTACATTACAACATGAATACGGATTAAAGACGAAAGAAACTGGCACCAAATTCCTCCACTACAAACCAGTCTGATACCACTTCTTTGCAGTGTTCACGTTTACTAAGGCACTACCCAAAAGGCGCCACAAGAGGGCACTCCAACACAAGAGATGACCTATGTACACTGATGCACTTAGTAACAGTCAGCCTCCTTGAATTGGCAGAAATACTGTGATTTAGTAGTAATACTATGATGTTGCAGACATAGTATGTTTTTGCACTACTCATTTGTAGTGAAAAAAATTAGCAATATAAATTACAGGTCTGTGAAAGTGTATAAATTTGTAGTGAAAAAAAAATGTTGACCAAGGTGGGATTGAACCCACGACCTTTGAGCTGCAGAGCCGTGTCATTACTGATTGCGCCACCTGGAAAGGGTGCGGGCAGCTGAAACACAAAGACATCAGCAATCAGAAATAAAAGCGATTTCTGTTGAAAACACCTGAAAAAGCTGGGATTTGTGGTGAAAAGGGGTGAAAAAAATGAAAATTTTGTTGAAAAGGGATGAAGAAGCTAAAGTATACCAAATCAAAGTATTTGTGCCAAAACATAGTATTTCTGCCATATTGTGGTATTTGTGCCACAAAAGTTACCACATTACAACTTGAATACGGATTAAAGATGAAAGAAACTGGCAACAAATTCCTCCACTACAAACCAGTCTGATACCACTTCTTTGCAGCGTTCATGTTTACTAAGGCACTACCCAAAAGGCGCCACAAGAGGGCACTCCAACACAACAGATGACCTATGTACACTGATGCACTTAGTAACAGTCAGCCTCCTTGAATTGGCAGAAATACTGTGATTTAGTAGTAATACTACAACATAACAGATATACTGTGATGTTGCAGACATAGTATGTTTTTGCACTACTCATTTGTAGTGAAAAAAATTAGCAATATAAATTACAGGTCTGTGAAAGTGTATAAATTTGTAGTGAAAAAAAAATGTTGACCAAGGTGGGATTGAACCCACGACCTTTGAGCTGCAGAGCCGTGTCATTACTGATTGCGCCACCTGGAAAGAGGGCGGGCAGCTGAAAAACAAAGACATCAGCAATCAGAAATAAAAGAGATTTCTGTTGAAAACACCTGAAAAAGCTGGGATTTGTGCTGAAAAGGGGTGAAAAAACTCAATTCTGCTGAAACGGGGTGAAGAAGAGGTGTTGGACTGTTGAGAAGAGTTAAATAAGTTGAACAGATATGTTTGGGTACAGATACTATGATTTGGTAATAATACTGTGTTTTAGCACAACTCCTGAGATTTGATTGAAATAATATGATTTAGAAGAAATATTATGACTTTGTACAAATACAATGTTTTGGCACAAATACCATGATATGGCAAAAATACTATGATTTAGCAGAAATACTATGATTGAGCAGAAGTACTAAGATGTAGTAAAAGTACTTTGATTTAACAGAAATGCAATTATGGAGGAGTAATACTTTAAAATGGGAAAAATATTGATACACACACAGATACACAGAGCCTAAAGGGAACAGTATTTGTGCCATGGAGTGTTAAGAAGAATCTGAGGTCCATATTAGAAAAGCTGCTAAAATCATAAAACTTTGCAGAATTGTAATAAATGATGAATATGAATTACTTGTCTGTGATAGTGTATTAATTTCTAGGGAAAAAATAATGTTGACCAAGGTGGAATTGAACCCGTGATCTTTAGGCTACCGACCGGCGTCATTACCAACTGTGCCACTGGGAAACAGAGCAGCACTTTGGAAAACGGGGAGATGAACTGTCAGATTTAGATCGCGGTGAGAGGCGTAAAACGCCGATTTTTGGAGTTACAAAACGCCATGTAACTCCAAAACTAGGTGGGATAGAAGCACAATTCTTGTACTGGGTGAATCAGCAGACTTTGCTGAACTTTCACTGCGATTTTCATTGCTCCTTTTACCTCCGTCACGGAGATATGATGAGAGAAGAAACGGCTTCATTTTCAGAGTTTGAAAAGTGAGAGGAGGACAGATTTCCACCCCTCAAACAAACGTAATTTATGGCTTAACAGTAAGATGACTGTAAAAACTGCTCTATGATTTACATGAAATACTTTGATTTAGAAGAAATTCTATAATCTAGCAAAAAGCACTACAGCATAGCAGAAGTTATATCACTGAGCAGATTTACTAGGATTTAGCACAAACACTATGATTTGGCTCAAAAATCTTTATTTTGCAGTTATATTATGATTTGGCAGAAATACTATGAGCAGTAATAATATAACAGTACATAATACTGTTATTTTGTGGAAATACAATGCTTTATCACAAATACCATGATATGGCAAAAATACTATGATTCAGCAGAAATACTATGATTGAGCAGAAGTACTAAGATGTAGTAAAAGTACTTTGATTTAACAGAAATGCAATTATGGAGGAGTAATACTTTAAAATGGGAAAAATATTGATACACACACAGATACACAGAGCCTAAAGGGAACAGTATTTGTGCCATGGAGTGTTAAGAAGAATCTGAGGTCCATATTAGAAAAGCTGCTAAAATCATAAAAGTTTGCAGAATTGTAATAAATGATGAATATGAATTAGTGGTCTGTGATAGTGTATTAATTTGTAGGGAAAAAAAACATGTTGCCCAAGGTGTAATTGAACCCACGACCTTTGGGTTGCAGACCCGTGTCATTACCAACTGCGCCACTGGGAAAGAGAGCGAGCGCCTGGAAAACAGGGTGATGAGCAGTCAGAATTAGATTGCGGTGAGAGGCGAAAAACGCTGTTTTTTGGAGTTACAAAACGTCGTGTAACTCAAAAACTAGGTGGGCTAGAAGCATAATTCTTATACTGGGTGAATCGGCGTACTTTCGTGTACTTTGACTGTGATTTGCATTGCTCTTTGTACATCTGTCGCTGAGATATGACGAGAGAAGAAAGGGCAGACCTCAGATATGATTGGCTGGCTGGGAAGCCGTGCAGGCCCTGATATGTAAATTTTATATGTATCAGTCCTCACAGAGGATTAGCTGCCTGGGGACCTGGCAGAAATATATACAAATAGTATGATTAAGCATAAATACTACATTTAGTAGAAATACTATGTTTTAGCACAAATACTATAAAATGGCAGAAATACTATAATTAAGCAGAAATACTATATTTGGCAGAAACACTATATTTAGTACAAATCTTATGAAATAGCAGAAATAGTATGATTTAGCAGAAATGCTGTATTTAGCACAAATACTGAAAAGCAGCAGAAATGCTATGACTTAGCACAACAGTAATAACTTATAGAAAAATTGGAAAAGCAAAATGGACAGCTGGAAAAATCCTGAACATGCTAAGGGTCCCTCAAATCTAATTGTTAATTGAAAAAAAAACCAGCAAAAAAAGTATAACAGTCACACAATCACAAATATGGGCACATATGGAAACACACATGCACAGAGAGACACACACAGGACCAAATTCAGTCAACCAGTCTAAATATATTGAATTTAAGTGATATAATAAGATGGTCCCATCAAAAGGCTCTCTCTCGCTCTCTCTCTCTCTCTCTCTCTCTCACACACACACACACACACACACACACACACACACACACAGAGCCTAAAGGGAAGAGTATTTGTGCCATGGAGTGTTAACAAGAATCTGAGGTCCATATTACAAAAGCTGCTAAAATCATAAAAGGTTGCAGAATTGTAATAAATGATGAATATGAATTAGTGGTCTGTGATAGTGTATTAATTTGTAGGGAAAAAACACATGTTGCCCAAGGTGTAATTGAACCCACGACCTTTGGGTTGCAGACCTGTGTCATTACCAACTGCGCCACTGTGAAAGAGAGTGAGCGCCTGGAAAACAGGGTGATGAGCAGTCAGAATCAGATTGCGGTGAGAGGCGAAAAACGCCGTTTTTTGCAGTTACAAAACGTCGTGTAACTCAAAAACTAGGTGGACTAGAAGCATAATTCTTGTACTGGGTGAATCAGCGTACTTTCGTGTACTTTGACTGTGATTTGCATTGCTCTTTGTACATCTGTCGCTGAGATATGACGAGAGAAGAAAGGGCAGACCCCAGATATGATTGGCTGGCTGGGAAGCCGTGCAGGCCCTGATATGTATTTGTATGTATCAGTCCTCACAGAGGATTAGCTGCCTGGGGACCTGGCAGAAATATATAGAAATAGTATGATTAAGCATAAATACTACATTTTTTAGAAAAACTATATTAAGCACAAATCCTATAAAAAGCAGAAATACTAGATTAAGCAATATAAATATCCTCTAAAAATCCTATAAAAAGCAGTAAAACTGTACTATGATTTGGTAGAAAAACCCTAATTAATCAAAAATACTAAATTTGGCAGAAGTAGCAGAAACACTATTTAGCACAAATCTTATGAAATAGCAGAAAGAGTATGATTTAGCAGAAATGCTGTATTTAGCACAAATCTCATAAAATAGCAGACATAGTATGATTTTGCAGAAATGCTGTATTTAGCACAAATACTGAAAAGCAGCAGAAATGCTATGACTCAACACAATAGTAATAACTTAAATCGAAAAATTGGAAAAGCAAAATGGACAGCTGAAAGAATCCTGAACATGCTAAGGGTCCCTCAAATGTAATTGTTAAATGAAACAAATCAGCAAAAAACAGTATAACAGTGACACAATCACAAATATGGACACATATGGAAACACACATGCACAGAGAGACACACACAGGATCAAATTCAGTCAACCAGTCTAAATATATTGAATTTAAATCATATAATAAGATGCTCCCATAAAACTCTCTCTCGCCCTCCCTTTCTCTCTCTCTCTGTCTCACACACACACACACACACACACACACACACATACATAGGGAGAGACAAGCAAGTTTCTAGGTCAGTCAAGCAGCCTGGGAGCTGCTAAATTTGAATCCACCAATCAGAGAGGCTGTGTACTTTTCCCGCCAAAACAGGTGCAGCCGTTTTTACACACACAGAGCACAGAGACAGGATTTCTGCAGTGTATTTCTCATAGTGAGGATTCCCCTCAAACAAATGACCATAATTTCCTAACCGTAGGGGCTAGAACGGTCATTCTTACACCGTTTTGTTCAGAAGAGATGGGGGATTCTTACAGTGTTGACACTTTATCATTAAAATATGAATTATTGAAGATATTTGACTTCTAATGCACCATAACTGAGTATAGGCAAGCGAAAACTGCCTTGGCTTGCCCTCAAACAACGCTTTCTAACTCTAAATCTCTTTGGAGTATTGATATAATTCTTTCACCGTAAGAGACAGCAGGCTTTGGTGAACAATCATGGAAATTTTCAGGTCTCTGTGGAAATCCATCAAAAAGATATGACGAGAGAAAAAAGTGCCTCATTTCCAGAGTTTGAAATCTGAAGAAATCTGAGCGAGGGACAAATTTCCTACTCTCAAACAAACCCAATTCATGGCCAAATGGTAATAGATGAGAAAAAAATTCTTGAATTGTGAGCGTCAGGAGTGTCTGAAGATATAATGGCACAAGCCTCATGTCTTAACTTCGCTTCGTTAAGGAGATATGACGATTCGAAAATGCCTCTCATTAGAGAAATCCAGCGGTGATTTTGAACAAACTCTCCATTGACTTTCTATGGAGAGTTTTCAGACTTTGTGTTGGTCTGAGGAGATTTGCCAAAATTCTATAAATCCCACAACAATGATAGTGACATTTTCTGAAAGCCAGCAAAAATACCTACGTTTTGATGTATAATTTGTGGAAGTTAAGTGAAAATTGAGCAAGTAGCAAGAAGTTGTTCGAACATGAAGAGAAGACTGCGAAACTTACAGTGGCACACTGGAAGCCAAGTGCATAGCAACCATAACAACGCATGTATTTTGTGAAAAATCACAAAGATGAAACTCAAAACTTAAAGAGGGATAAGATGAAAACGGTAACAGATATGAAAAAGCTGAATCATTCATGAATAGCCCAATAATTTGTGAACATTTTAAAATTTGAATGGTTGTTCTAGGCGAAAGTATGACAAAGTAGTTAAGTTTCAAAAACAAGCAAGTTTTAGCAGAATTGCAGAAGTTTCCCATTCATTTCAATGGGACAAATTAAAGGAAAAAAGCTTAATATTTTAAAAAGTATAAGAGTTAAAAATACCAAAAGTCATAGCAGTCGTTAGCAGAAAAAGCTGAATAGTTTAAAATTTGAACGGTGAAAATCGGCTGAAAATTGTTAAAGTAGTTAAAGTCCAAAAAACGTACGGAAGCAACTAGAACTAGAAAAATTTGCATTTCCTGCGAAAATGCTGTGTGGATGCCTTATTGCTGAAGCTGTCTGCTCAAAAACTGAAAAAGATGAAAAGTTGCAAAAAGTTGTATGGTGGTGAAAAAAAACAAAAACTGCCCTGAGCAGGAATCGAACCTGGACCTCCTGGTCTCAAGGAAGCTACTCATCTCACTGAGCTAAACTCACTTTCTCAAAAAAGAGGAGAGACCGACAATTCTGCTAAAATGAGCAGAAGCTGCTGAGAATTGTGCTGAGAAGAGGTGAAAAGGCTGAAAATTTTGCAGAAAAGAGGTAAATCAGCAGAATTTCTGCAGAAAAGAGGAAGAACAAAAGAGAAAACTGAAAACAGGTTTTGCTATGACCGGGATTTGAACCTGGCCGTTCTCGTCTCAAGGCAGCTGCTCATCTCACTGAACCAAACTCTTTCTCTCGAAACCAAGAGATGGAGAATCTGACAATTTTGCTAAATGAGCAGAAGCTGCTGAGAATTGTGCTGAGAAGAAGTGAAAAGGATGAAAATTTTGCAGAAAAGAGGTGAATCAGCAGAATTTCTGCAGAAAAGAGGTAAAGAAGCAATAAGTTGCGCTGAAAAGAGATGAATCAGCAGAATTTCTCCTCAAAGGCGGCTATTCATTTCCCTGAGCCAAAGTCATTCTTACAAAGAAGAGGTGGAGAGACGGACAATTCTGCTGAAATGAGCAGAAGCTGCTGAGGATTGTGCTGATAAGAGGTGAAAAGGCTGAAACTTTTGCAGAAAAGAGGTGAATCAGCAGAATTTCTGCAGAAAAGAGGCAAAGAAGCAGAAACTTGCGCTGAAAAGAGATGAATCAGCAGAGTTTCTGCTCAAAAGATTTGTCTTTTTTCTGAATACAGCCAAAAAAGCTGGAATTTGTGCTGAAAAGGGGTGAAAAAAAATGAAAATTTTGCTGAAAAGGGGTGAAGAAGCTGAAGAAGCTAAAGTATACTAAATCAAAGTATTTGTGCCAAAACATAGTGTTTCTGCCATATTGTGGTACTACTACATTACAACATGAATACGGATTAAAGATGAAAGAAACTGGCAACAAATTCCTCCACTACAAACCAGTCTGATACCACTTCTTTGCAGCGTTCACGTTTACTAAGGCACTACCCAAAAGGCGCCACAAGAGGGCACTCCAACACAAGAGATGAGGTGAATGAGCAGAATTTCTGCTGAAAAGAGGCAGAAGGTTCTGTATGTAGAAAAAGAAACACTGTTGAACCATGTGTGAAATAAATAATGAAATGAAATGAAAGAACAACCTGGTTCTGCTCAAATTCACCAATCAGAGGTACTGCCTCAGTCTGCTTCATCAGGCTGTGTACTTGTTTCTGTCATGGAGCGTTAACAAGAATCTGAGGTCCATATTAGAAAAGCTGCTAAAATCATAAAACTTTGCAGAATTGTAATAAATTAGCAATATAAATTACAGGTCTGTGATAGTGTATAAATTTGTAGTGAAAAAAAAAAAACGTGGACCAACGTGGGATTGAACCCACGACCTTTGAGCTGCAGAGCCGTGTCATTACTGATTGCGCCACCTGGAAAGGGGGCGGCGGTCTGAAAGACAGATACTTGGGCAGTCAGAAAATAGATCGCGGTGAGAGGCGAAAAACGCCGTTTTTTGGAGTTACAAAACGTCGTGTAACTCAAAAACTAGGAGGGCTAGCAGCATAATTCTTGTACTGGGTGAATCAGCGGACTTTGGTGTATTTTGACTGCGATTTTCATAGCTCGTTCTACCTCCGTCGCGGAGATATGACGAGAGAAGAAACGGCTTCATTTCCAGAGTTTGAAGACTGAGAGAAGGACAGATTTCCACCCCTCAAACAAACGTAATTCATTGCTCAACGGTAAGATAATTGTAAAAACTGCCTCCACTGTGAGTGTCAGCAGTGTCTGAAGATATATTGGCACAAGCCTCATGTCCTAACTTTGCTTTGTTAAAGAGATATGGCGATTTGAAAATGCCTCCCGTTTCAGAATTTCAGCTCTGAATTTCAAAACCTCCCCATAGACTTTGAATGGGGAGTATTGAGACCTTGTGTCACTCCGAGGCAAATTGCGAAAAAACGGTAAATCTCACAATAAAGATAGTGACATTTTCTGAAAGCCAGCAAAAATACCTACGTTTTGATGTATAATTTGTGGGGTTGAGTGGAAATTGAGCGAGTAGCAAGAAGTTGTTCGGACATGAAGAGAAAATTCAGAACGGACCAGCACTCACTCTGACTTAATTGCATAGCAACCATAGCAACGCATGTATTTTCTGAAAAATCACAATTTTGCAACTGAAAACTTAAAGACAGATAAGATTTAAACGGTAGAAGATCTGAAAAAGCTGAATCAGACAGGAATAGCCCAATAATCTGAGAACATTTTAAAGTTTGAATGGAGTTTCTAGGTGAAAGTATGACAAAGTAGTTAAGTTTCAAAAACAAGCAAGTTTTAGCAGAATTGTGGAAGTTTTCCATTCATTTCAATGGGACAAATTAAAGGAAAAAAGTGTAATATTTTAAAAAGTATAATAGTAATAAACACCAAAAGTCATAGCAAACATTAGCAGAAAGAGCAGAACAGTATAGAGTTTGAACGGAGAAAATCGGCTGAAAACTGAGGCAGTAGATAGACGGCAAAAAACGTACGGAAGCAACTTGAAGAATAATAATAATAAAGAATAAAGAGAAACAGGAACTCAATAGTGTGGAAGCCCTTTAGGGCATCCACACAATAATAATAATAATAAAGAATAAAGAGAAACAGGAAAACAATAGTGTGGATGCCTTAAAGCATCCACACAACTAGAAAGTGCATTTTCTGAAGAAACTGCAGTGTGAATGCTTGAATCTGAATATATGCACTGAAAAGAATTAATTGCTGAATTTTAAGTTAAAAATGTTGAATGAGATGAAAAATACAGAAATTTGCACCTGAAAACAAAAGTGCTGAACTGCTAAAAGCTGACAAGCACAGGGAAGAAGTTGGAAAAGAGCTGAAAATGTTTTAAATGTAAATTAGAAAAACCTAAGTAATGAGAAAAGAAAATTTAGAGTCAGAAAACATCTGAATGAATATTAAAAGTTCATATTCTTTGAATGACTGAATGACTAAAATGTGATCCCTCCACTTGGATCCACACAGTTTTAAAGCTTTACATCTCTGAGCTTTGAAAGACACAGTGTTGGAAAGAGAAGAACGATGGCGACGTTTTGAGGGTAAAATGATGTCTGTAGAGCAAACACTGTGGACACAGCAGTAGTTGAAAGAGAAGTGTTTAAGATGAATCTTGGCACAGTGAGAGAGAGAGAGCTCATTAGGCAGGCAGGTGTGAGCCTGGTTGCTATAGTGACTGAGCCAGGGGCTCCATACACACGCACAGACATGCACCTCACTTTTGCTGCTTAAAATGAACAGAAAAGTCAGGCCCAAACAAATCCTTCCCAAATGAAAAGTACAGGTCCTATTGACGAAATTCTTTCACCGTGAGCGGCAGCAATGTCCAGTCTACCTAATTCTCAGTTTTCATGCCTGTGGAGTTTATTATATGGACGTGGTGACAGTGTAAAAACACCATGCTCTTCTGATTTTCAAACGAACCTTCTGAGCCATTTTAACATTAGAGTCTATGGAGGAGTTGGAGGGAGGAGGCTGTGCTTTGGTGACATTTATGAAAGAACCATAACACCTAGTACAATAGTAAACACATTGGATGAAAGAGGACAGCGATGGCTACGTTTTGAGCGTAAAATCATACCTGTAGACCAAACACCGTGGACACAGCAGCAGTTTTAAAAAATATTTTCAGATTAATTTTTTTACTCCTCTCACTCTAGCAGTTGAGCTGTCTCACTCTAGCCCCAACATTCCGTCCCATACACACCCATTATAAACTCTGAAATGGGTGAAAAAACATCATGAAACTTAAACTGGAACTGAAGAAAAAGTATAACAGATATTGAAAAGATAAATACAAATTGAATAGTTGAATGTTTTGTCTTCGTTTTAAAGTTTGAATGGTGGCTCTATGTCAACGTATATGGAAGCAGATACAGTTTGAAAATGAGTAAGTTGAAGGAGAATTTGAAGGGTCTCCCCATTGAAATACATGGGAAATTTTTGTTGAAAAAAGTTGAATAAAATTAAAAATATAAATGTTAAAAATGAGAAAAATAGAAGCAGTCATGTCCAAAAGAAGAGGAATCTAACGGTGTTTGAATGGTTTTTCTAAGTTGAACGGTTTTGAAGGAGATAGACTACAAAAAACGTACGGAATATATAATAAATATAATAATAATAACTAGAAAGTGCATTTTCTGAAGAAACTGCAGTGTGAATGCTTGAATCTGAATGTATGCACTGAAATGAATTAATTGCTGAATTTTAAGTTAAAAATGTCGAATGAGATGAAAAATACAGAAATTTGCACCTGAAAACAAAAAAGCTGAACTGCTAAAAGCTGACATCCACAGAGAAGTAGTTGGAAAAGAGCTGAAAATGTTTTAAATGTAAATTAGAAAAACCTAAGAAATGAGAAAAGAAAATTTAGAGTCAGAAAACATCTGAATGAATATTAAAAGTTCATATTCTTTGAATCACTGAATGACTGAAATGTGATCCCTCCACTTGGATCCACACAGTTTAAAAAGTTTATATTTCTGAGCTTTGAAAGACATGCTGTTGGAAAGAGAACATCGATGGCGACGTTTTGAGGGTAAAATGATGGCTGTAGGGCAAACACTGTGGACACAGCAGCAGTTGAAAGAGAAGTGTTTAAGATGAATCTTGGCACAGTGAGAGAGAGAGCTCGTTAAGCAGGCAGGTGTGAGCCTGGTTGCTATAGTGACTGCACCCAATGGCCCCATACACACGCAGACATGCACCTCACTTTTGCTGCTTAAAATGAACAGAAAAGTCAGGCCCAAACAAATCGCTCCCAAATGAAAAGTACAGGTCCTATTGACGAAATTCCTTCACCGTGAGCGGCAGCAATGTCCAGTCTACCTAATTCTCAGTTTTCATGCCTGTGGAGTTTATTATATGGACGTGGTGACAGTGTAAAAACACCATGCTCTTCTGATTTTCAAACGAACTTTCTGAGCCATTTTAACATTAGAGTCTATGGAGGAGTTGGAGGGAGGAGGCTGTGCTTTGGTGACATTTATGAAAGAACCATAACACCTAGTACAATAGTAAACACATTGGATGAAAGAGGACAGCGATGGCTACGTTTTGAGGGTAAAATCATACCTGTAGACCAAACACCGTGGACACAGCAGCAGTTTTAAAAAATATTTTCAGATTAATTTTTTCGCTCCTCTCACTCTAGCAGTTGAGCCTTCTCACTCTAGCCCCAACATTCCGTCCCATACACACCCATTATAAACTCTGAAACGGCTGAAAAAACATCATGAAACTTAAACTGGAACTGAAGAAAAAGTATAACAGATATTGAAAAGATAAATACAAGTTGAATAGTTGAATGTCTTGTCTTCGTTTTAAAGTTTGAATGGTGGCTCTATGTCAACCTATGTTGAAGTAGATACAGTTTGAAAATGAGTAAGTTGAATGAGGATTTGAAGGGTCTCCCCATTGAAATACATGGGAAATTTTTGTTGAAAAAAGTTGAATAAAATTAAAAATATAAATGTTAAAAATGAGAAAAATAGAAGCAGTCATGTCCAAAAGAAGAGGAATCTAACGGTGTTTGAATGGTTTTTCTAAGTTGAACGGTTTTGAAGGAGATACAGTACAAAAAACGTACGGAATATATAATAAAATATAATAATAATAATAAAGATTAGAAGAACAATACTGTGAATGCTTTACAAGCATTCACACTAATAATAAAGATTAGAAGAACAATACTGTGAATGCTTTTACAAGCATTCACACTAACTAGAAAGTGCATTTTCTGAAGAAACTGCAGTGTGAATGCTTGAATCTGAATGTATGCACTGAAATGAATTAATTGCTGAATTTTAAGTTAAAAATAAAAATGTTGAATGAGCTGGAAAAAAGTGTTTTTTAACCTGAAAACAAAAGTGCAGAACTTTTCCAAGCTGATGTTCACACAGAAGAAGTTGGAAAATAGCTGAAAATGTTTTAAATGTAAATTAGAAAAACCTAAGAAATGAGAAAAGACAATTTAGAGTCAGAAAACATCTGAATGAATATTAAAAGTTCATATTCTTTGAATCACTGAATGACTAAAATGTGATCCCTCCACTTGGATGCACACAGTTTAAAACATTTGTATCTATGAGCTTTGAAAGACACGCTGTTGTAAAGAGAACAACGATGGCTTCGTTTTGAGGGTAAAATGATGGCTGTAGAGCAAACACTGTGGACACAGCAGTAGTTGAAAGAGAAGTGTTTAAGATGAATCTTGGCACAGTGAGAGACAGAGCTCGTTAGGTAGGCAGGTGTGAGCCTGGTTGCTATAGTAACTGCACCCAATGGCTCAGTACACACGCACACAGACATGCACCTCACTTTTGCTGCTTAAAATGAACTGAAAAGTCAGGCCGAAACAAATCGCTCCCAAATGAAAAGTACAGGTCCTATTGACGAAATTCTTTCACCGTGAGCGGCAGCAATGTCCAGTCTACCTAATTCTCAGTTTTCATGCCTGTGGAGTTTATTATATGGACGTGGTGACAGTGTAAAGACACCATGCTCTTCTGATTTTCAAAGGAACTTTCTGAGCCAATTTAACATTGGAGTCTATGGAGGAGTTGGAGGGAGGAGGCTGCACATTGATGACATTTATGAAGGAACCATAACACCTAGGACAATAGTAAACACATTGGATGAAAGAGGACAGCGATGGCTACGTTTTGAGGGTAAAATCATACCTGTAGACCAAACACCGTGGACACAGCAGCAGTTTTAAAAAATATTTTAAGATTAATTTTTTTGCTCCTCTCACTCTAGCAGTTCAGCTGTCTCACTCTAGCCCAACATTCCGTCCCATACACACCCATTATAAACTCTGAAACGGCTGAAAAAACATCATGAAACTTAAACTGGAACTGAAGAAAAAGTATAACAGATATTGAAAAGATAAATACAAGTTGAATAGTTGAATGTCTTGTCTTCGTTTTAAAGTTTGAATGGTGGCTCTATGTCAATGTATGTGAAGTAGATACAGTTTAAAGAGGAGTAAGTTGAATGAGGATTTGAAGGGTCTCCCCATTGAAATACATGGGAAATTTTTGTTGAAAAAAGTTGAATAAAATTAAAAATATAAATGTTAAAAATGAGAAAAATACAAGCAGTCATGTCCAAAAGAAGAGGAATATAACGGTGTTTGAATGGTTTTTCTAAGTTGAACGGTTTTGAAGGAGATAGACTACAAAAAACGTACGGAATATATAATAAAATATAATAATAATAAAGATTAGAAGAACAATACTGTGAATGCTTTTACAAGCATTCACACTAATAACTAGAAAGTGCATTTTCTGAAGAAACTGCAGTGTGAATGCTTGAATCTGAATGTATGCACTGAAATGAATTAATTGCTGAATTTTAAGTTAAAAATGTTGAATGAGATGAAAAATACAGAAATTTGCACCTGAAAACAAAAAAGCTGAACTGCTAAAAGCTGACATCCACAGAGAAGTAGTTGGAAAAGAGCTGAAAATGTTTTAAATGTAAATTAGAAAAACCTAAGAAATGAGAAAAGAAAATTTAGAGTCAGAAAACATCTGAATGAATATTAAAAGTTCATATTCTTTGAATCACTGAATGACTGAAATGTGATCCCTCCACTTGGATCCACACAGTTTAAAAAGTTTATATTTCTGAGCTTTGAAAGACATGCTGTTGGAAAGAGAACATCGATGGCGACGTTTTGAGGGTAAAATGATGGCTGTAGGCAAACACTGTGGACACAGCAGCAGTTGAAAGAGAAGTGTTTAAGATGAATCTTGGCACAGTGAGAGAGAGAGCTCGTTAAGCAGGCAGGTGTGAGCCTGGTTGCTATAGTGACTGCACCCAATGCCCATACACACGCAGACATGCACCTCACTTTTGCTGCTTAAAATGAACAGAAAAGTCAGGCCCAAACAAATCGCTCCCAAATGAAAAGTACAGGTCCTATTGACGAAATTCCTTCACCGTGAGCGGCAGCAATGTCCAGTCTACCTAATTCTCAGTTTTCATGCCTGTGGAGTTTATTATATGGACGTGGTGACAGTGTAAAAACACCATGCTCTTCTGATTTTCAAACGAACTTCTGAGCCATTTTAACATTAGAGTCTATGGAGGAGTTGGAGGGAGGAGGCTGTGCTTTGGTGACATTTATGAAAGAACCATAACACCTAGTACAATAGTAAACACATTGGATGAAAGAGGACAGCGATGGCTACGTTTTGAGGGTAAAATCATACCTGTAGACCAAACACCGTGGACACAGCAGCAGTTTTAAAAAATATTTTCAGATTAATTTTTTCGCTCCTCTCACTCTAGCAGTTGAGCTTCTCACTCTAGCCCCAACATTCCGTCCCATACACACCCATTATAAACTCTGAAACGGCTGAAAAAACATCATGAAACTTAAACTGGAACTGAAGAAAAAGTATAACAGATATTGAAAAGATAAATACAAGTTGAATAGTTGAATGTCTTGTCTTCGTTTTAAAGTTTGAATGGTGGCTCTATGTCAACTATGTTGAAGTAGATACAGTTTGAAAATGAGTAAGTTGAATGAGGATTTGAAGGGTCTCCCCATTGAAATACATGGGAAATTTTTGTTGAAAAAAGTTGAATAAAATTAAAAATATAAATGTTAAAAATGAGAAAAATAGAAGCAGTCATGTCCAAAAGAAGAGGAATCTAACGGTGTTTGAATGGTTTTTCTAAGTTGAACGGTTTTGAAGGAGATACAGTACAAAAAACGTACGGAATATATAATAAAATATAATAATAACTAGAAAGTGCATTTTCTGAAGAAACTGCAGTGTGAATGCTTGAATCTGAATATATGCACTGAAAAGAATTAATTGCTGAATTTTAAGTTAAAAATGTTGAATGAGATGAAAATACAGAAATTTGCACCTGAAAACAAAAGTGCTGAACTGCTAAAAGCTGACAAGCACAGGGAAGAAGTTGGAAAAGAGCTGAAAATGTTTTAAATGTAAATTAGAAAAACCTAAGTAATGAGAAAAGAAAATTTAGAGTCAGAAAACATCTGAATGAATATTAAAAGTTCATATTCTTTGAATCACTGAATGACTAAAATGTGATCCCTCCACTTGGATCCACACAGTTTTAAAGTTTACATCTCTGAGCTTTGAAAGACACGTGTTGGAAAGAGAAGAACGATGGCGACGTTTTGAGGGTAAAATGATGCTGTAGAGCAAACACTGTGGACACAGCAGTAGTTGAAAGAGAAGTGTTTAAGATGAATCTTGGCACAGTGAGAGAGCAGAGCTCTTAGGCAGGCAGGTGTGAGCCTGGTTGCTATAGTGACTGAGCCAGGGCTCCATACACACGCACAGACATGCACCTCACTTTTGCTGCTTAAAATGAACAGAAAAGTCAGGCCCAAACAAATCCTTCCCAAATGAAAAGTACAGGTCCTATTGACGAAATTCTTTCACCGTGAGCGGCAGCAATGTCCAGTCTACCTAATTCTCAGTTTTCATGCCTGTGGAGTTTATTATATGGACGTGGTGACAGTGTAAAAACACCATGCTCTTCTGATTTTCAAACGAACCTTCTGAGCCATTTTAACATTAGAGTCTATGGAGGAGTTGGAGGGAGGAGGCTGTGCTTTGGTGACATTTATGAAAGAACCATAACACCTAGTACAATAGTAAACACATTGGATGAAAGAGGACAGCGATGGCTACGTTTTGAGGGTAAAATCATACCTGTAGACAAACACCGTGGACACAGCAGCAGTTTTAAAAAATATTTTAAGATTAATTTTTTGCTCCTCTCACTCTAGCAGTTGAGCTGTCTCACTCTAGCCCCAACATTCCGTCCCATACACACCCATTATAAACTCTGAAACGGCTGAAAAAACATCATGAAACTTAAACTGGAACTGAAGAAAAAGTATAACAGATATTGAAAAGATAAATACAAGTTGAATAGTTGAATGTCTTGTCTTCGTTTTAAAGTTTGAATGGTGGCTCTATGTCAACCTATGTTGAAGTAGATACAGTTTGAAAATGAGTAAGTTGAATGAGGATTTGAAGGGTCTCCCCATTGAAATACATGGGAAATTTTTGTTGAAAAAAGTTGAATAAAATTAAAAATATAAATGTTAAAAATGAGAAAAATAGAAGCAGTCATGTCCAAAAGAAGAGGAATCTAACGGTGTTTGAATGGTTTTTCTAAGTTGAACGGTTTTGAAGGAGATAGACTACAAAAACGTACGGAATATATAATAAAATAATAAATAAAAACAATACTGTGAATTTACAAGCATCACACTAACTAGAAAGTGCATTTTCTGAAGAAACTGCAGTGTGAATGCTTGAATCTGAATATATGCACTGAAAGAATTAATTGCTGAATTTTAAGTTAAAAATGTTGAATGAGATGAAAAATACAGAAATTTCACCTGAAAACAAAAGTGCTGAACTGCTAAAAGCTGAAATCCACAAGAAGAAGTTGGAAAAGAGCTGAAAATGTTTTAAATGTAAATTAGAAAAACCTAAGTAATGAGAAAAGACATTTAGAGTCAGAAAACATCTGAATGAATATTAAAAGTTCATATTCTTTGAATCACTGAATGACTAAATTGATCCTCCACTTGGATCCACACAGTTTTAAAGGTTTACATCTCTGAGCTTTGAAAGACACGCTGTTGGAAAGAGAAGAACGATGGCTTCTTTTGAGGGTAAAATGATGGCTGTAGGCAAACACTGTGGACACAGCAGCTGTTGAAAGAGAAGTGTTAAGATGAATCTTGGCAGAGTGAGAGAGAGCTCGTTAGGCAGGCAGGTGTGAGCCTGGTTGCTATAGTGACTGAGCCAGGGCTCCATACACACGCACACAGACATGCACCTCACTTTTGCTGCTTAAAATGAACAGAAAAGTCAGGCCAAACAAATCGCTCCCAAATGAAAGTACAGGTCCTATTGACGAAATTCTTCACCGTGAGCGGCAGCAATGTCCAGTCTACCTAATTCTCAGTTTTCATGCCTGTGGAGTTTATTATATGGACGTGGTGACAGTGTAAAAACACCATGCTCTTCTGATTTTCAAACGAACCTTCTGAGCCATTTTAACATTAGAGTCTATGGAGGAGTTGGAGGGAGGAGGCTGTGCTTTGGTGACATTTATGAAAGAACCATAACACCTAGTACAATAGTAAACACATTGGATGAAAGAGGACAGCGATGGCTACGTTTTGAGGGTAAAATCATACCTGTAGACAAACCGTGGACACAGCAGCAGTTTTAAAAAATATTTTAAGATTAATTTTTTGCTCCTCTCACTCTAGCAGTTGAGCTTCTCACTCTAGCCCCAACATTCCGTCCCATACACACCCATTATAAACTCTGAAACGGCTGAAAAAACATCATGAAACTTAAACTGGAACTGAAGAAAAGTATAACAGATATTGAAAAGATAAATACAAGTTGAATAGTTGAATGTCTTGCTTCGTTTTAAAGTTTGAATGGTGGCTCTATGTCAACTATGTTGAAGTAGATACAGTTTGAAAATGAGTAAGTTGAATGAGGATTTGAAGGGTCTCCCCATTGAAATACATGGGAAATTTTTGTTGAAAAAAGTTGAATAAAATTAAAAATATAAATGTTAAAAATGAGAAAATAGAAGCAGTCATGTCCAAAAGAAGAGGAATCTAACGGTGTTTGAATGGTTTTTCTAAGTTGAACGGTTTTGAAGGAGATACAGTACAAAAAACGTACGGAATATATAATAAAATAATAATAATAATAAAGATTAGAAGAACAATACTGTGAATGCTTTACAAGCATTCACACTAACTAGAAATGCATTTTCTGAAGAAACTGCAGTGTGAATGCTTGAATCTGAATGTATGCACTGAAATGAATTAATTGCTGAATTTAAGTTAAAAATGTTGAATGAGTGAAAATACAGAATTTTAACCTGAAAACAAAAGTGCTGAACTTTAAAGCTGATGTCACACAGAAGAAGTTGGAAAATAGCTGAAAAGTTTTAAATTAAATTAGAAAAACCTAAGAATGAGAAAAGAAAATTTAGAGTCAGAAAACATCTGAATGAATATTAAAAGTTCATATTCTTTGAATCACTGAATGACTAAAATGTGATCCCTCCACTTGGATCCACACAGTTTAAAATTTAATCTCTGAGCTTTGAAAGACACGCTGTTGAAAGAGAACAACGATGGCTTCGTTTTGAGGGTAAAATGATGGCTGTAGAGCAAACACTGTGGACACAGCAGCAGTTGAAAGAGAAGTGTTTAAGATGAATCTTGGCACAGTGAGAGAGAGCTCGTTAGGCAGGCAGGTGTGAGCCTGGTTGCTATAGTGACTGCACCCATGGCTCCATACACACGCACAGACATGCACCTCACTTTGCTGCTTAAAATGAACAGAAAAGTCAGGCCGAAACAAATCGCTCCCAAATGAAAAGTACAGGTCCTATTGACAAATTCTTTCACCGTGAGCGCAGCAATGTCCAGTCTACCTAATTCTCAGTTTTCATGCTGTGGAGTTTATTATATGGACGTGGTGACAGTGTAAAACACCATGCTCTTCTGATTTTCAAACGAACCTTCTGAGCCATTTTAACATTAGAGTCTATGGAGGAGTTGGAGGGAGGAGGCTGTGCTTTGGTGACATTTATGAAAGAACCATAACACCTAGTACAATAGTAAACACATTGGATGAAAGAGGACAGCGATGGCTACGTTTTGAGGGTAAAATCATACCTGTAGAGCAAACGCTGCGGACACAGCAGCAGTTTTAAAAAATATTTTAAGATTAATTTTTCGCTCCTCTCACTCTAGCAGTTGAGCTGTCTCACTCTAGCCCAACATTCCGTCCCATACACACCCATTATAAACTCTGAAACGGCTGAAAAACATCATGAAACTTAAACTGGAACTGAAGAAAAGTATAACAGATATTGAAAAGATAAATACAAGTTGAATAGTTGAATGTCTTGTCTTCGTTTTAAAGTTTGAATGGTGGCTCTATGTCAACGTATGTTGAAGTAGATACAGTTTGAAAATGAGTAAGTTGAATGAGGATTTGAAGGGTCTCCCCATTGAAATACATGGGAAATTTTGTTGAAAAAAGTTGAATAAAATTAAAATATAAATGTTAAAAATGAGAAAAATAGAAGCAGTCATGTCCAAAAGAAGAGGAATCTAACGGTGTTTGAATGGTTTTTCTAAGTTGAACGGTTTTGAAGGAGATAGAGTACAAAAACGTACGGAATATATAATAAAAATAATAATAACTAGAAAGTGCATTTTCTGAAGAAACTGCAGTGTGAATGCTTGAATCTGAATGTATGCACTGAAATGAATTAATTGCTGAATTTTAAGTTAAAAATGTTGAATGAGATGAAAAATACAGAATTTGACCTGAAAACAAAAGTGCTGAACTGCTAAAAGCTGACATCACAGAGAAGAGTTGGAAAAAGCTGAAAATGTTTTAAATGTAAATTAGAAAAACCTAAGAAATGAGAAAAGAAAATTTAGAGTCAGAAAACATCTGAATGAATATTAAAAGTTCATATTCTTTGAATCACTGAATGACTAAATGTGATCCCTCCACTTGGATCCACACAGTTTAAAAGTTTAATTTCTGAGCTTTGAAAGACATGCTGTTGGAAAGAGAAAACGATGGCACGTTTTGAGGGTAAAATGATGGCTGTAGAGCAAACACTGTGGACACAGCAGCAGTTGAAAGAGAAGTGTTTAAGATGAATCTTGGCACAGTGAGAGAGAGAGCTCGTTAGGCAGGCAGGTGTGAGCCTGGTTGCTATAGTGACTGCACCCAATGGCTCCATACACACGCACAGACATGCACCTCACTTTTGCTGCTTAAAATGAACAGAAAAGTCAGGCCCAAACAAATCGCTCCCAAATGAAAAGTACAGGTCTATTGACAAATTCTTTCACCGTGAGCGGCAGCAATGTCCAGTCTACCTAATTCTCAGTTTTCATGCCTGTGGAGTTTATTATATGGACGTGGTGACAGTGTAAAGACACCTGCTCTTCTGATTTTCAAACGAACTTTCTGAGCCATTTTAACATTAGAGTCTATGGAGGAGTTGGAGGGAGGAGGCTGTGCTTTGGTGACATTTATGAAAGAACCATAACACCTAGTACAATAGTAAACACATTGGATGAAAGAGGACAGCGATGGCTACGTTTTGAGGGTAAAATCATACCTGTAGAGCAAACGCTGGACACAGCAGCAGTTTTAAAAAAATTTTAAGATTAATTTTTTCGCTCCTCTCACTCTAGCAGTTGAGCTGTCTCACTCTAGCCCCAACATTCCGTCCCATACACACCCATTATAAACTCTGAAACGGCTGAAAAAACATCATGAAACTTAAACTGGAACTGAAGAAAAAGTATAACAGATATTGAAAAGATAAATACAAGTTGAATAGTTGAATGTCTTGTCTTCGTTTTAAAGTTTGAATGGTGGCTCTATGTCAACGTATGTTGAAGTAGATACAGTTTGAAAATGAGTAAGTTGAATGAGGATTTGAAGGGTCTCCCCATTGAAATACATGGGAAATTTTTGTTGAAAAAAGTTGAATAAATTAAAAATATAAATGTTAAAATGAGAAAATAGAAGCAGTCATGTCCAAAAGAAGAGGAATCTAACGGTGTTTGAATGGTTTTTCTAAGTTGAACGGTTTTGAAGGAGATAGATACAAAAACGTACGGAATATATAATAAAATATAATAATAACTAGAAAGTGCATTTTCTGAAGAAACTGCAGTGTGAATGCTTGAATCTGAATTATGCACTGAAATGAATTAATTGCTGAATTTAAGTTAAAAATGTTGAATGAGATGAAAAATACAGAATTTTCACCTGAAAACAAAGTGCTGAACTGCTAAAGCTGACACACAGAAGAAGTTGGAAAATAGCTGAAAATGTTTTAAATGTAAATTAGAAAAACCTAAGTAATGAGAAAGAAATTTAGAGTCAGAAAACATCTGAATGAATATTAAAAGTTCATATTCTTTGAATCACTGAATGACTAAATGTGATCCCTCCACTTGGATCCACACAGTTTAAAGTTTACATCTCTGAGCTTTGAAAGACACGTGTTGGAAAGAGAAAACGATGGCTCGTTTTGAGGGTAAAATGATGGCTGTAGAGCAAACACTGTGGACACAGCAGCAGTTGAAAGAGAAGTGTTTAAGATGAATCTTGGCAAGTGAGAGAGAGCTCGTTAGGCAGGCAGGTGTGAGCCTGGTTGCTATAGTGACTGACCCATGGCTCCATACACACGCACAGACATGCACCTCACTTTTGCTGCTTAAAATGAACAGAAAAGTCAGGCCAAACAAATCCTCCCAAATGAAAAGTACAGGTCTATTGACAAATTCTTTCACCGTGAGCGGCAGCAATGTCCAGTCTACCTAATTCTCAGTTTTCATGCCTGTGGAGTTTATTATATGGACGTGGTGACAGTGTAAAACACCTGCTCTTCTGATTTTCAAACGAACTTCTGAGCCATTTTAACATTAGAGTCTATGGAGGAGTTGGAGGGAGGAGGCTGTGCTTGGTGACATTTATGAAAGAACCATAACACCTAGTACAATAGTAAACACATTGGATGAAAGAGGACAGCGATGGCTACGTTTTGAGGGTAAAATCATACCTGTAGACAAACCGTGGACACAGCAGCAGTTTTAAAAAATTTTAAGATTAATTTTTTGCTCCTCTCACTCTAGCAGTTGAGCTGTCTCACTCTAGCCCAACATTCCGTCCCATACACACCCATTATAAACTCTGAAACGGCTGAAAAAACATCATGAAACTTAAACTGGAACTGAAGAAAAAGTATAACAGATATTGAAAAGATAAATACAAGTTGAATAGTTGAATGTCTTGTCTTCGTTTTAAAGTTTGAATGGTGGCTCTATGTCAACGTATGTGAAGTAGATACAGTTTAAAATGAGTAAGTTGAATGAGGATTTGAAGGGTCTCCCCATTGAAATACATGGGAAATTTTTGTTGAAAAAAGTTGAATAAATTAAAAATATAAATGTTAAAATGAGAAAAATAGAAGCAGTCATGTCCAAAGAAGAGGAATCTAACGGTGTTTGAATGGTTTTTCTAAGTTGAACGGTTTTGAAGGAGATAGATACAAAAAACGTACGGAATATATAATAAATATAATAATAACTAGAAAGTGCATTTTCTGAAGAAACTGCAGTGTGAATGCTTGAATCTGAATATATGCACTGAAAGAATTAATTGCTGAATTTTAAGTTAAAAATGTTGAATGAGATGAAAAATACAGAAATTTGCACCTGAAAACAAAAGTGCTGAACTGCTAAAAGCTGACACACAGAAGAAGTTGGAAAATAGCTGAAAAGTTTTAAATGTAAATTAGAAAACCTAAGAATGAGAAAAGAAAATTTAGAGTCAGAAAACATCTGAATGAATATTAAAAGTTCATATTCTTTGAATCACTGAATGACTAAAATGTGATCCCTCCACTTGGATCCACACAGTTTAAAGGTTTACATCTCTGAGCTTTGAAAGACACGCTGTTGGAAAGAGAAGAACGATGGCTCGTTTTGAGGGTAAAATGATGGCTGTAGAGCAAACACTGTGGACACAGCAGCAGTTGAAAGAGAAGTGTTTAAGATGAATCTTGGCAGAGTGAGAGAGAGCTCGTTAGGCAGGCAGGTGTGAGCCTGGTTGCTATAGTGACTGACCAGGGCTCCATACACACGCACACAGACATGCACCTCACTTTTGCTGCTTAAAATGAACAGAAAAGTCAGGCCGAAACAAATCGCTCCCAAATGAAAAGTACAGGTCCTATTGACGAAATTCTTTCACCGTGAGCGGCAGCAATGTCCAGTCTACCTAATTCTCAGTTTTCATGCCTGTGGAGTTTATTATATGGACGTGGTGACAGTGTAAAACACCATGCTCTTCTGATTTTCAAACGAACCTTCTGAGCCATTTAACATTAGAGTCTATGGAGGAGTTGGAGGGAGGAGGCTGTGCTTTGGTGACATTTATGAAAGAACCATAACACCTAGTACAATAGTAAACACATTGGATGAAAGAGGACAGCGATGGCTACGTTTTGAGGGTAAAATCATACCTGTAGAGCAAACACCGTGGACACAGCAGCAGTTTTAAAAAATATTTTCAGATTAATTTTTTGCTCCTCTCACTCTAGCAGTTGAGCTGTCTCACTCTAGCCCCAACATTCCGTCCCATACACACCCATTATAAACTCTGAAACGGCTGAAAAAACATCATGAAACTTAAACTGGAACTGAAGAAAAAGTATAACAGATATTGAAAAGATAAATACAAGTTGAATAGTTGAATGTCTTGTCTTCGTTTTAAAGTTTGAATGGTGGCTCTATGTCAACGTATGTTGAAGTAGATACAGTTTGAAATGAGTAAGTTGAATGAGGATTTGAAGGGTCTCCCCATTGAAATACATGGGAAATTTTTGTTGAAAAAGTTGAATAAAATTAAAAATATAAATGTTATAAATGAGAAAATAGAAGCAGTCATGTCCAAAAGAAGAGGAATCTAAGGTGTTTGAATGGTTTTTCTAAGTTGAACGGTTTTGAAGGAGATAGACTACAAAAAACGTACGGAATATATAATAAAATAGAACTAGAAAGTGCATTTTCTGAAGAAACTGCAGTGTGAATGCTTGAATCTGAATGTATGCACTGAAATGAATTAATTGCTGAATTTTAGTTAAAATAAAATGTTGAATGAGCTGAAAATACAGATTTTTAACTGAAAACAAAAGTGCAGAACTTTGAAAGCTGATGTTCACACAGAAGAAGTTGGAAAATAGCTGAAAAGTTTTAAATTAAATTTGGAAAACCTAAGAAATGAGAACAGAAAATTTAGAGTCAGAAAACATCTGAATGAATATTAAAAGTTCATATTCTTTGAATCACTGAATGACTAAATGTGATCCCTCCACTTGGATCACACAGTTTAAAGTTTACATTCTGAGCTTTGAAAGACACTCTGTTGGAAAGAGAACAACGATGGTGACGTTTTGAGGGTAAAATGATGGCTGTAGAGCAAACACTGTGGACACAGCAGCAGTTGAAAGAGAAGTGTTTAAGATGAATCTTGGCAGAGTGAGAGACAGAGCTCATTAGGCAGGCAGGTGTGAGCCTGGTTGCTATAGTGACTGCACCCATGGCTCCATACACACGCCACAGACATGCACCTCACTTTTGCTGCTTAAAATGAACAGAAAAGTCAGGCCGAAACAAATCGCTCCCAAATGAAAAGTACAGGTCTATTGACAAAATTCTTTCACCGTGAGCGCAGCAATGTCCAGTCTACCTAATTCTCAGTTTTCATGCCTGTGGAGTTTATTATATGGACGTGGTGACAGTGTAAAGACAGCCTGTACTTCTGTTTTCAAACGAACCTTCTGAGCCATTTTAACATTAGAGTCTATGGAGGAGTTGGAGGGAGGAGGCTGTGCATTGGTGACATTTATGAAAGAACCATAACACCTAGTACAATAGTAAACACATTGGATGAAAGAGGACAGCGATGGCTACGTTTTGAGGGTAAAATCATACCTGTAGAGCAAACGCTGCGGACACAGCAGCAGTTTTAAAAAATATTTTAAGATAATTTTTTGCTCCTCTCACTCTAGCAGTTGAGCTGTCTCACTCTAGCCCCAACATTCCGTCCCATACACACCCATTATAAACTCTGAAACGGCTGAAAAAACATCATGAAACTTAAACTGGAACTGAAGAAAAAGTATAACAGATATTGAAAAGATAATACAAGTTGAATAGTTGAATGTCTTGTCTTCGTTTTAAAGTTTGAATGGTGCTCTATGTCAACGTATGTTGAAGTAGATACAGTTTGAAAATGAGTAAGTTGAATGAGGATTTGAAGGGTCTCCCCATTGAAATACATGGGAAATTTTGTTGAAAAAGTTGAATAAATTAAAAATATAAATGTTAAAATGAGAAAAATAGAAGCAGTCATGTCCAAAAGAAGAGGAATCTAACGGTGTTTGAATGGTTTTTCTAAGTTGAACGGTTTTGAAGGAGATACAGTACAAAAACGTACGGAATATATAATAAAATATAATAATAAAGATTAGAAGAACAATACTGTGATGCTTTTACAAGCATTCACACTAACTAGAAAGTGCATTTTCTGAAGAAACTGCAGTGTGAATGCTTGAATCTGAATGTATGCACTGAAATGAATTAATTGCTGAATTTTAGTTAAAAATGTTGAATGAGCTGGAAAATACAGATTTTAACTGAAAACAAAAGTGCAGAACTTTGAAAGCTGATGTCACACAGAAGAAGTTGGAAAATAGCTGAAAGTTTTAAATTAAATTGAAAACCTAAGAAATGAGAAAGAAATTTAGAGTCAGAAAACACTGAATGAATATTAAAAGTTCATATTCTTTGAATCACTGAATGACTAAAGTGATCCCTCACTTGGATCCACACAGTTTAAAGGTTTACATCTCTGAGCTTTGAAAGACATGCTGTTGGAAAGAGAAGAACGATGGCTTCTTTTTGAGGGTAAAATGATGGCTGTAGAGCAAACACTGTGGACACAGCAGCAGTTGAAAGAGAAGTGTTTAAGATGAATCTTGGCACAGTGAGAGACAGAGCTCGTTAGGCAGGCAGGTGTGAGCCTGGTTGCTATAGTAACTGCACCCAATGGCTCATACACACGCACACAGACATGCACCTCACTTTTGCTGCTTAAAATGAACAGAAAAGTCAGGCCGAAACAAATCGCTCCCAAATGAAAGTACAGGTCTATTGACGAAATTCTTTCACCGTGAGCGGCAGCAATGTCCAGTCTACCTAATTCTCAGTTTTCATGCCTGTGGAGTTTATTATATGGACGTGGTGACAGTGTAAAAACACCATGCTCTTCTGATTTTCAAACGAACCTTCTGAGCCATTTTAACATTAGAGTCTATGGAGGAGTTGGAGGGAGGAGGCTGTGCTTTGGTGACATTTATGAAAGAACCATAACACCTAGCACAATAGTAAACACATTGGATGAAAGAGGACAGCGATGGCTACGTTTTGAGGGTAAATCATACCTGTAGAGCAAACGCTGCGGACACAGCAGCAGTTTTAAAAAAGATTTTAAGATTAATTTTTTCGCTCCTCTCACTCTAGCAGTTAGCTGTCTCACTCTAGCCCAACATTCCGTCCATACACACCCATTATAAACTCTGAAACGGGTGAAAAAACATCATGAAACTTAAACTGGAACTGAAGAAAAAGTATAACAGATATTGAAAAGATAAATACAAGTTGAATAGTTGAATGTCTTGTCTTCGTTTTAAAGTTTGAATGGTGGCTCTATGTCAACGTATGTTAAGTAGATACAGTTTGAAATGAGTAAGTTGAATGAGGATTTGAAGGGTCTCCCCATTGAAATACATGGGAAATTTTTGTTGAAAAAGTTGAATAAATTAAAAATCTAAATGTTAAAAATGAGAAAAATAGAAGCAGTCATGTCCAAAAGAAGAGGAATCTAACGGTGTTTGAATGGTTTTTCTAAGTTGAACGGTTTTGAAGGAGATAGACTACAAAAAACGTACGGAATATATAATAAATATAATAATAATAATAACTAGAAATGCATTTTCTGAAGAAACTGCAGTGTGAATGCTTGAATCTGAATGTATGCACTGAAATGAATTAATTGCTGAATTTTAAGTTAAAAATGTTGAATGAGATGAAAAATACAGAAATTTGTACCTGAAAACAAAAAAGCTGAACTGCTAAAAGCTGACAACCACAGAGAAGAAGTTGGAAAAGAGCTGAAAATGTTTTAAATGTAAATTAGAAAAACATAAGAAATGACAAAAGACTATTTAGAGTCAGAAAACATCTGAATGAATATTAAAAGTTCATATTCTTTGAATCACTGAATGACTAAATGTGATCCCTCCACTTGGATCCACACAGTTTAAAAACTTTACATATCTGAGCTTTGAAAGACACGCTGTTGGAAAGAGAAGAACGATGGCTTCGTTTTGAGGGTAAAATGATGGCTGTAGAGCAAACACTGTGGACACAGCAGCTGTTGAAAGAGAAGTGTTCAAGATGAATCTTGGCAGAGTGAGAGAGAGCTCGTTAGGCAGGCAGGTGTGAGCCTGGTTGCTATAGTGACTGAGCCAGGGGCTCCATACACACGCACACAGACATGCACCTCACTTTTGCTGCTTAAAATGAACAGAAAAGTCAGGCCGAAACAAATCCTTCCCAAATGAAAAGTACATGTCGTATTGACAAAATTCTTTCACCGTGAGCGGCAGCAATGTCTAGTCTACCTAATTCTCAGTTTTCATGCCTGTGGAGTTTATTATATGGACGTGGTGACAGTGTAAAGACAGCCTGCTCTTCTGATTTTCAAAGGAACTTTCTGAGCCATTTTAACATTAGAGTCTATGGAGGAGTTGGAGGGAGGAGGCTGTGCTTTGGTGACATTTATGAAAGAACCATAACACCTAGTACAATAGTAAACACATTGGATGAAAGAGGACAGCGATGGCTACGTTTTGAGGGTAAAATCATACCTGTAGACCAAACACCGTGGACACAGCAGCAGTTTTAAAAAAGATTTTAAGATTAATTTTTCGCTCCTCTCACTCTAGCAGTTGAGCCTTCTCACTCTAGCCCCAACATTCCGTCCCATACACACCCATTATAAACTCTGAAACGGCTGAAAAAACATCATGAAACTTAAACTGGAACTGAAGAAAAAGTATAACAGATATTGAAAAGATAAATACAAGTTGAATAGTTGAATGTCTTGTCTTCGTTTTAAAGTTTGAATGGTGGCTCTATGTCAACGTATGTTGAAGTAGATACAGTTTGAAAATGAGTAAGTTGAATGAGGATTTGAAGGGTCTCCCATTGAAATACATGGGAAATTTTTGTTGAAAAAAGTTGAATAAAATTAAAAATATAAATGTTAAAAATGAGAAAATAGAAGCAGTCATGTCCAAAAGAAGAGGAATCTAACGGTGTTTGAATGGTTTTTCTAAGTTGAACGGTTTTGAAGGAGATACAGTACAAAAAACGTACGGAATATATAATAAATATAATAATAATAATAAAGATTAGAAGAACAATACTGTGAATGCTTTTACAAGCATTCACACTAATAAAGATTAGAAGAACAATACTGTGAATGCTTTTACAAGCATTCACACTAATAATAATAATAAAGATTAGAAGAACAATACTGTGAATGCTTTTACAAGCATTCACACTAATAATAAAGATTAGAAGAACAATACTGTGAATGCTTTTACAAGCATTCACACTAATAAAGATTAGAAGAACAATACTGTGAATGCTTTTACAAGCATTCACACTAATAACTAGAAAGTGCATTTTCTGAAGAAACTGCAGTGTGAATGCTTGAATCTGAATGTATGCACTGAAATGAATTAATTGCTGAATTTTAAGTTAAAAATAAAAATGTTGAATGAGCTGGAAAATACAGAGTTTTTAACCTGAAAACAAAAGTGCAGAACTTTTGAAAGCTGATGTTCACACAGAAGAAGTTGGAAAATAGCTGAAAAGTTTTTAAATTAAAATTTGGAAAACCTAAGAAATGACAACAGAAAATTTAGAGTCAGAAAACATCTGAATGAATATTAAAAGTTCATATACTTTGAATCACTGAATGACTAAAGTGTAATTCCTCCACTTGGATCCACACAGTTTTAAAGGTTTACATCTCTGAGCTTTGAAAGACATGCTGTTGGAAAGAGAACAACGATGGCTTCGTTTTGAGGGTAAAATGATGGCTGTAGACCAAACACTGTGGACACAGCAGCAGTTGAAAGAGAAGTGTTTAAGATGATTCTTGGCACAGTGAGAGACAGAGCTCGTTAGGCAGGCAGGTGTGAGCCTGGTTGGTATAGTAACTGCACCCAATGGCTCAGTACACACGCACACAGACATGCACCTCACTTTTGCTGCTTAAAATGAACAGAAAAGTCAGGTCGAAACAAATTGCTCCCAAATGAAAAGTACAGGTCCTATTGACGAAATTCTTTCACCGTGAGCGGCAGCAATGTCCAGTCTACCTAATTCTCAGTTTTCATGCCTGTGGAGTTTATTATATGGACGTGGTGACAGTGTAAAAACACCATGCTCTTCTGATTTTCAAACGAACCTTCTGAGCCATTTTAACATTAGAGTCTATGGAGGAGTTGGAGGGAGGAGGCTGTGCTTTGGTGACATTTATGAAAGAACCATAACACCTAGTACAATAGTAAACACATTGGATGAAAGAGGACAGCGATGGCTACGTTTTGAGGGTAAAATCATACCTGTAGAGCAAACGCTGCGGACACAGCAGCAGTTTTAAAAAATATTTTAAGATTAATTTTTTCCTCCTCTCACTCTGGCAGTTGAGCTGTCTCACTCTAGCCCAACATTCCGTCCCATACACACCCATTATAAACTCTGAAACGGCTGAAAAATCATCATGAAACTTAAACTGGAACTGAACAAAAAGTATAACAGATATTGAAAAGATAAATACAAGTTGAATAGTTGAATGTCTTGTCTTCGTTTTAAAGTTTGAATGGTGGCTCTATGTCAACGTATGATGAAGTAGATACAGTTTAAAGAGGAGTGAGTTGAATGAGAATTTGAAGGGTCTTCCCATTGAAATACATGGGAAATTTTTGTTGAAAAAGTTGAATAAAATTAAAAATATAAATGTTAAAAATGAGAAAAGTAGAAGCAGTGATGTCCAAAAGAAGAGGAATCTAACGGTGTTTGAATGGTTTTTCTAAGTTGAACGGTTTTGAAGTAGTAGGACTACAAAAAACGTACGGAATAGATAAAATATAATAACTAGAAAGTGCATTTTCTGAAGAAACTGCAGTGTGAATGCTTGAATCTGAATGTATGCACTGAAATGAATTAATTGCTGAATTTTGAGTTAAAAATAAAAATGTTGAATGAGCTGGAAAATGCAGATTTATTAAACTGAAAACAAAAGTGCAGAACTTTTGAAAGCTGATGTTCACACAGAAGAAGTTGGAAAATAGCTGAAAAGTTTTTAAATTAAAATTTGGAAAACCTAAGAAATGAGAACAGAAAATTTAGAGTCAGAAAACACCTGAATGAATATTAAAAGTTCATATTCTTTGAATCACTGAATGACTAAAATGTGATCCCTCCACTTGGATCCACACAGTTTAAAACTTTACATATCTGAGCTTTCAAAGACACTCTGCTGGAAAGAGAACAACGATGGTGACGTTTTGAGGGTAAAATGATGGTTGTAGAGCAAACACTGTGGACACAGCAGCAGTTGAAAGAGAAGTGTTTAAGATGAATCTTGGCAGAGTGAGAGACAGAGCTCATTAGGCAGGCAGGTGTGAGCCTGGTTGCTATAGTGACTGCACCCACTGGCTCCATACACACGCGCACAGACATGCACCTCACTTTTGCTGCTTAAAATGAATAGAAAAGTCAGGCCGAAACAAATCGCTCCCAAATGAAAAGTACAGGTCCTATTGACAAAATTCTTTCACCGTGAGCGACAGCAATGTCCAGTCTACCTAATTCTCAGTTTTCATGCCTGTGGAGTTTATTATATGGACGTGGTGACAGTGTAAAGACAGCCTGTACTTCTGGTTTTCAAACGAACCTTCTGAGCCATTTTAACATTAGAGTCTATGGAGGAGTTGGAGGGAGGAGGCTGTGCATTGGTGACATTTATGAAAGAACCATAACACCTAGTACAATAGTAAACACATTGGATGAAAGAGGACAGCGATGGCTACGTTTTGAGGGTAAAATCATACCTGTAGACCAAACACCGTGGACACAGCAGCAGTTTTAAAAAATATTTTAAGATTAATTTTTTTGCTTCTCTCACTCTAGCAGTTGAGCTGTCTCACTCTAGCCCCAACATTGCGTCCCATACACACCCATTATAAACTCTGAAACGGCTGAAAAAACATCATGAAACTTAAACTGGAACTGAAGAAAAAGTATAATAGATATTGAAAAGATAAATACAAGTTGAATAGTTGAATGTCTTGTCTTCGTTTTAAAGTTTGAATGGTGGCTCTATGTCAACGTATGTTGAAGTAGATGCAGTTTAAAAATGAGTAAGTTGAATGAGGATTTGAAGGGTCTCCCCATTGAAATACATGGGAAATTTTTGTTGAAAAAAGTTGAATAATTTTAAAAATATAAATGTTATAAATGAGAAAAATACAAGCACACTTGTCCAAAAGAAGAGGAATCTAATGGTGTTTGAATGGTTTTTCTAAGTTGAACGGTTTTGAAGGAGATAGATGCACAAAAACGTACGGAATATATAATAATAATAATAACTAGAAAGTGCATTTTCTGAAGAAACTGCAGTGTGAATGCTTGAATCTGAATGTATGCACTGAAATGAATTAATTGCTGAATATTAAGCCAACAATATTGAATGAGCTGGAAAATACAGAGTTTTTAACCTGAAAACAAAAGTGCAGAACTTTTGAAAGCTTATGTTCACACAGAAGAAGCTGGAAAATAGCTGAAAATGTTTTAAATGTATATTAGAAAACCCTAAGAAATGAGAAAAGAAAATTAGAGTCAGAAAACATCTGAATGAATATTAAAAGTTCATATTCTTTGAATCACTGAATGACTAAAATGTGATCCCTCCACTTGGATCCACACAGTTTTAAAGGTTTACATCTCTGAGCTTGGAAAGACACGCTGTTGGAAAGAGAAGAACGATGGCGACGTTTTGAGGGTAAAATGATGGCTGTAGAGCAAACACTGTGGACACAGCAGCAGTTGAAAGAGAAGTGTTTAAGATGAATCTTGGCACAGTGAGAGAGAGAGAGCTCGTTAGGCAGGCAGGTGTGAGCCTGGTTGCTATAGTGACTGCACCCAATGGCTCCATACACACGCACAGACATGCACCTCACTTTTGCTGCTTAAAATGAACAGAAAAGTCAGGCCCAAACAAATCCTTCCCAAATGAAAAGTACAGGTCCTATTGACGAAATTCTTTCACCGTGAGCGGCAGCAATGTCCAGTCTACCTAATTCTCAGTTTTCATGCCTGTGGAGTTTATTATATGGACGTGGTGACAGTGTAAAAACACCATGCTCTTCTGGTTTTCAAACGAACCTTCTGAGCCATTTTAACATTAGAGTCTATGGAGGAGTTGGAGGAAGGAGGCTGTGCTTTGGTGACATTTATGAAAGAACCATAACACCTAGTACAATAGTAAACACATTGGATGAAAGAGGACAGCGATGGCTACGTTTTGAGGGTAAAATCATACCTGTAGACCAAACACCGTGGACACAGCAGCAGTTTTAAAAATATTTTAAGATTATTTTTTTGCTCCTCTCACTCTAGCAGTTGAGCTGTCTCACTCTAGCCCCAACATTCCGTCCCATACACACCCATTATAAACTCTGAAATGGCTGAAAAACATCATGAAACTTAAACTGGAACTGAAGAAAAAGTATAACAGATATTGAAAAGATAAATACAAGTTGAATAGTTGAATGTCTTGTCTTCGTTTTAAAGTTTGAATGGTGGCTCTATGTCAACGTATGTGGAAGTAATAAGAGTTTAAAGAGGAGTAAGTTGAAGGAGAATTTGAAGGGTCTCCCCATTGAAATACATGGGAAATTTTTGTTGAAAAAAGTTGAATAATTTTAAAAATATAAATGTTATAAATGAGAAAAGTAGAAGCAGTCATGTCCAAAAGAAGAGGAATCTAACGGTGTTTGAATGGTTTTTCTAAGTTGAACGGTTTTGAAGGAGATAGATGCCAAAAAACGTACGGAATATATAATAATAATAAAGATTACAACAACAATACTGTGAATGCTTTTACAAGCATTCACACTAATAATAAAGATTACAACAACAATACTGTGAATGCTTTTACAAGCATTCACACTAATAATGACTAGAAAGTGCATTTTCTGAAGAAACTGCAGTGTGAATGCTTGAATCTGAATGTATGCACTGAAATGAATTAATTGCTGAATTTTAAGTTAAAATAAAATGTTGAATGAGCCTGAAAATACAGAGTTTTTAACCTGAAAACAAAAGTGCACAACTTTTGAAAGCTGATGTTCACACAGAAGAAGCTGGAAAATAGCTGAAAAGTTTTTAAATTAAAATTTGGAAAACCTAAGAAAGGAGAACAGAAAATTTAGAGTCAGAAAATATCTGAATGAATATTAAAAGTTCATATTCTTTGAACCACTGAATGACTAAAATATGATCCCTCCACTTGGATCCACACAGTTTTAAAGGTTTACATCTCTGAGCTTGGAAAGACACGCAGTTGGAAAGAGAAGAACGATGGCTTCGTTTTGAGGGTAAAATGATGGCTGTAGAGCAAACACTGTGGACACAGCAGCTGTTGAAAGAGAAGTGTTCAAGATGAATCTTGGCAGAGTGAGAGAGAGCTCATTAGGCAGGCAGGTGTGAGCCTGGTTGCTATAGTGACTGAGCCAGGGGCTCCATACACACGCACACAGACATGCACCTCACTTTTGCTGCTTAAAATGAACTGAAAAGTCAGCCCAAAACAAATCCTTCCCAAATGAAAAGTACATGTCGTATTGACAAAATTCTTTCACCGTGAGCGGCAGCAATGTCTAGTCTACCTAATTCTCAGTTTTCATGCCTGTGGAGTTTATTATATGGACGTGGTGACAGTGTAAAGACAGCCTGCTCTTCTGATTTTCAAAGGAACTTTCTGAGCCATTTTAACATTGGAGTCTATGGAGGAGTTGGAGGGAGGAGGCTGTGCTTTGGTGACATTTATGAAAGAACCATAACACCTAGCACAATAGTAAACACATTGGATGAAAGAGGACAGCGATGGCTACGTTTTGAGGGTAAAATCATACCTGTAGAGCAAACGCTGCGGACACAGCAGCAGTTTTAAAAAAGATTTTAAGATTAATTTTGTCGCTCCTCTCACTCTAGCAGTTGAGCTGTCTCACTCTAGCCCCAACATTCCGTCCCATACACACCCATTATAAACGCTGAAACGGCTGAAAAACATCATGAAACTTAAACTGGAACTGAAGAAAAAGTATAATAGATATTGAAAGATAAATACAAGTTGAATAGTTGAATGTCTTGTCTTCGTTTTAAAGTTTGAATGGTGGCTCTATGTCAACGTATGTGGAAGTAGATACAGTTTAAAAATGAGTAAGTTGAAGGAGAATTTGAAGGGTCTCCCCATTGAAATACATGGGAAATTTTTGTTGAAAAAAGTTGAATAAAATTAAAAATATAAATGTTAAAAATGAGAAAAATAGAAGCACACCATTCCAAAAGAAGAGGAATCTAACGGTGTTTGAATGGTTTTTCTAAGTTGAACGGTTTTGAAGGAGATAGTCGGCGAAAAACGTACGGAATAGGAAATAATAATAACTAGAAAGTGCATTTTCTGAAGAAACTGCAGTGTGAATGCTTGAATCTGAATGTATGCACTGAAATGAATTAATTGCTGAATTTAAGTTAGAAATTTTGAATGAGATGAAAAATACAGAAATTTGCACCTGAAAACAAAAGTGCTGAACTGCTAAAAGCTGAAATCCACACAGAAGAAGTTGGAAAAGAGCTGACAATGTTTTAAATGTAAATTAGAAAAACCTAAGTAATGAGAAAAGAAAATTTAGAGTCAGAAAACATCTGAATGAATATTAAAAGTTCATATTCTTTGAATCACTGAATGACTGAAATGTGATCCCTCTACTTGGATCCACACAGTTTAAAAAGTTTATATTTCTGAGCTTTGAAAGACATGCTGTTGGAAAGAGAACATCGATGGCGACGTTTTGAGGGTAAAATGATGGCTGTAGGGCAAACACTGTGGACACAGCAGCAGTTGAAAGAGAAGTGTTTAAAATGAATCTTGGCACAGTGAGAGAGAGCGCTCGTTAAGCAGGCAGGTGTGAGCCTGGTTGCTATAGTGACTGCACCCAATGGCCCCATACACACGCAGACATGCACCTCACTTTTGCTGCTTAAAATGAACAGAAAAGTCAGGCCGAAACAAATCGCTCCCAAATGAAAAGTATAAGTCGTATTCACAAAATTCTTTCACCGTGAGCGGCAGCAATGTCCAGTCTACCTAATTCTCAGTTTTCATGCCTGTGGAGTTTATTATATGGACGTGGTGACAGTGTAAAGACAGCCTGCTCTTCTGATTTTCAAAGGAACTTTCTGAGCCATTTTAACATTGGAGTCTATGGAGGAGTTGGAGGGAGGAGGCTGTGATTTGGTGACATTTATGAAAGAACCATAACACCTAGCACAATAGTAAACACATTGGGTGAAAGAGGACAGCGATGGCTACGTTTTGAGGGTAAAATCATACCTGTAGAGCAAACGCTGCGGACACAGCAGCAGTTTTAAAAAAGATTTTAAGATTAATTTTTTTGCTCCTCTCACTCTAGCAGTTGAGCTGTCTCACTCTAGCCCCAACATTCCGTCCCATACACACCCATTATAAACGCTGAAACGGCTGAAAAAACATCATGAAACTTAAACTGGAACTGAAGAAAAAGTATAACAGATATTGAAAAGATAAATACAAGTTGAATAGTTGAATGTCTTGTCTTCGTTTTAAAGTTTGAATGGTGGCTCTATGTCAACGTATGTTGAAGTAGATACAGTTTGAAAATGAGTAAGTTGAATGAGGATTTGAAGGGTCTCCCCATTGAAATACATGGGAAATTTTTGTTGAAAAAAGTTGAATAAAATTAAAAATATAAATGTTAAAAATGAGAAAAATAGAAGCACACCATTCCAAAAGAAGAGGAATCTAACAGTGTTTGAATGGTTTTTCTAAGTTGAACGGTTTTGAAGGAGATAGTCGGCGAAAAACGTACGGAATAGGAAATAATAATAACTAGAAAGTGCATTTTCTGAAGAAACTGCAGTGTGAATGCTTGAATCTGAATGTATGCACTGAAATCAATTAATTGCTGAATTTTAAGTTAAAATAAAATGTTGAATGAGCTGGAAAATACAGAGTTTTTAACCTGAAAACAAAAGTGCAGAACTTTTGAAAGCTGATGTTCACACAGAAGAAGTTGGAAAATAGCTGAAAAGTTTTTAAATTAAAATTTGGGAAACCTAAGAAATGAGAACAGAAAATTTAGAGTCAGAAAACATCTGAATGAATATTAAAAGTTCATATTCTTTGAATCACTGAATGACTAAAATGTAATCCCTCCACTTGGATCCACACACTTTTAAAGGTTTACATCTCTGAGCTTTGAAACACATGCTGTTGGAAAGAGAACAACGATGGCTTCGTTTTGATGGTAAAATGATGGCTGTAGAGCAAACACTGTGGACACAGCAGCAGTTGAAAGAGAAGTGTTTAAGATGAATCTTGGCACAGTGAGAGACAGAGCTCGTTAGGCAGGCAGGTGTGAGCCTGGTTGCTATAGTAACTGCACCCAATGGCTCAGTACACACGCACACAGACATGCACCTCACTTTTGCTGCTTAAAATGAATAGAAAAGTCAGGTCGAAACAAATTGCTCCCAAATGAAAAGTACAGGTCCTATTGACGAAATTCTTTCACCGTGAGCGGCAGCAATGTCCAGTCTACCTAATTCTCAGTTTTCATGCCTGTGGAGTTTATTATATGGACGTGGTGACAGTGTAAAAACACCATGCTCTTCTGATTTTCAAACGAACCTTCTGAGCCATTTTAACATTAGAGTCTATGGAGGAGTTGGAGGGAGGAGGCTGTGCTTTGGTGACATTTATGAAAGAACCATAACACCTAGTACAATAGTAAACACATTGGATGAAAGAGGACAGCGATGGCTACGTTTTGAGGGTAAAATCATACCTGTAGAGCAAACGCTGCGGACACAGCAGCAGTTTTAAAAAATATTTTAAGATTAATTTTTTTGCTCCTCTCACTCTGGCAGTTGAGCTGTCTCACTCTAGCCCCAACATTCCGTCCCATACACACCCATTATAAACTCTGAAACGGCTGAAAAATCATCATGAAACTTAAACTGGAACTGAAGAAAAAGTATAATAGATATTGAAAAGATAAATACAAGTTCATTAGTTGAATGTCTTGTCTTCGTTTTAAAGTTTGAATGGTGGCTCTATGTCAATGTATGTCGAAGTAGTAAGAGTTTAAAAATGAGTGAGTTGAAGGAGAATTTGAAGGGTCTCCCCATTGAAATACATGGGAAATTTTTGTTGAAAAAAGTTAAATAAAATTAAAAATATAAATGTTAAAAATGAGAAAAATAGAAGCACACCATTCCAAAAGAAGAGGAATCTAACGGTGTTTGAATGGTTTTTCTAAGTTGAACGGTTTTGAAGGAGATAGTCGGCGAAAAACGTACGGAATAGGAAATAATAATAATAACTAGAAAGTGCATTTTCTGAAGAAACTGCAGTGTGAATGCTTGAATCTCAATGTATGCACTGAAATGTATTAATTGCTGAATTTTTAGTTAAAAATTTTGAATGAGATGAAAAATACAGAAATTTGCACCTGAAAACAAAAGTGCTGAACTGCTAAAAGCTGACAACCACAGAGAAGAAGTTGGAAAATAGCTGAAAATGTTTTAAATGTAAATTAGAAAAACCTAAGTAATGAGAAAAGAAAATTTAGAGTCAGAAAACATCTGAATGAATATTAAAAGTTCATATTCTTTGAATCACTGAATGACTAAAATGTGATCCCTCCACTTGGATCCACACAGTTTTAAAGCTTTACATCTCTGAGCTTTGAAAGACACAGTGTTGGAAAGAGAAGAACGATGGCGACGTTTTGAGGGTAAAATGATGGCTGTAGAGCAAACACTGTGGACACAGCAGCAGTTGAAAGAGAAGTGTTTAAGATGAATCTTGGCACAGTGAGAGAGAGAGAGCTCATTAGGCAGGCAGGTGTGAGCCTGGTTGCTATAGTGACTGCACCCAATGGCTCCATACACACGCACAGACATGCACCTCACTTTTGCTGCTTAAAATGAACAGAAAAGTCAGGCCCAAACAAATCCTTCCCAAATGAAAAGTACAGGTCCTATTGACGAAATTCTTTCACCGTGAGTGGCAGCAATGTCCAGTCTACCTAATTCTCAGTTTTCATGCCTGAGGAGTTTATTATATGGACGTGGTGACAGTGTAAAAACACCATGCTCTTCTGATTTTCAAACGAACCTTCTGAGCCATTTTAACATTAGAGTCTATGGAGGAGTTGGAGGGAGGAGGCTGTGCTTTGGTGACATTTATGAAAGAACCATAACACCTAGGACAATAGTAAACACATTGGATGAAAGAGGACAGCGATGGCTACGTTTTGAGGGTAAAATCATACCTGTAGACCAAACACCGTGGACACAGCAGCAGTTTTAAAAAATATTTTAAGATTTATTTTTTTGCTCCTCTCACTCTAGCAGTTGAGCTGTCTCACTCTAGCCCCAACATTCCGTCCCATACACACCCATTATAAACTCTGAAATGGGTGAAAAAACATCATGAAACTTAAACTGGAACTGAAGAAAAAGTATAAGAGATATTGAAAAGATAAATACAAACTGAATAGTTGAATGTTTTGTCTTCGTTTTAAAGTTTGAATGGTGGCTCTATGTCAATGTATGTGGAAGTAGATACAGTTTAAAAATGAGTAAGTTGAATGAGGATTTGAAGGGTCTCCCCATTGAAATACATGGGAATTTTTTGTTGAAAAAAGTTAAATAAAATTAAAAATATAAATGTTAAAAATGAGAAAAATAGAAGCAGTCATGTCCAAAAGAAGAGGAATCTAATGGTGTTTGAATGGTTTTTCTAAGTTGAACGGTTTTGAAGGAGATACAGTACAAAAAACGTACGGAAGAATAAAATATAATAACTAGAAAGTGCATTTTCTGAAGAAACTGCAGTGTGAATGCTTGAATCTGAATGTATTCACTGAAATGAATTAATTGCTGAATTTTAAGTTAAAAATGTTGAATGAGATGAAAAATATAGAAATTTGCACCTGAAAACAAAAAAGCTGAACTGCTAAAAGCTGACATCCACACAGAAGTTGGAAAAGAGCTGAAAATGTTTTAAATGTAAATTAGAAAAACATAAGAAATGACAAAAGACTATTTAGAGTCAGAAAACATCTGAATGAATATTAAAAGTTCATATTCTTTGAATCACTGAATGACTAAAATGTGATCCCTCCACTTGGATCCACACAGTTTAAAAAGTTTACATCTCTGAGCTTTGAAAGACATGCTGTTGGAAAGAGAACATCGATGGCGACGTTTTGAGGGTAAAATGATGGCTGTAGGGCAAACACTGTGGACACAGCAGCAGTTGAAAGAGAAGTGTTTAAAATGAATCTTGGCAGAGTGAGAGAGAGAGCTCGTTAACCAGGCAGGTGTGAGCCTGGTTGCTATAGTGACTGCACCCAATGGCCCCATACACACGCGCACAGACATGCACCTCACTTTTGCTGCTTAAAATGAACAGAAAAGTCAGGCCGAAACAAATCGCTCCCAAATGAAAAGTATAAGTCGTATTGACAAAATTCTTTCACCGTGAGCGGCAGCAATGTCTAGTCTACCTAATTCTCAGTTTTCATGCCTGTGGATTTTATTATATGGACGTGGTGACAGTGTAAAGACAGCCTGCTCTTCTGATTTTCAAACGAACTTTCTGAGCCATTTTAACATTAGAGTCTATGGAGGAGTTGGAGGGAGGAGGCTGTGCTTTGGTGACATTTATGAAAGAACCATAACACCTAGCACAATAGTAAACACATTGGATGAAAGAGGACAGCGATGGCTACGTTTTGAGGGTAAAATCATACCTGTAGAGCAAACGCTGCGGACACAGCAGCAGTTTTAAAAAAGATTTTAAGATTAATTTTTTCGCTCCTCTCACTCTAGCAGTTCAGCTGTCTCACTCTAGCCCCAACATTCCGTCCCATACACACCCATTATAAACGCTGAAATGGCTGAAAAATCATCATGAAACTTAAACTGGAACTGAAGAAAAAGTATAACAGATATTGAAAAGATAAATACAAGTTGAATAGTTGAATGTCTTGTCTTCGTTTTAAAGTTTGAATAGTGGCTCTATGTCAACGTATGTTGAAGTAGTAGGAGTTTAAAAATGAGTAAGTTGAATGAGAATTTGAAGGGTCTCCCCATTGAAATACATGGGAAATTTTTGTTGAAAAAAGTTGAATAAAATTAAAAATATAAATGTTAAAAATGAGAAAAATAGAAGCACACCATTCCAAAAGAAGAGGAATCTAACGGTGTTTGAATGGTTTTTCTAAGTTGAACGGTTTTGAAGGAGATAGTCGGCGAAAAACGTACGGAATAGGAAATAATAATAATAATAATAATAATAAAGATTACAACAACAATACTGTGAATGCTTTTACAAGCATTCACACTAATAATAATAATAAAGATTACAACAACAATACTGTGAATGCTTTTACAAGCATTCACACTAACTAGAAAAATTTGCATTTCCTGCGAAAATGCTGTGTGGATGCCTTAACGCTGAAGCTGTCTGCTGAAAAGCTGAAGAAGATGAAAACTTGCAAAAAGTTGTATGGTGGTGAAAAAAAAAATTTTGCGCTGAGCAGGATTCGAACCTGGCCCTCCTGGACTCAAGGCAGCTACTCATCTCACTGAGCTAAACTCATTCTCTCAAAAAAGAGGAGGAGAGACTGACAATTCTGCTAAAATGAGCAGAAGCTGCTCATTTTTTGTGCTGAGAAGAGGCAAAAAGGCTGAAAAGTTTGCAGAAAAGAGATAAATCAGCAGAATATCTGCAGAAAAGAGGTAGAACAAAAGAACAAAAGAGAAAACTGAAAACAGGTTTTGCCATGACCGGGATTTGAACCTGGCCGTTCTGGTCTCAAGGCAGCTGCTCATCCCACTGAACCAAACTCATTCTCACAAAAACAAGAGATGGAGAAAGGGGCAATTTTGCTAAATGAGCAGAAGCTGCTGAGAAGAAGTGAAAAGGCTGAAAATTTTGCAGAAAAGAGGTGAATCAGCAGAATTTCTGCAGAAAAGAGGTAAAGAAGCAATAAGTTGCGCTGAAAAGAGATGAATCAGCAGAATTTATGCTCAAAAGAGTTTTTTTCTGAAAACAGCTGAGATTTGTGCTGATAAGAGGTGAAAGGGCTGAAAACTTTGCAGAAGAGGTGAATCAGCAGAATTTCTGCTAAAAAGAGGTAAAGAAGCAGAAAGTTGCGCTGAAAAGAGATGAATCAGCAGAATTTATGCTCAAAAGAGTTTTTTTCTGAAAACAGCTGAGATTTGTGCTGATAAGAGGTGAAAGGGCTGAAAACTTTGCAGAAGAGGTGAATCAGCAGAATTTCTGCTAAAAAGAGGTAAAGAAGCAGAAAGTTGCGCTGAAAAGAGATGAATCAGCAGAATTTCTGCTCAAAACAGTTTTTTTCTGAAAACAGCTGAGATTTGTGCTGATAAGAGGTGAAAATTCTGAAATTTCTGCTGAAAAGAGTTCAATCAGCAGAATTTCTGCTGAAAAGAGTTCTGCAGAACTCTTTTCAAAATTCTGCTGAAAAGAGTTTTTTTTGCTGAAAACAGCTGAAAAAGCTGGGATTTGTGCTGAAAAGTGGTGAAAAAACTGAAAATTTTGCTGAAAAGGGGTGGAAAAGCTGAAATTTGTGTTGAAAAGAGTTAAAAAAGTTTAACTGTTAACTGAAAGAAATGTTGCCATAAGCGGGATTTGAACCCGGGCCTCCCAGTCTGAGAACGGCTGCTCATCTCACTGAGCTAAAACACGGCTCAACCGGGCAAGGAAAACTAGTGACCCCACTGATAATGTGCAAAAATGGGCAAAAAATATTGCAAAAAAAATTCAATATCTCAAAAAGTATAGAAGTTATGAGCACCAAAAGTCATAGCACACATTAGCAGAAAGAGCAGAATTTTTTAAAGTTTGAACTGAGAAAATCGGCTGAAAACTGAGGCAGTAGTTAAGCGGCAAAAAGTGTACGGAAACCCCAAGAATAATAAAGAATAAAGAGAAACAGGAAAACAATTGTGTGGAAGCCCTTTAGGGCATCCACACAATAACTAGAAAAATTTGCATTTCCTGCGAAAATGCTGTGTGGATGCCTTAACGCTGAAGCTGTCTGCTGAAAATGACTGAAAAAGATGAAAAGCTGCAAAAATTGTATGGCAGTAAAGAAACTGAAAAATTCTGCCAAATACACGTGAAAAAACAGAAACTTTTGCTGAAAAGAGGTGGAAAGGCAATGATTCTGCTTAAAAGGTGTAAAGAAGTTCAAATTTGTACTGAAAAGAGGAGAGGTGAAAAGGTTTCTTCTGAAATGAGCAGAAGATACTGAGATTTGTACTGATAAGAGGTGAAAGGCTGAAAATTCTGCTTAAAATAGGTGAATCAGCAGAATTTCTACTGAAAAGAGGTAAAGAAGTAGTTGCACTGAAAAAAGGTGAATCAGCAGAATGTCTGCTGAAAAAGAGATTTCTGTTGAAAACACCTGAAAAATCTGGGATTTGTGCTGAAAAGGGGTGAAAAAACTCACAATTCTGCTGAAACGGGGTGAAGAAGAGGTGTTTGGCTGTTGAGAAGAGTTAAATAAGTTGAACTGACAAATGCGATGATATGGCACAAATACTATGATTGGGTACAAATAGTATAATTTGGCACAAGTACTATGATTTAGTACAAATACTATGATTTGGCAGAAATAGTATGACTTGGCAATAATACTGAATTTTAGCACAACTACTGAGATTTGATTGAAATACTATGATTTAGAAAAGATGTTATAACTTTGTACAAATACACTGTTTTGGCACAAATAATATGATTTGGTTCAGATGCTATGATTTGAAACAAATACTATGATTTGGGAGAAATACTATTATTTAGTTGAAATACTATGATTTTCCAGAAATACTATGCCTTAGTAGTAATACTATAACATAACAGATATATGATGATTTTGCAGACATTCTGGTTTTACATAAATACTATAATGTGGCAGAAATACTATGTTTTAGCACAAATACTATGATTTGCTATAAATACTATGATTTGGCACATATACTGTATTCAGCAGATATACTATAACAAAATAGAGAGTCTACGACTTAGTAATAATACTATAACATAATAGATATACTATGATTTTGCAGACAGTCTATGTTTTTGCACAACTAGCACAATGTGGCAGAAATACTATGATTTGGCACAAGTACTATGATTTAGTAGAAATACTCTTTTGGCACAAATACTATGTTTCAGTACAAATACTATGATTTGGCAATAATACTGCGTTTCAGCACAGCTACTGAGATTTGATTGAAATACTATGATTTAAAAGAAATACTATGATTTCGTACAAATACTATGTTTTGGTTCGAATACTATGATTTGCAAAAAATAGTATGATTTGCACAAGTACCATGATTTAGTACAAATACTACGAATTGGCAGAAATACTATGCCTTAGTAGTAATACTATAACATAACAGATATACTGTGATTTTGCAGACATAGTATGTTTTTGCACAAATACTGCGATTTTGCTTAAATACTATGAAATTGCAGTAATACTTTGATTTTGAAGGAATACTATATATAGGTAGAAATACTATGCCTTAGTAGTAATACTATAATATAACAGATATACTGTGATTTTGCAGACATATAATTTTTTTGCACAAATACTACGATTTTGCTCAAATACTATGAAATTGCAGTAATACTATGATTTTGAAGGAATACTATGATTAGGTAGAAATACTATGCCTTAGTAGTAATACTATAACATAATAGCTATACTATGATTTTGCAGACATATAATTTTTTTGCACAAATACTACGATTTTGCTCAAATACTATGAAATTGCAGTAATACTATGATTTTGAAGGAATACTATGATTAGGTAGAAATACTATGCCTTAGTAGTAATACTATAACATAATAGCTATACTATGATTTTGCAGACATAGAATTTTTTTGCACAAATACTACGATGTTGCTCAAATACTATGAAATTGCAGTAATACTATGATTTTGAAGGAATACTATGATTAGGTAGAAATACTATGCCTTAGTAGTAGTACAATAACATAAGACATATACTGTGATTTAGCAGACATAGTATGTTTTTGCACAAATACTACGATTTTGCTCAAATACTCCGAAATTGCAGTGATACTATGATTTTGAAGGAATACTACAATTTGGCAGAAATACTATGTTTGGGCACAAATACTATGATTTGCTATAAATACTATGATTTGGCACAAATACTATGAGTTAGCAGAAATACTATGTTTTAACATAAATAATATCTTTTCACAGAAATTTCTGCTAAAAGGTACTATTTCTGCTTTTTAGCAGAAATACTGTAATTTTGCATAAATACTATGATTTGGGATAAATACTATGATTTGGCAGATATATTGTATTCAGCAAATATACTATAACATAACAGACATTTCTCCACTTAGTAGTAATACTATAACATGAAATAAATATTATGGTTTTGCCCCAAAACCATGATTTGGCACAAACAACATGATTTTTCAAAAATACTATGATTTAGCAGAAATACTATGATTGAGCAGAAGTACTAAGATGTAGTAGAAGTACTTTGATTTAGCACAAATACTATTATGGAGGAGTAATACTTTAACATGGGAGAGATATTGATACACACACACACATACACAGAGAGCAAAGTGTACAGGGGCTGTTAAGAGTCTGGGCTTGGTATATCTAGGTCAGTTAAATTAGCTGCACCTGCTGTAATCAGCACTTACACACAGACACAGAGAGAGCTATGGGTTTCCTTCAGCGTATTTCTCACATTCAGGATTCCCCTCGAACAAATGGCCATAATTTCCTAACCGTAGGGGCTAGAATGCTCATTCTGACACCGTTTTGTTCAGAAGAGATGGGGGAATCTGCAGGTCTTCTTAATTCAGAGATAAAATCTAAATTGTTGAAGATATATGACTCGTAATACACTGTAACTGAGTAGAGGCGAAGCAAAACTGCCTTGACCTGCCCTCAAACAACGTTTTGTAACTCTAAACACATATACTGTGATTTAACAGACAATATGTTTTTGCAAAAATAATACGATTTCGCTCAAATACTATAAAATTGCAGTGATACTATTATTTTGAAGGAATACTATGATTTGGTAGAAATACTATGCCTTAGTAGTAATACTATAACAAAACAGATATACTGTGATTCTGCAGACATAGTATGTTTTTGCACAAATACTACGATTTTCCTCAAATACTATGAAATTGCAGTAATACTATGATTTTGAAGGAATACTATTATGTGGTTGAAATACTATGCCTTAGTAGTAATACTATAACATAACAGATATACTGTGATTCTGCAGACATAGTATGTTTTTGGACAAATACTACGACTTTGCTCAAATACTATGAAACTCCAGTAATACTATCATGTCGAAGGAATACTATGATGTGGTAGAAATACTATGCCTTAGTAGTAATACTATAATATAACAGATATACTGTGATTTTGCAGACATAGTATGTTTTTGCACAAATACTACGATTTTCCTCAAATACTATGAAATTGCAGTAATACTATGATTTTGAAGGAATACTATGATGTGGTAGAAATACTATGCCTTAGTAGTAATACTATAACATAAAAGATATACTGTGATTCTGCAGACATAATATGTTTTTACACAAATACTACGACTCTGCTCAAATACTATGAAATTGCAGTAATACTATGATTTTGAAGGAATACTATGATGTGGTAGAAATACTATGCCTTAGTAGTAATACTATAACATAACAGTTATACTGATTTTGCAGACACAGCATGTTTTTGCACAAATACTACGATTTTGCTCAAATACTATGAAACTACAGTAACACTATCATGTTGAAGGAATACTATGATTTGGTAGAAATACTATGCCTTAGTAGTAATACTATAATATAACAGATATACTGAGATTTAGCAGACATAGTATGTTTTTGCACAAATACTACAATTTGGCAAGAGATACTATGCTTGGGCACAAATACTATGATTTGCTATAAATACTATGATTTGGCACATATACTATAATCAGCAGATATACTATAACATAACAGAAATTTTAATTGGGCACAAATAACATGATTTGGCAAAAAAATACCATGATTTGGCACAAATACAATGATATGGCAGAAATACTATGATTGGGTACAAATACTATGATTTGGCACAAGTACTATGACTTAGTAGAAATACTATGATTTGGCAGAAATACTATGTTTTAACATAAATAATATCTTTTGACAGAAATTTCTGCTAAAAGGTACTATTTCTGCTTTTTAGCAGAAATACTGTAATTTTGCACAAATACTATGATTTGGGATAAATACTATGATTTGGCAGATGTACTATATTCAGCACATATACTATAACATAACAGAAATACCTCCACCTACTAGTAATACTATAACATATCAGAAATGTCATGATTTGACACAAAAACCATGATTTGGCACAAATGCCATGAATTGGCAAAAATACTATGATTACCCAGAATTACTATGATTGAGCAGAAGTACTAAGATGTAGTAGAAGTACTTTGATTTAGCAGAAATACTATTATGGAGGAGTAATACTTTAACATGGGAGAAATATTGATACACACACACATACACAGAGCCTAAAGGGAACAGTGGCTGTTAAGAGTCTGGGCTTGGTATATCTAGGTCAGTTAAATTGGCTGCACCTGCTGTAATCAGCCCTTACACACACAGACACAGAGAGAAGTATGAGTCTTCTTCAGTGTATTTCTCACATTCACGACTCCCCTCGAACAAATGGCCATAATTTCCTAACCGTAGGGGCTAGAATGCTCATTCTGACACCGTTTTGTTCAGAAGAGATGGGGGAATCTGCAGGTCTTCATAATTCAGAGATAAAATATAAATTATTGAAGATATATGACTTGTAATACACTGTAACTGAGTAGAGGCAAAGCAAAACTGCCTTGACTTGCCCTCAAACAACGTTTTGTAACTCTAAATCTATATGGAGCATCAAAATCATTCTTTCACCGTAAGAAACAGCAGGCTTTGGTGAACAGTCATGGAAATTTTCAGGTCTCTGTGGAAATCCATCAAAAAGATATGATGAGAGAAAAAAGTGCCTCATTTCCAGAGTTTGAAATCTGAACAGATCTGAGCGAATGACGAATTTCCTACCCTCAAACAAGTGTAACTCATCTCAGAACGGTAATAGGTGAGAAAAAACTTCTAGAATTGTGAGCATCAGGAGTGTCTGAAGATATATTTGCACAAGCCTCATGTCTCAACTTTGTTTCGTTAAGGAGATATGATGATTTGAAAATGCCTCTCATTAGAGAATTCCAGCGCTGATTTTGAAGAAACTCTCCATTGAGTTTCTATGGAGAGTTTTGAGACTTTGTGTTGCTCTGAGGAGATTTGCAAAAAATCTGTAAGTCCCACAACAATGATAGTGACATTTTCTGAAAGCCAGCAAAAACACCTACGTTTTGATGTATAATTTGTGGGGCTTGAGTGGAAATTGAGCGAGTAGCAAGAAGTTGTTCAGACATGAAGAGAAAATTCAGAAAGGACAAGTGCACACTCTGAGTTAATTGCATAGCAACCATAACAACGCATGTATTTTCTGAAAAATCACAATTTTGCAACTCAAAACTTAAAGAGGTATAAAATTAAAACGGTAGAAGATCTGAAAAAGCTGAATCAGACAGGAATAGCCCAATAATTTGAGAACATTTTAAAGTTTGAATGGAGTTTCTAGGTGAAAGTATGACAAAGTAGTTAAGTTTCAAAAACAAGCAAGTTTTAGCAGAATTCCTGAAGATTTCCATTCATTTCAATGGGACAAATTAAAGGAAAAAAGTGTAATATTTTAAAAAGTATAACAGTAATAAACACCAAAAGTCATAGCCTACGTCAGCAGAAAGAGCAGAACAGTATAGAGTTTGAACGGTGAAAATCGGCTGAAAACTGAAGCAGTAGTTAAGCGGCAAAAAACGTACGGAAGCAACCAGAATAAAGTATAATAAAGAATAAAGAGAAACAGGAACTCAATAGTGTGGAAGCCCTTTTAGGGCATCCACACAATAACTAGAAAGTGCATTTTCTGAAGAAACTGCAGTGTGAATGCTTGAATCTGAATGTATGCACTGAAATGAATTAATTGCTGAATTTTAAGTTAAAAATGTTGAATGAGATGAAAAATACAGAAATTTGCACCTGAAAACAAAAAAGCTGAACTGCTAAAAGCTGACAACCACAGAGAAGAAGTTGGAAAAGAGCTGAAAATGTTTTAAATGTAAATTAGAACAACATAAGAAATGACAAAAGACTATTTAGAGTCAGAAAACATCTGAATGAATATTAAAAGTTCATATTCTTTGAATCACTGAATGACTAAAATGTGATCCCTCCACTTGGATCCACACAGTTTTAAGGGTTTACATCTCTGAGCTTTGAAAGACACTGTGTTGGAAAGAGAAGAACGATGGCGACGTTTTGAGGGTAAAATGATGGCTGTAGAGCAAACACTGTGGACACAGCAGCAGTTGAAAGAGAAGTGTTTAAGATGAATCTTGGCAGAGTGAGAGACAGAGCTCATTAGGCAGGCAGGTGTGAGCCTGGTTGCTATAGTGACTGCACCCACTGGCTCCATACACACGCGCACAGACATGCACCTCACTTTTGCTGCTTAAAATGAATAGAAAAGTCAGGTCGAAACAAATCGCTCCCAAATGAAAAGTACAGGTCCTATTGACAAAATTCTTTCACCGTGAGCGACAGCAATGTCCAGTCTACCTAATTCTCAGTTTTCATGCTTGTGGAGTTTATTATATGGACGTGGTGACAGTGTAAAGACAGCCTGTACTTCTGGTTTTCAAACGAACCTTCTGAGCCATTTTAACATTAGAGTCTATGGAGGAGTTGGAGGGAGGAGGCTGTGCATTGGTGACATTTATGAAAGAACCATAACACCTAGTACAATAGTAAACACATTGGATGAAAGAGGACAGCGATGGCTACGTTTTGAGGGTAAAATCATACCTGTAGACCAAACACCGTGGACACAGCAGCAGTTTTAAAAAATATTTTAAGATTTATTTTTTTGCTCCTCTCACTCTAGCAGTTCAGCTGTCTCACTCTAGCCCCAACATTCCGTCCCATACACACCCATTATAAACTCTGAAACGGCTGAAAAAACATCATGAAACTTAAACTGGAACTGAAGAAAAAGTATAATAGATATTGAAAAGATAAATACAAGTTGAATAGTTGAATGTCTTGTCTTCGTTTTAAAGTTTGAATGGTGGCTCTATGTCAATGTATGTGGAAGTAGATACAGTTTAAAGAGGAGTAAGTTGAATGAGGATTTGAAGGGTCTCCCCATTGAAATACATGGGAAATTTTTGTTGAAAAAAGTTGAATAAAATTAAAAATATAAATGTTAAAAATGAGAAAAATAGAAGCACACCATTCCAAAAGAAGAGGAATCTAACGGTGTTTGAATGGTTTTTCTAAGTTGAACGGTTTTGAAGGAGATAGTCGGCGAAAAACGTACGGAATAGGAAATAATAATAATAAAGATTAGAAGAACAATACTGTGAATGCTTTTACAAGCATTCACACTAATAATAAAGATTACAACAACAATACTGTGAATGCTTTTAAAGCATTCACACTAACTAGAAAGTGCATTTTCTGAAGAAACTGCAGTGTGAATGCTTGAATCTGAATGTATGCACTGAAATGAATTAATTGCTGAATTTAAGTTAGAAATTTTGAATGAGATGAAAAATACAGAAATTTGCACCGGAAAACAAAAGTGCTGAACTGCTAAAAGCTGAAATCCACACAGAAGAAGTTGGAAAAGAGCTGACAATGTTTTAAATGTAAATTAGAAAAACCTAAGTAATGAGAAAAGAAAATTTAGAGTCAGAAAACATCTGAATGAATATTAAAAGTTCATATTCTTTGAATCACTGAATGACTGAAATGTGATCCCTCCACTTGGATCCACACAGTTTAAAAAGTTTATATTTCTGAGCTTTGAAAGACATGCTGTTGGAAAGAGAACATCGATGGCGACGTTTTGAGGGTAAAATGATGGCTGTAGGGCAAACACTGTGGACACAGCAGCAGTTGAAAGAGAAGTGTTTAAAATGAATCTTGGCACAGTGAGAGAGAGCGCTCGTTAAGCAGGCAGGTGTGAGCCTGGTTGCTATAGTGACTGCACCCAATGGCCCCATACACACGCAGACATGCACCTCACTTTTGCTGCTTAAAATGAACAGAAAAGTCAGGCCCAAACAAATCGCTCCCAAATGAAAAGTATAAGTCGTATTCACAAAATTCTTTCACCGTGAGCGGCAGCAATGTCCAGTCTACCTAATTCTCAGTTTTCATGCCTGTGGAGTTTATTATATGGACGTGGTGACAGTGTAAAGACAGCCTGCCCTTCTGATTTTCAAAGGAACTTTCTGAGCCATTTTAACATTGGAGTCTATGGAGGAGTTGGAGGGAGGAGGCTGTGATTTGGTGACATTTATGAAAGAACCATAACACCTAGCACAATAGTAAACACATTGGGTGAAAGAGGACAGCGATGGCTACGTTTTGAGGGTAAAATCATACCTGTAGAGCAAACGCTGCGGACACAGCAGCAGTTTTAAAAAAGATTTTAAGATTAATTTTTTTGCTCCTCTCACTCTAGCAGTTGAGCTGTCTCACTCTAGCCCCAACATTCCGTCCCATACACACCCATTATAAACGCTGAAACGGCTGAAAAAACATCATGAAACTTAAACTGGAACTGAAGAAAAAGTATAACAGATATTGAAAAGATAAATACAAGTTGAATAGTTGAATGTCTTGTCTTCGTTTTAAAGTTTGAATGGTGGCTCTATGTCAACGTATGTTGAAGTAGATACAGTTTGAAAATGAGTAAGTTGAATGAGGATTTGAAGGGTCTCCCCATTGAAATACATGGGAAATTTTTGTTGAAAAAAGTTGAATAAAATTAAAAATATAAATGTTAAAAATGAGAAAAATAGAAGCACACCATTCCAAAAGAAGAGGAATCTAACAGTGTTTGAATGGTTTTTCTAAGTTGAACGGTTTTGAAGGAGATAGTCGGCGAAAAACGTACGGAATAGGAAATAATAACTAGAAAAATTTGCATTTCCTGCGAAAATGCTGTGTGGATGCCTTGACGCTGAAGCTGTCTGCTGAAAAGCTGAAAAAGATGAAAAGTTGCAAAAAGTTGTTGTGGAGAGACGGACAATTCTGCTGAAATGAGCAGAAGCTGCTGAGAATTGTGCTGATAATAGGTGAAAAGGCTGAAAGTTTTGCAGAAAAGAGGTGGATCAGCAGAATTTCTGCAGAAAAGAGGCAAAGAAGCAGAAACTTGCGCTGAAAAGAGATGAATCAGCAGAGTTTCTGCTGAAAAGTTTTTTTTTCTGAAAACAGCCAAAAAAGCTGGAATTTGTGCTGAAAAGGGGTGAAAAAAATGAAAATTTTGCTGAAAAGGGGTGAAGAAGCTAAAGTATACCAAATCAAAGTATTTGTGCCAAAACATAGTGTTTCTGCCATATTGTGGTACTACTACATTACAACATGAATACGGATTAAAGATGAAAGAAACTGGCAACAAATTCCTCCACTACAAACCAGTCTGATACCACTTCTTTGCAGTGTTCACGTTTACTAAGGCACTACCCAAAAGGCGCCACAAGAGGGCACTCCAACACAAGAGATGACCTATGTACACTGATGCACTTAGTAACAGTCAGCCTCCTACTTAGCCATTACGTAATACGGCGATATTACAGTGTACAAATTCACATAAATTTGCAGGGGGAAAAAAACAAAGCAGGAACAAGCCCAAAACAATAAAATAACTGGGCTGCCATAGCTATTGCTAACTAAAACATACGCTAAAGGTAACTAAAACCAATACCAACCAATGTTTTTGCAGAAACACTGTAATTTCACTCAAATACTATGAAATAGCAGTAATACTATGATTTGGCAGAAATACTATGTCTTTGCAGAAACACTGTAATTTCACTCAAATAATATGAAATAGCAGTAATACTATGATTTGGCAGAAATACTATGTTTCAGTACAAATACTATGACAAAGCAGAAATACTATGACTTAGAAGTAATACTATAACAAAAGGGATTCCTCAAAATACTATGAAATTGCAGTAATTCTATGATTTGGCAGAAATACTGTACTTCGTACAAATACAATGCTTTGGTACAAATACAATGCTTTGGTACAAATACTATATTTTGATTTGAATACTATGATTTGGCACGAGTAGTATGATTTAGTACAAATACTACGAATTGGCAGAAATACTGTGACTTAGTAGTAATAATATAACATAACAGAGATACTATGATTTTGCAGACAGTCTATGTTTTTGCACAACTAGCACAATATGGCAGAAATACTGTGATTTGGCACAAGTACTATGATTTAGTCCAAATACTACGATTTGGCAATAATACTGGGTTTTAGCACAACTACTGAGATTTGGGTGAAATACTATGATTTAGAAGAAATACTATGACTTCGTACAAATACAATGTTTTGGTTCAAATAATATGATTTACAAAAAATACTATGATTTGGCACAAGTACCATGATTTAGTACAAATACTACAGTTTCGCTCAAATACTATGAAATTGCAGTGATACTATGATTTTGAAGGAATACTATGATTTGGTAGAAATACTATGCCTTAGTAGTAATACTATAACATAGCAGATATAATGTGATTTTGCAGACATAGTATGTTTTTGCACAAATACTACGATTTCGCTCAAATACTATGGAATTGCAGTAATACTATGATTTGGAATACTATGATTTGGTAGGAATACTATGCCTTAGTAGTAATACTATAACATAACAGATATACTATGATTTTGCAGAAATTCTATGTTTTTGCACAAATACTACAATTTGGCAGAAATACTATGTTTGGGCAGTAATACTATGATTTGCTATAAATACTATGATTTGGCACATATACTATAATCAGGAGATATACTATAACATAACAGAAATTCTACGACTTAGTAGTAACACTATAATATAACAGAAATTTTAACTGGACACAAATAACATGATTTGCCCTAAAACCATGATTTGGCAAAAAAATACCATGATTTGGCACAAATACGATGATATTGCAGAAATACTATGATTGGGTACAAATACTATGATTTGGCACAAGTACTATGAATAAGTACAAATACTATGATTTGGCAGAAATACTATGTTTTAACATAAATAATATCTTTTGACAGAAATTTCTGCTAAAAGGTACTATTTCTGCTTTTTAGCAGAAATACTGTAATTTTGCATAAACACTATGATTTGGGATAAATACTATGATTTGGCAGATATACTATATTCAGCAAATATACTATAACATAACAGACATTCCTCCACTTAGTAGTAATCTCATAACATAAAATAAATATTATGGTTCTGCCCCAAAACCATGATTTGGCACAAATACCATGATTTTTCAAAAATACTATGATTTAGCAGAAATACTATGATTGAGCAGAAGTACTAAGATGTAGTAGAAGTACTTTGATTTAGCACAAATACTATTATGGAGGAGTAATACTTTAACATGGGAGAAATATTGATACTCACACACACACACATACACAGAGAGCAAAGTGTACAGGGGCTGTTAAGAGTCTGTGCTTGGTATATCTAGGTCAGCTAAATTGGCTGCACCTGCTGTAATCAGCACTTACACACAGAGACACAGAGAGAGCTATGGGTTTTCTTCAGTGTATTTCTCACATTCAGGATTCCTCTAGAACAAATGGCCATAATTTGCTAACCGTAGGAGATAGAACGGTCATTCTGACACCGTTTTGTTCAGAAGAGATGGGGGAATCTGCAGGTCTTCATAATTCAGAGATAAAATATAAATTATTAAAGATATATGACTTGTAATACACTGCAACTGAGTAGAGGCAAAGCAAAACTGCCTTGACTTGCCCTCAAACAACGTTTTCTAACTCTAAATCTATATGGAGCATCAAAATCATTCTTTCACCGTAAGAAACAGCAGGCTTTGGTGAACAGTCATGGAAATTTTCAGGTCTCTGTTTAAATCCATCCAAAAGATATGACGAGAGAAAAAAGTGCCTCATTTCCAGAGTTTGAAATCTGAAGAAATCTGAGCGAGGGACAAATTTCCTATCCTCAAACAAGTGTAATTCATGGCCAAACGGTAATAGGTGAGGAAAAAATTCTTGAATTGTGAGCATCAGGGATGCCTGAAGATATATTGGCACAAGCGTCATGTCTCAACTTTGTTTCGTTAAGGAGATATGACGATTTGAAAATGCCTCTCATTAGAGAATTCAAGCGCTGATTTTGAAGAAAATCTCCATTGAGTTTCTATGGAGAGTTTTGAGACTTTATGTTACTCTGAGGAGATTTGCAAAAAGTCTATAAGTCCCACAACAATGATAGTGACATTTTCTGAATGCCAGCAAAAATACCTACGTTTTGATGTATAATTTGTGGGGGTTGAGTGGAAATTGAGCGAGTAGCAAGAAGTTGTTCAGACATGAAGAGAAAATTCAGAAAGGACGAGTGCACACTCTGAGTTAATTGCATAGCAACCATAACAACGCATGTATTTTCTGAAAAATCACAATTTTGCAACTGAAAACTTAAAGAGGTATAAAATTAAAAAGGTAGAAGATCTGAAAAAGCTGAATCAGACAGGAATAGCCCAATAGTCTGAGAACATTTTAAAGTTTGAATGGAGTTTCTAGGTGAAAGTATGACAAAGTAGTTAAGTTTCAAAAACAAGCAAGTTTTAGCAGAATTGTGGAAGTTTTCCATTCATTTCAATGGGACAAATTAAAGGAAAAAAGTGTAATATTTTAATAAGTATAAGAGTAATAAACACCAAAAGTCATAGCACACATTAGCAGAAAGAGCAGAACAGTTTAGAGTTTGAACTGAGAAAATCGGCTGAAAACTGAGGAAGTAGTTAAACGGCAAAAAACGTACGGAAGTCCTAAGAATAATAATAAAGAACTAGAAAAATTTGCATTTCCTGCGAAAATGCTGTGTGGATGCCTTAATGTTGAAGCTGTCTGCTGAAAAGCTGAAAAAGATGAAAAGTTGCAAAAAGTTGTATGGTGGTGAAAAAAAAATGTCACCCTGAGCAGGATTCGATCCTGGCCCTTCTGGTCTCAAGGCAGCCACTCATCTCACTGAGCCAAACTCATTCTGACAAATAATAGGTGGAGAGACTGACAATTTTGCTGAAATGAGCAGAAGCTGCTGAGAATTGTGCTGATAAGAGGTGAAAAGGCTGAAAATTTTCCAGAAAAGAGGTGAATCAGCAGAATTTCTGCTGAAAAGAGGTAAAGAAGCAAAAAGTTACGCTGAAAAGAGTTGAATCAGCAGAATTTCTGCTGAAAAGAGGTAAAGAAGCAAAAAGTTACGCTGAAAAGAGTTGAATCAGCAGAATTTCTGCTCAAAAGAGTTTTTTTCTGAAAAAAGCTGAGATTTGTGCTTATAAGAGGTGAAAAGGCTGAGAATTTTGCAGAAGAAGTGAATAAGCAGAATTTGGGCTGAAAAGAGGTGAAAATTCTGAATATTCTGCTGAAAAGAGTTGAATGAGCAGAAATTCTGCAGAAAAGATGGAAAGAAGCAGAACATTGCACTGAAAAGAGGTGAATGAGCAGAATTTCTGCTGAAGAGACTTTTTTTCTGAAAACAGCAGAAAAAAATGAAAATTTTGCTGAAAAGGGGTGGAAAAGCTGAAATTTGTGTTGAAAAGAGTTAAAAAAGTTTAACTGTTAACTGAAAGAAATGTTGCCATAAGCGGGATTTGAACCCGGGCCTCCCAGTCTGAGAACGGCTGCTCATCTCACTGAGCTAAAACACGGCTCAACCGGGCAAGGAAAACTAGTAACCCCACTGATAATGTGCAAAAATGGGCAAAAAATATTGCAAAAAAAATTCAATATCTCAAAAAGTATAGAAGTTATGAGCACCAAAAGTCATAGCAAACATTAGCAGAAAGAGCAGAATTTTTTAAAGTTTGAACTGAGAAAATCGGCTGAAAACTGAGGGAGTAGTTAAGCGGCAAAAAACGTACAGAAACCCCAAGAATAACTAGAAAAATTTGCATTTCCTGCGAAAATGCTGTGTGGATGCCTTGACGCTGAAGGTGTCTGCTGAAAAGCTGAAAAAGATGAAAAGTTGCAAAAAGTTGTTGTGGAGAGACGGACAATTCTGCTGAAATGAGCAGAAGCTGCTGACAATTGTGCTGATAACAGGTGAAAAGGCTGAAAGTTTTGCAGAAAAGAGGTGGATCCGCAGAATTTCTGCAGAAAAGACGCAAAGAAGCAGAAACTTGCGCTGAAAAGAGATGAATCAGCAGACTTTCTGCTGAAAAGAGTTTTTTTTTCTGAAAACCGCCAAAAAAGCTGGAATTTGTGCTGAAAAGGGGTGAAAAAAATGAAAATTTTGCTGAAAAGGGGTGAAGAAGCTAAAGTATACCAAATCAAAGTATTTGTGCCAAAACATAGTGTTTCTGCCATATTGTGGTACTACTACATTACAACATGAATACGGATTAAAGATGAAAGAAACTGGCAACAAATTCCTCCACTACAAACCAGTCTGATACCACTTCTTTGCAGTGTTCACGTTTACTAAGGCACTACCCAAAAGGCGCCACAAGAGGGCACTCCAACACAACAGATGACCTATGTACACTGATGCACTTAGTAACAGTCAGCCTCCTACTTAGCCACTACGTAATACAGCAATATTACAGTGTACAAATTCACATAAATTTGCAGGGGGAACAAACAAAGCAGGAACAAGCCCAAAACAATCAAATAACTGTGCTGCCATAGCTATCGCTAACTAGCACATACGCTAAAGGTAACTAAAACCAATACACACAAGTAGCAGGGTAAACATCTTAAGCATGGAACATTAACTCACGTTTATGTGACACACACCATCCCCAACAAATACAGGATGGGCTATTTGCTCCCCTTCCCAGCAGCTCTCTCCTCAATCGTTAGCCCAGGAACGAAGGAAGACCATCTAGCTCATGAATTCCCTCACTGCTCAGAGGCTGCTGGGTAATGTAGCTCACACTAACACAGGTTTTTCTACAAGCACAAATACTATAACATAGCAGAAATACTGTGATTTTGTTGAAATACTATGCTTTAGGACATATACTATGATTTGGCTCAAATACTATGATATAGCAGCAATACTATGTTTTGGTACAAATGCTGTGCGCTTAGGCACAAATATTATGATTTGGCAGACACTATGATTTAGCAGAGATAATATGATTTGGCAGAAATACTAAACTTTGGCACAAATACTATAATTGAGTGCAAGTACTTTAAGATAACAGAAATACTATGATTTAGCAGAAATACAATGTTTTTGCAGAAACACTGTAATTTCACTCAAAGACTTTGAAATAGCCGTAATACTATGATTTGGCAGAACATAACAGAAATTCTACGACTTAGTAGTAATACTATAACATAACAGAAATATTAATTGGGCACAAATACTATAATTTGGCACAAGTACCATGTTTTGGCAAAATCCCATAATTTGGCACAAATACTATGATTTGGCAGACACTATGATTTAGCAGATATAATATCATTTGGCAGAAATACTAAACTTTGGCACAAATACAATAATTGAGTACTTTAAGATGAGAGAAATACTATGATTTAGCAGAAATACAATGTTTTTGCAGAAACACTGTAATTTCACTCAAATACTATGAAATAGCAGTAATACTATGATTTGGCAGAAATACTATGTTTCAGTACAAATACTATGACAAAGCAGAAATACTATGACTTAGAAGTAATACTATAACAAAAGGGATTCCTCAAAATACTATGAAATTGCAGTAATTCTATGATTTGGCAGAAATACTGTACTTCGTACAAATACAATGCTTTGGTACAAATACTATATTTTGATTTCAATACTATGATTTGGCACGAGTAGTATGATTTAGTACAAATACTACGAATTGGCAGAAATACTGTGACTTAGTAGTAATACTATAACATAACAGATATACTATGATTTTGCAGACAGTCTATGTTTTTGCACAACTAGCACAATATGGCAGAAATACTATGTTTCAGTACAAATACTACGATTTGGCAATAATACTGGGTTTTAGCACAACTACTGAGATTTGGGTGAAATACTATGATTTAGCAGAAATACTATGACTTCGTACAAATACAATGTTTTGGTTCAAATAATATGATTTGCAAAAAATACTATGATTTGGTACAAGTACCATGATTTAGTACAAATACTACAATTTCGCTCAAATACTATGAAATTGCAGTGATACTATGATTTTGAAGGAATACTATGATTTGGTAGGAATACTATGCCTTAGTAGTAATACTATAACATAGCAGATATACTATGATTTTGCAGAAATTCTATGTTTTTGCACAAATACTACAACAACTACTACTACAAATACTACAAGAAACACTATGTTTGGGCAGTAATACTATTATTTGCTATAAATACTATTATTTGGCGCATATACTATAATCAGCAGATATACTATAACATAACAGAAATTCTACGACTTAGTAGTAACACTATAATATAACAGAAATTTTAACTGGGCACAAATAACATGATTTGGCACAAATTTGGCAAAAAGATACCATGATTTGGCACAAATACGATCATATTGCAGAAATACTATGATTGGGTACAAATACTATGTTTTAGCACAAAAAATATGTTTTGGCTCAAAAACTTTTATTTTGCAGTTATACTATGATTTGGAAGAAAAACTATGCTTTAGAACAAATACCATGATTTGGCAGAAATACTATGAGCAGTAATAATATAACATAGCAGAAATACTATTATTTGGGTGAATGCTATTGTTTGACACAAACACTATGATTTAGCACTGTACAGAATGGTGTACGTCAGTTTAATGCTGGGTGGTGCTGCAATAGTAGCTATCCTCGGTCAGAAGGAGAGGCTGGCATCCAGGGATTAGATTTCCACAGGTGGAGTTTATTGGCAGTCAGATGGATGTTACAGGGAGATATGGCATACAGTAGGAGGATGTGGAGGGGTGATATGGTGTGGTTTCTATGATTAAGAACAGGGTATACATTACAACATGAATACGGATTAAAGATTAAAGAAACTGGCAACAAATTCCTCCACTACAAACCAGTCTGATACCACTTCTTGCAGTGTTCACATTTACTAAGGCACTACCCAAAAGGCGTCACAAGAGGGCACTCCAACACAAGAGATGACCTATGTACACTGATGCACTTAGTAACAGTCAACCTCCTACTTTGCCACTACGTAATACAGCGATATTACAGTATACAAATTCACATAAATATGATTTGGCAGAAATACTAAACTTTGGCACAAATACTATAATTGAGTACAAGTACTCTAAGATAACAGAAATACTATGATTTAGCAGAAATACAATGTTTTTGCAGAAACACTGTAATTTCACTCAAATACTATGAGATAGCAGTAATACTATGATTTGGCAGAAATGCTACGTTTTAGTACAAATACTATGACAAAGCAGAAATACTATGACTTAGAAGTAATACTATAACAAAAGGGAATCCTCAAAATACTATGAAATTGCAGTAATTCTATGATTTGGCAGAAATACGGTACTTCATACAAATACAATGCTTTGGTACAAATACTATATTTTGGTTTGAATACTATGATTTGCAACAAATACTATGATTTGGCACGAGTAGTATGATTTAGTACAAATACTACGAATTGGCAGAAATACTGTGACTTAGTAGTAATACTATAACATAACAGATATACTGTTATGTTGCAGACAGTCTATGTTTTTGCACAAATACCACAATATGGCAGAAATACTATGTTTTAGCACAAATACTATGATTTGGTATAAATACTATGTATTGGCACATATACCTTATTCAGCAGATATACTATAACATAACAGAAATTCTACGACATAGTAGTAATACTATAACATAACAGAAATATTAATTGGGCACAAATACTATAATTTGGCACAAGTACCATGTTTTGGCAAAATCCCATAATTTGGCACAAATACTATGATATGGCAGAAATAGTATGATTGGGTACAAATACTATGATTGGGCAGAAATACTATGATTGGGTACAAATACTATGATTTAGCAGAAATACTATGTTTTAACATAAATAATATCTTTTGACAGAAATTTCTGCTAAAAGGTACTATTTCTGCTTTTTAGCAGAAATACTGCAATTTTGTATAAATACTATGATTTGGGATAAATACTATGATTTGGCAGATATACTGTATTCAGCAAATATGCTATAACATAACAGACATTCCTCCACTTAGTAGTAATACTATAACATAAAATAAATATTATGGTTTTGCCCCAAAACCATGATTTGGCACAAACACCATGAATTTTCAAAAATACTATGATTTAGCAGAAATACTATGATTGAGCAGAAGTACTAAGATGTAGTAGAAGTACTTTGATTTAGCACAAATACTATTATGGAGGAGTAATACTTTAACATGGGAGAATTATTGAGACACAGACACACATACACAGAGAGCAAAGTGTACAGTGGCTGTTAAGAGTCTGTGCTTGGTATATCTAGGTCAGCTAAATTGGCTGCACCTGCTGTAATCAGACCTTACACACACAGACACAGAGAGAGCTATGGCTTTTCTTCAGTGTATTTCTCACATTCAGGATTCCCCTTGAACAAATGGCCATAATTTCCTAACCGTAGGAGCTAGAACGGTCATTCTGACACCGTTTTGTTCAGAAGAGATGGGGGAATCTGCAGGTCTTCATAAATCAGAGATAAAATATAAATTATTGAAGATATATGACTTGTAATACACTGTAACTGAGTAGAGGCGAAGCAAAACTGCCTTGACTTGCCCTCAAACAACGTTTTGTAACTCTGAATCTTTATGGAGCATCAAAATCATTCTTTCACCGTAAGAAACAGCACGCTTTGGTGAACAGTCATGGAAATTTTCAGGTCTCTGTGGAAATCCATCAAAAAGATCTGACGAGAGAAAAAAGTGCCTCATTTCCAGAGTCTGAAATCTGAAGAAATCTGAGCGAGGGACAAATTTCCTATCCTCAAACAAGTATAATTCATGGCCAAACGGTAATAGCTGAGAAAAAACTTCTTGAATTGTGAGCATCAGGAGTGTCTGAAGATATATTGGCACAAGCCTCATGTCTCAACTTTGTTTCGTTAAGGAGATATGACGATTTGAAAATGCTTCTCATTAGAGAAATCCAGCGCTGATTTTGAAGAAACTCTCCATTGAGTTTCTATGGAGAGTTTTCAGACTTTGTGTTACTCTGAGGAGATTTGCAAAAAATCTATAAGTCCCACAAGAATGATAGTGACATTTTCTGAAAGCCAGCAAAAATACCTACGTTTTGATGTATAATTTGTGGGAGTTGAGTGGAAATTGAGCGAGTAGCAAGAAGTTGTTCAGACATGAAGAGAAAATTCAGAATAGATGAGTGTACACTCTGAGTTAATTGCATAGCAACCATAACAACGCATGTATTTTCTGAAAAATCACAATTTTGCAACTCAAAACTTAAAGAGGTATAAGATTAAAACGGTAGAAGATCTGAAAAAGCTGAATCAGACAGGAATAGCCCAATAATCTGAGAACATTTTAAAGTTTGAATGGAGTTTCTAGGTGAAAGTATGACAAAGTAGTTAAGTTTCAAAAACAAGCAAGTTTTAGCAGAATTGTGGAAGTTTTCCATTCATTTCAATGGGACAAATTAAAGGAAAAAAGTGTAATATTTTAAAAAGTATAACAGTAATAAACACCAAAAGTCATTGCCGGAAAGAGCAGAAAGAGCAGAACAGTATAGAGTTTGAACTGAGAAAATCGGCTGAAAACTGAGGAAGTAGTTAAGTGCCAAAAAGTGTACGGAAGCAACTAGAAGAATAATAATAATAAAGAATAAAGAGAAACAGGAACTCAATAGTGTGGAAGCCCTTTAAGGGCATCCACACAATAAAGAACTAGAAAAATTTGCATTTCCTGCGAAAATGCTGTGTGGATGCCTTAACGCTGAAGCTGTCTGCTGAAAAGCTGAAAAAGATGAAAAGTTGCAAAAAGTTGCATGGTGGTGAAAAAAAAACATGTCGCCCTGAGCAGGATTTGAACCTGGCCCTGCTGGTCTCAAGGCAGCTGCTCATGTCACTGAGCTAAACTCTCTCCCTCAAAAAAGAGGAGGAGAGACAGACAATTCTGCTCAAATGAGCAGAAGCTGCTGAGAATTGTGCTGATAAGAGGTGAAAAGGCTGAAAATTTTGCAGAAAAGAGGTGAATCAGCAGAATTTCAGCTGAAAAGAGGTAAAGAAGCAGAACGTTGCGCTGAAAAGAGATGAATCAGCAGAATTTCTGCTCAAAAGAGGCAGAACAACCTGGTTCTGCTCAAATTCACCAATCAGAGGTACAGCTTCTGTCTGCTTCATCAGGCTGTTTACTTGTATGTATTTCTGCCATGTGGTGTTGACAAGAATCTGAGGTCCATATTAGAAAAGCTGCTAAAATCATAAAACTTTGCAGAATTGTAATAAATTAGCAATATAAATTACAGGTCAGTGATAGTGTATAAATTTGTAGTGAAAAAAAAAACATGGACCAAGGTGGGATTGAACCCACGACCTTTGAGCTGCAGAGCCGTGTCATTACTGATTGCGCCACCTGGAAAGGGGGCGGCGGTCTGAAAGACAGATACTTGGGCAGTCAGAAATAGATCGCGGTGAGAGGCGAAAAACGCCGTTTTTTGGAGTTACAAAACGTCGTGTAACTCAAAAACTAGGAGGGCTAGCAGCATAATTCTTGTACTGGGTGAATCAGCGGACTTTAGTGTATTTTGACTGCGATTTTCATAGCTCGTTCTACCTCCGTCGCGGAGATATGACGAGAGAAGAAACGGCTTCATTTCCAGAGTTTGAAGACTGAGAGAAGGACAGATTTCCACCCCTCAAACAAACGTAATTCATTGCTCAGCGGTAAGATAATTGTAAAAACTGCTTCCACTGTGAGTGTCAGCAGTGTCTGAAGATATATTGGCACAAGCCTCATGTCCTAACTTTGCTTTGTTAAAGAGATATGGCGATTTTAAAATGCCTCCCGTTACAGAATTTCAGCTCTGAATTTCAAAACCTCCCCATAGACTTTGAATGGGGAGTATTGAGACCTTGTGTCACTCCGAGGCAAATTGCAAAAAAACGGTAAATCTCACAATAAAGATAGTGACATTGTCTGAAAGCCAGCAAAAATACCTACGTTTTGATGTATAATTTGTGGGGGTTGAGTGGAAATTGAGTCAGTAGCAAGAAGTTGTTTAGACATGAAGAGAAAATTCAGAACGGACCAGCACTCACTCTGACTTAATTGCATAGCAACCATAGCAACGCATGTATTTTCTGAAAAATCACAATTTTGCAACTGAAAACTTAAAGAGGTATAAAATTAAAACGGTAGAAGATCTGAAAAAGCTGAATCATTCAGGAATAGCCCAATAGTCTGAGAACATTTTAAAGTTTGAATGGAGTTTCTAGGTGAAAGTATGACAAAGTAGTTAAGTTTCAAAAACAAGCAAGTTTTAGCAGAATTGTGGAAGTTTCCCATTCATTTCAATGGGACAAATTAAAGGAAAAAAGTGTAATATTTTAAAAAGTATAACAGTAATAAACACCAAAAGTCATAGCCGGCATTAGCAGAAAGAGCAGAACAGTTTAGAGTTTGAACGGAGAAAATCGGCTGAAAACTGAGGGAGTAGATAAGTGCCAAAAAGTGTACGGAAGCAACTAGGGGAATAATAATAAAGAAGAAAGAGAAACAGGAAAACAATAGTGTGGAAGCCCTTGAGGGCATCCACACAATAAAGAGAAACAGGAAAACAATAGTGTGGATGCCTTAAAGCATCCACACAATAAAGAATAAAGAGAAACAGGAACTCAATAGTGTGGATGCCTCCAGCATCCACACAATAATAATAATAAAGAATAAAGAGAAACAGGAACTCAATAGTGTGGATGCCTCCAGCATCCACACAATAATAATATAATAATAAATCCGACGAATAGTAATATGTGTGCCTCTTGGCATAGGCACACATAACAAGCTGTGACTGTAGTGATCAGTGTGCTTCAGCAAAATTCTCCCTCTGTTAACATTCATGATATGGTAAATGGCCTGTATTTGTATAGCACTTTACTTAGTCCGTAATTACATTCAGTAATTCACCCTTTCACCCATTCACACACACTGGTGATGGCAAGCTGCATTGTAGCCACTGCTGCCCTGGGGCGCACTGACAGAGGCGAGGCTGCCGGACACTGGCGCCACCGGGCCCTCTGACCACCACCAGTAGGCAACGGGTGAAGTGTCTTGCCCAAGGACACAACGACCGAGACTGTCAGAGCCGGGGCTCGAACCAGCAACCTTCCGATTACAAGACGAACTCCCAACTCTTGAGCCACGATCGCCCGCGACTGCTGTGTTCACTCTAATAACCACACAGGTTTGCAGATGTTTTGTTTTTTTAAGCTCAGTCGGTTGATTTTTCCCACAGCCCTCAAACTTTGGATGTGTTTCGTTGGTTTTTAAGTTTTCTAGATGTCTGTGTCATCAGGTTTATTCTACACAGTGGCAAGAAAAGCTAGAAGCTGGCACAGTGTTAGGTTTTAATTTTAATCAATTGAAAAATACATATATAGTTAAATGAAAAAAGACTTAATTCCTTCTTTATTAAAAGGTAACATTTATCCTATTCTGATCAATCGTAACAGTCAATTTAACCAGAACAATTTAAAATCTTCTCTGGTGAACGACCTCTGAACCATGAAGAAACTTCACTTCCCACTGCTGTGGATGCTGTGTGTCCTGTAACACTGCGTGACATTTGTTTACTGTGAGTCTGGAGTTTGGGTCATAGTGAAGCTGGTTGTGTTGTTTATGAGATATTCTCAGCTGAAGCATCAGTGGGAATTAAAAAAACAAAAAGAAACAAACGTATTTGCGCACTGTGCTAGTAAAAGGTTATAATAAAGATGACCTCACATTTTCTCTTAAAAGCGGAAAAAACAACTAGCGAGTAAACGGAGTCAGAGCTGAAAACCTATATTTTTTCTTTATTCACATGTGTGCAATAATTAGAAGCAGTTATATCAATGCCTGAAGACCGCAGGTACACCGCCTGTCTAAACTGGGGCACGAAAACCTCGTTCAGTCGTGGTCATGTTACCTGGTATTTTGAGGCAAGTTTCGGAGCAGTGTTTTTAAACATCTGTGCTTCACAAGCTCGACTCCGTGCCGAAAAACATTTGTTTCAAGCTTCCCATCCCCAGTAAACAGGTGTGCTTAAGGGTTGTAGCTGCAGAAGCCTCCTATTGGCCAGTTTGCTTGCAAATTCACTCCGTTTGATCGGTATGTAACTAATCTTTTTACTGTAAATGCTAATTCTACGGTGCATTACAAGAAGTCTGGGCCTGAGTGGGTGGTTTGAAAGCTTTACAGCAGAACCGCTCCTGCCTCTCTGTGCTGCTGCTTTGCATTTTTGCCTTCTCATTTGATGTGTCTGCAACACTCTTGTTCAGGTTTTTAGCAAAGCCTTTGAGCCCCATGTGAAATATACGGATGCATCACAATGTACTGAATTACCAAATTAGAGCAGTGGTATGTATAATAATTTAGAATAATATTATGAAATTATTAATTTGTTTTGTGTTTGTACATTTGGTTTCTGAATGTTTGATATGTAGATTTGCTTCTGTGTTACATCGAGTTGGTGATTTTTCTGTACATGTCCTCATCTGGCATCCCATTCCCCCTCTGGTAAGATACAGCTGTGAATTTACATGTACAATTGATTAATTGATTCTTTTCATGTGATATTTTAAATAGCTCTCAATAAACTGTTGTTTTACACTGAACCACATCTCTGTCTCAAGTATAGTGGACCTGGGATCCTTCTTGATAATTATTATAGTTTCTAACTAAATATTCGGTGAAATTCCCAGGATTGTGTTGTCAGATTTTCCCTGTGATTGTAAAAACTTTTGAGTTCCTGTGCCACCATTCTAGTGTGACATGTGTGACATCACTGGTTCCTTGCGCTCTTCCTCATTATTCTCACCTCCTTGTGCACCTCCTAATGTAATGTTTCTCCATAGTTCATGGCAACAAACTGTCCATCTGTTCTGTCCACTCTCCTGCCACCAATTAGATGGCATGTCCTGTTTAAACTACTGATTAACATACATAGACAATTTGAAGGTTTTATTCATGTTTTTCTGTTTGTTTGAAAAGCAAACTCCTGTCGTTACTTTGTTCTTCTCACTGCAGCGTTTCACCTTCCTCTGCCTCACACTGCTGTCTGACTGCATTCAGCTGACAGTGAGATGAAGCAGAAAAGAAGCAGTTGATATTTGGACAGCACACATGATGGAAAGGAGGATTTCAGTTGATGTGCACATGAATGATTTGTGTTTCCTCTGCAGGTGAAGGTAGAAAGTGTGTTTGAGCTGATGTGGATGTGAAGTCAGCAGCATGGGTCAGTGTGTGGGAAGACAGCAAGCTCAGAGGTGAGCTGAGCATCTCTAACTGTGCGTGACTCTTCTCCATGTCACAGCTCAGCATTCACATCACAGCTCCATCATTGTTAACAGGAACCAACCTGGACATCCAGATAGACATAGAGTGAGGGTTCAACCTGTACCTGACTATGAGGCCTTCATCATTATGAAGTACTGGGTGATGTATTCTGTTTCTTAATGTTGTATCTGACCCAGTCTTTTTTTCTCTGAATAAATTAGGAGAAGGTGTTTCTGTAATGATTATTAATTATTATATTAGTTATTATATAACTATTGTATTTTAGAGGATAGACTCTTGTCAGTGATATGAATTTTTTGGTTTAATTTGGTCCACCAACTCTTCCCTTAGATGTAAATTTTCAAATAAATTTTACAAAAATATGCATTTAAATAAGGGTTTTATTTCTTTCTTGTACCTTTGATTTCAGCGACCCTCAGGTTGTACCGACAATCTAAAAAGAAAAAAAAGATAATGTGTGTGCAAATGTTGTTGGTGACTCAGTGTTTGTGAAAAATCCTCCATCATGTTTAATGTCAGCTCAGCTCTTTTTCACACACATTTCTATGTTCATATGTGAAGCGGTGTGTGTTGGAGTGTTTCCACAAACACAGCAGTCAGAGTGTAAAGAGTCAGGTGTTCCAGGTGTTGCTGGATGGAGGAGGGAAACATTATTGTGATTGTGATGGCATATGAACGGTGTGTTGTCCTGTTGCAATATTTGACTTTATACTTGGGATTTAACAGGAAGCTACTAAAGAATATGGGAGAAATATGCTCTGTCCTGTTAGTCCCTGTCAGTACTCTTTCTGCTGCATTTCGGATCAACTGAAGGTTTTTCACTGAGTTTTTAGGACATCCTGATAATAAGGAATGACAGCAGTCCAGGCTAGAAGTAGTTTCATAGCTTCACCCTGAGATGAGATGTTTCTAATTATAGTAATATTAAATATTAATGAAATGACAGGAAGCAGTCCCACATATTTGTTTAATACGCACACTGAAGGATACCTCATACTCTAAGATTCCTCACAGTGTTACTAACGTAATGCCATCCAGAGCAAGCAACTCATTAGACACCATGTTAAGATTAAGATTTTATTTTAGGCCCAAGTATGAAAAATCACATTTTATATTCTGAATTTAGAGAACATTTAGGAGAAGGAAATTAAATTAAATTCAGTTATTTGTCTTTAAGACATGCCTACAGTTTAACTAATGGATTTGTGTATAACTGGGCACCAATGGAAATGCAATGCAGTGTTTTCTAATAATATATGAGATCAGGGAAGCATGTATGATGTAAAAAGTATTCTAGTCTGTGTTAGTACTTTGTAATGATCAGGGATGTCAGCTGTTTTACTTTGTTGTAAAGATTATTTATTGTGTTTATTTTTACCAGGGGGGGCGGAACCAGAGATTCAACATATGAATCAATTGACACAAGGTAATTAAAACCAATGCGAAATGAAATGAGAACAAAATGTTTTTTCCAGACTGTTGTTAGTCCAAGTTTAAAATCTCCTCACATTTCATCTATAACACCACTAATGTGATGAACCACCACTGCTGTGCCACCAGCAAACTTCAGCAGCAGGATGATGTCTGTCAGCAGTGAGATACACACAAGCAGATTCACTATGTTTGAAAATGATCAATCCAAATAATATGAAAGCTACAAATGTGCTCTAAGTGCGACATGCCAAAGCTATAGCATCAACATAAAATAATAAGTAATGTAACACATTAAATAACCATGAGAGTATGAAAGTAGTAAAAACATGAGCTGTCACTACACTGATGTTTTTACTCCTGTTTATCTGTATTTCTGTTGTTTCTTCTTGTACTGTCAAATAAGTTTTCTTGTTAGGATTGGATGGCAGTGGTTAATGTTTGATGTCAGCCATGATGTTTAGTGTCTCAAAAAACATAAGCAGCACTACAGGATGTCTCTAATCTTATTGGACCTTTTTTGTGTGTCTTCTTGATGACAGCCATATAGAAATGGGTGACTTAGACACACATTCTAATGCACGGCGCTTCAATACTCCCCCAGAGAGGAGACGTAAGAGGACACAAACACCTACACACCTTAGCTATAATGCATGTAGATGGCAATGCAGTCTGATTAATTAATGATCCAGGATTTGCACAGTACCATAACAATAGCATACATAGGAATGTGGGTTTTTAATGAAATGTGAGTTTTTCAGTGAATTGATGAATTTTAATGAAATATAATATACTGTCATGTTGAGCTGTGTGGCAGGCAGGGGTTGGACCCAAACAGAGAGGATTCTACTAAAAATAGGACAAACTAAAAATAAAATACACCAATACTTAATGAAATAAACACAGACAAACTAAGACTAATGATCTTGAACTCGACAAATAATAACTCAACGAGACTTGACATTACATGACTGGAGAACCTAGAACTAGACAAGAACACACAGCTACTGTGGAGGACGCACCAAGAAAGAGGGGAAGAACTAAAATACACAAGTGGAATTAACAAGAGGCTATGGAACAAGGGGGAACACAGCTGGGACTAATCTGACATAACGAGACAAAGGGGAAGCAAAATTGAATACATTGAACACAGGACAAAGGACTATTAAAAAAAAACAAGCAGGAAACAGAGATACAGATTGAGATGTGGACTGGCAGAACAAAACAAAGATATGACGGCGAAACAGAAGAATAAACACGGGGACAGAACTAAACATGCACGAGACACAACAGACTGCACATGGGACGTGGACACAGGGAAAGCCGGGACACAGAACCATAAGAAATACTCAACTAAAGAATATTACAGAATATTAATTAAAAAAAAAAAAAAAACATAAACAATGGGTTGCCTGATTCAGGGGCATGACAAGTACATATGAATATGAATATAACATCCTAAGTTAGTTAAACAACTGTTAACAGTTCGTAAATCAGTGTTATTCCAACAGTTTGTCTGAAGCAAACTGCTCCAGCTTTATAGACATTAAGGCAGGGGTGTCCAACATAAGGCCAAGGATCCAAAATTGGCCCAGCAAAGGCTCTAAGTGTCACGGTCCTGGGTCTATGACCCAGTGTTTTGTCTTTTCAAATCCAAATCCAACTTATTTGTATAGCACATTTAAAATACAGAAAGTTTACCCAAAGTGCTTTACAAGAACAAAACAAGAGATAAAACAAAAGATAAAACCATTAACATTAAAACACTCACATGAAAGCATAAAAAGCATGTCAACTCACACCAGTTTAAATGCTATTGAAAAAAGGTGTGTTTTCAAAAGAGACTTAAAAACAGGAAGCGAAGACGCCTGTCTAATATTTAAAAGCAATGTATTCCAAAGTTTGGGAGTTTCAGCCTAGTTTTTGGGACAACCAAAAGCAGCTGGTCAGCTGATCTAAGGGCCGAATATAAGGCTGAATATAAGGCTGAAGTACTTCAGAAAGGTATGGAGGAGCAAGACCGTTTAGGCATTAATACAGGGAGTGCAGAATTATTAGGCAAATGAGTATTTTGTCCACATCATCCTCTTCATGCATGTTGTCTTACTCCAAGCTGTATAGGCTCGAAAGCCTACTACCAATTAAGCATATTAGGTGATGTGCATCTCTGTAATGAGAAGGGGTGTGGTCTAATGACATCAACACCCTATATCAGGTGTGCATAATTATTAGGCAACTTCCTTTCCTTTGGCAAAATGGGTCAAAAGAAGGACTTGACAGGCTCAGAAAAGTCAAAAATAGTGAGATATCTTGCAGAGGGATGCAGCAGTCTTAAAATTGCAAAGCTTCTGAAGCGTGATCATCGAACAATCAAGCGTTTCATTCAAAATAGTCAACAGGGTCGCAAGAAGCGTGTGGACAAACCAAGGCGCAAAATAACTGCCCATGAACTGAGAAAAGTCAAGCGTGCAGCTGCCAAGATGCCACTTGCCACCAGTTTGGCCATATTTCAGAGCTGCAACATCACTGGAGTGCCCAAAAGCACAAGGTGTGCAATACTCAGAGACATGGCCAAGGTAAGAAAGGCTGAAAGACGACCACCACTGAACAAGACACACAAGCTGAAACGTCAAGACTGGGCCAAGAAATATCTCAAGACTGATTTTTCTAAGGTTTTATGGACTGATGAAATGAGAGTGAGTCTTGATGGGCCAGATGGATGGGCCCGTGGCTGGATTGGTAAAGGGCAGAGAGCTCCAGTCCGACTCAGACGCCAGCAAGGTGGAGGTGGAGTACTGGTTTGGGCTGGTATCATCAAAGATGAGCTTGTGGGGCCTTTTCGGGTTGAGGATGGAGTCAAGCTCAACTCCCAGTCCTACTGCCAGTTTCTGGAAGACACCTCCTTCAAGCAGTGGTACAGGAAGAAGTCTGCATCCTTCAAGAAAAACATGATTTTCATGCAGGACAATGCTCCATCACACGCGTCCAAGTACTCCACAGCGTGGCTGGCAAGAAAGGGTATAAAAGAAGAAAAACTAATGACATGGCCTCCTTGTTCACCTGATCTGAACCCCATTGAGAACCTGTGGTCCATCATCGTGAGATTTACAAGGAGGGAAAACAGTACACCTCTCTGAACAGTGTCTGGGAGGCTGTGGTTGCTGCTGCACGCAATGTTGATGGTGAACAGATCAAAACACTGACAGAATCCATGGATGGCAGGCTTTTGAGTGTCCTTGCAAAGAAAGGTGGCTATATTGGTCGCTGATTTGTTTTTGAATGTCAGAAATGTATATTTGTGAATGTGGAGATGTTATATTGGTTTCACTGGTAAAAATAAATAATTGAAATGGGTATATATTTGTTTTTTGTTAAGTTGCCTAATAATTATGCACAGTAATAGTCACCTGCACACACAGATATCCCCCTAAAATAGCTAAAACTAAAAACAAACTAAATCTACTTCCAAAAACATTCAGCTTTGATATTAATGAGTTTTTTGGGTTCATTGAGAACATGGTTGTTGTTCAATAATAAAATTATTCCTCAAAAATACAACTTGCCTAATACTCCAAAAGTTGATTCTGTTCATCTGGATGTAGCGTTTTGTGGGAGAAACGTTTCGTCACTCATCCAAGTGACTTCTTCAGTCTCAGCTAAACTTGCCTAATAATTCTGCACTCCCTGTAAGCCAACATTAGAACTTTGAATTTAATTCTGTGATAAACAGGAAGCCAATGAAAAGAGGACAGGATAGGTGAAATATGTTCATGCCTGTGTGTACCAGTTAAGAGATGGACAACAGCATTTTGAACAAGCTGAAAAAATAATAGGGATGCTTGGCTGACTCCAGCATAAAGTGCATTACAATATTCAAGCCGAGTTGAGATAAAGGCGTGTATCAGTTTCTCCAAGTCATGCCTTGACAAAACTGACTTAAGCTTTGCTATTTGCATTAACTGGCAAGCTGGAAGCCTTTTTGCAACACAGAACTGATTTGTTTATTAAATTTAAAATCCGAGTCCATAATGACTCCAAGATTTGTGACATACTGTTTGATATATGACCCAAGCCAACCATAATTAATAACTGGGTTGGGTGAGGTATTATTAGGCCTGAATATAATTACCTCTGTTTTGCGTTCATTGAAGCTCAAAAGGTTCAGAGCCATCCAAGCCTTGACATCTTTAAGGCAGTTTAAAACGAGTTGGATGGAGCCTGGATTATTAGGTGCTAAAAGCAAGTAAATTTGGCAGTCGTCTGTGTGTAACGGAGGGAAGGTGATTTTTGCACAGTGTTATTAAAAGGAGGGAAACCTTCCTCAAAACGGACAGAGCAGTGGAGCAGCCAAGGGAATGCACACTAATTAAAAACTGTAAGGCTAAAATATAATTTAATATAATTAAACAGTTAAAAATGTAAAATGAATTAAAACAACCCTGGCCAGGGGAGAACACACCATAAACATCAATAAAACACAAGATTAAAAGTCCAGTGGGGATCGCCACGGTATAAAAGTCACTAAGAATTTAAAAATCCAGTGAAGCGGTGCAGGAGGGAAACCCGGCGGCGTCCTCGCCTTCCTCTCTGCGTTCTGCGCCCCGGTACGCTAAAGGAAGAAAGGCAGCGGCAGTCACTACTCTTTTCGGCGGCTATCATTCATTAAAGGGGACAAGTCAAAAGATTTACCCCAGGTGGGCAGAGCTCTTAACTCTGCCCGCTGCTTCTTTGTAATCGCCAATCGGCACCGGCCCGCCTCGCCGCCTCTAGTTTCCGCAGACGCGAAATCAGTTGCTGAAGCAGTCCGACACCTCGCTCTGCGTCCTTACTTATCGGCGCTGCATCCTCCTGGCTTGCTTCACGCCAAGCTCTCCCAGCCTGCTGTGTCACTGAGCACTCTCTGTAAATTACCACCGCCAACCTACACCAGCCCGTCTACGGGCTTGCAGGCGCCGCCGCCTGACCCCATTCACTGCGCCATCTCTGCCGCTCTGTCTCTCAGGCCTCCTCGATAGTGGTGTGCGATACTGCATATTTTGGTATCGATCCAATACCAAGTAAATACGGGCCAGTATCGCCGATACCAATACCGATACCAATACTTTTCAATAAACAAGGTGGATGCCTCATTGAATTGCTAAATCGCAATTAATTTTCATGACCTTAAGTGTTTTTTGTGATTTTTCCTTTTGTATTATTAATTACTTAAAATCCGGGACATAATTAGGAGAAATAATTAATTTATAATTAAATAAAAAATGCTTTATTATTGTGGCAGCCGTCTGCGATGCTGCTGCAGGTGAGATGGACTCACCTTCATTGCATCTACAATCATGCCTCACCGGCTTAAAACCTGTGCGCTGCTTGTGCTGTTGTTGTTTTTGGTGTTGATGTGTATAGCTGGCAGCAGGAAGGCTGCAGCCGTTTAATGTAGGCTACTGTTACAGCAACCGTGTGATCACTGTAAGGGTGGACAGCGCGCGGCTCGGGGTGAGCCGGAGGCTGGCGCGCCAGCGAGACCTGCCAAGCTGGAGATGGAGGTCGAGGTGCGCGGGGGTCCTGCCTGAGGGCGGCATGCTGTCCGCTTCGACCGTCTGCCCAGCTGCCTCTGAGCCCCGGCTCACTTCCACTCCTGCTCCGCCGCCTCTGCTTGCCATATGGGTGGTGTCGCGTGATCAGAATATTGAGGGTGAGAACAAAACAACCATAGTATAAGCGAGTTGGTCAAACAGTTGATTTTAATGAACACACGTGCGGGGAGACCATTACTGCACACAATTGCACACACCCAAAAATACATTTCAATTTGCTTTTATAACATCAGGGTATTATGACGCCCCCTCATGCGTTTACAAGCACATAATTTGCATGTACAGCACATTCATGTATTTTAAGAATTAAATGCAAACACAGAGGTTCCTCTTTCTGGCATCCTCTTCCGAATATGGTGATGATCTCAGGCCTTTGAGGTCACCATGGACTGGACCTCTCCTTCTGTCACCTGTTACTAGGCAAACTCAAATGCAACAAGAAGCTGAATACATTCAGGCCTTTGCTCAGACTAAACATGTTAATATGTGATTATGATAACCCCTGTAATACAAATTATAACATAATGCCAGCAACTTCAATAAATGCTTGGATGAAATGATAATTAATGCAATGATAAAGATGATGGTTATGTAAAATAATCCCTGTAATTCCACAATTCGCTCTCTTGACGTCTCTTCCAGAGACGTCACTACACCATTTTCTTGTGTCACTCTTCCACCCACTCTCTCACCTCTGGATCCATTAATGGCATCCATCCATTCCCAGGTCCACTGCCTTCGCTCTCACCCTCTCTAGCCGTCCCCTGACTCAGCAAATCAGACAATAACCTCATGTCATCTACGTGGTCCAGTAATAAAACGCCAGCTCCCACTTGAAAACACTTCATGCTTAAGTGGGAGCTGCTCCTTTCCTGGGTCCCTCTCTAGTGGAAATCTAGTGGAATGGACCCTCGTCATCAATCACTAAGTAAACTGAATTGGCGCAGGTCTCAAATAAGAAGCAGAAGACACTTGGGCCCTCGCTCAGGCCTGCTACTAGATTTATGTGTTTTGTAAGCATGCATGCAATTAACCTGCTATGTTCTCATCTTCCCTCAACATGTATCACCTGGACACTCTCACCAGTGAAGCTTAAAACCCTTTTGGACGGAACATCAACTCTAAACAAGCACAGTTACGCATTGTGTATAAAATGAACTCAACCTGTAAATAGAGAGGTCACTGTGATGACAAACATATTCAATACTATTAAAATAATACTGTACAACATGTTATTAATGCAGTCATCATAAGGCAGATTATATGATAGCAATAAAAGAATCTCTAGATCCCAAATCCCAACAGGTTCTGCTTTTAAATCTTCCCTGACTTTCCCTTCAAGTTCTGCTTTGTTAGTACAATCATGAGGTTCTCCTAATCCCATTAAATCTGCCATATTGATTCCTTCATTCCACCGATGGTCGCTCACAGAGCGACCATCTTTGAACAGAGGCGGTGGTTTACGACACCAACTGTCTGCCATCTATAATCCAGTTTTGAGTTCCCTCCCCAGACGCCTTAACGCCCACTCACATCCTGGGCCATCTGACCTCAGGAAATCACATGATAGGGTGGGGCCAGGTTTCACAATGAGCTCACCCGAAACCCTGGCTGATTAGGTCCCACACCCGCTTTCACACCTTGGCGCATGTGATTAGAGGATCACCAGGGGGTCCTTTGTCCCTCCTTGGGGGGATACTCCCACTGGGTTTAAATCTGGGACTCTCGGCCATTTGACCTTCGAACTGAAGAAGCTTCTCGGATGAGAAGTGAAACGTCTTCAAGCAACTCAAAGAAGTCCAGACGCTTTTCTTTGCAAACTCCTTTGACTACGATGACCTGGATGACTGAGAACCTTCACAGACATATCTCTATGGATAAGCGTCTTTTGGTGGGGTAGCATCAGGAGAGAAGCTCCAGAGGGGCATCTTCCATGTTAAACGCTAAAATATAACAAAAGAGATTATGCTAAACAAACAAAACCTTTCGATTGGCCAACCCTATCTGTCTCCTCAACGGGTTGTATGTTCTCAATGTTTCCTTATTTTGTTGTCATAAAATAAATCAAACAAATAACTTAAGCTGTGTGACAGCACCTTGCGTTTACGCCGGGCTGTGAGCTGCCCTGACTCTACTTGCTACACCCCCTTTCACCCAATTTAATTTTTCAATCTTAATCTAAACTATTCCTGACCTTCCCCTTCTTTCATCTGATCATCTCAAGCACGTCCTGTACCAAATTTGCTTCCTCTTTTCAAGCCCACATTTAATTACAAGCTCTAACACATTTGCCCTATATGGCGGTCTCGACATGTTTCCTGTCAACTTAACAGAGTTATTCTCAGAACTCAGAGCTGAGGTTCCCCTTTCCTAAGTCTGTATGTTCTACACTGTAAAATCTAATATTGTGTTTAATTAAAAATATTAAATAGGCTGAACTCAATTTTTATCAATTTGTTATTAGAACTCAATTTAAATAAGTTACCAGTACTTTTTATGCAAAAACGCTGATAAACTCCATTTATCTGAGTTGTCTTAACTTAGAAAAACTAAGTAAGCTGGAAGTTTTGCTTCTCAGTGCGGAAGGATGAAAGATGTGTTTTGAAAATGCCACGTGACTACCGTCCTCCTCCCTCTCGGATCAGTCCGCATGTTCACGGTGCATTTTTTATGGAATATGTTGAGCAAACCTGGAGAAGTGTCAGCTCAAGATATTATTGTTGTCATTGCTGTGGATCTTTACCTGATACACTGACTTGGTGAGTAAATGTTTACTCTTATTCAAACTGATTTTGTGGCTTCTCTTAGTTTAGCACCAGGTTTAAAATCTTGCTAGCTAGTTAGTGTTAGCCTAGCGTTGCTGCTGCCGCTGGGCTCATGTTACTTAAAAATTAACACCACAGCCTTAAAAACCTTACATAAAACTATGTCTGTGAAATTTTCTGTTGATTGTTTGAAATAAATAAGTGAGATAAGAGCCCAGACAAAATTCTTCGGGAGGTGCAGCCGTTAGGGGTGGGGTAGGTGTGGGATGTGGGGGGTGGATAACAGAGCTCTCCGAAAACGTGGAAGCACTTTTGCAAATATGTGATATTTTGATAAATTAAGTAGATATTTGAGCATTACATAGCTACATTGTCGCCTGAAAATATCTTAAAAGGTTATTTTGTGACCCAGAAAGGGTAGTCTGGGGAAAAGGAGGATCGCATTTGTCGGCCACGGTTGTCGGAGCCTGTGCGTACTTGTAAGCGCGGCAATGGCGGAGGAGCGCCGCTGAAAAACTTCTTACTTTTTCTGGGTCACAAAATAAACTTTTAAGATATTTTCAGGCGACAATGTAGCTATGTAATGCTCAAATATCTGCTCGATTTATCAAGACATCACATATTTGCAAAAATGCTCCGACGTTTTCGGAGACGTCTATTTTTTTTTTTGTTTTCATGCTTTGTGGCAGCTTTAGAACATCTGTGGCATCTATTAATGTCAAATCTAGCCTTTATTTAACAACATAAGCAAACTCTATGTTACAATGATTGCACAGCCATTAAGGATCAAATCAGTTTCTGAAAAATGTTCTGTTTTTTCTCCCTCTGCTGGCTTCTTACTGTCTTTGAGGCTCCGGACCAGCACTCCTGCTGTTGGACAGAAAGACATCAGTAAGTGTTTTGGTTTTCCAATATATTAGCAACTGTCAGTGACATTTATATTAATCAGGCTGAACTTTAATCATACTTTAGATCAGCCTGTTTTACTTATTGTTTTATTTGTGCTTTGGTTTGGGGAAGTTTTTTCTTTACTGATCTTTTCCTGTCTTCTGTTATTAGACTTGAGATATGACTGCACTATGCTGTTGCTGGTGACCACAGTTAATTCTACAAGACATGCTGTGTAGGTAAACAAACAACAACAGTTTGGTCTGCATTTCTTGAAAGATCACATCCCTCAAACTTAGTTTAGAGGGTCTACACTGTATATAGTGAAGTCTGCAAGTTTTCTAACAGCAAAATTTGTTTTGTGCCCAAAATCATTTTGCACATCATTAGAATGAAAGCCCTTTTTTTTAAAATTATGCTTTCATGACATTATTGTGTGTTGGGTGGTGGTCAGGGCTATCCAGACTGACAATTTGGGATATTGAATGTCACCTCTCCGGTGGGGAGGGAGCCTGAGATCGTCTAAATTGGAGTCTGTTCTATACCAAATGCAGAAAAAAATGTTTTAAGAAAGCAATTAAGTTCATGTTCCAAAAAGTATGATTGTTTGCTTGCAGGACAACAGGAGAGATGAGTCCTCCGTCACAGGTGGTGTGGTCAGTGAAGATGGTCACCTGCAGGTTCAAGCTCATTACATCTCCAACCCACATCCACTGCCACTGTACTTAAGGGAAGTTAAAGACTTTCTTCTGCACCTACATTTGGATCACCTCGATCCATGACAGTCATTCAGTCAGTAATGCCTGGACTGGAAACAAACATCCTTAAAATAATACAACATTCCAGCTGCTGTGTTGCAATGGAAAACAAATGTGTTGTTTAAATTAGAGACTGCACTTGTGACAGAACAATAAATATTTTATTTTGATTATATAAGTAAGTACAAAACAAACTGTGGTAGACCTAAACTTAGTTTCAGAATAATTACATCTGAGACTTTGTTTCATTGTAAGATTATAACAGTGATGGCAATATAATTGTTTGTTGTTCAGCAGAACAGTGTCCAGTGTGTTGGCTGTTATACTTTGTTGTGTTTGAAAATAAAGTTGGAAAAAATTTTTTAACATCATTACAAAAATTGTTGTTAATTATTTTTAATCATATTCAGGTTACCACAAATTGTTTTTTCATTTAGTTGAACTTAACATGTTTGTCAGTAGGTAAACAATTAGTATTGTACAGTCAGAAATATCAAGTTATTGTTAATACTGCAGACGTGCAATGTATAAGTTGTCCTAACAGTCATCTTAAGTAAGCTTTACTTAGTTTTTTTGAGGCAACGAATTTCCATAATGTTTTTGAGTTCTGGGAACTAACACGGCTGTACAGTGTACTCAAAATGAGTAAGTTGCCCTAACTTGGTCATCTTACGTAAACTTGATCCAATTTTTTTGAGTTCTGGGAACAAATGAGCTTGTACAGAGTACTCAAAGTAAATAAGTTGTCCTAACTTAGTCATTTTTAGCTAAGCTTTACTCAATTTTTTTGAGGCAACGAGTTTCCATAATTTTTTTGAGTTCTGGGAACTAATTAGATTTTACAGTGTAGAAGAGAGCAAGCTGCTAGTCGGTAAACAAGTTTATCATCACAAAAGTTATTAGGTAAAAAGTCACGTAGACATTTGCTTAGTAACCCTAAAAGAGCACATGTCCTGTAGCTAATCACATATATACAATTGTCCTTTGACATATCTTTGTGCAAGCCTAAATTATAACCTCTTATTCTAGAAATCAAAAAGAACCTGAAAATAACACTTTCTGCCTCCGTTTTACCATACCTAAATTATCAAAAACCCCAAACGTCATCAAGTAATCCTAAAACCCATTTCAACTTAAACCTTAAATCCTGTAACGCCCCCTTTTGTGACACATCTCATGTGTTACAAACTCAAAATCCTTCATTTGAGGTTAGGAAATTAAAGAAAAGGTTAGTCATATCATATTAGGTATACATGCTCCGGACCTTCAAACCTGTGTTTAAGGAATGAAATCAAATTAATCATCATATCAAATCTTTTCTTGGCTCCATCCACAGCCTGCATCCTTGAAACGTCCTAGAAACAAAAACCTGTGCGTTAACCAGAACTTCACATTTCATACTCAGTTTCCCACTTATGATCCAACCTGTGTTATAAAAGAAAACTTAAAACAGAACAGTTATCAGTCATGTGTCCAACCTTAGTCCAGTCTTTTGTCAGTGTCCAGTCGGTCCAACCTATGGTCTGCCTGGACCGTCCATTCACCTGTCCATTCCCACACATTCACTCAAACGCATTAACATCGGGTATTGGTAGACTTCCGCACAAATAATCAGATTTTCCACTTTCAGCAAACTCAGTTTATTTATATAATCATTTATTTTCTTTGTACTTGTTTCTAGGAAAATAGTTCTTTATACTTTTGGACTGGATTGGCTCGCTGCAATCCTTTTAGACAGGGACTCACAATCTGATCAGATCCCCACACGTGGCCTCTTTCCTTCGCCCATTGTAATCTGGAAAAGGTCACTTTATTTTTTGTTCTCCTGAGACTTTTGTCAGCGCTGTTATTCATTCTTTTGCAGGCCTGCTTAGAACAAAAATGAGAAAAAAGAGAGAGCTGAGTATTAAATCAAAGTACAAAACAAAATCACCTGACAGGTTTTTTCTTTCTAAGTGCACTGTTACAAACCACCCTTAAACATGTCCATGTTTATTAAAACTCCCTCTATTAAATATAAAACAACAACCTCAAAAATCTTCAACAATCTGAAATTTCACCCGTTCAACACACTGAAAACCTCGCCAAAAGCTGCACCGTTTCGTACACAACAATATCCCCCTTTAAGCACTTTACCATACTCAGATTCAGCCTAAGATATAAACACGTTATAACAATGTGTCAACACTAATTTATAAACCTCTTAATCAAATTTGCACCTCTGAACAGTCAACTTCTTCTTTAAGGCCTCAATCACACACACAGCAAGCTCCTCTGTCCGCACTCACATGAGCTCCCGAACTAATTTGCATACTGAGTCACATCTCAACAACTTAACTTGGCAAAATAAATATATGTTTAAACTTTATCACATTATTCGATTATTTTCATTTTCTTTCTATACTAATCACTTGTTTTTGCATATATGGCTTCACAGTCTCACAGACACTTTCCCATTCTCCAGTTAAAGAGTCAGTTTTCTCCTTCCCCGAATTGCTAACCCAAACTTTAATTTCCCACCTTAAATAACAGCCCTCCTGGTCTTCCGCCAGCAGTTAGGGCTTGCTTTCAGGTTCCTGGACACATCCTGCTGTGAACAATTCAACCAGAAACTTGCCTTAACATATCCATTGATGTTAACCTATAATTTTCTCCCGACTCCTGCATCTGGAGAATTGGTCCGGGTCTGCTTTACTCCTGAAAATAACAAACTAAGACATTTTCATTATTATCACGGGTGCCTAAATGACCCATTTCTCTTTCTCTAGTCAGAAATACCAATTATGTCATGTATGTAAGCGTGTTCTTCCTTGCATTTCTATGTATTCATGTTAATGTACACTACGTGTAAGCTGTTTCTTCATTGAATTAATTCATTGAGTTCTTCGTTGCATTTCTATATATTCATGTTAATGTACACTACGTGTAAGCTGTTTCTTCATTGCCTCTTAAATTATAATCAGTTTTACTTCATGCATTTTTTCACTGAGCTTTAGATTCAAACTATCTCACTTCTGATTCATTTCAAAAATAATCTCACATGGACCAATTTGTGTATGTGTGTTTTCAATTCGTGTTTACCTCTTTTAAACGTGATATGGTGGACATCACTAAACAATCATGAGTTCCCGCTTCAATTTTCATTCCAATTATATCCTATATTCTCGCAGTCAAACTCGTCCAGCTTCACCTGAGACTGGACCCCATCCCTTTCTCATAGTGTCCTGTTCGGGCTTCAAAGCTCCAGCAAACACAGTCTGTTTCTTCTCTGTTTTGATCTTTCCGTATTCTTCTTCGACGTTAGGTTCCCGTCCGGCTTTCCAGTCTTCTCTTCCAAGATTACTTCAAGCATGGCAAATATCCCACTCAATGTCCAGTGCTCTTCCACAATTCTTTATCCCACTGTTCAACTGCCCAGCCTGTATTTTCACAGTACATGTTGCTTTTCTTACATGCTACTGCTGGTCGTCAGTCGTCATCAGTGTTAATGGATCGGGGGCACTGTCGTTTGCCTGCTGTATTCGAGTCCGCGATGTTCTGTCGGTCTTCATCAGGCGATTGACTGTCCTTTGAACTTCTTCTCAGTTTAGGGACAAAGTGACAGGTGAAGCTGTAGAATTTCAGCCAAAAAGTGGCCTGTTTTTCCCAATTGTTCCTCTATACTTTCTTGCCGGTTACTCAAAGTTCAATGTTGAGAGAAGTCCACCTGTATTGGCACACTAAAGCATACAATTAGTATTATATTCATTTTTTATCTTAAAACCTCGATTTGCTTCATCTTCTTAGAATTTAACTCTGTCCATTTCTCTGGGTGCTCCCCTGACATCATCACACACACCTTCCTGTCACACACACAGCAGCACAGTATTTCCTGTTTCTCTTTCCCGTTTCTACAAATTAATCAAACACTTGTTTTTTCATATTTACAGTCTACAAACCCTCTTTAGTTTTATTAGGTCTTGGTCTAAACACAATACACCCTCTTCTCACACACACACTTTTAAATATACTAAGTTTTTGCATTTGTCAGTTTTTGTGACATCATTCACACAGTTAAAATCACTCAAAATATGCTTTCCTAAGAGTATTTTACAGGCATGCTTTTCAACCTCAGAAAGAGCAAATGAAATAAGAACAATTGAAACCTCTAATCCTTCTCACAGCACACGTATAACTGGAAAAATAAAACACCACAGCCTTTATTTCTGAAGAGAGGTTACTACTGAAAGTAATATGTTAGTCTTAAGTATATACCATGCACTCCGTATATATATATATATATATATATGTATAACTCAAAACTCAGTCAATTACTATACATCCACTACAGCAACTCAAAACTTTATTTATAACCCTCTAATAAACATAAATGGCGTCTTAAACACACGCATTCAACAATGTTTGCAGCCGTACTTGTGAAACCAACTGTGGTTTAAGCAGTTCACAGCTTCTTAATTTGCATTTTATTGCCTTCTAGGACATTCTAGTCTCTAATTCCTCTGTTTTCATGTTATCTCCGTTTGACACACACAAACACCACAAACACACACTCCCCCTAAAAACCCACAAAAAACTTACAAAACGACTTACACCTATATCTATCACTCAAAGTCTACGTCAATACCTGAGAAACACCAAATGTAACTGTGTATATTATCTCAAACTGAAACAAAACCCATCTAAAAATCCTAACACATCTTACTTGAACACACCAAAAGAGACATCACTTACAGACATCTTTATTAATGAAATTATTTCAAAGTCAATTTCAGTTTTCAGACCCCAAATAACGGTCCTAAGTATCAACAGTTTATGTACCCTATCTCAAAACCCAGCAAAAAAGTCATACAGTCATGGCAAGAAATAAAACTTTACTTACAGTATTGTAATAAACAAAACCAGCATCTTAAATACAGGCATTCAGCAATGTGTAACAGTCTCTATGAACTTCCTAAAACTCTAGGGACCTCGCAGCTGCCTCATTTGCATTTTCACACACACACACACACAGTCTAAAAATAATACCAGCACTGCCTTAGACTCCTTTCACACAGAAATCTCCTTTATATTACACAGACGTCTTTTAATTACAATAACAACAACTATCAGGCCTGAGATTGCACAACCTACAGAATTTTGACAAATTTAAATTAACCCTCCAAGGGACAAACTCCAAGTTTTTTGCGATCAATTAACCAGTATCAGGTCCAACCTGTCTCTGGTCTAATCTCTAAAATCCCTAACTCAATTTAAAAGCGTCCAACGCCCAAGCTCCAAGCTTTACTGCCCAAACAAGCGCAAATACCGTTCCAAACGGTAAACTGACCTTGTCAGTAGCTATTTTGGGCCGTCCTCAGTTGCCCACGATTGCCAATCGGACTATCCCTTCCCAAGGAATTCACGACCGTCGCCAGTAAATTTAGAGCGTCACCTCCGAACAATGCGCTTCTTAACAGACGCCGCTGTCGTTCTAGAAAAATTTAGAATAATTTGAAACAACAATCTAAATCCAAAACAGGATTAAGATTGAGGTAGATCTACCTTTGTGGACATAGGGGACTTGAACCCACAAAATGACCATCACAAGATAGACCCAATGTCCAGAGGGACTTAAACCCACAGAAATGACCAATTTCCCTACTTTCTACGTGAGACTCAAACTCACTTTAATTCTTTTCCTTTTCTTTGGGACTTGAACCCAGTACTTTTACTTATAACTTATCATTACTTTAACCAGCATGCTCATGAAATTACCATCAAAATCAAAACAGACATTCACCGGCAATTTTTACTGAATAGACATTTAATTTTATCATCCAATTCAGCACACTTCGGATAAAATCAACAGGCCTGTGCCTACCTCTTTTATAAAGGCGCCTGTCCACTCAGTTCGATTGCCGGATCATGACTGCCCGTCTGACCACCTCGGACCCCGAATTTCTCCACCACACTTCCAAAATCCACTCCTCAATATCATGTCGGGGTCACCATGAACTGTCGCGTGATCAGAATATTGAGGGTGAGAACAAAACAACCATAGTATAAGCGAGTTGGTCAAACAGTTGATTTTAATGAACACACGTGCGGGGAGACCATTACTGCACACAATTGGCGTGGATCTCCACCCAAAAATACATTTCAATTTGCTTTTATAACATCAGGGTATTATGACGCCCCCTCATGCGTTTACAAGCACATAATTTGCATGTACAGCACATTCATGTATTTTAAGAATTAAATGCAAACACAGAGGTTCCTCTTTCTGGCATCCTCTTCCGAATATGGTGATGATCTCAGGCCTTTGAGGTCACCATGGACTGGACCTCTCCTTCTGTCACCTGTTACTAGGCAAACTCAAATGCAACAAGAAGCTGAATACATTCAGGCCTTTGCTCAGACTAAACATGTTAATATGTGATTATGATAACCCCTGTAATACAAATTATAACATAATGCCAGCAACTTCAATAAATGCTTGGATGAAATGATAATTAATGCAATGATAAAGATGATGGTTATGTAAAATAATCCCTGTAATTCCACAGTGGCCATCAGGCCAGCTCCCGGGCTTCCACTGGAGGCGCGGGCGACCGCCAGAGTGGACACTTCCCCGTCGCTGGGCCGGGGAATGGGGGCGCCGACGGTCCGGGCCGATTCCCTCACCTGCTCGTGGGGTGGGGTGAAGCTGGCAAGGGGGTATGTGGCAGGGCGTGTTCTGCGATGCCGCTGCAGGTGGTGATGTGTACAGCTGCCAGCGGGAGAGCTGCAGCCGTTGAATGTACTATTACAGCAACCGTGGGATTATTGTAAGAATAAATGATGCGCGAAGCATGAAAATGCCATCGGGTCTGCCGTGGTGGTGATCTTTTTTTTTTTTTTTTTTTTTCTAAATCTTAAGTGCACGCAAACCAGTAAACAAATTAAAACAAATACTGTTGATAAACTATAATACAAAAATGACAATTAAAATTCTCAACAACAAAAACAATATATATTATTAATATGTAAACAACTTAACAACCTCAAAGTGTCTAAGTCACGTGACGTGTCAGCGCAACACCGAAACATAAGAAGGGGGGGGGAGCAAAGTGTGCCTGCTCTCCGCTGTCACAGGAGCGGCGAGTCCAGCGACCTGGCTGTTTCGTTTTTGCCGAAAGCACAGCGTAGCAAGCAAGCAGAACTCAAAGTAAAGAATCGATCTAACCAGGCTAGTATCGATCCGATACCGATCCCGACTTGGGATCGATACTATCGATATTTGGATCGATCCGCCCACCACTACTCCTCGAGCCTCTTTCCCAGTAGTCTGGCAGGCTCTCTTATCCACCTCCGTGCTTTCCCAGGTGTATCTGATTTGTGATTAGAAGTGGGCAGAGTCTCTCCAGGGGAAGTTAATATACTGAATAAAACATGCAACATAAATAAAACACTCCACAAAAATATAACCAAAACATGCAATACAAAAAATATAAATAAAGACACTCCACACTAAAACACAGTAAACATACAAAACAAAACTTCCAATAGAGTCAGTCCTTCCCTGGATGACATGTGCAGCAGTGAAAGGACATTTCATGTTTTCTAAGAATAGAGCCCAAAGGGAGCAAGTATGAAGAAAAAAGAAGAGGACCAAGGATTGAGTCCGAGGCACCCCACAAGACAGGGGGACTGAGGTGGACAAAACATTTTCAACATTAACACTGAACATTCTGCCACTCAAATAGGAACGAAGCCAAGTACTATTGCTGACCTGATAGACTCAACCTTGTTTACAAAGAAAGAAAGGAACTGAGCCTTTCAGGGTGGTAGACTGGGGCACATTTATACGGTGGCCCTGAAGTGCAAACCACAAAAACAAATCACAACACGCACAACAAATTGAAAAGCGCAAAAACAAATTGAAAAGCGCAAAAACAAATTGAAAAGCGCAACAACAAATCACTTAACGCAAAAACAAATTGAAAAGCGCAAAAACAAATTCACTTAACGCAAAAACAAATTGAAAAGCGCAAAAACAAATTCACTTAACGCAAAAACAAATTGAAAAGCGCAAAAACAAATTGAAAAGCGCAACAACAAATCACAAAACGCAAAAACAAATTGAAACGCGCAAAAACGATCCGTGTACTTTTCGGTATTTGAAGTTTCGTTTCAGAAAGTATAATTTAAAAAAGAAAATGAGACACTTATTTAATTCTCAACTTAAAAAGCTAAAATGAAAAACGTAAAACAATTGTTTTTTTCATTTTGTCCTTTCGCACATCAGAAACGAAAAACCCAAGAAAAAAGAACGAGAAAGGGCCCTTTATTTATTTTGTCTGAACCGGAAGTTTTAGTAGGTCAACAACCTGTACAAGTGATGCGCAAACTTATGGCAAACACTGTAGTGTGGACATCATGACGTTGGAAAAATACTCAGACGTGATCATGGAGATGGCAAAACAAGGCCTGTCATCGGAAATTATATCAGAGCGTCTGTCATATGAACACGGGGAAGTGAGAGGATTTTCTGCGAGAAATGTTAGAAAGTTTTGTGCTGAGCAAATCACTAGCTGTCGACTCTCGGACACACGGTTGGAGCTTGAGGTGACACAAGCTATAAATGAGGTAAGGTACTTTCTTCCTTCACCTTATGACTGTGTATGGTTGTCTTAACTGGGTTGTAAGGGGGTTAGTCTAGACTGTGTGCGCGCGCCCGCGCGTTTTAGCGTCTTGCGGGTGGTGGGTAACGTTAGTTATTTTAAAGATGTCTCTCACTGGTATTTGTACAGTTAATTAGCACAATACTTTAGCTTTACACATTTGCTTTCAGAATAAGCTACTTTACATTTGTTGTTCTAGTAGTAGCATGATCTTTTATTTTAAACAGGTGGGCCCAACATATGGCCGCAAAATGATGAAGGGCTATCTGTCCACAAAAGGGGTACATGCTGCAGAGGGACGAATTGGGTCAATTTTAAGAGAGGTGCATCAACCTTATCATGAAGCAAGACGCCAGGTAGCCTATGTTATTTAATCTTCCACTAGAACTGTATTCCAATGTTCTTTGTCATATTTGTGATATACATCATGTAATGGTAGGGCCTAATTCTGTTTAACAGATGTACGCCCTGCTTTAACAGTTACTTGACTCTTCCTCAAACGTATGATCAAATCTGCCTTTATCCAGTCAGCTGTCATTTATTTTTGTGATTTTTTTGTAAGGGAGCTCGGAATCTTAATCCCACACCGTACCATGCTGAATGCATGGGGCACAAGGTTCACCTGGACCAAAACGAGAAACTTGTAATGTTTGGAGTCACCCATGTTTTAGCTGTAGATGGATTCAGTAAAAAGATTGTGAGTCATTCCACAATGCCAATCAAAAACAACTTGAGCATCTATGAATATGTTTTCAGGTAATACAACCTCTCAAACCATTTATTTCATCTTAAGTGTTTTGATGGACATGTTAGTCATATTGGACATGAGCTGCACCCAAATTTACAATATTTGATTTTCAATTAGACATGCAACAGATGGGTCTGGTTATGTTCCTGAATATAATATATTAAGAACTTACCAAACATTTTGATCAACATTTTCTATTAATGTAAAAATAAATAAAATGGAATTGCACATGAATCATTTAACTACTTTATTGCAATTAATCAGTGTTCATTTATGAATGGAACAAGGTTCTTGGATTTCCACATATCTTTCAATTGTTCTGACATACATCTAAAGTCTGAGCATGACAGTGACATTGCAAAGAAACTTAAGAAATATATGTTGTCCTACTACAACTAAAATATTACCCAAAAAAAACATGAATGAATACATTCAAAATAATAACACCTTTGCTGGTCTTAAAGCAAAATAGTTAATAAATGTTCTTTATTTTTCCTGTACCAGACCTGCAGTGATCACCTATGGTATGTGGGACCAGGTGCGAGTAGACCATGGAAAGGAATTTTATTTAACACTGTTCATGCAAGAGATGCTGTCACATCATCGCTTCAATCAGGAGAGACTGCCTTATTTACAGACCTCATCCACAAGAGTAAGATTTAAGTACCATTAACATCAGCTGAAATTCTTATACTATTACGTGTACTACTACGTACATTTAAGACATGTTTCTTTTAACTCTTTTAGAACCACACAGTTGAAAGGATTTGGCCTGAAATCAACAACCGTGTCAACTACCCACTAAAAACTGCCCTACTCCAGCTGATGGACCAGGAGGAGATAGATATGGAGGATAACCTTGTGCGATACTGTGTGTCCAATCTAACCTGTCAGCTGTGTAACATTGGTCTTGCAAGTGTGGTAGAATCATGGAATGCTCATAGAATCCCAGGTAAAAAAAAAAAAAAAAAAAAAGTCAGATTGCTTACAACCCTGATAATGAACATTTAAACACCTCCTCTATTTTTTACAGGAAAAGGCATACCAAATCACTTTGCAGAACATGGGTGTAAAAGAAGAATTTCTCCAGAGCTCTTGCCAAATGCACTTGAAGCAGCAGACCTTTACAGGCAGCACTTGGGATCTGCACTCAAAGAATATTCGACTTTTGGAGTTGATCCCTTCACAACCGAACAGGACAAACTTAGAACAGAGAGTCATTTTGCAGAAAAATATCCTGATATTTCACATTTGTTTTTTAGAGCCGTAAATGGTGACTTTATGCCATACAAAGAAGCTCTGCTCTGTCTCATAAACATAACTCAGAGAAATGTATGAACCACTGCATCTGTAAACTGTACAGAACAGACAAAAAAAAAATCAACTGACTGTAAACATTTGTGTGTACACACTACATTACTCCTCTGCAAAAAAAGATTTCAATACAGAAAATGCAGCTGTTAGACCAGTAATTTGTAGAACTCCGTTGTTACTCTCCCTGCATTTTGCACAGTGCTGTGATGTCTCTTGCCACTGTTCCACACATGTCTTGCAGCCAATAATGCTTCTGCAGCACAGTGAGAACACTGGATCCTCAATGATGTCTGCAAAAGTAAATCAGATAAGTGAGACTGTTATCCATTTATGTTGAATTTAGTTCAAACTATAGGTTCAAAGTCAGTCTTGACATAAATTTACAGACAGCATGCAGAATATTTTTGGTTATTCTGTAATTACTCTTGTTCACGCTGTTCTGAGAAAGTCCCTGTCTATATTTTTGTCTATAATTGATGAGGGGCAAAATCAGTACATTTTCTCAATTAGCAAGCAAGAAAAATGAAAAAGTTACAGGTACTTGATTCAATATATGCAACTACAGTCCCATTTTAAATGTGAACTTTTTAGTTTTACATTACTGTGAACAGTGTACCGTCACCCATACTGACATTGTAATCAATTTGAAAAGCTATACTTTCATAGTCAAGATTGCAAGGAGAACCCAAATTAAATGTGCATGTAAACTTTTGAATGTTATGTTACAGTAGACCTGCATCTTGATTGTCTGTGCCTAAGTATTTAAATGGACACTGCTGAATAAAGAGCCTATGTTTGGTAAAAAAATGTTTGTCCAAAGTAATGATTGAATGTGGTTTGACATTGTTTTAATTGTAATTAAAATGTTAGTGTAGATGTAATGTATTTACTAAGCAACATTTGAACATACTCATACAAACCACGCAGCTAAATCCCTCCTTGAGTGTCTGCAGCTTGGGGGTTGTGACTTTCTGGGCAACTGCAAGATCAGTGAGCTCTTTGATTGCTGCTGTGACAGCTGGCAGACTTTGAGATGCCAACACCAACTCTTCTATTTTGTCACTCACTTCTCCCAAACTGGCACTGTCATCATCTTTACGGCTGCTACAAATAAAAATGGATAATCAGATGTCAAAGCTACTTACTGGCTTAAAGAAACATCACATCACTTACTGATAGATGATGATTTATGTAGTGATGTCTTACTGCTATTATAGGATTTAAATCAAATTAATTCTTCTATATTGATGTTCATCCTATAGTATATACATATTTATTCACATACCTCAGTTTCTTCCTCTTTGTTCCCTGGAGGCAATTAAAGTCTTGTTCAGGCACAGCAAGAATTTTTCGTGCATTTTGTCTCCAGTACTGTGACCCTACAGATGAAAAACAAAACCAAAGAAACCTGTTTAGAAGCCAATACCATATTACCCAATAAATATTACAAAGAGTCTGGTAAGACATGTCTCTCCATAAGATATGGGCTTTAGCTGTAATATTATGGCTCACCTGTTGTGCCCTCCGACTCCAGAATTGCATTGCCCTGTGCATCTGTCAAAATTATTGGGTTGTAATTACCAATGGCATCTTGCACTTTTCCTACTATCCCTTGAAGCGTAGCCTCAGACTCCAGGAATCGTACAACCACCATTCTATTGGGAATCAACCTCCCACCAACTACATCTGCAAAGTACACTGATCTGTAAAACAAAACATAATAATTTTACATATCTTGTAAAAGACAGCAGGCCACAAATCCATTCAGTGATTGCTATAGGCAAATTGTACTAAAACAGCTTTGCTATTCTTAACAATTCAACTATCCATGCACCTTATGTTTCTTTTTATTTTGCCTGTTCTGTAATTTAATATTCAAGAACACAGACTCATCCTACCTCTGAAATGTTTTGGAGGACATAGGGGAACTTGAAGTAGCCTGCTGTGAACGTGAAGGTGCAGACGCTGCCACAGCTGGTGCTCGCATAAATGCAAAACGCTGCCCGCTGGAACCTGCTGTTGGAATTGACTCCATGTCTTCTCCGTGGACTTCATAGTGACCTCTGGGTGTAAGGTCTAATGCGCTGAAAACACCAGAGACCGCACCGGGGAACATAGCCACGTTTGAATCATCCGTGATGTACAGAGTATGCGCGGATACCTGTTTAAGAAAAGTTTCCGTAAATCACGTTGCTCTGCTAACGTGTTACTCCTGTGCACACGGTTAATAGGCTCTAAAGGCTTACTTATTAGCTAGTAGCCGGTAAAAGTCAATGAATAACTATTTACACATTAGCACATGTGCACAATTCACATATTAGCACAATGAAGACGGCTAGACATAGTATTAGTAAAAGTAGGCCTACATGAAATCACCAAATGTTAACGTTAGCCGTTCCGCAGTAAGGAAGAACAATAACGTTCATAAAAAAACTGCTGAAAGCAAAGTTTGCGAAGTTTACATATCTACCTGAAAGATGCGACCCAGTTTTTCTGCAGTCATGTCTTCGTCCCGGAGTGTCACTCTCTTAGTTTTCCTAAAAACAACGTAATGGTCCATCCTCTGTTTATTCCAGTGTAACTTTAAGGCCGTCGATCTCTTGTGTGGGGGACGGTGTGCGCGCGCCATAAAAAAACGCGCAGAAGAAGTACTTCCCGTTTCAGACATTGAAAATGCGTCTATTTTTTTGTTTTTGCGCTAGTATACTTTCATTATTTGAATCACGAAGAAATCCAAAAAAGCACGTCTAATTTTAAGTGTATGACGGCTATTTGTTACCACCGAATGAAAAAACAAGTTATTTTCGCCCATTTTATTCTTTATCAAAAATTAAAAAAATGAAAATTCTTTTAAATATCGTTTTTTCGTTTTGGTTTCTGAAACAAAACTTCAAATACCGAAAAGTACACGGACCAAAAACAAATTGAAAAGCGCAAAAACAAATCTCTTAACGCAAAAACAAATTGAAAAGCGCAACAACAAATCACTTAACGCAAAAACAAATTGAAAAGCGCAAAAACAAATTCACTTAATGCAAAAACAAATCACAAAACGCAAAAACAAATTGAAAAGCGCAAAAACAAATTGAAAAGCGCAACAACAAATCACAAAACGCAAAAACAAATTGAAAAGCGCAAAAACAAATTGAAAAGCGCAAAAACAAATTGAAAAGCGCAAAAACAAATTCACTTAACGCAAAAACAAATTGAAAAGCGCAAAAACAAATCACAAAACGCAAAAACAAAAACCAAACCGGAAGAGGTAGGTACCAATGCTGCAACAACAGGCATCACTGATTGGATGATGGATCCGGTAGCCTTTTGAACCGGAAGTTGTTCTGCCGAACGTGGTTATGAGAAAGAGCAGTCAACGGTTGTATCCCAATTCAGGGTCTGCAGCCTTAAAGTACGCAGCCTCAACGATCCTCAAGGGCCGCGTACTTAAAAACGCTAAGGCCGGAAGTGCGAGTCTTGTGAAATGGGACGGTCTAGCCTCCGTCGTGCTGCCCAGGTTGCCTAGCAACCATAACACCAACCGCTGGAAACGTTTCATACAGCTTTGACGGAAATGAAGGAGAACATATTTTGTTCGTGTGTTTGTTTCTACACGAGCTTTGTGTGATTTAATACGTATCTGAGGCTGAGACCACAGGACTGTAAAATATGATTGCTGGCCTTCATATCTGTACTGAACAGTCATTTAAGATTAGCTAGTAAATAACAATTAGCTAATGTTGTTCATGAGACTAAAGTCAGTGTAAATATGATATGGCCAATATCATAGTTATTATATTAATCATAAGTTATTACAGCAGTGAGTTTGAACTCTCAAATCAAATCACTTCTATTGTCACATCACATGTGCAGGTACACTGGTACAGCACATGTGAGTGAAATTCATGTGAGTGAACTCTGTGTCAAATACTGAGCTTCAGTAAAAATTCAGGTAGCAGTTATTTATATTTCCTATCACCTTAAATCTTCACTCAAAGACAAGTATCTTTGACAGTGTATATACAGATGTATTATATATAAGAAACAAATATTGTCCATGTAATATGTTGGAATTACTAAATTTGGCTCAATGCTTACATATATGTGTAAAAAGAAAATGTACGAGCTGTGATAACTGTCTGATAGAATGAAGATCAGACTGATATATTAAATATCCCTTTATTGGGTGAGAAAATCAGACCATGTCATAACTGCTTTAAGTCATACAGAATAGATATCAGAGCCATAAACAGGCTGACTTCTGCTAAATGGGTCAAACTGGGCAGAAAGTATACAAACACATAACATCCTTATAGAATATGATGTAACACTATAGATCAACTTACCTCAGAATATATAAAGCATATAAACAATTACAGCAATATGATGCAACAAACACAGCAGTACTACTAATCCAAAATACTCAAAGCTTCATAGAACTGAAACAAACATTTATTTTTAGCTCCATTCTGCTGCTGATACATACTTTAGGTTTCTGAATATTAAACTTGTTGCTGCCTTTCATAGTGTGTAACTTGAAGGCCCTGAGTACTTTCTCCCACACTGAAAACACTGGAATGATCAAATTATCTGAACATTACCTAATAAGACTGATTCAGGACAGACAATTAGTTATTTTAAATTTTTCTAGCAGTCCTTCACAAACAGGAACAGTCTGTCTATTCTCCCCATCTGTCAGCTGCTGCTGCCTCTTCCTCCTCCTCTTCCTCACACACTGCTGAGTTTGTCCTGGTGGATCATCAGGGGTGCAAAGCCTCACAGATGATGTGCAGCAGTGGGTCCCTCAGTCTGTCCTCACTCTGGACACTTGCAGTTGTCACACATGGAAATCAAATGTGTGATAAGCTGCAGGATTCAAACACAAGTGTAACTTATAAATACATGTTCATACTTTTATTCCACAATCAGAGAGAAAGAAACAGAGAGAGAGTGCAGGACAGACAGACAGGTGACAGTCTCAGGTGTATACACTGCTACAAAACAGCACAAGAGAAGGAGGATTTAGTGTTTGTGTTATTACGAGTGCTAAACAAGAAGAGTTCCCAGATGGTCCAGTGGACACATGTGTGACTCCTGTGATTAAAGCATCTTTCTTTCAGCTTAACGAGTGAACCGTCAGCTCGTTCAAACACACGTTAAAGTCCGTTTGGCTCGACACCACCGAACAGAGGCAGCAATATAACATAGCTAACATTAACAGTGCAGTGAATCCTGCTTGTGCCGTCATATTCAGGACTGCAAACCGAGCAGCATCACTGACTTTCAGCTTGTTGTGTTTGTGCATATATGACTGACTTTAATTATCCATAAAATCATCACATTCTCTGTAAGATTAAGGTCGACTATTGTATTATTATATTTTAAATGCTTTAAAACAAAGTAAACGCTGAAAGTACAAACATCGCTAATGGCAAATAACTTTGCCGACATGTGGCCAACAGTAGTGTTTTAATGTTCCTCATTATTAAACATTTGCACATAAAAAAGTGACATCATATTCAGTACTTACGTTTAACAGTTTACTCTTCGGCCGCTACGCTTCTGCCGTCTGCGGCAAAATTATCCACAGTGACTGCCGCGCTATAAATTGTGGGATATGTTGGGCCACGAAGTCTACACCGCCACAGCCTTAAAATTCAGGGAAATGAAGGCCGAATTTGAGGGCCGCATTTCGAGCAGCCTTTGAATTGGGACAGCCTTCGGCGCGTCGCTGTGACGTAATCGGCCTTAAAATGCAGCCTTTAAGGCTGCAGACCCTGAATTGGGATACAGCCAACATGTTTTGTCCAAGTTGTGGAAAAAAGTTGGTAGAGCAGTCACCAAACTTCCGAACAGAACAACTTCCGGTTCAAAAGGCTACCGGATCCATCATCCAATCAGTGATGCCTGTTGTTGCAGCATTGGTACCTACCTCTTCCGGTTTGGTTTTTGTTTTTGCGCTTTTCAATTTGTTTTTGCGTTAAGTGAATTTGTTTTTGCGCTTTTCAATTTGTTTTTGCGTTAAGTGATTTGTTGTTGCGCTTTTCAATTTGTTTTTGCGCTTTTCAATTTGTTTTTGCGCTTTTCAATTTGTTTTTGCGCTTTTCAATTTGTTTTTGCGCTTTTCAATTTGTTATGCGTTTTGTGATTTGTTTTTGCACTTTTCAATTTGTTGTGCGTTTTGTGATTTGTTTTTGCGCTTTTCAATTTGTTTTTGCGTTAAGTGAATTTGTTTTTGCACTTTTCAATTTGTTTTTGCGTTAAGAGATTTGTTTTTGCGCTTTTCAATTTGTTTTTGCGCTTTTCAATTTGTTGTGCGTTTTGTGATTTGTTTTTGCGCTTCTCAATTTGTTTTTGCGTTAAGTGAATTTGTTTTTGCGCTTTTCAATTTGTTTTTGCGTTAAGAGATTTGTTTTTGCGCTTTTCAATTTGTTTTTGCGCTTTTCAATTTGTTGTGCGTTTTGTGATTTGTTGTTGCGCTTTTCAATTTGTTTTTGCGCTTTTCAATTTGTTTTTGCGCTTTTCAATTTGTTGTGCGTTTTGTGATTTGTTTTTGCGCTTCTCAATTTGTTTTTGCGTTAAGTGAATTTGTTTTTGCGCTTTTCAATTTGTTTTTGCGTTAAGAGATTTGTTTTTGCGCTTTTCAATTTGTTGTTGCGCTTTTCAATTTGTTGTGCGTTTTGTGATTTGTTGTTGCGCTTTTCAATTTGTTTTTGCGCTTTTCAATTTGTTTTTGCGCTTTTCAATTTGTTGTGCGTTAAGTGAATTTGTTTTTGCGCTTTTCAATTTGTTTTTGCGTTAAGAGATTTGTTTTTGCGCTTTTCAATTTGTTTTTGCGCTTTTCAATTTGTTGTGCGTTTTGTGATTTGTTTTTGTGGTTTGCACTTCAGGGCCACCATACATTTAGAATAGAACTGACAGTCTTAAAAAGTATAGGAGGATTATGACAATTTAACGCAATGATCTGAGAAAAATATCTGTTTTTCTCATTTTTCACTGTATTCTGATAAATTTTCCAACAATCTTTTACATTTCAAAAGAAACCTGCAATTTGTCTTTCTTCCACTTTCGCTCTGCTCTCCTTCACTGATGCCTGACTGTTCAGGTGGATTAATTTAACCAGGCCTGAGGAATACGTTTAGGGCGCCTGTTTTTTAATGGGGCCACAACGTTTAGGGTCTCAGTACAGGTTTCCTGTAATCTCAAAAGCAGCTCCTCCGGGCTGAGCCCAATAGTGATCGCAGGGTCAGTAAAAAACTTTTCCTACTAATACAGAAGCTCCCTCATTCATACTACACCAAGGTAATAAAGTCATCAATAAAAAAACAAAACAAAATGAGAGAAAGTTCCCGATTTTCCACTGTTTGCTGTATATTTTTTCTTCCTTTGAAATAATGAAAACTTATATTGTTTAATCTGGCAATGAATTACCAGTAGTGATGTGCGAATCATGAACGAATCGTTCAATACTCGAGAATCACTTTACTGACCCGTGAATAGGGATGGGTACCGGTTTCCGGTGCCATAAACGTTCCATACCGTTCTGACATAAACGGTAGTAGCCAGACCGAAAAGCAGCGCACATTTCGGTGCTTTTTTTTTTCCTGAGATGTCATACACTTTAGATTCTAGCCAATCATTTTACGTTTCCGAGGACAGTAGGCGGGCCCAGGTACGCATGTTCTTTTAGAGCAGAGCTACAGATTAAAAATGCCCAAGGCGAAGTGATCAAAAGTCTGGCTGTACTTCACAGCAAAAGATGCAAACTCAGCAGCCTGCAACAAGTGCTTTAAGGTGATACTGTGCAAATGAGGTAACTCCTCGAATCTGATGAAACACCTGGCGACGCATAGCGTTTTTTTAAAAGCCGAGAAATGCGCCGTATTTGATAGCTTGCTGCAAGACCTCACACCGTGCACATCTACTGCGGGTGTGGTGCCTGTTATCGGACCTGGAGTTAGCAACATCCCCCAAAAACCCGAAGAGGAGAGTCCTGGCCCCTAGCCCTGTCAGTGTAGCAGAATGATGACGGATGATGATGGCAGCAGCCGCCGTTCTTCTCTGCGTGAGTAGCTTAATGTTGTTCGTGTGTAATTTACGTTGAGTATGCTAACCACGTTATTAAATTAATGCATGTAAGGTGAACTAGCAAACACCATCGTAGTTACATGCGGCTGTCTTCTTGTTTGATGGCAGATACTCCCTTCACCCTGGCCAAAAAGGCTAAAATGACCAAAGAAAAAGAGGAAAACAGCTAAACATGAGAGGTTTTTGGACAAAGTTTGTGTTTTTCCATTGTTTAAGCACTGCTTCCAGCCAAGAGTGATACCATATATGCCCTATAGCTGCAGAAAAGGCTAACATTGCTATCTTTTTACAAAAAAACAGCTGAACATGAGAGGTTTTTGGACCAATTTTGTGCTCTCCATTCTTTAAGCACCGGTTTGAGCACTGTTTATGCACTGGCACCGTTTCAAAAGTACCGGTTTGGTACTGGTATCGGATAAAACCTAAACGATACCCATCCCTACTCGTGAATCATGATTCACAAGCCCAACTGACTCACTGACTCATCCCTGTTGCTGTTAGCAAACTAATTTCATTAGTAGAAATATATCTAGCTTATAATTAAAATTGTGGGAAAAAAACAACAGCCAGTTTCTTAACAAAAACATTTCTGCTCTGAACTGGAAGAAAAAACCCTGAGTAGAAGCTCACATCAAGACAATAGCTCCTCAGTTCACAGTAGCATCGCTCTGCTAACATGCTAACAGCACATTTGAGTTACTCACCCCCTCCCTTCCTGTGATGAATCGTAGCATGAACGAATCACTGGCTGTGTCCGAATTCAGGGGAAGGATGCTCATAAGGACACTACCTACCTAAGTCACAAGGTAGTGTCCTTAGACGGACGGGTAGTCAGGAAGTGAGCGGCTTGGACAGCCCCCTTTTTTTCTCCATAGAAACTTTATTGTTTGTTCAATGAGTATCCAACATAACAGATGGGCTGTGGACAGCCTCCTAGCCTTCAACTCCGCCCTTGTGTGTTTTTCCCGATCGCTAGCGCCACAGCGCGAAAACTTTAAAATGGACCCAAAAATGTCGCTCCGTTCTTTGGACAATTTTATTTCTCTAGGAGCTAGAAAAACCTTATCGTTGTCGCCCGCACGTTTTGTACCTTAGGCTCATCAGAGACAATCATATCCAGGTAAAATAATTTCCTTTAATCTACACGCATTTAGGAATTACTTAGCTAATTACACGGATAATTGAAATATTGCCGGCGTTGTGTCAAAAAAGTGTTCGCCTGCCAAAACTGATTTCCAATGTTTCCGAGTGTAATATGTGTAATATCTTTATGTATGTTGGTAAATAGACTTCGGTGAACATGGTTTACAAAGGGGTTTTATATATACAATAATTACCTGTTGTTCAAGTATCTTTATAACTCTGGTTATAATGTAGGTACAATTGATATATTTGTTGCGCTGTCTGCTGTCCACTTGGCCAGATTACTCTTAAAAAATAAATTTCTAATGTCAATAAGATTTTTTTTTTTAACTGGATGAATAAAGGATATATAAAAGTCACTGCCAAAAACTGATTGCAGCTTCTACCTTGTTACAGGAATGTTGCTGGTGGCAGGTGATTTGATATGGGACTCATTTGACATGTTTCATGTATTATAGACCAACAAGTTATTCATAGCAGGTTAAATACGAGCAATCAGTTTAGGGCAAAAACCGGAAATCCGTTTTTGGCAGACGATCATTTTTTGCCACAGCATTGGCCATTCTCACACATGTACTGTATCATATAAAATATATAAACTAAATATCTTTGAAACGTATAGAATCTAATCTTTTGTTTGTTTGTTTTTTTACATAGCACTTTATCAAACTGTTGTCTGCTACAGAGTTACAAGTATTATACTAATAATATAGCATCCACCATCTCCTGCTTGCATATTTCTGAAAACATCTTAGTGGTGTGGCAGCCACGAGTGAGCCAGCCCTGCAAACCCTGTGGATGGACGATGCAGTGGACAGTGGGAGGAAGCATCCTAAAGCTCTTTGCAGACCACCCTGTGTGATTCTCCACTCGCCCACCAGAAAAGACAAACCGCAGGTCTCAGTTGCAGCAGCCCATCCTTGCTCGGGCAGATTCAGCAACACTGCCAGAGACTTCCTGTAATCTATTACAGTTGTTAAAGAAACGGTCCAGGAACAGGCCACTCAGGTTAATCCTGTGTGAACAACTGAAAATATTGTTTTTCCATCTTTACATACTGTGTATTTGAAATATTCTTGTTTAATTGTTATTGTTATTTACTTTATTGCTATCAAATAAATATCCAAGTAATATTGTTCAAAGTTAGCGTTATGTTCATACGTGTTACAAATGCCTGTAAATCAAATTGAGTTCAGTGACAATTACTGTTTGTTTGAATCAATTTATTAATAACATAAAACCTTTAAAGTAATGCAACACATATAACAATGTAACAAATATATTCAAATAAATAAATTTCTCAATACATAACTCATTTGGGAACTAATCTTTCTAGAAGTGAAAACAGTCTGTCCGTCCTCTCCCTGCTCTCCTCTCCTCAGCCTCTCTTTGCTGCCTCATGTCCTCTCTGATCATCCCTGTCTCTTTTCCTCTTTCTCCCTGTTGTAGGTGGCTGAGCCGCTTCGTCATCGCTGCCGTTTTGGTCACCCACTGCTGCGCTTGGCCCTGGAGTGTCCTCAGGGAGAGAGGAAATTAGGACAGGAGGCTTAATGGAAGACATCTGTCCTATCACCTCATCCATGAGGGCAAACCAGGGCCAAGTAGCAGCAGTGGGCTTCCCACTGACCCCCTCTCCTGAGCCTGGATACTTGCAATCCTAAAGGCAGAGGAAATCAAAAATGACAGCAGGCAAATAAAAACACCACAACAACTCTTAGTAATTGCACATTTATTAACTTGTGTTCTTGAGAATTATCTTCTTGATAACACACATACGTACTTTGTATTCTTTAAAGTTATCTCATGTCTTCTGGCCTGCAAGGGGGTGACTTTCCCCTGCAGGCCCATCTTCTCCAGAATTGTCCTGATCACACACAACAAATACGAGAAGATAAGACAGACACCATGGCAACTATGTTAATCCCTAAGCCCAAAGGTTTTCACAGCAGAACACCAGAGGAACACCGTCTGGACATCACAGGTTCTGTACAGCAGCGGTCCGTGAGTCGTTTGGTACCGGGCCACCGGTGTGAAATTTATGGTTTTCAGGGGTTTTATCGTTAACTTGGTTTCCCTGAGTCTTTCCCTTGTTGTAGTTGTGGGTCTTATTTTGAAAGAAATATTTACACGTTACCATAGCATTAAGCGGCAGAGAGGAGGATGTTACTGTCAATATTGGCGCATTTTCAGGAGGACACTGCTAATAAAGTTACACAGTTACACAGTACATTCACGTTTATTATTATATTTACAAAATACCACAGTTTTTGTCTTGGTCGAATCATTTTATGTGGTTGTATTTATCCACGATACCTTAAAGGCCGCTCCGTGTCTGACATAAACCAGTCTGTGGCTCAAAAACGTTGGGGACCGCTGCTGTACAGCATGAGGGTTAATAGGACCGCACTCATATGAATATGATGTGTAAATTGATTTATTCTTGTACATCCACGCCGTAGCGGCCCAATTCTTCACCCCAGTGAAGAGGCGATCGTTTTCTCCTCGTTTTAATAAATTAAGCCGTTTAGTCTTTGTTCCCCACAACATATCACCAACAGTAAATTAAGTAATTTCGAAAAAATCAAAATTAGCTGTATGTAAGCGGCAATACATGAAAAATCGCGGGACCCCCGATACAAGCTGGTTTATGGTTATTTTAAAGAAAAGAAACATGTCTAAGCAGATGCCCAAAGCTTAACAAAATGACCGCTATAACAATTTAACTTTTGTACAACCAGATTTTCATATACTTACATTTGAAAGTGTTTTCCTCTCCTGCTTCGACCACCATCGTTATCAGAAACAAATCTCCTCTATGACCCGCAATGAATCCTGGGATATAGTAGGACATGAAGGATACATCGGACCATCCTTAGAATTCAGGGCAAAGTAGGACGCATTTGTCGCCACATTTTGAGTACTCTTTGAATTCGGACAGCCTTCGTCGCGTCGCCGTGACGTCATTGCCTCCAAATATGGCATTGGCGCATCCTTCCCCTGAATTCGGACAGGACTAACCCTCAAATTCGCGGAAAAGTAGGACACATTTGTCGCCACATTTTGAGTGCTCTTTGAATTCGGACAGTCCTCGTCGGGTCGCTGTGACGTCATTGCCTCCAAATATGGCATTTTAAGCATCCTTCCCCTGAATTCGGACACAGCCACTCACTCACTCACCCCCTCCCTCCTGGCTCACAGCTTCTGCTTCTTCTTCTTCTTGTTTGGCAACCAATGTTAAGGAGCATTACCACCCCCTGGCACACAGCTCAGTGGACATTTAGATGAGAAAATATATATTTGACACATTTGAGGAAAATACTAATAAAATAAAATAAAATAAAAATAAATAAAATAAATGTTCCCTTTAGAAATCTTTTTTTTCCTTTTTTGCTCTATAAAAATAGTTGTTTTTCTTTTTCAATCACTCATCTTAGCAGTAGGATTTACATGAAAAGTGAAACAAATTAAGTTTGAGTGAAAATGTACATTTTTTGCACTCTCTGGTCAACTGACTCAGTGACTCAAATGACTCAAAAAACCCGATTCACTTTGGTGATTCAGTAAAAAGAATCGGATTTACCATGACTAATTACCAGAACTCTTTCTAGAATTTTACACGTTTCTCATGTCGTTTCACTGGTCTGGCCCAATTAAGGTCAAAGTAGCTTGTATGCTGCCCATGGTGTGAAATGAGTTTGACAGACCTGCATTATGGGCTTGCTCTATTCAAATATAATTCGATAGAGCGGATGTGGCTACAATGTAGCTTGCCATCGCCAGTGTGTGAATGTGTGTGTGAATGGGTGAATGACTGAATGTAGTGTAAAGCGCTTTGGGGTCCTTAGGGACTGAGTAAAGCGCTATACAAATGCAGGTCATCTAGTGGCCACACAGGTCAATAGTAGGATAGACATGGTGTTCATGTGCCTCCACAAACAAAGTAATTAAGCTAGCCACTAGTTATGCACCTAATATAAACATCACATGGAAGTCATATTAAACTGGTAAAGAATATTCAAAGTCTGCACCACAAGAAATTGGGCCAAATTACACATAGGAAAGTGTCGTGATTAATTACCATGAGGAGAACAAAAACACACTAAAGTCCATTTCACACTAAAACCGTCATACTTGCAACTCTGAAATATTCATGAGAAGGGTGCACGATCAAGAACTATACAGGTAAATGAATAAATCACATTTCTCTGCCACAGTCCACTTCAGCATCCCCTCAGGCACTGGCACAGCTATATGACTATACAGAAAATTATTCTGACCCTGAAACAATTGTGATCAAACAATGAACCTGGTATCAAAATATTGATCCAATTTAGATCCCGAATATGCCATAACTTTAGTGAGCGAATTCCAGTGAATATGATAATAGGTTCTTCATATTCTTGTATTAGATGACTCAGAGGCCATGGTGAGGAGAGGAAATCGAAACTACTCTGAGCTGATGGTCCACAAAGATTTCAGGACTCAGCAGGTACCTTAAATCAAATTGCTTAAATATCTGCTGTAACAGAGTGAATCTTCAAATCTTGGTTTCAGAACTTTTATTGTTCTGAATCCAAGACCGCACACTTTGAACTTTTCTATGTTTTGGTACATTACCACCAAAACTAGGGATGCAACGATACCAATTTTTCCAAACCGATCCGATACCGATACTTGGATCTGAGTACTTGCCGATACCGAGTACAAAAACCGATACTTCTACCACACACAAGTTAAACTTAACCAGTAGTAAAGAAACGACCCCAGACAACTCTTTAACCCAAACGAAACGTTTACTGAACGTAAGGGCAGAGACAAATACTGTACAACACATCCCTTTTTTAAACTCAAATGATATTCCAATTCCTTAACCAAATGAAATACACTGTATAAATGACATAATTCCCTTTCAAATTATATTAAACAACCCAACTTATGTTATCACCTTTTGGTAAGTGACTCACTAATATACACTCCAAAACATGTTATATAAATCCACTAAACATGCAATATTCACACATGGGCTCCACACACTCACATTCACACTTGTTGCAGGCCTGTTTGTTGCTCACGCCGGACGATGGAGAAAAATCCTCTTCTCCCCAGTAAGAGCACAAAAGTCTGACTTACAGTTCAGCTGATGGGGAGGTCGCCATGCACCAGTCCCACACTAAATCCACTCCCTGCGACCCGATGCTGTCTCTGCTACAGCGCGTTAGCGAGTCACTGTCCAGCTCTCCGACAGTCCATAGCGGCTGCCTCCTTGGCGAAGCCAAGCAGTCCGGGCTAGCCTTTAGCCTCTGCGGTCGTAGCTGGAAACACAGCACGGTGGTGCAACCATTGAAACAAAAAGTCACTTCACCCACACTCTGTTGTGAAGCTCTCACACAGTCAGCTTTCTAGTCACACACTCTTTTGTGCTGGTTAACCTCAGTAAAACTAGCCGAGTCTCTCACTTTGGTTCAGCTAACCTCGTGCATCTCCCCATGCAAGGTCGCGTTTTATGCTACCTTCACAGGCCTCCAGAAAATTAGAACTCTGAAAAATATTTTAACTCCCTTCAGAGTTACATACCATAAAATAATACTTTTATGATTAACATAACAGTTTGATTGCTCTAATTACCTGTATTTACCTTGCGACATATTACAGGGCAAATTATATTCAGGGTAGAGTTACATCACATAACATCAACTGTGAACACCTTATGTTACCGTGGCGTTTAAGTCCATGGGAATTGACAGGGGATTTCTTTAAATCACCCTGCCGCTCTTTCTTTAGCCAAGACTCCTGAGTTTAGAAAACACAAACACTGCAGTTCTTTCACTCGCGAGGGCAGTCATGAACACAGGATCTGCGCCCATTGACTGTCCGCGTCCTTTATTTATACTTTTCTGTGTGAGTGTGTGTGTGTGTGTATGTGTGTGTGTGTACAAAGGCAACAACGTCATTTAGAGCAGCGGGTTTTTCCCCTTCTCTTCATTTGCATGTTCTCGTAAAAGAGCTGAGCTTGGTCTTCTCTACATCTAAATGTTCAGAACAACAGGATGCGGTTAGTATCTGCATAAGTTCAGCACACAAGTTACTAGGCAAAAGGTTATTTAAACATGTGCTTAATCACAAATAATGAAAGGATACATTTCATGTAGCTGATCACATATATACAATTTTCTCTTGACATTCCGCCCTGTTTATCAGAGAAATGAAATGTACAATAAGTAACTACTTGTCTTTCACATTCTTAGTTACTACATCATTAGCACTTCATCTTCATGATCTTCATCAGTTTGTGATGCATCTGCGTATGCTGTGAATGACAAACTTATCATCTGTGAGATTACAGCTTTAAACAGGGAATAACATAAGTAAAGAAAAGCAAAATAAAATCAAGAAAAATTCAATGACGATCAACAGTCTCTTTAAAACTTGTTAAAGTTGAGGGCTTCTTCCTGGATCAGGATGACGATGTTGTTGTTGTTGTTGTTGTGCACTTTACAAAAGTCACTCTGAAGGTGGTCGGAAATCAGAATTAGTGCACCTGTCCCAGGGTGTTTCCCATATATGGTTGTGTCAATATGCTCGGCATGTGCGAGCAAACATAACAGTCTTTCTCTGTGGTCTTGTTAAACACATATCTGTATCAGTCACTTTTCATCCAAGGATGGATGTGATCTTGTGTCATGTCCATTAGGTGTAAGTTGTCGTACGTCCATCTTCTCTGTCTGCCTTGTGGCTCGGCTGCTGTTGGCATCAGCTGGGGTCCTGTAAGGGTGAGCTTTGTAGTCAAGGTAACCATCAGGGTTCCCCTTCACACCTACACCTGGCTGCCAAAAGTTGATCGGATAGAGATTGGAGTGCGGGCTTACCCTACGGGGGCCCCAAGAACGCACTTACCACCCTCACCCCCGAAACAACCAAGCGTAGGCGCTTCCTCCTCGGTGTCGGGGCTTCTCGGGACCTCAACCTTTTGCAGTGGCTCTGATGTATCCAAGATGGTCTCTCTGCAATTTTACAGGCTGTGGGTGTTGTCAATAACACTTGGTTTCAACCTGCAAGAGACTGGAGAGTCTTACGGCAGTTTATTGTTCAAAACAATATCCTTATTTTCTAATAGTGTCTTTAGAAGATCTCCAGGTTGTACTGGGTTTCCAGTAGATTTAATCATTCCTCTATGCTGCCAAATGCAAAATGATGTACTGCTAAAAAAACATACTGACATTCTGTGCGTCTCTCTGTCTGCTTTCTTCTTTGTAGATGCAACACTACATTTTGACTTAAGGCATTTAGGTCATTCCTTTTTTCTTTTTTTTTCTTTTTTTCTTTTTTTTAAGAACTCACACATCTTACATATTTCAAACTTTTAAGTTAAGGAAAAACTTTACATTGCTTACAGCTCATAACTCACAGCTCTAAAACTCATCATTGTTAAATCATGTGCCTAATCATTATATGTCACTGTGATCCACAAGTATGATCACAAATTTGTTTTTCAAGCTTACAAAACAAACAAACAAAAACAAATTGCCTATGGCACCAAGGCTTTGCGTTCATATTAATTGAGTGTAAGCTGCTTTCTTCATTGCAAGTATTTGTTACAATAAGGTTTAATTCATGCATCTTATCACTGAGGTTTAGATTCAAACTATCTCACTTCTAATTCATTTCAAAAATAATCTCACATGTAACAATTTGTATGTGTTTTCTATTCATTAAGGTAATGACAATTATTTTCGTTCATTATTCTTACCTTTTCTAATGTTTACCTCTTTGTTATGCTGTGGTGGACATCCCTAAACAATTCATGAGTTCAGGTTTCAATTTTCAATCCAATTATATCCTATATTCTCGCAGTCAAACTCGTCCAGCTTCATCTCTCACTGGTCCTCTCTGCACAATGTCCTGTTCGGGCTTCAAAGCTCCAGCAAACACAGTCTCAACTCAGCTGTTGTCTTCTTCTCTGTTTCTTTACAGTCTTTCTTTCAGATTAAGTCCCAGCATGGCAAAATATCACTCAATGTCCAGTGCTCTTCCACAATTCTTTATCCCACTGTTCAACTGCCCAGCCTGTATTTTCACAGTACATGTTGCATTAGTCTTACATGCTGCTGCTGGTCGTCAGTCGTCATCAGTGTTAATGGATCAGTGGCACTGTCGTTTGCCTGCTGTATTCAAGTCCACGATGTTCTGTCGGTCTTCATCAGGCGATTGACTGTCCTTTGAACTTCTTCTCCGCTTCAGGGACAAAGTGAGAGATCCAGCCGCACAATTTCGAGCCAAAAACTGGCTTATTCTCCCAATTCTTTTAATCTACTTTTCTGCTGCTGAACTCAAGGTTGCAATGTTGAGAGAGTCCACCTGTATTGAGACACTAAAGCATACAATTAGTAATATATTCATTTTTCTTAAAGGCTTCATTTGCTCCATGGGCCTCGTCTGTCTCTCTGTGTTCTTTCTTTACACACTCAGTTCCCATATATGGGCATGCAAAGTTCCTGTTCACTATTTCCTGTCGCTGCAGCCCCGGTACACAGAGCCATATTTCCTGTTCTTCAAACTAATCTAACTCCTTTGTTTTTTTCTTTGTATTTATAGTCTACAGGCCCTCTTTTATTCTACTAAATCTTAGTCTAAAAACAATACACCTTCATTTCACTCACACACATTTAAACCGAGCTCTTCCACACATCATAACCTCACTCATGCGTTTCTTGAATTAAAAGCACTTGCAAACTTTAAACCTCCTATTTTACATCACAAAAGAAATATATTTCACACTCCTTTATTTCATACACCCCTTTGAAATGCTCTAACCTCTTTCAGACGCCATGACTCGTCTCACACGCACTGCCTTTTCTCTCTCAAACTTCCATTTTACACTCAGACAAATCATGCAGAGTCACTTAAATCAAATACTGACAGCATTCACACAGTTAAAATCACACAAAATACGCTTTCATACGAGTATTTTGGACATGCCTTCCATGATCAGAAAGAGCAAGTCAAAAGAAAAAAGAAAAGGAAAACTGAGAAGGGGAAAACTGAAACCTCTCATCGTCCTCACAGCTTCTCCCCACACACACATAACTAAAAAAATAAAACACACCAGCCTTTATGGCTCAAGATATATACATCTATCAAAATTCAGTCACTTACTATACATCCACACTAGTATGTTCAAACTGTATTCATACTCTCATAATGCAAAACCAGCCTCTTAATTACAGGCATTTAGCAATATTTGCAAACAATAGTTATCTCATATATCATTGTACTGAGTTTGAGCAAACCTTAAGCTTGAATCAGACTACTTTTAACAATTATCCACCTCACATCATAACTGACTGAGGTGTCTATTATTAATATTATGTCATTATTAATGTTATCATTGTATTGTTTTTCCTTTATTATAACAGCAATAGTATATTACAATACACTACTTTACTACTTTACTATTAATATACAATAGTATATTAGTTTATATTTTATTATGTATCCATCACGGGTCTGTGTGAACCTGCAGCTTCACACCTTCCCAAGCTGGAGACATTTGTATTTTCACACTCTTTCTTTGGCTGAACAATGACACAGCCGTAATATGCCTTATGCATCTCTCTTTTTTTATTTGATATATTTTGTGTGAATTATCTGCTTTCATTCATTCTATTCATTCTGGGTATGGTTGTCTACCCAATTTTGTATCATTTGGTAATACCAATTTACAGGTTGCTATGCTTCCTATTATTAGTTTGAATATAGTAGCGATAAGCTCTAATTTAATTTAAGTTAACCTTAATTTAACCTTTTGTTTATTCCACTTCATTCCTCTTTCCATGCTCTAAAATACAACTCTTGTGTATGCTTTGATTTCTTTTTAGCTTCCTTTTCAGTATTTATTTCTGCTTGCAGGGTTTCTTATAATTTAGTTATACATTTTCCCTCCCACGTGGGACATTTAGGTGTTCTTTGGATTTCTCCATCTATATGCACTAATTTGTCCGGCGCCTGGACATTTCTTTTCTAACCACTGCTCGTCAACAGTGAGTTTTGTGGGCTGATTCCCCATTATCACAGAACTGCAAAGCTTTCTCTGGTACTAGACTCGGGGGTGGTTGCTGACACGGCCTCCTACTCCGGGCTATTCCTGGACCGGTGTCAGTTTTATGAGACAAAGCCCAACCTTTTCCCTTCGTCACCAGTACTTGAGCTTTTTGCAGGATACACAAAGAAAACAATAAAAAACAAACAATGGAAGTAGTTCAGCAGCGTATTGTGCTGTAAAATCAACTTACTTCCAAAACACATACACATAAAACACATATACATACACACAGATAGACATTTGCGCGCTAATTTGTCACGAAGTAATTCCGGCTACTTCTGAAACCTGTCTAAACACAGTTCCTTGTGGCGAACTTAAACCTTATTTGTCACGAGGTATTTGACGGCTACCTCTAGAACCAGTCTAAACTTAGTTCCTTCCGGCGAACTCAACCTATTTCACGTGCTTCTTTGAAGTAATTCCGGCTACTTCCAACCTATTTTACGCGTATCCTGAAGTAATTCCGGCTACTTCCAACCTTTGCGCATTTCCTGAAGTAATTCCGGCTACTTCTAACCTATTTTGCGCATTCTTCTAAACCCTTCCGGCGGTTTAAAACCAAAAAGTGTTTTCTCACCCTCAGTCGTCTTTTGCTGGTTGTTCAGGTCATCTGGCTGGACCCCAACGCCGTGGACCAGGCCCGGCCTGGATACGAATTTACGCCCAGGGCTTTCACCTCTACCTAGAGAGGGCTGTCGACAGACTTCGGTTCTGGCTTTTCCACGACGTCAGGATGCAGCAATCAGACCTTATTGGAGTCACAGAAATGTATCTGGTGTTTCCATCTCTAGGTTCGAAGAACCAATTTAAATGACAGGGGATTTCTTTAAATCACCCTGCCGCTCTTTCTTTAGCCAAGACTCCTGAGTTTAGAAAACACAAACACTGCAGTTCTTTCACTCGCGAGGGCAGTCATGAACACAGGATCTGCGCCCATTGACTGTCCGCGTCCTTTATTTATACTTTTCTGTGTGAGTGTGTGTGTGTGTGTATGTGTGTGTGTGTACAAAGGCAACAACGTCATTTAGAGCAGTGGGTTTTTCCCCTTCTCTTCATTTGCATGTTCTCGTAAAAGAGCTGAGCTTGGTCTTCTCTACATCTAAATGTTCAGAACAACAGGATGCGGTTAGTATCTGCATAAGTTCAGCACACAAGTTACTAGGCAAAAGGTTATTTAAACATGTGCTTAATCACAAATAATGAAAGGATACATTTCATGTAGCTGATCACATATATACAATTTTCTCTTGACAGGAATTATGAGTATCCACTCCCAAATTCCCATCCGGGCTACATTAGTATCGGTTCATGGTATCGGTTAACTTTTACGAGTACGAGTACGCACACATTTTACAGTATCGGCCCCGATACCCGATACCAGTATCGGTATCGGTGCATCCCTAACCAAAACATCAGTGTATTTCATTGGGATTTTATGTTCCAGCTTACATCCATCTTTGAACCTGACGTGGAAACTGAATCTGGAAAAATTTCATACAGGTAATCATTCTGCATAAAAATTTCTATCACATTATTTTGACAACTACAAATAATAGTCTTCTAAATTAAGTACAATACTTAAAAATACTACTTTCATGCTATATGACACTGCTGGAGCTCATCAGGTCTCAGCTTGTGTCCAAATGGTGAGATAGTCTCTCCTGACCCCACAGTTATCTGCTGGGGGTTCTCTGCTTTTTTTAATGAGGGATTCATGACCAGTCCCATGAGATGTCATGTAAAAAACACCTTTAGAGTATAAAATTAAATTTTAAAATGCTCAATTAATGAGAAGTAAAAGGTGGTGAAAGGAGCAGTAGCCAGAAAGAAGATACAGCTCTTTTACATGGACATTTTCATTCTAAAACTGTTCCAGACAGCAGTGTTGTAGACAGCATTTGTAAGCACTGCAAGGTTGAGTTTTCTTATCACCGGAGTGCTTCAAGCCTGAAATATCACTTTAATGCTTTACACACTATTGATGCCAGAAAACCACCCACCCAAACGAACAATGGCGCTTCGCTGCTTACCAAAGTCTTACTTAAAACATTTTTGACAGATTTTTGAGCGCTGTGTACCATATAAAATCGATTCGAGGTCAGTAAGCACAACCAGAATTCATACATAAGGTGCACCAGATTACAAGCTGCACTGTCGATTTTTGTGAAAATTTAACCTTGTGCCACCCTTTAAAAAACTTACGTTGATCACCCTGGGGACCCAAAACGGTCCCACCCCCAAAAGTGCTATAAAAAGGTTATATATTAATATTTTTTTCCACTTTAAATGAGTCAGTCTTTTAAGATTACTTCTGCCTGAAATATTCATATCAAGTTTTTATCATATTTCGGGGTTTTTAACCCTTTATATCCCAGTTTCATTACATGAGCGCACTGTTTTTTTAGCCCCAAAAAACAAAAAACTTAAATATTTTCCATAAAATACATTTGAAGTAATATTTGATTATTATTATAATTAGCCCTTTAGATGGTCCAAAGATTGGCACCAACATTCATTTTGACTGACCATTATTTTTTTTGCAGGGGCAAATTTAAAAAAAATACTCGCACTGATCACCCTGGGGACCCAAAACGGTCCCGCCCCCAAAAGTGCTATAAAAAGGTTATAATTAATATTTTTTACCACTTTAAATGAGTCAGTCTTTTAAGACTACTTCTGCTTAAAATATTCATATCAAGTTTTTATTATATTTCGGGGTTTTTAACCCTTTATATCCCAGTTTCATTACATGAGCGCACTGTTTTTTAAGCCGAAAAGAGCAAAAAACTTAAATATTTTCCATAAAATACATTTGAAGTGATATTTGATTATTATTATAATTAGCCCTTTAGATGGTCCAAAGATTGGCACCGACATTCATTTTGACTGATCATTATTTTTTTTGCAGGGGCACAGTAAATTGAATATAATGGTATATTCTGTTTTTCACTTTTTCCCCACTAAATGCTTTTTAGCTTGCTGTGTTCTAAAATAAAATGAAAAAAATATGTAAATGAAAATACAAGATCAGTTTGAACCAGAAAATAGTTTTATTTAGAACAATGAACATTAACATTTGTGTTTTTGGGAACGGGGAAAGGTATGAGAAAGAAAGAGCAAGTGAGAGGGTGAGAGAGAGGGGGAAGAGCATATGTGGAGGTGTGTGGAGGTGTGGAGTGTATGTGGAGGTGTGTCAGAGTCCTCATTTGAAACAGAGGCTGCAAATGGACAGACAGTGGTCCTTACATGCCGGCTTTTCGCATTTGCAGCAGGTGCTGACGACGCGCCTCCTTTTATCAGTGCATAACTGGCACTGTCTCCTGCACTTCATTTTAGGGATTGGAGCGGGGCCTGGGGCGGGGCCTGCAGCGGCACTCTGCGCACCAGTCACAACGTCTGCAGCACTTGAGGAGCGGGGAAGGCGTCCTCGCTTCGATATGTGTGGTTTTATCAAAGCTTCGGACACCTCTTCAATATATAACCTCCTCCTATATCTTTTCTGCTGTTGCCAGGCTGGGTCAATCGCTGTCCACAGCACGAAGGAATTGTAGAGGGACACATCCAGCAGGTTATGAAAGAGGGCCACTGGCCAACGATTTGTTTTCCTTCTACAGGAATAGGTTCCAACAACCTAACAAAACACACACACACACACACACACACACACAAAAACCCAAAAACATCAAACCTATGAATATTTTACAAGAGAATATGAGCAAGAATGAATAAATCTGTGCGTAACTGATGCGTAATGACACCTACCTTGTCGAGGTTGTCCACACCTCCTTTGCACCTGTTGTAATCTTGAATGATTACGGGCTTTCGCTTCTGTCCCTCGCTCACACCAGGCGTGCGGTGTTTTGTGCTCATTAGTAGCACGTTCTTGCCGCGTCGGGGGACGTAGGAGACGATGGTGTGCGTGAGAGTGAAGGCAAAGACGGAGGAGAAGATCGCTCTTCCTCTTGTTTGGAGCAATTGAGGTGGAAGCTCCGTCTTGTTTTTCCTGATCGTGCCCACCAGGGCAATTTTCCTCCTCAGCAGCTCTTCTGCCAGGGCAAAGGAGGTGAAAAAATTGTCACAGGTGTTGTGGAAGTTTTCCACTTAAATAAAGCCTGCAGATGAGCGGTGAGCGGTAGCTAACATTCTTTAATCAAAACACACACAGAACAGACAACCAAGCTTGTGGAGAGCCTGCATGACCACGGGGCAGGGTCAGCAGAGTCTCACTGAGCCTAGCATGGCTCTCAGTTAAATACCTTCTCCAGGAACAAAAAGCAATACAGCTGTTTCACACCTTAAGGTTCACACTCCCTTGCTACCTCCCAGAGTCCTTGAAGAGACAAAAGACTCTTCCTGTGGAGTTGTCTGCTTCCCTCAACTTCCTTCTTACAGTATGGGTGTCAGACATGTTAAAATCCAGTGGCACCAAGGCATTATACAATAAAATAATGTGATTAGTACATAAATAAAAGAAATTCCTTTACACAGGTCACCACGTTTCCCTGGAGCCCCTCTGTTAGCTCCAGGGCCACCCGCATCCCCTGGTTGACCTCCGCGCGGTCGCCAGCTTTGCCGGTGTACACCTGGAGTCTCCAGGCGTAGGAGGTTTTGACATCGCATACGGCCCATATTTTCAAACCGTACTTTGCAGGCTTGCTTGGGATATATTGCTTGAAATTGCACCGTCCTCGGTATGGCACCAGCTGCTCATCAATGCAAATGTCTCTGTCTGGGCTGAAAAGCAGCTCCAGACGATGCGTCCACATATCCCACACTTTGCGGAACGCGGCCAGCTTGTCATCACGCCGTCAGGGTCGGGAAAGCTTATCGTCGAATCGGAGCGCCCCGCCGATTTGGTTGAAGCGATTGAGGGACATGGTGGCCCGGAAAATGTCCCGTCCGTATTTTACTCCCCAGAGGCTGAGTGACGATTCATTTCTTGATCGGTAGACGCCGGCCAAAATTAGCAACCCCACATACGCTTGAAATTCATCACAGTCCATTTCTCGCGAGTCGGCCACGGAGCGTCTCCCGTGCAGATTGGTCATATCCACGGTGAGCTGCACAATTTCATCCGTAAGGAAAAGTGAAAAGCTGGATGCCGGGTCCCTGATTCGGGCTGCGGCGTAGTGTGTCGGTCCTGGGGTGATATTTGTCGGCGCTGGAACATAGCGGAGGGTCTCCAAATTTGTGGGGGACCAAATGATTTTTCCATTCTTTGAATTCCATCCCGATGCTGCGTCCTCCGTCTCCATCTCCCCTTCGCTCTTGTCGTCTGAACTTTCTTCATGGGAACTGGACTCCGGCTGCTCTTGTCCCACAGAAAAATCCGTGTCCTCATCTCCAGAATCCTCGGAGGAGGAGGAGGAGGATGAGTCGCTATCCTGGGACTCACGGTCCAGGACCATTTTCAATACCTCATCGGTGTTATAGAATCTTGCCATCCTGAAAATGACTAATCCCGCTCTACTGCTCATTCTTATAACCTCTGCTGCAGTGCACCTGCATAAACAACCTGAGCTTGCAGACAAAATAAAGTCTCATTTGATTTTGGCCCATGCTTTTATGTTTATTTTTTTTATATTGCAGCGTGGCCTTCTAAGAGAGGAAAGACTTTTTGAAGACACAGACACACTTATTTTTATCTTTCTTTTTCCCCTTTTTTTTAGTTATAAAGACCTTTATTATAAAAAAAACCCCCACACATGCCATTATCCAACATAGTGACACAGAATTGGCATTTATTTGAGCAGAAAGTTTATGGAATAAATACTGGGTTTACGCCAGTTCGTTCACCCACCCAAAAGTGGGAAAAGGGCGCCACCTGGTGGACAAATAAAAACATTACAATTTCAAGGCGGGAAGTCTGCAATGAGTCAGAAAGCTAAAGAAATACTCTCATTAACGATATAATTAATTTGGCATGAAAAATAGCGTTTATAATGGTTGTCAATGGGCCGAAAACGGTCCCTAGGGTGATCAGTGTGAGTATTTTTGCTTAAATCAGCCATTTTAGGCTGATTTAAGAAAATCAGACTGAAATTTTAAAGTTTTTAAAAAAAAAACAAACCGTTTGGCAAGTTTGGCTATATTACACCCAACACAGTGGAAATGGCTTTCATACGAAGAAAAAAAGTGGCACAAAAAGGTCCCAGTGTGGCACAATTAAGGATTTTAAGTGCACCTTATAGTCCAGAAAATACGGTATAATAAGTTCATAATATACTACTTTTGAATTCATTATTGAATGTTGCATTGACAATGCAGTTAATCACAAAGAATCATGAGATTAATCACTATTTAAAAATTTAAATGCTGCCCAGCACTAATATCTAGAAATATCTAATATCTAAACCTCTAAAGTTGCATTGATTTATTCAAATAGCCTGTGCAGCAACAGTAGATAGAACGTCTACTGACTGTGTGCTACAGTATGGACTTTATTTTACTTCCATGCATCTGTTTCCCTCTTCTTTCTTCATTTCTTTTTTCCCACAGATTCAAGTGTCCTGGTTCGGGTCTCTTCCAGTGTTCTCTGACTGGACTGGTGTTTGACATGACTCAGGAGGTGGAAGTTCTGTACAGGATTATCCAGTGGGATCAGAGTATCCTCCAATCAACTGGAAAGACAGCAGCAGGGCCACTGTTTGAGATAAAGGGCTGTGAGGATGTAATTCGTCAACTCCACTTCCCACACTGTGAAACAGATGAAGGTGAGCAAATTACTGTACTGACTGCAAAGTTCCACTCTGAAGAGCTTTTATTTTCAAAGGTCATGGTTGCAGACTTGGGAACAGAAAAACAACAAAACACTGCTACAGCAGTGCTTATTCTGTCACATGCAAGTTGCCCTGCAGCGAAATGGGACACGAGATAATACTGTCCTGTTGTCAGTTAAGCTGGTTAACTACATGGTGCTCCAGCTGTTTCTTTTTAAGAAACGCTTACTTTTCCAAACCTTTTGACATGTGCCCTTGCCATCAAATTGAAAATGAGCTAATCTTTTTCATGAAACAGTAAAATGTCTAAACATTTGAGATGTTTTGTAACTCTAGAGTATGGAGCCCCGCAAGGGGCAAAACCTTTGCGAGTTCATCTTCATTTTCTTTTCCTCCAGTGTCCCTTGCTGGGCTCCGTACTGGAGATCTGGGTTTGTATTTTTTGTAGAATAAAATTATCCAACTGAGATTATTGTTGAAATTATAGACAGTTGTGCTTAACCATTTCCTCAGAATTGGATTTGAGCAAGTGACAAAAACTGTCTGTTTTCACAGCTGTGCTCTCTGACGACTCGTTGTCTGTCATCAACTTCTCTGATGATGGATTTAGCGTCCTACAGCCACTGAAGATCACAGATACTCATGTGATTGTAGAAGTCTCCCACCTCTCTGCCTTTGGGCTTATCTGGGATTTCATAAAGAGGTTTTTGACCATAAAGAATCCAGTTAAGGGGCCAAGTTTTACTGTTTGTCAGAGCACCACAGACTGGAGCACAGACACAAAACCTTGATGTTTTTCTCCTGCCATGCAACGTCCCTCTGCACGAGGTAAAGTTAGATCAAATACTATATCTTTATCGTTTTCAGTACTTTTAGTGGAAGCTAAATATAATGTCAATACAAAGGTTCTTTTATTAATGGGTATGAATGAGGTAAGGTGTATAAAGTGCTTTGTGTGTCAAGTTAAAAGTGCAATATAAAAACCAGTCCGTTTACCTTCTTTTTTTTCTGAGGTGCATGAAGGAAGTTGAACACAGCTAAGCTTTCGTTATGTTAGGTGGCTGAGCAAAACCCCGAACACCAGCTGGAGATGACGAGTATCACAGAGCTTTCTGTGTTCTGCTGCACTTTGTTTTATGCTGTTCACATGTTCACATTTCATTTGTCTTCTGACTCTTCTTCATACTTGATGATTTTGAGAGCTGTCTACTCCAGTATACCTTGAGATTGTGATGTTACAATTGGCATCCACTAGGAGAGCGTTGTTCAAGCAAATATTTGACTTGAATGGAAGCCCCTGACTATGGTGTTATTTTTATGCCTCTATTCTGAGCGCACGCAAATAATTTTTGCAAGTACAAATTTTGCATTTTAAGGAGGAAATTATTGTGAATGAAGAAAACATTCATTGCTGCGTTCAAGAAATGTATTTCAGTGTTTGCTATTATCCATAAGCACATACAATAACAGTCTCTCTCGCCCAGTCACAGACTTGGATGCAACAATTCTGATTGGCTGTTTTGGTCTCCAATCAGCTCGCTAGCTACTGCATTCCAGGAACACTGTCCAAAGTGTAGTTAAATCCAGTGGAGTGGTTTGGTTTAAACTAAAATTAAACCAACAATGGTCCTAAAAAATTATATATTTTAAAATAAAATAATTAATCATACTAACCAAAAATGAATTTAGCTACAACCAAAACAGCCAATCAATTTTTGCATCCAAGTCTGTGATTGGTTGGTTTTGTGGCACATTTATAACAATGTACAGAAAGAGTTGAGTGTGCAGGGAGCAGAGATGTTGAGAGCGAGAGCGACACACTGAGAGCAGGTCTGCAGATGTCTGTGAGCACACAGAGCAGAGATCTGAGCAAGAGCAAATGCCAACAACTGACCGAAAGGAGCGGTGTGTGCTTATGGATAATAGCAAACACTGAAATACATTTCTTGTACGCAGCAAAGAATTTTGTTCACTCAAAATAATTTTCTTCTCAAAATGAAACATTTGTATTTGCAAAAATTATTTACGTGCGCTCAGAATAGAGGCACAAAATAATCCATACTCAACAGAATGGTTGAGATGTTTGTGCATTTCAAACTTGCAAGAAAATTTTGTACTAAACTCTATTTAGTGTTTATAGTAATCACTAAAATGTACTTTGTGTGCATACACCACTATTAGATGTAAAATTATAATGAAATGCAAAACTGAAAATGATTTTAAAAAAACACCGCCTGGTGCCCCTGGACACATCATCAGTGATGTAACCTGGGGTCATAAGTGGTTCCGGGTCTTTCAACAATCAGGCCCCTCCTCCCAGGTGACCCAGCTAGGGTTGATCAAGCCCCAGCTTGTGTCCAGGTAGCTCTACCCTACATGCCACGCCTCTCTTCTTTTGATCCACAACCACCTCGACGCCACGTCTGCTGCGTTGGTGGCCAACTTGATGGCCCTTTGCTGGGATCACCCTTCGCACAGGGCTTTTGGACAGCAGCTTAGAATGTGCTCTTCTCTTCTGACAGAGGAGGCAACCTGGTGTCTCCACCTTCCCCCATAGTTTAACATGAAATTAAAAAAAAAAAAAAACAGTACAAAATGGTGAGGAAATAATTTGGGGAATCTGAGCATCCGTAGGTCAGTAAATAAAGAAAGAGACCATTCTTTTCAGTTTTATTGCTGAGCACATTCACAGTGCTGTTTATTTTCAAAGGTTATGGTTGCGTATTAGAGCTCAGAAACTTTCAAATGGAATCATTTAAACATTAAAAATATTTTATTTTTGTTCTTTTATTCTTGTGATGTTGAAAGTGATCTAATTTCTGATGTGTCACTTGGCCTCTACTGAAAATGAAGCCTCTAAATAAAATGCTCTGGTGTCTCCTTAAGGTAAAAGCACAGCATCCACACTCTGCTTACATCCCGGTGCCTTCCAACTGTAAACTCATCAAAAATGAGACTTACACTGTTCTCTGTCCAACAGCCAGGAAAATCCAACCCAAGGTAAATATTGTACAAGAAAAATGACTAATGCTACCTGTACTACTATAGAGAACAGGATCGCAGTTCTTCCTGGAGGCTGTTGAATTCAAATATAAACAGAGATGGGAGGCATTTTGATAGCTTTGTTTTTCATACCCATCTGATACAGAAAGAGAAACTAGAGAACACAGAATTCTCTCTTTAGCAATAACACATAAAGCTCAGTAGGTTGAGCTGCTAAACATGACAAAATATATCAATCATCAAGAAGAATCAAACTGCTGTGTTTAAAAAAATCTGACATCCTTAAACTCCAAAAACTTTTTGCTGTAGACTGATAAGCTGAATGAAAGTCATTTTCTAGTGTTAAGCTAAATTTGATGCAAGTACTAGAAGACATTTTACTGGCCTATTAGTTAATTAACCCACAAACAGAGTAAGGGACCATGTAGAACTGTCACCTGTTCAAAATGGACAATCATATACTGAGTAGGAACCATGACTGAAATAGAGCCCTGTGGTTACCACTGTGAATGGTAACCTTGCTAAAGCTTAATAAACCTGCCATGGATAAAGGTATTGACCTTGATTCTTGTTTTCAGAAAGCTGAATTTGACATGGAGTTTGGACCAAACTACTATGCAACGTTTGAGATCCGTTTTGATGTAAACACAGAAGAAGTCACTGTAACAGTTCAAGACCAAACCAACGAAGACGTCTGGGAGCATGACATTGATATGGCAGGTAAAGGCTTCATCCTGCAGCAACATCATTTTGTCTCATAGTATCCAACACTATAGAAATAAAAAGAAGACTCCTCTTATTTCTCTGTGGCTCTTCATGAAAAATGGAAATGACAGAACGATTGGAGTGGCAGGATGGCCACTCAGCGACACCAATTGAAAGGCACTAAAATTAATACTGAATCAGTGTTAATGTTGCTAAAACAATATTGAAATGTAGTTTCCTCTGGTACCCTCCCCAGTTGGATCCGGAGTAACATATTGAGCCACTCCTTAAATCCATGGCTGTCTTAGTGGTGCCCAGAAAATGATCTGGGAAACTTTCTAGGAAAACCCTGGTGATATCAGTGTAATAGACAGTATCTATTACACTTTGAGTAGAGAAGATCTCATTGATAGGAATCTATCTATCATAGAATTGACTAGACATGACATGACTATCCAGAGTTGCAACCGGGAGGCAGATTTGTGTTTTAGATTACGTATTAATGTAGCGATAATTAAATCATTACCTAAAAGGGTTTAATTTGACACAGGTGTCTAACTAATTATACATGATGAGTTTCAAAACTTATGAGTGTACAGTGTTAGTGACAGTTATAAATGATCTGCTGTCCTGTGGAACCATTCCCAGCTTGGACTCTTAAGAAAGACATCCTCCCGACTTTTAAGAATGGGCTCAAAACTTTCCTTTTTTTTTTTTTTTTTAACAAATCTCTTTATTTGGAATTTTGGATACAAAAAAACAACAAGCACAACAACAAAAACAACAAAAACAAAAACAAAAAACAAGAAACAACACAATGAGCAGTCTGAGACATGTAAAAGGAAAACGAATACAGTATGGTAAATAATTGGGTCTACCACCCATTTACACATTTGTCCTGACAAACCCAACCTGCCATTGGAGTGGGGCTGCCCCTCTCACTATAATTTTCCTCAGATCGTCAGATAAATAATCCATTAGCGGGCGCCATATATCCAAAAAGATATCATGATTACCGCTTAGTTTTGCACTCAGTCTTTCCATTGGTAAGACTCTAAAGATTTCTTTATACCACTGAGTTATTGTTGGTGGTTTTTCATTGATCCAATTGAAAGGAATACATTTTCTTGCCAAAAACAATAATTTACATAGTAGTTTATATTTATTTTTATCTGGAAATTTGTTCAGAGTTGGTAGCCCCAATAAATACTGAGCTGGATCTTTTTGTATTGTGCTTTTAAATATACCTTTTAATTCTTTTGTTATACAGAGCAAAAGGGGAGGAGGTGTGTGCTTTATGGTTAACTCTTTGTGGGCTAGAGATGTGTGTATCTTAAAAACTTACTGCTCTCAGAGCCTCGAGCTACTGACCATTAAAGTCAGGCCTTTTTACCTCCCGAGGGAGTTCAGCTCAGTTCTCCTCTCAGCTGTTTATCAGCGTGTGGGGGAATGTAAAGCTACGGCCATGGACGAACTGTATGACATCATTACTGGGCTTGAGAACAAAAATCCAGAAGCTGCCTTTATTGTGCTGGGAGACTTTAACAAAGCCAACATGAAGAAGGTTCTCCCCAAATACTATCAGCACATCTCCTTCCCCACAAGAGGTGGGGACCATTGTTGGACCATTGTTACACTCCATTCAAAGAGTCCTACAAACCCCTCCCCCGCCCAGCTTTTGGTAAGGCAGACCATTGTTCCATACTGCTGCTGCCTGCATACAGACAAAGACTGAAACAGGAAAAAACAGCTTCCAGGGTTATTTACAAATGGGACAGTGAGGCTGAGGAGGTCCTGCAGGACTGCTTTGAGACAACTGACTGGCAGATATTTGTGGATGCAGCTGATGGCAACATCAGTGAACTCACAGACTCTGTCATTGGATATATTGGAAAGTGCATGGATGATATCATCACAAAAACCACCGTCCGCATATATCCAAATCAGAAACCCTGGGTAAATAAAGACGTTCGCGCCAAGCTAAAAGTGTGGACCTCTGCCTTTAACTCCGGGGACGCTGATGCATATAAAGCAGCCAGGTATGACCTCCGAAAGTCCATAGAAAAGGCCAGAAAGGACTACAGGGACAAAATGGAGTCCAGCTACCACAGCTTTGACACCAGGCGACTGTGGAATGGACTGCGCTGCATCACTGACTACAAGAAGGTCAACACAGTCAGTGTTCAGCCCACTGCATCTCTCGCAGATGAGCTTAACAACTTCTATGCTCATTTTGACGTAGACAACAGAGAGCAGATCCTCTACCCTCAGGAGGACAGTGAGGCTGTAACTTTAACTCTGAAAACAGAAGCTGTGAGATGGACTTTCAAAAAGGTCAATCCTCACAAAGCTCCGGGACCGGACGGCATCCCAGGCCGGCTACTCAGAGTGTGTGCAGACGAGCTGGCAGAGGTGTTCACCAACATCTTCAACCTCTCCCTGAGGCAGTCAGTGGTCCCCACGTCCCTCAAAGCATCCACCATCATTCCCGTTCCCAAAAAATCAGTGGTCTCCTGTCTGAATGACTACCGTCCTGTTGCACTGACATCCGTCATCATGAAGTGCCTGGAGCAGCTGGTCAAAGGTCACATCTGCTCCTCCCTCCCTGACACACTGGACCCTCTTCAGTTTGCCTATCGGACAAACAGAGCCACAGAGGATGCCATCGCCCTGGCAACGCACACCACCCTCACTCACCTGGAAAAAGGGAATACATATGCAAGGATGCTCTTCATCGACTACAGCTCGGCATTTAACACCATCATCCCCTCAAAACTTGCCACGAAGCTCGTCGACCTTGGGCTGGGAACACCAATCTGCAGATGGATTCTAAACTTCCTCACAAACAGGCCCCAGGTGGTGAGAGTTGGTAAGCACACCTCCTCATCACTCATCCTAAACACAGGTATGCCACAGGGTTGTGTGCTTAGCCCCCTCCTATAATCCGTGTTCACACACGACTGTGTTGCTAAACATGAGTCCAACATCATCATCAAGTTTGCGGATGACACAACCATCATAGGCCTCATCACAGGCAATGATGAGACAGCCTATAGAGAGGAGGTGATGGCACTGTACGAGTGGTGCCTGGAAAATAACCTGACTCTCAACATCAGCAAAACTAGAGAAATGATAGTGGACTACCGGAAACGACCAGTCAGGGAACACCAGCCCATCCACATCAACGGTGTCAAGGTCAAAAGGGTCAGCAGCTTCAAATTCCTTGGAGTCAACATCACCGAGGACTTCTCCTGGACCCTTCACACAGACACTGCTATCAGGAAAGCTCGCCAGCAACTCTACTTCCTGAGGAGGCTGAGGAAGTTTGGCATGAACGCCAACATCACCTCAAATTTCTACAGGTGTGCAATTGAGAGCTAGCTGACGAGCTGCATTACAGTTTGGTACGGAAGCTGCTCTGCCAGCAGCCGTAAATCACTACAGAGGGTTGTGAAGGCAGCAGAGCACATCACTGGCATGAGGCTTCCTGCCATTCAGGACATTTATCTCCAGCGATGCCTCCGTAAAGCAGACAGCATCATCAAGGACCACAGCCACCCAGCACATCAGCTCTTCTCCTTGTTACCATCTGGCAGACGTTACAGGAGTCTGTCTGCTCGGACTACAAGACTTAAAAACAGTTTTTACCACCAAGCCATACGACATCTCAACCACAACACTTAAACACACACAACACAGTCCACAGGACGCATTCAGAAGCTACCTTGCAGCTTCACAAGTACTCTGTTTAATCTGCACTGATCACTCCACTTTATTGTTATTGATTATTAGTGCAATACTGTAATTTTCTGCTCCTCATTCCTGTGCAATATCCCATCTGCCCCCCCCCCGTCATATTTCTTTTCAAGATTTTCTTATTTAATCACTAGTGTACATATATTTATATTTATAGATACATATATATTTAGTCATCTTTTCTCTTTTACCACGTCTCTCTAATATTTTGCTCTTTACTATTTTTTTAAATTATTTTATTTTATTATATTTTCTTCTACTGTACCATGCTGCTGAGTGACTGCTGCTCGTCAAACACATTTCATTGCAATGTTGACCCTGTGCTAACTTGCATATGACAAATAAAACTGAAACTGAACTGAACTGAACAGAGCCAGAATTTTAACATTTTTGAGCAAGTCCAAAGACAATGCAAGTAGGTCCCCGCCGCATTACATTATAAAAACTTTCCTTTTTGATAGAGCTCCCTTAGTTTTCAGTGTAACTAAGAGATCCATTGATGCACTGAGCTTTTCTTATTTACTCACCTCACTATGTGTTTATTCATCAACTCTGCATTTAATCAAGAATAACCAATTAACCTAACCTCACTAACTACATCTTTGGACGTTGGGAGAAGCTGGAGTCCCTGGAGAGAACCCACACAAACATGGGGAGAACATGCAAACTTCACACCGAAAGGCCTCGGCCAAGTGGTGGAAACAAACTCAGGCTGTGAGACAACAGTGCTAATCACCGCGCCAACATGCTTTAATATCTGTCTCTTTTCCACAGTGTGTCTTTTGCCCTGTCTTCCTCCCCTCACCCCTACTGTTTGTTCACTCTTCTTATCAGACCCACCCTAATTGTCTTCACCATGTCTTAATCACTTTCAGCTGTGCCTCCTTCTCCACCTGTCTCCTGTAGCAGTTGTCAGACGCTTCACCAGAAGAGCGTACCGCAAAGCAGGATGTTGCCTCATCCAGGTAACTTCGGGGTTGTCCATAGGTTTTCTGTACTATGGAGGTAGTTTGCATCTTATCAGGGTAAATATCCACGGTAACTCAATTTGTGAGCCTAACCAGCTCCGGAGCAGGTTTGGTTTCAAATAAGAAGTCAGCAGATATAAAATCAATGCTTACTGACCAACCAGTTCTCCAGAAAGTAACATCAACGTTCCTGGAGGATTTCTAAGCCCCCTGCTGGGAGAGTATTGAAAGTTCTTCAGTTGCAGCTAAAGTCTTTTTGTTTTCCTGATTTTTAGAGGCAACTCTATTCAAAGTAAACTTTGTCATCTCTGCAATATACAGTACAGTATGCAAGAGATGAGACCATGAGGCTCTAGTTCCATTCAGTGCAAAAGACAAACAATAAATATAAGAAGTTTTATTTATTATTCCTTGATTTATTTATTTTTTCTTGTTTGCAGCAAACAATTTTCCAACAATGTTATTATTCTATAAGCATTTTTGTGTGATCCTAAGACAGGACACCTACACTGCAGTTGTTAACATCATATCCAAGCTGCATGTGTCAAAGTCTGTCTGGCAGACTGTGGGAAGTGGGGAATGAGGACCCAGATGCAGGACTCTTAATGATGTGTGTTTATTTCCAGTGATGTAAACAGTTAACACAAAAAAACCCGTGCTCTCCCCTGATTCCCGTGCCGTGTCTTCTTCCCAATTGCTTCGTGCTCTCCAATTCCGTGTGTCTGCACTCCCAGTGCTTGCTGCTCTCGGGCTTCCCATGCTCCTCCTGGGGGGAAACAATAGACAGCCGTCAAGACACACAACCCCTGCGGGTATACACTAACTTAGACTTTGCTCTCAAGACACTGACATGGAGTCTCACTCAATCATCCCACACTGGTGGGAGCTCCATCACACTCTTAAATAGCTTCCCCAAGGAGCCTGATCAGCGGCAGGTGCGTGGTATGGTCTTCAGGTGTGGCCAGCCCCCTAGCAGGGCCACACCCACCAGGCCTGCAGGTGCCTGTCACCCAACCTACAGGAAACAGCCGCACCCACACACACACACACACACACACACACCTGCCTATACCTTCCACGTGGAAACAGAACAGCAGCACAGAGCAGCTAAAACACATATTATAATAATAATCATAATAAGAGTCCACACCGCTCATGGACCCTGGGTCCCTCAGACCCAGGTCCCTGACAGCAGTAGACAAATCCTGTGTTTGAATTCTGTTTTTATATTCAGTCTTTACTGTCTCATCCTTAAACAAATATGAGTCTGCAGCTGAGATAATACAAAATAAAACTCACAGGATCAGGTTTGCAGGTTTCCCTCTGACTACTCCCCTCCTGCTGCACCTGCACCAGCTGACTAACACTTATAAAATCATATAGCAGAGCAGATTAATTTACATTATTTTAAACTTTTTTAAAATCATTGAAATCCCAGTTATATCATAGTTTGCTATTTTTTAAATTTATTTACCATGAGTCGATTTACAATCAATTCTAAATATAAAAGGGTGGATACAGTGACTACATTGCAGTTTTTATTATCAATATCTAAAAAAAACTGTGGACAGTAATGATCTGTTATGATCAGTCACACTGAAAACACAGTTTTATATTTGACTGTAACTGACCGTGAGGTTAGTTTCATAATCATTAACATGCTAATTGTCATGACCAGCGGTCAGTGATCAGTGGACCTTGATTATGTCAAATAACATTTAATGAGTTACAGTGTTTGAAATTCAAGGTCTGAACCAATAGTACATAATAGGACATCCATGTAGTTGTAAAAGCACGATAATATATTAAGTAATCCAAGGTATTCAGAATACTTTACTCTCATTGAGTAATGTAATGGAATACATTACAAAATACATTTGGGGCATGTATTATGTAATCTGTAGTGGAATACATTTTAAAAGTAACCGTCCCAACACTGCCCACACATACCAATCATACGAACCACATCAGAAAGTGTGATGTGAAACTGTTCTTGGTCCACTGCCTGTTACCAGAAATTTGCACAATTCAAAACTTAAAAAGCAAAAACACAAACAAAAAAATCTGTATGATTCCATTTTGACTCTTTTCAGTTTTACAGCAGACAAAAATATACTTCAGGACTTGTCAATTTTTATTTGTATTGCCTTTTCCTTTTTTATTTCAGGTTCTCCAGATGTGAATGTCGCACCAAAGGTGAGTCTTAAGCTCTGTTAGCCTGCCCACTGTTGCTGCTCTTCGGTGTGTTGATTTGCAGCCTGTTTTTAGCCTGGCTCCCCCATTATTGTTGTTTCTGTGTTTGCAGTGTCATATCTGTTGACCTAAGAATATTTCCATGCTTCAAAGTATTAATTACTGTGGATGGAAATAATAGATGGAATAATGTTTTTATTGCAAAAGTGGTCATGAATTAGACCCAGTAATCAGGTCAAGTAACATGGAAAATAACTAACACTAAACTCTGATTTTTAGCTGAAAGTTTCAACTGAGCTCCTCGAGATGCTGAATGATTTAGATGATGGGGACTTTGACACCTTTAAGTGGCACCTCAAGTCTGAGCTGTGGAAAAACATCAAGCCCATCCAAGAGAACAAGCTTACGAAGGCAGAGCGGCATGCAATGGTGGATCTCATGGTGCAGAAGTATGAGATAAGTGGAGCTGTAGAAGTGATGGAGAGCGTTTTATTGAAGATCAGCAGGAATGACCTGGTGGAAAAGTTAAGACTCTTAACTATGGATGCATCAATCTGACATTTAGATCAGATATTGAACAAATCCTGAGTAGAAAATCTGGGTTTAATATTGGCAACAAAAGAAATTTACGCCCAGTTCAATTAAATTCCATTCAGGCTTTTATTGGACTCATGGTAAAACTGTGTGTAGACCAGTAAAGAGAGGTGCACTCAAACTGGGATGATGAAAGAAGAGAGTTAAAATATGATTAAAATTTACTTTAAAAATTTTTTTTTTTTTTTTTTTGCTGCAGGCTGTGTGAAGCTGCAGTTAAGTCCACATTCCATATTGTAACATTAATCTGACACGCTTCAGGTCTATGGGAAATATTTGACATATATGTAAGTATCATTGTGGAAATTTTCCATTTAATAAAGCCTGCAGACAAGCAGTGATCGGTAGCTAACATTCTTTCATCAAAACACAAAAACGGAAACCAAGCTTGGTGAGAGAATGCATCATCACGGGGCAGACGATCAGCCATGCTAGACGATCAGCCTAGCATGATGTTATTCCCCCCTTTTCATATATATATATTTTTTTAGGGTAAACAGTGTCTCAAGACAGACTGACACTTGAATTAGTCTGCACAGCAGATTTACTGAAAATAGCTTATTTGCATGCTAACTACTACACCAAGTCCTCAAATTGTAAAGAGTTGTAAAGTTGTAAAGAGTGCAGCTTGAAGCGTGCTGGTGACCCCCTGCTGTACTTGGAAAATTGATGAATTGGTTTTCTTTAAAATAGTGTTTAATTTAAAGTCAACCGGTGTGTGCGCACAGAACTGAGAAAATAGACACAGATGTTTTCACTGTGCAATGATCTCTTTGTAGAAAAGAGAAAAACTGGAGCACTCAAAACCCCATCATGTGCCTGGAAAACTCTTTCTCAGTCAGTCAGTTCAATGTAATTAGACTGTTTGATAAAGAAAGTAAATGACAGGCTACTGTGTGATTTTTTTTTCTCTTTACTGTTCACGGTGAGAATAGTGCATGCAAAAGATGTGCCATTACTAATAACAAGAATGTTCTGATAGTGAGCCGGCCTAGGTACAAACAATATACCTGTACGTCTTGATGCATGCTCAATCATCCAGGTAAGTAAATCTCCAAAAGTTGATTCTGTTCATCTGGACGTAGAGTTTTCACTAGGAGAAACGTTTCGTCACTCATCCAAGTGAGTCTCAGCTGACTGCAGGTTTCCCCAATCTTAGTACATTTGCATAATGACTGAAACCAGCCCACTGAAGGAACAATAGGCTGGGAGGTCAGTTCCTTCATCATAATTATGCAGATTTTCATGACCATTGAGCAACAACCATTGATCAAAGCCCACTGATCAATGGGCATGAGTACCATTCACAGACAGTAAGGAATGGCTGCAATCACAGCATTGTAAGATGGTGAAAGATGTACCCTTAGGCCCCCTCCTGGCCTGACGAGGTAGCTCTTCTGTGTCGTGCCATCCGCTTCGCCAAAGGTTGTTTGGTTTCCCCGATGTATAAATCCTGGCACTTAACAGCGTACACTATGTTACTCTGTGTCAGGGGACCCGATCCTTGGGGTAGACCAATTTTTGGCGCAGCGTGCTTTGGGGTTTAAAAGCCACAGAGACCCGGTGTTTAGAAAAAATTGCGTCTCAACTGTTCCGATACTCCTGACACATATGGGATCACTACAGGTTTTCACTTAGGCAGCGGTTTTCCTTCTCTCCTGGATCGGCTGGAGCTTTCTTTAAGCGCCTTCCCAGCTTTAACAAATGTCCAGCTGAGATAATCACATTTACTCAGGGCCTTCTTGATGTGATGTCCTTCTGCTTCCCTGGCCGCTGTGTCTGTGAGGATGTGTGTTCACTCTGATCAGTGGTTGATGATCAGTAGCGCTGGTTTCACTCATTGTGCAAATGTACTGTTTATAAGACTGCGGAAACCTGCAGTCAGCTGAGACTGAAGAAGTCACTTGGATGAGTGACGAAACGTTTCTCCCACTGAAAACGCTACAAAGATGAACAAAATCAACTTTTGGAAATATATCTGTACATTCTGTAATAGATAACACAAAGATGGGATGTAGGGTCTGTAGGCTGTGTGTTCTCCCTCTGCAGATTAGAGGTGACACAACCCAGATTAAAGAGACATACCTGCATATTAATCCAGACCATCCATCTCCCTCTCTGTTCTATATACTTCTCTGTCTAGCTATCACTTTATCCTTTTCTCTATATTTCTTCCTCACTTTTCTCTCACTTATTAACTAATCTTTGTGAACATATATTGTGTAATAAATAGAAACATATTCCTTCTCTTAGAGTAAGATTTTTCTCTGTCTCTGATTCGTACCTTTGTGAAACATATCAGCATCTTAATTTTTTACATATCATTTAGAGGAAGAAAAGGAGAAGCTAGCTTGAATACAAGAATATACGAATTTACGTAAAAACAGCACAGAAATGATAAGTGACAAAAAAGGCTGACATCCTAGAATAACATCTACTTCCTTGTGGTGCCTGCTGGGTTTTTTCCTGCTGCCTAACAGCGTAAACCAGAGACAAACCAGAGAAACTGTTACAGCCCTGTTGAATCTGCTGTGTGTCCTGCTGCTCTTTCTAACTCACTCAGATAATACTTCTCCTGACTCCACTCAGCAATCAGCACTGAGGGCAAAGCTGGTGAGTTCTTTGGAATATTCTGCTGATTTATCTATCTATTTATTTATTTATTTTTATTTAATGACATCTGATGGAGCATGTCTCCAACATAGAGTAGCTGCACAGAGAGTTTAGAGCAGTTCTTGTTTTCTTGTCTGTAGTTTTTCATCAACGAAAGCAAATAAAATGTATATTTGTAGAAAGAAACAATAGTGGCACTAACACACATAATAAAACATGAATCAAAAATGTCAAATAATTGTATTTATTTATATCCATTTTGAAAAAAATAGAAAAGTCTTGGAATGTGTATATATTTTTCTTCTCTATTTTAACTAACCCCAAAGTCATTTTTATGTGATTCTTGTTTTCAGTGGGCTTAATAACAAAGCTGATATGTTTGAAGTTTTTAAAACATATTTTAAAGGTGTCAAAATTGTTGATCATGAGCAGAAATTTTGCTGAAACAGTTCAGAACTAATTCTACATTGAAATATGTGAATTTATCCTTGAAGTGAACAGGTCAGGATATTTCCTAAAGCTGAAAAAAAAGAGGCAGCCTGAAACGCTAACTGGTAAGACAACAGGAAGTAGTTATTTAAAGGTAATGCACAGTGAATGTGTCATCTCAGATACTTCTCTGGGTGATTCCATCATGCTACTTCACTGGACATGGCACTGCAAAGAAATCTGAGTTTCAAGTGGATCAGTTCCCTTATTTTGCTGATCTTCTTGCTTTCCTTTCTTGTTAAAGTTTTACGTCTCTTTCCTGTCACGATCTGCAATAACAGATCACATGGAAGTTGTGGTGTGTAGACCCAAAAGCAGAAGGACAAGGTGGAACTGAGCTGTAAGGAAATGCGAGTGTTTATTGTGGCTAAAAACAAAAACATAAGGCAAATGAAGGAAATAACCAGGGGGGAAACTAACATAAAACTCAAACCAGGAAAACTAAGTACATGAAAGCTGGAATGCCTGGAACAGAGAGCAGGGAATGTAACACGCAGACTAAGACATACTTGACTCTGTCATAATCGTCTTTTTGCTGTAAATGCTGATTGAATGATGCATTACAGGAAGTCTGGGTCTGAGTGGGCAGCTATAGCTTTACAGCACAACCACAACTGTTTCTCTGTGCAGCGTTTACAGAAATACTGCTGCTTTGCATTTTTGTTCTGTCTTTTTTTTGCCTTGTTTTGTCTTCTTTCGTGATCTGTCTGTAACACTCTGGTTTAAGTTTTTTAAAAAAGCATTTGAGCCCTAAGTGGAACATATGGAAGACTGATAATGTGCATTTAATGCATCTAATTATTCAATTGGAGCAGTGGTGTCTAACTCAGTATAGGGCTGTGAAGTTATCTGCTCTAAACTGAGGATGTAATTTATTTGTTTTTTAGTACATTTGGTTTCTGAATGTTTCATTTGTAGACTCTCTTCTGTGTTACACACTGGAAGGAGCCTTTTTTCTAGCTACAGATCACCTGTGTGTCTGCAGCAGGGTAAAGCACAGAGGGTGTGTTTGATTTGTTTTGTTTGTTTTGGATACTTTATTAACTTGTTTATTTTATATGGCTAAAGTAGAGGTAACGGGGTGCCTTGGTGGTGAGACTTTCTGTGTGTTGTGGTTATTTATTTATTACATTTATTAAATAATATTTATTTTTGTTTATTTATTTTTATGGATTTTTAAATAGCTGTCAATAAATTGATTCTGTCTCAAGTATAATGGACCTAAGAGTCTTCTTGATGATCAGCATAGTTTCAAACTAAATATCCTCTGGGTGAAATTCCCAGGGTGGCTTTGAGTTTTCCCTATGATTGTAAAAGCTTTTGAGCTCTCTGTTGTCACATTCTAGCATATGCGTGTGACATCACTGGTTCCTTGCTTTCTTCCTCATTATTCTCACCTCCTTTTCCCTCCTTTAATATAATGTTGCTCCATTGTTCAAACTGTCCAGCTGTTCTGTCCACTCTCCTGCCACCAATTAGATGGCATGTCCTGTTCAAACTACTGATTAGACAACTTGAAGGTTTTATTCATGTTTGTTTGAAAAGCAAACTCTTGTTACTTTGTTCTTCTCACTGCAGCGTTTCAGCTTCCTCTGCCTCACACTGCTGTCTGACTGCATTCAGCTGACAGTGAAATGAAGCAGAAAAGAAGCTGCTGATATTTGGACAGCACACATGATGGAAAGGAGGATTTCAGTTGATGTGCACATGAATGATTTGTGTTTCCTCTGCAGGTGAAGGTAGAAAGTGTGTGTGAGCTGATGTGGATGTGAAGTTGGCAGCATGGGTCAGTGTGTGGGAAGACAGCAAGCTTTGAGGTGAGATGAGCATCTCTAACTGTGCATGACTCTTCTCCATGTCACAGCTCAGCACTCACTGCTGAGCTTTTCTCTGAACTTTGAGTGTTTAAAGAGCATGGATCTGTTTGTCTGCTGTGGACAGTTTTATTAACAGCAGAGTCTCAGATCAGGCTGTTTATCCTCCAGTTATAAATGTGATTCAAGCACATTTTTACTGAGTCTGTTTATTGTAATCTATTAGTGTGTTGCCTCTTTTCCCTCTTCTTAGCACAGCTTTGGGTCCTTCACATGGGGCGAGCTTGTTGACTCATCATTTATCATCCAGATCAGTTTTTAATGTTTGCAGTAGTGAGTGATTCACACTGTGACTCTGTGGTGTAGTGGGTAACACAGTCTATGCAGTTCAATTTCACCCAGAGACACATCCAGTTAAACTTTACAAACTGCTGCAGCAGAAAAATCTGAACTCTAATAGCTGAGTTGAAGGAAGTGCAGGAGAAGAAGACACAACATTTGTAATACTGACTTTAAACAAAGACATTTGTCTGGCACAGAGTGAGTCACTCTCAGTATTTAATCTGATTATCGTTGTATTTTAGAGGAAAGACTGACATTAGGAGGTTTATGATATGAAGACAGGTAATGTTGTTGGTGACTCAGTGTTTGTGAATAAATCCTCCATCATGTTTAATATCAGCTCAGCTCTTTTCCACACACATTTCTATGTTCATATGTGAAGCGGTGTGTGTTGGAGTGTTTCCACAAACACAGCAGTCAGAGTGTAAAGAATGGATGTTGTAGGAGGTGTTTCTGTAGTGAAGAGGCTGAGTGTCTGTAGGACTCCAGCTGCTCCAGCTGCTCCAGCAGGTCTCCTTTGTGCTTTGTTTCAAACACAGTGTAGGGAGGAGCTTCCACGCAGGTGTTTCAGGTGTTGCTGGATGGAGGAACGAGGATATTATTGTCATTGCATATACAGACTAAAATGTGATCTAGTCTGCATGTTCAATTGTAATGAGCAGTGATGTCAAATGTAGCAGTTTTACTTTGTTGTAAAGATTTTATATTGTGTTTATTTTTACCAGGTGAGGCTGAACCAGAGATCTAATAAGCCAATCACTTGGCAAAAGTAAACAGTACACTGTTTACTCCTGTTTGTCTGTATTTCTGTAGTTTCTTCTTTCAGTGTCAAACAAGCTTTCTGGTTAGGATTGGATGGCAGTGGTTAATGTTTTATCTCAGCCATGATGTTGAATGGCTCAAAAAACATAAGCAGCACTACAGGGAGTCATTAAGTCTGTGATCTTAATAGACCTTTATTTTGTGTGTTTCTTCTTGATGATATCTGTTTAAGAGCTCTGACTACAGAGAGCTCAGAGATTTCCACTGTTCACATACTGAAGCAGGAGTTGCCCAGCCATGAAGAGAGGGGTAAGAGGATACGCGCATACACCTTAATTAAAATGCATGATGCATAACGCATTAATAATATATAATATTGAACAATGTATACAATGTAAAGATAAATAGGAATTAAACTGCTACTTAAAAGCTTATTATCAAAATCTACAAACTCCATCTTTCTAACTCTGCAACTTTGCTGACAGTGATGCAGATGTCAGACTGTCAAGTTTTTTTTTCACTTGAAACATTTACTATATGTTACTGTAACAATCACAACAAAAAGAAACTTCTCTATCTGATACGTCACTTGCTGTGTCGTAATCGGTCATAAAATGTTTTCTTTCCGTTTCAAAAACTCAGAGTTCTTAATCTCAGTTTCTTTAAGCTCATTTTGTTGAATATTCTTCCTAGCGTATAACCAAGTGACAACAAATCTTAAATAATTTTATTTTTGTGTTTAATGCTGTTGTCAGTCACAGTGTTTTGGATAACACATTAAATACACATTATCAGAAATGATGTCCTAACAATCATACGAACTTCATCACACTAAAAGTGTCCTTGGTGCAATGCCTGTTACCAGATATTAGTACAATTAAAAAGTAAAAAAAAAAAAAAAATCAGATGTAAGATTCCGTTTTGACTCTTTTCAGTTTTATAGAAGACAGCTACTTGTTAATGTTTCTTTTTCTTTTCTTTCCTTTTCCATGGTTTCTTCCAGGTTCTCCGGAGGTGAATGTCACACCAAAGGTAAGGTTGTTTTCAGTTTGGAGTGTATTGTCAGTGTCTGAGCCTGTTCTAGTTAAGCTTCTGGTACGAACTTTGCCTCACTAAAAAAGAAATCTATCATACCACTGGTCCCGGAAGCCCAGGCCTTCTACACCTCCAACTTAGTAATCCCGTGTGGGAATCTTCGAGCTGCTTTAGCCTGCCTTCTGTCGCTGCTGTTGATTTGCAGCCTGTTCTTATCCTGGCTCCCCCTGTTCATGTTGTTTCTAAGGAGTGTCATATCTGTTCCCTAAGAATATTTCCCTGCTCCGAAATATAAATTATTGCAAATGGAATTAATACATACAATAATATTATTATTACATTGGTGGTCATGAATAAAATGAATTAATCAGGTCAAGACTGCAGAACAGTGGGAAAGCTAATCAGTGGCAAGGACGAGTCGAGGAGCTGGACTCCTGCAGCAATGAGCGGCCAGGATGAGTGACATGCTTCCTCCTTGCTCTATACTGGAGATTAGGAAAAGGCCAACACAGATCAATTACAAATAACATCTTTTTGTGGATGATTGGATGAAGTCCCTTCTGAACTGTTACAAAGTTACATCAACATAATATTGCCTAAATATAATTATAGTAAAGTAACATGGAAAATAATTTGAAAATGAAATGCTTCACTAACACTAAACTCTGATTTTTAGCTGAAAGTTTCAACTGAGCTCCTCGAGATCCTGAATGATTTAGATGATGTGGACTTTGACACCTTTAAGTGGCACCTCAAGTCTGAATCGAAGAAAAACATCAAGCCCATCCAACAGAGCAGGCTGACGAAGGCAGAGCGGCATGCAATGGTGGATCTCATGGTGAAGAAGTATGAGATAAGTGGAGCTGTAGAAGTGATGGAGAGCGTTTTAATGAAGATCAGCAGGAATGACCTGGTGGAAAAGTTGAGACTCTTAACTGAGGATGCATAAATCTGACATTTAGATCAGATATCGACCAAATCCTGAGTAGAACATCTGAATTTAATCTTGGTAACAAAACAAATTTAAGACCAGTCCATTCAGTTAAATCCCATTCAGGCATTTATTGGACAGATGGTAAGATAATGTGTTCTGGCTCTTAATTTTGCTTAATTTTTACTGTGTGCAGAGAGAGGTGCACTCAGTGACATCTGCCTGTCAAATTTGCTTTGTTTTGTTTGTGTGCGCAGTGCTGAGAAAATAGTCACAGTACTGTGTCCCTGTAATTAACACAGATGAATAAACCCCATCATGTGCCCGCAAAACTCTCTCAGTCAGTTCAATTTATTAAAGAAGCCAAATGAGAGGCTAATGTGTATTTTTATTTTAAATGAGAGATCTCATTTATGTAATCACACACTGAAACATAAACCTGCCTCACCACTGCTGCTTTCAATAGATCACATTCTTGAAGAAACAGGAATATTGGACAAATTAGCAGCTATCTTTAAAAAATAGATAGGACCCGTTTTAGCCAGTAACCAGGTTTCTGTAAGATCAAATTAATCAATATCTTGATCAACTATTAAATCATGTACTAAGAGGCTTTGAAGAGTGAGACGTTTTGTTGAAGAATCCACATTTAACTGTTTCTTTTGTCTTTGATTCAGTTGAGGATACCTCAGTAAAAATTCTTTCTTTGTAATTTTTTTTTGCTGAAATTATTTTTTACTGACCTCTGATGTAGCCAGGTGTCATTACTGGTGAATTATTATTTTACTAAATCTATGTTTATCTTTAGCCAGCCGTTTCAGAATTTATTTAATGTCAGCTTCTCTGGTCCCTGGAAGACAATGGACAATAGCTGATGTATTGTCTTGCTTTCCATTTTCTCAGAATAGAGTCGCCAATAACCAGAGTTTGTTTCTTCCTCGCAGATGTTTCACCAACTGGGAAAAAGCTCTTTGAAACGTGAACAGACTGGTAGTGTGTCAGCACAGAGGCTTCTATTTAGGGCTACACTGCACCCATATCCTCATCCTCACCCAGCCAGCCTGAGTTCCTGGATGCTCAGGAATCTCTACTGGGGACTAGTTAATGTTAACTAAGCTACCTTTGCTTACAGTGACTACAGGATATTGACTACATACTGGATTTTCGAGGGTGGGGAACTAGGTCTCTAATTCACTTAGTCTTTCCTCCACAGCTACAAACAGCCTACATTTATTACAAGTATATTAATTATTAAAGGAGGCCTAAGTACACCCTCTGTTGTGATAACAATTTGGCGTAAAATGCTTGTAAATTCAGTAGAAATCTAGTAATAGAAGTCATAAAGTCCATGCTTGTGGTAGTATTAATAGCAGTAGTAGCAGGATCGTGAGTAGTTGTAGGTAGTCCAAAGACATGCAATTAGTGGGGTTAGGTTAATTGGTGCCATAGGTGTGAATGTAAATGCAAACAGCTGTCTGTCTCGCTGGCTACGTCCACACTAATGCATTTTTGTTTGAAAACGCGTCGTTTTCTCTCCATTTTGGCCTCCTGTCCACACTGAGACGGCGTTTTCGCTCAAGGAAAACGCAGCGTTTTTAAAACGCTCTCGAAAACGCATACATTTGAAAACGGTGCTTTCGCGTCGCAGTGTGGACCGTGAAAACTGAGACTTTCTAAAATGATGACGCATGTTAGTCATATGATGCAGTCATGTGACCAATTAAACTAAGATAGTGGACGGCATTATACAGCAGTTGTTTTGTTTGCTCTCAGTTTTGACAGCCCTATTAAAGATTAATATCAGTCTGTACATGCTCCAGATAGCTTTTCTTCAAATTCTTTAACTCTCAGTCGCTTTTGCAACTTTGTACTTTTGTGTTACTCGCAGCAACAACTCCACCTCATTGTTAGTCCATTTAAAAAACTTGGTGCTTTTTCTCAACATTTTGCCGCAACGTTTCAAAAAGCCAGAAAGTCAGAAATGAGGCAGGTCGAATCTTCTTGTGTTTCACGCATGCGCAGTACTGGAACGTAAACGTTTTCGGCCGTTTCAATGTGGACGCACAACTCTGTAAAACTCCGCTAGTGTGGACGGGGAGCGTTTTCAGACAAAAACGCTGTTTTCAAATTTATCCGGGCTAGTGTGAACGTAGCCTCTGTGTTAGCCCTGCTTGCCCCATCCCTAAGCCTATGGTAGGATTTATGGCAGCACTATGAGACCGAACTGGATATAAAAATAATGATGTTTTTTCTTGTTTCCATTGTTTATGCCATGACTTATATCCTGAAAAAAATATGTGTATTATGTAAAACTAAAGTCAGCAAAGGGAAGTGATTTAATGTGGTCATCATGTACAGCTTACAAGGAAAACACGACTACTCAGAAAGAGCTGTTTTTTCATTATTTGTCATCATCACTATGGAGCATCCATTGTTCTCAATAACTAGAATAGTAGAAGTACCATTAATAAAACAAACAGAGCGGTAGACTAATTATAGATTAGTAAACTTTCTAAAAGTGCTGATTCTTGTTTGTGTTTGTGGAAAGACTTTTACTTTCTTGCAAGAATTCTATGGAATAACTGTAAAAAAAAAAATAACACAGGAAAAGGTAATTGATTTCATATGGTAATCGTACACTATGTTCCACACATACTCCAAATGATGTCACTAAAATTTTGTTGTCATCATTTCCTGATCAAAGTGCCTGGATTTAACTTGTCTCCTCAGGTCCTCTTTTAAAGGCCAATTCACATATAAAATGATCCCTTCAAGGCCCATCACTCTGGATCTGCTGGTTTTTACAGTGCAGCTGAACACAAAGTCATTAATATTCCAGATACTGATGATCACTACACATGTGTACAAATAAGTTGATTATGTACTGCAGAAGGGGCAACATGGTGGGTAGCACTGAGTGGTTAGGTCCTGGGTTTGAATCCACCATCTGGCTGTCGCCTTTCTGTGTGGAGTTTGCGTGTCCTCTGCAGGTCCTCTGGCTTCCTCCCACAGTCCAAAGACATGTGTGGTTTGATTAACTGGTTATAAATTGAATGGTTGTCTGTCTCTCTGTGTTAGCCCTGCGACAGACTGGCGACCTGTCCAGGGTGTACCCTGACTAGCAGACCTAGAAGTACGTTGGGTCTGTAGTGTCAGTACTACCAAATGGTGTAGTTTGTGTTTTGGCAGAGTTATAGTACTAGAAAATGTGCCACCTCATTGAAGTTATTATCTACTTTGATTTGTTTTACTTAATATGGGTATGAATGTGTTTCTGCAGTAACAGCTTGGAGACAAGAGGTGGAGCCACTTGATCAGCTGGGACATGATGAACTGACGATCAGCTTTGGCTCTCATGTTTTAAGTCTGTGTTATTGCTGTTGTTACTTATCAAATCACATATACTACTAGTACTACTTTGTTAGCATTAGAGTCAGTATTAGAGACAGTTTGTCCTCTTCTGAAGTTATTTATGATGCTATCACAGCTTTTGATAGATATTGATGTACAACAATGTTGCTGTTGAAGTGTTGTTTTACTATTTTGGTACCATCGTCAAAAATCAGTCAGTAAGAGCTGAAAATCTGTTATGTTAACCAAAACTGCAGAGGTTAGGGCAGAGGTGTGAAAAGCTGGTATTTATGGTGTTTTGTGCAACATTACAACAGCCAAACTGACTGTGTGAAACAGGAAGTGTAGAGCAATTCTTAGTCAATCACATCAGAGGTGAGCTGCTTTCAGACGACTCCGTCTTGTTGTGGATGCTGAAGCTGATCATGGTTCTCCTGTGGATGATCCTGTTGGTGCTTCTGCTCTGTGCAGAGGCCGAGAACATGACTCTAACTCTAACCTGCTGTTATGGCAGTTCAGGCAAACACTGGTACAGTCAGTTCAGATGATGCATCAGGTGCAATGTGTCACTTACAGATTCTATGTTCTGCTTCTTGATTTTGAAGCCAACATTTAATTCTGAGAAACAAGGACTGATTGGATTGACTGAAGGACATTTTTTATGCTGTGCATATGTTCTGCCTCATCTCATATAAGCACCCAGCTTCTTTTACTAAAAGAAAAAAAATTTCTATGTTGCAATGTGTAAAAATAAAGCAGGAAATAAAGTACTTTATTTTCAGGTGGTAACAATGCTCAGTAGGACCTCACTTAAATAATTTTACTGAAGCTAAAATGATGACAAAGCTGTAGGAATGAACTCTAATCTATAAAAGCACCGTTATGCACAAACACATGTGGAAGAAGACGTTCTTATGAACTCAGAGCCTCCAAGCCCAGCAACAAACATGCTGAGATTGAACTTTCTTTCCTTTGATTGTTTTAGCGTTCCAGTATGTTGGAGCTCCCTGCTGCAGGTCCACCTGAGTCAGAGTGACATGGAGACATTTATGGTCTGATCAGCCTATGAATGACTGGCTGTTTAAACCAAACAGGAGAGTGCTGCATCTGAAAGCTGAGGCCTTAAAACAGTTAACTGTCTTGCATTTGTATGAAGCTGTGTGGGTGATAATTGATTTTTAAGCAAAAGAGTTAAGTCCGTATTTTAAAATATATTTCAATCACTGCTCCCACTTGGCTGATGGTTTTCAGTAGGAAAATCATCATTGTTGGGTGCAGCTGAGTGTGAGGTGACTGGCATGGTGATCGTGTCATGATTCTCAAGTGGAAACGTGTGGAGTACCCAATTCTAACTGGGTAAAAGGTGCTGTTTCAAGTAGAGTATTAGAGATATCGGAGCAGAAACTTATCGGACAGACTGGTGCAGCATGTGAACTGGGGCTCTGTGCCACTCTGTGGTGCTGAAGAGAGAGCTGTGCTTACCATTGGAAAGAAAATGGGCCCAGACCTGGAAGTTGCAGCTGGACTGGACATCTGTCTTAAGGGGAGCTAGCTTAACTACCACTCAGTAAATGTGTTGTTTCTCTAGTTTTGTGGTTGTGTCCTGTTGACAAATGCTGGGACAAAGCTGAGGAAGACAGCATTTTGTTTTTTATCATTTAGGATGAGTTTATTAATGGTTTGCGGCTGTTGGTTTACCTGCTCAGGTTCATTTGAACAATTTCTCACGCAGGCATAAATAAAGTAAAATGACCTCACTTCTATTTCTTCTATTGTTACAGACTGAACAACTGAAGGAAGCAGTATGAAGCTGTTAGAATCTGTTTAAATTTAACCTTTAAAGCCGGTCGGAGCGGGCACGCTCCGTTTTGCACAACCATTTTTAAATCCCGGTAGCACTGTAACCACGTAAGCTAGCGCAAAAATTTTTTTTGCATATGAAACCGAAGGAGTTGTACTTACATTTTATGCCATCAGCTTGTCCTAGGTCACGGTTTCCTTCCACATATAGCTTTGCAAAAACTGCATAAAAAGCACTTGCAGCAACAAAAACATAATATTCCAGAAACACGCTTTGACAATCTGATCAGCTGTTCGTAACACTTCCTACGTCCATCAGCGCGAACTATCGCATGTCCGCCATGACCTGACCTAAACCGGAAGTGACGTTATTTTGCGGAAATGTAGTTTTTTACCATCAGGGCCTTATGAGGCTATACTGGTGTTTTTAAAAGTTATCTTTGACTTTATGACTTTCTGTATCGTTTCTGGGATGCTTAGAACTCAAATTGCACTGCTGGAAATAGTTTATTTTGATGCATATGCTGCTTTTTTCCAAATTTGCATCATAATATTTATTTTCGTTTTTCCTGCAGTATATAAAAATTGGTGTATTTCAAAAATAAAACTATGAGACACTCAAAATAAATTTCCTGTGGTGGGAAACTATTTTGTGCAACTTTTTTGTATTTACAGTTTTGAGGGATAAGCCTCTTATGTTTCTCTAACTAGAAATATATGTTAAAAAACAAAAACGATTTTCAATTTTTTGGTAGTTTATTGCACTTGTTTGCAATTTATGTAGTTACTATGCACTTAATGCATACATATTGTTAAAATCTGGGCTATAATGGTTGTATTGATGTATATCAACTTGAAATGCTCCCAAAAATGGCACTACAGCATGTAAAAATATAATATAAGCTCTGGCGGACTTGGTTCTATGGTAGGTCTTAAAGGGTTAAAGTCCCTATTAACCCACATGCCACAGTACTGCCTTGAAGTGGTAAAGTTTTAGTTCCCGTGCGACATTAAGGGGATTTGTGGGTTTTGTTTTTAGGTTTTTTTTGTTTGTTTTTTCAGACGTCACACTGACTGAAGTCACCATGTAAAGTAGGAAGTGTAGAGCACTTCTGTGTCAGAGTCCATCAGAGCTGAGCTGCTTTCAGACGACTCCGTCTTGTTGTGGATGCTGAAGCTGATCATGGTTCTCCTGTGGATGATCCTGTTGGTGCTTCTGCTCTGTGCAGAGGCCGAGAATGTGAGAGAGGTCAGAGGAGAGCTGGGGACCAATGTCACTCTAACCTGCTCCAATCAGACAGCAGACACACACTGGTACATGGAGATCTACAGTCAGTTCAGAGCATGTATCGGCCGCAGTTTTTCCTCAGCAGGCTCTACCTACTGCTCTCCTGGTTTTGAAACCAAATTTTCAGTCCTGGGAAACAAACTGATAATTAAAAACTTGACAGCAGAGGACTGCAGGCTTTACTTCTGTGGCATCGAGAGAGGAGGCAGCATTCATTTTGTTGAATCTTTCCACCTTGTCTCAAGTAAGTAGCCAAGTTTTTTATTTTTATTTTTTTGCTTTTGCTGTAAAACATATGAACATATGATTAACAAGTGATTAGTTAGTTCTCAGGCTTTATGACGTATTTGCAGAAAAGCACATTTTGAGCAGGCTAACATGATTTCTCTTTTCTGTTTTTCATGTTTTAACTTATCTATGACCACATTCTTTATTTTTGCATTCACTTTGTTCTCAAGTCTGACCTTCATAGTCATTAGTATTAGTAAGTGTGAGAATGAATGCAAAGGAAATGAGATCATGTTTTTTTCACATTCAAACTTCCCACCATGTTTTTTTTGACTCAGTCAAACTGTCCTCTCTGAAGGTCCAGCGTGGTGGGTTTCAACATGTCCTGAGATACTGTAAAAGAAAACTTTGGCAGTTAGAACCTAACAAGTAATAACTCAACTTGTGAGCTTGATACATTTTTCTTTTTTCTTTTATTTTGCACTTACTCTGGGTACAAAAAAGTTACTTGCAGCTTCAAGGATGGATTTCATAAGGCAAACGGCTGCACCTATTCTGATTTGCTTGATTTCTTGAGTGAAAGCAATCCCTTCTTTGGATAAAAATTATAAAAATAAATAAATAATTAACACGAAAAAACCCAGCAGAGTTTTGTTATAGTGGTTAGCAATAAGATGGTGTATTGATACAGGTAACTAGATGGGTTTTTTGTTGTTGTTGTTTAAAGAAATAAGAGTTTTCTATCATGGCTGTATGCTACCTTATATCTCTGATATATGGAAAGTATGTTTTTCAATGAAAATTTATAGACGGTGGGCGTGTTTCAAGTTGCTGATTTGTAACTATAACATGTTCTCAGTTGATCTTTTTACCTCTTTGTTTCCAGATGTCATTGTTCCTCCCAACGACCCACAGAACGACTGCTATAAGAGTCGCCTCATCATCATCTGTGTCTCAGTGGCTGCCTTTATCATTCTGATAATCAGTGAGTGTGTCACTGTAGATAAATTTAGCACATTTTCTAACTTCAGATCAGAGTATCTAATGTTTGAATAGATGTTTCTGGCAGCACATATTAGAAGTGTTGGTCGAACTTCAGTCCATATTTATTTGAATAATTTTGCACTGTGACCAATCACTCTTACAAGTGAGGAAGCAGCTTTATACTGTCAGCGACTGCACAGAAATCAGTGTATTATAAGCATATGTCTGGATCTGTACATCTGGATAAACAAGATGAAGTGACTCACTGCTCTGTTGGCAGGTTTTGTCGTCATATTGCTGTGCTTGAAGAGGAGCAAATACTACGACCGATGCTTCAGGTCACATCTGTGACGCTACAGAGCTACTGCGGGCTGTGCAGGTAAGCAAAAACTGTGATTGCTAGCAAAACTGATGCTGTGTGTGCTACATAAACCATAACTACTGACAGTACTGGTACTAGGATCACTCTCTATAATGGTTAAAAAATGCTATGACCAACATTAACAGGCAATAAGTTGTAATGACAAAATGGAAATATGCATGTGATGTCTTCTGAAATTAATAGAATCTAAAACAGCTTCGTTCATTTAAGATTCCTGGTCATTTATGTTTGCTGCTTCAGACCATCCAGGTGTGCATTATCACAGTTATACAGTTTTCCCAAGAGAGGACGTCCCAACAAATTCACCCCAGTCCAGCATGCAATAGTATCCTCCTCTGTCACACTGATCTTCTCTGAGAAGATCTTCTTTTACTCTTTTACTCTTTTACTGCTGGCAGCTCCATATTTAACATCATTTGTCCAAAATATCTACTACCCATCCTCTATGTGCGCCCAAAACATCTCAGCCTTGTCTCTATAACTTTTGATTTACCCCATTATTAATGTTTTCATGTGCATTTGGATGAGCTGCATCAGGGACAAACATAATCAAAGTAATGCGACATCACAGCCTCTCTAACTTTAGCTCCAAACCACTCAGCCTGAGCCGTCCCTCTGATATACTCATTTTCAGCCATTATCTCCCAACTGTACATCAGCAGGTCTCACTGTGGTTGGGTTAAAGTCATACAGAAATGGTTACTTCAAAATTATTGCTCCTAAAGTTGGTTCTGTGAGCTATTAAATCATGAATTATATTTAGTTTTTCACAGGACTCCTTCCAACTTCCAGTGGGCTCAGCAAACACTTTTCTGGTGGGTTTATGGCCTCAGGAGCTCCTTTCAGGTCTTCCTGAATGAAACATGATGCTCATTTAGGAAGTCATGTTCACATTAGTACAGAAAGAATGAAAAGCAGGGCATAATTTAGGGCCTTACTCAATTGTGAGGTATGGTTTCTTAAGGAACACCAGTGTTTTGGCACGAAAAACATGATGATCAAGTCAAATGAATGAGATGAACCAGTGTCAAAAAATTATCTTCAAAGCCAAAGTGAAGCAGCAAAAACCTCATTTTTCCTAATAAAGACTTGAGTCTGACTCTAAAAAAGACAGTTGCCCACAGACCTGCGTGTTAAAATGCTGAAAAACAGTTTTGATCTCTATATCTATTTTACTCCTTCAGAGTTGCTGCTAACGCTGCAAAGACGATCACTGTAACTATTAAAAGTACTCTAATAGTACTACTTGTACTACCCTGTACTGATTACTCATTTTCTGTTTCAGGGTAGGTGACCCTCTTCCAGCAAGACATCACGGGGTTTGATTCATTCATTTCATTTGTAGTGTGTAGTATCAGTACACAATATATTTCATGATTTGTTGTAACAGTATTAAAAAGTAATTTGTCTGCTTCCACTTTGTTTCACTGTGTAATAAAAATTACATTTATTACAATGTAACATTTGTTCTTTATTTTAATCCATATTTCTATTTCTAATCTATTTCTTAACCGTGGGAACATTTAAGAAGATCAGAAGACACCGTACAATTTAAACTGAGCCTTTTGTGTCATGTAGCAGCCAACTGTTACTTTAAACATGTCATTGTCATCTCTGGTACAATGATTTTGCTGTTAAAGTTGCTATTGTTCTCATTACTAGCATCACTACTGCAGCATTGTCATTAAATCATTGAGCTGCAGAAAACAGTTGAATATCTCTAATACTAAACCAAGCTACTGAGTTTAAGCAAGGCCGTCAAAGTAATTCTACTTCCTGAGCGCTTGCTCGTTTTTGTGGTTTTTAAAAAAGTCTGATGTCATATCAAGTGACCATCTGAAAAAGGAAGTGTAGAGCACTTCCCTCTTAGAATCACATCAGAGCTGAGCTGCTTTCAGACGACTCCGTCTTGTTGTGGATGCTGAAGCTGATCATGGTTCTCCTGTGGATGATCCTGTTGGTGGTTCTGCTCTGTGCAGAGGCCGAGAACGTGACCGAGGTCAGAGGAGAGCTGGGGACCAACGTCACTCTAAACTGGTCCAATCAGACATCAGACACATACTGGTACATGGAGATCTACAGTCAGTTCAGAGCATGTATCGGCCGTAGTTTTTCTTCAGCAGTCTCTACCTACTGCTCTCCTGGTTTTGAATCCAAATTTTCAATCCTGGGAAACAAACTCGTGATTAAAAACTTCACAGCAGAGGACTGCAGGCTTTACTTCTGTGGCATCAAGAGAGGAGGCAGCATTCATTTTGTGGAGACTTTCCACCTTTTATTAGGTAAGTACCCAAGTTTCAATTTACTTTATTGCTGTAAAACAAATGATTAGTTGGTGTTCAGGTCGCATGATGTATTTGTAGAAATGCACATTCGGAACTGTCTAACAGGAGTTTTTTACTGTTTCAACATGTTTAGGAAAGTTGTGACCACATCCTTGCAGTAATGTGGGATGTATGTGAATATTTGTTCTTAACCTCTAACAATACCATTGGGCTGTGGTGACAGTCTTTTAAGCCAATGTGCATGTGAGCATGGATAGTTTCAATAGTATTGTAGCAAGAGCTGTAGTCATATGGTTCCTGATTCAGAATAATTTGACTTTGATAACCATTCTGTTGAAAATTATGAAATTAATACAATGAGAAATGAGCTCAAGTGCTACATTGCTCCTCCCCCGCCCCCACAACCAATAGACAGCAGAAACTAAAAATTGGCCATACTTTCAAATGCCTTCAGTAAAAAAGCATCAGAAGAGCTATTCTGCTGAATACTGCTGTCGTCACAGATCTGCACGCAAAGTGTGCTTGACCATTGGTGTCTTGGTTCCATGGTAATACTAAACACAGATAAAAACCAGTCCTCTTTAGTCACATTAGGATGAGTGGCGAGGAACTCGCGTCCCATTTGCTTTGTGTCTGTACTTCATGTGTGAACAGTAGATCAGGGCACCAACACCAGAAGACATCTTGTGCATATCTAAATAAGAACGAGTTGTATACTTACAGTTGGTAGGCAGCTGACGTTCTTGTTCGTGTGTTAATTAAATATTTTCCTTTTCTCTACATTTAAGTTGCCTCAGCAATCAGAGTTAATTTAACTTGTTAGTACCTTAGTTTAGATCACTGCTTGTGTTTGGAGATGTGAATCTTCTGCACTGTTTTCAGAATAATTTGTCAACAAAATGCCCCGATTGGAAACTTTAATTATCATAACTGTAACTGTTCTAAAGAGATAAAACAGAATACTTTTTTTATTTTCCTTGTTTTCCATTAAATCTCTCCTTTGTTCCTCTTTCATCTTTCTCCAGATGCATCTACCAGCAACCCACTGAAGGACTGCATCATGACTCAGTTCATCCTCACGATATCCGTCTCAGTTGCCGCTGTCATCATTCTGATAATGGGTGAGTGTGACTGGAGATAAGTTTAGGAGATTTTAGTCTGAACTGTAAATACCGACATCCACTACTAGACAAGCCACACTATTCACCGATGAACACGACCCAAATTTATCTATCACAGAGTTCACTGGAGCTTTAAAAGCTGGTATTTAAAAAAAATAAATAAATAATAAAATGAAAAATAACTCACTGACATCTGTACTAAAGGAACAGTTAGGACACGAATACTTGAGCTCAGCTACACGCTCTGTCCTCATATCGTGACCTCTGGTTTGGTAATATTTGCACAGACTTTTTGAGAAGAGCATAACAGTGTTAGTCACATTTAACCTGAGGCTTGTCGCCCATGATTAATTCATTTCAGTGCTCTAATGTGTTTTATGTATTTTTAAACATGATTCTATCTTTTCAAACACACTAAAGTTTGATATTTTAAGTATTTTATGATTAACTTTGATCAAAAAGTTCTTTAATATCAGGAAAAAGAGCCTCTACAAGACCACCCACATCCTTCATTGACTGAATCACAATCATAACACAATTTTTGATCTTTCATTAATGTCTGTTGTTAATCGACTGATCTGTTGACCAGCAACCACTAGTAAATAGTAGAAATAACTACTAGATAGTTTTTGTACACTATTTTTCTTATTTATTTCTTTAATATTTTTTTTTCTAATATATCTCTAATTCAGGTTTTCTTGCTCAACCCTGATTGTCTGTGAATTTCCCCAGTGTGGGATTAGTAAGTTTATGTCTAACTTCTTGGCAAAGAGGAACATAGGAAAATGATGATGAGTCCATCATTTATAATTTGTGCTAATCCAAATCACTTAAAAAAGCATGTCAAGAACATTCACCTTAGTCAACAATGCCGATCTAATGGAGTTCTTGTAGTTTGTATTTTTGACGTGGGTTTTATTTTTATTTTGAGTTTTTGATTTCAAGTCAGTAAAGCTTCAGTTTGTTTGTTTTCTCTTATTTCAGTTTAGCTTTTCTTAGTTTCAGTTTTACTTTTAGTTCACTTAAGTATTGTGATATAGCAGACATTTATCATGGGGATTTTCAGAACTCAGAATAAACATTACAACCCAACCACTCTCTGAAAAGCCAGTTAGTCATGTAGACCCTGAGTCTCAGTGAAAAGATGACACAAACCTCTTCAGAGAGGATGTGTGGACAGAGATGTTCAAATTGACAAATAACCTGTATATTTTTATTTTATTTTAGTGTTTCAGGTATTTTCTTTTTCTTGCATGTCTTATTTGATTTATTTTGGGTTGTTTTTATTTTACTTGACTAAATCATTTTGGGAATGGCAGCAGTATTCAGACCAGATCACATTCTTACATTCATTATGAGACATCCTGTCCTGACTGTGAGTTTGAAGGTGGAGTGATTCGGTGATCTGTTGGCAGGTGGGGTTTTGATACTGCTGTGCTCGAGGAAGAACAAAAGTAGCAAACAGGTAGAAGAGCCTTCAGCTCACATCTACGAGAACGCAGAAACACTGTGGGCTATTCAGGTAAACAAACCTTCCACTGTTACTGACAGAACTGATACTGTGAGTTTTAATTTTCATTGCAAATATTTTTCTAGAAACTCCACAATCCTATATATCTGTATATTTGGTAGTTCAGTTGAGTAACGAATGGAGCGCTTTAGTATAGCATGTAATGTCGTAACACAGAAGAGGATATCACATTACAATGCTGTGTCACAATATAAAATAGCATCATACTATAACAATCATAGTGTATGTGAATAGGTTTGTACGTTGTCTGCTTCCCATGGACAGTGTGGGGGTTTGCTACTCTAGTCAATTTAAACTGTATGAAGTCTTCATGGCTTTGAGTTTGCTCCATGTCCACACAGTTAGATGTAGCTGGCACCATTCAACCACACTTCATACTATTGTCAGACTTAACACAGATAATAGTGCTGAAAATGTTAATTTTAAGCCTTCAACAAGGAACTTAACTAACCAACTGTAGAGATCACCGCATTACCTCTATGAACTACACTGTGAAGCACTTTTCTACTCTGAGCACCCACAATGCATTGAATCTGCTGAGCCACAGTCACCCCAACATCTCTAAAAACTGTTTTATGTTTGCATCTGGTGATGACACTGCTATTGGTACCTATGATATCAATACCACTGCTTAAAGTGCTAACACAATACTGCTTCTTCCCTATACTTATGTTGTGTTTCAGGGCAAGGTGATCCACCCCTACCGAGCAAGACATCACTGAACGAGTTCTTTCAGACGCTACAAGACTTCATTTGTTGTATTTCACTGAAAAACATACAAACATTTGTGCACGTTTCTTCTCTGCAGCAAATACATTAATTTTTTGCTAGTGCTGTAGAGCGTTAATCTCGTTAAAATGATGTTAACGCCATAACCGCGTTAACGCGACAAATCTGCATTAGCGAGTCAATGTGGATCGCCCCGTGCGTGGGGCTGCACAGCGTCAACGCATAGATTTGCCACGTCAGTGCGGTTATGGCGCTAACGTCATTTTAACGAGATTAACGCTGACAGCACTACATTTTGTATATTATCAGGCTTGTTGGAAGACATCTGTCCACTTGAGATGTAAAACTTTCCAATCATATGGAAAGTTGTACGTTTTAAAAGATAAACTATAAGCTGCTGTCAAACCCTGTCAAGATGGAATCTGAAGACAGACAATGATTCAAACTTGTGGGTTCATTTTGCAGTATTAGTACTAGGTGGAGGCAATAACAGTATTTATGATACTAACAGAAATTTTATAAAATACACTGAGGAGTAACAGTAGTAAAAGAAGTACAAACATAGTTAATGTCAACATCATAGGTAGTAGTTTTCGTTAAAGTTCTTGAAAATGGAGCAGTAATCTATTAATAGATGTAGTAAAGTCTACGTTTGTGGTAGAACTGATGCAGTAGTAATAACAGTAAGGATTATGGGTAGTTTTTGCAGGAATTTTATAGCGTTACTGTCAGACAGGATGGGGTTGGTGGGTAAAACGTTTCCTGACTTCTTCTTTTCTGCAAAGATTCTGGCAACGCCTGAAGAAAAAGTAGAAAAGAGGAAATAATTTGAAGTGCTAATTTTACAAACGTTTCCAGGGAAATATGGCTACTCCGCATGACTTCACCATTAAAATCCTACTGTCATCACTTCTTCTGCACACAACGATGTGGCTGAATTTAACTTTAAAGTCTTCACTCTCAGAAACAGCCAAATGTATTAGATGTGCTGAGTGTGTTGGGAGGTTCTTCAGAACCACTGAGGTATCTGACGTACCACATCTTTTGGTGTGCAGCTGATCACTTATGTAACAGATGGTCCCTACAGTCATGTGTAAAAACTAGATTTTTGCCTTGAATAAGAGTTTATAACTCTGTCAGGCTGGAGATGGAGGGCAGACCTTTCTTCTTATTTGACTGTTTCAGTATTGGCTTTTGTACCAGACGTTTTACAGTCATAGCAGTAACAGTAACTACTGTACTGTTTGTACTTCTGCTTTTGGTTTTCTCTTATTGTTAGCAATATAGATGGTAGCAGGATTTGTAATGATTATAGTAAATGTTGCAGTAACTTACTAATAGATGTAGAAAAGGCTGCCCTAGAAGTAGTAATACCCTTGGTTAAGGGTAGTTGTAGCACAGGACCTGTAAAACCATGCAAATAGTATAAAATGGAGTTTGTCTTTGACTCATTTGTCTGTTTCCACTTGTTTGTTTCACTGTGCAATTTAAAAAATGTAAATGGAGTCAAATGTTTTATACTTTTTACTTAATTTAATTTATATTTAACTATCTTTTTTTTATTTTCAAGCCACTTTCTTTTCAGTATCAGCTATGAGCTGTTGTTAAGGGAAGATTTACGATGTTCAGAAAATACATTATGATCCGAGCAGAATTTCATTTTTTTTTCATTTTCATTTTCTTTCAATTTGTATTTTAAGTTCAGTTTAATGTCATTTCTCTGTGATTTACCATCTCATCACTTACATTGCCTCTTACTAATAACATCTCTGATACATATATATATGATGCAGAGTAGTTTGCAAAGAAATCCTTAATAACGGAGAGCTCCTGTAATGCCTGATTTATTAAAACAAGTTAAACAGGTTCAGACTGCACCAGCGTCTCTGAGAAATTAACTGGCAGAATGAATGCACAAAGTTTAACCATTTTTCTGTAAATATTACCAGTTAGTCATGCAACCCTTTTAATTACATTTTTTAAATTGTATATATCAAGATTTATGCTTGAACTGCTGAGTTGTTGGTTTTTTTTTTAGATAAATGATGACAGGAAATCCAAATTACAAGCACCTGATTTCACAGAACGTGACGCGTTGCCTGAAATTAAACAGCATAGAAAATGTTTAAAGTGAGCTCAGGCTTAAACATCTGCAGCAGTAATATTAATCATATTAATATATTAATAATCCATGAAATCCATTTCATAATAATTCACAATATACAGCTACAGTTACATGTGTAGTGGGTTTTTCATAGTGTTTTTTTGTTATTTTTATTTAAAATAATCCTCTACCTTTTGACTGTCATGGATTTGCTGTGTAGCAGGAAGGATGTAGGACTCATAAATAAAGAGTGAACTAAAACACGCAGCTTTATATTGGCTGTAAATGACTCTTCACACATACAGGAAACAAAACCAAAAGCAAGGAACTACAAATATGAACTTGAATCAAAACACTATTAAACTTGGACACTAAGGAACTAAACTGGGAAACAGAGAGCTAGAAAACTACGAAGAGCACGGAGGAAAAAACACACAGCAAAGAGGATGTCCACGAGGGTTACAGACGTGACAACAAGCAGCGGAAGACTGAGGACTAAAATACACAGGCAGGCTAACGAGAGGATGGGGAACAGGAAGAACACATCGGGGACTAATCTGACGTGATGAGACAGGGGAAAAGCAAAACTCCAAAACACTGAACAAGCAAAGTAACACAGGAAGCATGACACATAGACGTGGACTTGACACTGAGACACAGAAACATGACAGACTCGGGAACAGCGGGAACATGAAGCACAGAGACAAGACCTGGGACACAGGAAAGACATGAAGACAAAACTAAGACTGGGCATATAACACAAAACTATAATACAAAACTCAAAGAGTATAACTAAACCCAAAAAACACAAACACTGGGCAGCCAGACCCAGTGCCCTGTCATTGACATTGTCTGCTAGTGGCAAATTTTAGGCTGATCACTGTAGAAGTGACAGATTTTACAGTTTGTCAGCCAAGGAAGGAGTGCAGCAAGCTTTCATGTTTCTCTTGCTTTCTTTCATGTAAAAGTTTGTTCCTCATTTCTTCTTTTACTTCCTATAAAGGTTATTGCATGCCACTGGTAGTACCAGAGGGTGCATGCTTGCGTTTCATGTTGCAGCAGTATTATGGTACTCTTTACATTACTTGAAGTGTCGGATCACATAACAATTGGACTTAATGTTACATTTTGAAATAAATACTATAGTTAAATGTATAGAAATGTGAGTTTTTCTCAGGACTGGATTGAGACAAAAAAATCGGACCACACATTTTGGTCTAGATTCCCCCCCAAAAGAGAGATATTTATTAAAACTCAGGCGGTGTGATTTTTTTTTTTTTTTACACCTTCCTCCATCTCTTCCCCCTGAACTTCTCCAAAGCAACGAGGGACAGCGATGGCTTGTTACTAGTTGTTAACCTTCACTGTGATGAGCTCTGAAACCTGAATAAAACTCAGTAAGCAGTTTTATAACTACTCTGTCACAAAATTTTGAGATGAAAGTGATGTTAAAGATTGGCCTGTAATTAGCTAAGATGGCTGTTTCAAAGTGATGGCTTTTTAAGAAATTATTTAATTATTGCCAGCTTTAACTCCTGTGGCACATAGCCCATTAATACATATAATATTTAAGATTGAAGCATTAATTAATGGTGGAACTTCTTTGAGCAGTCTTGTCGGAGTTCCCCCGCTTAGTACATCTGTACTGGATAGTGATGCACCGTAGCTCCTTTCCAAAATTCTTTCCATTCATCCTTTATATTAGCTAAACCAAGTAAAAAAAAATGCACATGCCAAATTTATTTACAGAGCAAATTCCATTACATGTAAACTCAATGTGTGCACCAAGAGATAAAAACATAAACTATATAGGTCTACAGTGTCTCAGTGTAAATAAAAAACAAAGAAACAAATGATAACGAAAGGGTTTTGAGTCTGTTTTTAAGTGTATGAGTAGATGTGTGGACCCAGGTCAACAGACAGCTCAGAATCCTGAAAATAGAGCATCACAGTTTTCCCAGTTTCTCAGAGCCCTTTTGAGATCAGACTTTTATGTTATAGAAAACAGTTCTGGTAACTCTGTTGATGTTTCTTGTAAAAATCCAGATCATTGTCCAAAATAAGGCCAAGATTCCTGACTTGCTCACTGTGCTTCAGAGACAGGGATGATTAATATGAATGTCTCTGACTGTTTGGATCAGCAACAAATATTTCTGTCTTATCGCTGTTCAAATCTTAAAAGTTTTTCAGAAATCCAGTAGTTCATGTCATCAGTGCTGCTCAATTATTTGTGAACAGGATTTTGGTAATAAGACGAAAACGATGACTACAACTGTGTATCTTCTGCATTAGAATGGCAGGCTTTATTTTGATTCTTTTTGACAGTATCAATTTAGAGCAATGAAAAAATTGACGAGCAGTTGGCCAAGAATTGACCCCCAGTGAACTTCTGATTAAATGTTTATTCAAACCAGTATCAGAGCAAGAGGTGAACCAGACATGCCAATCTACCATGTGCATTTCAAGGTTAGCCTCCACAAAACATCAAATACACACACATGCTGAAGTTGCAGTAATCTGCAGTACCTCTGCTGGTACCAGTACCAGCAGAGGGAGATATTGGATTTCAAGCAGGAAAATAGTGACAGGAAAGTGTTAATGGTTTCTGGTGATTTAGGACCCTTCAGTGTACTTCACACTTTCCTTTCTCACGAGCAGTTTTCAGTTTGGATAGAGGAGACAAACATCTCTATTTAAAGATAGGCTTAAAACGTTCCTTTTTATAGAGACCTGTAGCATGTAAGGCTGGATCAGGTGACCCTGAACCCTCCCCTACTCTGCAATAGGCCCAGGCTGCTGTGGGATTTCCATCATGCACTGAGCGTTTCTCCTTCACAGCAGTAATAAACAGCTGGAACCTATTAGGATGGTTTTATGATTTGTTTGGGACTGTTGGTTCATTTCTTGCACAGCTATATTGAAAATAACATATTCTCACTCTTGTTATTAAAACAGAACAGCAGAAGGAAGCAGCATGAAGCTGTTACAACTTATTTAAATTTAAAGTCTCTTTTAACCCAAAGAGCAAAGTGCTAGCTAGAGGCGATAAAGTTTTACATCCTGTGACAGATGTAAGGTGTTTGCGGGTTTTCTTTATCAGACATGCCACTGCCCAAAGTCACCATGTAAAGTAGGAAGTGTAGAGCACTTCTGTGTCAGAGTCCATCAGAGCTGAGCTGCTTTCAGACGACTCCGTCTTGTTGTGGACGCTGAAGCTGATCATGGTTCTCCTGTGGATGATCCTGTTGGTGCTTCTGCTCTGTGCAGAGGCCGAGAAGGTGACCGAGGTCAGAGGAGAGCTGGGGACCAATGTCACTCTAACCTGCTCCAATCAGACAGCAGAGATCCACTGGTACATGGAGATCCACAGTCAGTTCAGAGCAGGTATCGGCTGCAGTTTTTCCACAGCAGACTCTACCTACTGCTCTCCTGGTTTTAAATCCAAATTTTCAATCCTGGGAAACAAACTTGTGATTAAAAACCTCAGAGCAGAGGACTGCAGGCTTTACTTCTGTGGCATCAAGAGAGGAGACAGCGTTCATTTTGTGGAGACTTTCCACCTTTTCTCAGGTAAGTACAAGAATTTATTTTTGATTATTGCTGTAGGATTAGTGAGTGTTTAGGCCTCAATACACATTTTCAACTGGCTGACAGCATCTTAAATACACGAGTAAGTAGTTTTTGTTACTGTCGGAAACCATCTACTTTCTTTATTATAACTTGAGAGTTGAGGAAATTTGGGACAACTCCTTATACTGTCTTGTGATAGTACAAGATTATTACATGCAAACGTTTGTTTTTGAGTCTGACCTTTATAGGCACTACTAAGTGCTATAATGAACACAAAGGAAATGAGTTCATGTGGTACGTTTTCAAATTCGTGACCACCCACACAAACTGGCACACACACACACACACACACACACACACACACACACACACACACACACACACACACTATAAACATTTAGCCACCAAAAACTACTTGTTTTGGTTTAGGAAAACTGGTGCGTTGTTAAGACTTGCTCCAGTGTACCAAGGAGCTTGGAAAGAAAAGCGACTGGACTTCTTTGAGCTTCTTAAAGACGTTTCATGTCTCATCTGAGAAGTTTAATCAGTTCTAAGACTAATTGGGGAAGAGTCCCAGATTTCTGAGACCACTGCGAGTTGTCCCTTATGAGGGTCACAGACCCAATATTGATCATCTGCCTAATCACATGAGCCATACTCCTGTGTTTTTATATGAGTATATGAGTTTCCTGTTTAGTTTTTCTCAATTCCTGTTTCGGTTTGCTAGTAATTTAGACCTTGCTTTGTTTCACCTCCTTCGCTGCCTGTGACCCATTACCCTCCCGATCTGACTACACTGTTTATCTTCATGTGTTTAGATACTTGTAATCTTGACCTTGCCTTTAGTCTGTTGTAGCACTTCTTTCTCCTCCCTGTGTGTTTCGTTACCAAATTTTCAATTTGCCTTCTCCCAGTTTTCTTTCTTTCTTTTATAAGATTTTGCACAAGCTTGAAATAAAAGGCTTGTTTTCTTGTTTACATTAGCCTGCCTAAGAGTGCTTTAACCAGTGCCACCATGCTACTTATAAACGCTTCTTAACTTATCTTTGTCCTTTCTATTTTCCAGATGTCACTCAGCCTACCAACAACCCACAAAACAACTGCTTTTTCAGTCTGTTGATCACCATATCTGTGTCAGTTGTCGCCTTCAGTGTTCTAATAATCAGTGAGTCTGTTATTTTTGAATTTTAGTAGATTTTGTGGTCCAACCCAATATCATGGCAAAGCGTGTAACAGACATACCGGTCCACTGTGTCCATTTCACACTTGGCCTCTCCTAAACCTGAAATGGACACACGCATGCAGAAGCGGCAGTAAGTTGCAGTAACAGCAGAGGGAGATATCTTATTTCAAACCACTTTGAAAATAATCATCCAAAAACCATTTAAATAGACATTATTAACACATTTACATGTATATACAGCAGATACCACCTAGCTTAATCATTTCCTGTGATCAAAGGCCCTGAAATGTACTATAGGTTTTTTGCACACTACTGACTTCATAAAGTTAGAGAGGCTGCTTTATTGCAGTGGCAACTTGCACAAAAAAAACCTTACAAAACTAAACCAAAACCTAGAAACTGGAACTAATGACAAAAGACTGGGAAACTACAGACGGCGACCTCAGGAAGCACAGGAGAAGAGACACACATAGCATGAGGGGAGAACACGACACTGACAGAGACAAACACAGGGCTAAAATACACTGAGGGATAACGAGGGCGTGGGACACAAGAGGAGAGCACAGCTGGGAGGAATCACACTTGACAAGACCAAAGGGCGGCAAGGCTAGAGACATGAGACAAGGGACCGTCAAAGTAAAATGGCATGAACACAAGGGGAACACAGAGAACACTTAGACACTGGAAAAAACAACAAAAACCCAGAAAACTCTAAAAATTCTAAAAATTAATAAATGCAAAACATAAACATGGAGTCACTAGACTCTAGACCATGACCTAGATAAGTTACCTTAGTCACCACAGCTAGCCTTAAAGGCTGTTATTATTATTTCTTTTTATGAATCTAATTAAATAAAAGCTCATTGAACATGTGGGCTGAATGAAAGATGAAGTAACTCAGTGATCTGTTGGCAGCTTTTGCTTGTATAATGCTGTGCTTGAAGAGGAAAAGCTACAGCAACCAGAGGGATGATATCTCAGTTCACATCTATGATGTACCAGAGCCCCTGCAGGCTGTGAAGGTAATTAAACCACTGCTATTACTAACAAGACTCATACTTTGAAAGGTAAGGCTTCAAAAACTAGAAAACTAGAATGTAAACTGAATGACCACCTACTATACATTGCTTTCTTATGTTTTCAGTCCCATTCACCATTATTAACATGCACTGTGACATAATGACAAAGTGAAAACATGATTATTTTGTCTTTAAAAAATTAGAATGATAAAAAAAACATTATTTCATTGAAGTTTTCTAACATTTGTTATTTGATACTTTTTATAATTCTACTTTTCACAACTATACTATTGTACTATTAGCTTTTGCTATTAGGTACTACTTTTGTGTGTGTTTGTTTGTGTGTAAAGGCCTGTGAAAAATATGACTAAACAAACTGGTATGTTCGTATGTTCACCTAAACTGTCCAAGCGATGTGGGAAAGCAATAAAAAAATGTCCGGGTTGGAAAAAGGATACAGGGAGGCAAAATTGCCAGATTAAAGGGTTTTATTAATGTTTCTATTGTAATTAAACCACAAGAGATGGAAAAAGCTGTTATAACATTTTAACGAAGGAAAACATCAAAACCCAGGAGTTGGTCACTAAACTAAAATGTCCAAAAAGATTTAGTCACCAAAACAGACCCCTCTCCACAGAGCAGAAGCAACCACCACACACAGCTCACTAGCTACAATACCACTGACACTACAGCTCACCTTTCTCTGGCCTTAAGTGTTCTTAATTGCTGATTAGCATCAGCTGTACAAAAAGGGTGGCACCTAAGGCAGGAGAGATGCCAGGACACACCCACATGAGGTCAATTTGCTGCTAGGACCGTAACAAATATAAACAAACAAAAATGTTTCAACACCGATGGCTTGTTTAGAAGGATTGAACAACTCCTGTAAAAGCAGCATGGCAGCACAGCTTAGCTTCGGGAATTTGCGTCTGAACAAACCACAAAACCTTTGTGTTAATAATAAGAATAACTGGTTGAAGATGAAGGCTAAGCCTGATTCTGCCTCAGGTTCCTTCCTGTTAGAAGGGAGTTTTTCTTTCCTGCTGTCTTTAAGTGCTTGCTCAAGGTGGTCATTCGATTGTTGGGGTTTTCGCTGTACTTACAATATATGATTGCTGTTATGATTTGGTGCTATATAAATAAAATTGAACTGAATAAAGTTTAGTGGAGGGAGGTTATGGTGGATCTAACCCCCTTAGTTTTAGTATAACAGAATAATGGAAGAACAATAACCCAGGGAATAATTTCCCATTGTGTTGAATAAAATGGTAATCAATGGCTATGTATGCTTTCCTCTCACAAACCTCAGGATATCTGGCTTTGAAGACCAAGATGACTGAATATGAAACAAAGTCCACAAACTAAAAGAGAAATTATCAGTCGTTGTAATAATGATCACTGCTGAGAAGTTAATAGGCCTTGGCTTTTCTTCTTAAACACATTGTAGAGCACTCAGCACCCTTTACTAAAAGATTTAAGTGATTTATGTATACTTTTGACTATGTGGGGGGGAAATCCACAATAGATTCAAATGTGCCCATCCCATTCATGTTGTTTAAAGTCCAAATATTTTTGACCTCTATAGCTAATTCCATCTTCATAACTACTGTGCAACAAACAGTATCACTCTAGTATTCTAATCTACTACTACTGTCAAAAATACTTCCACTAGTACCTGTACTAAATATTTGTGTTTCCTTTCAGGGTAGGGCAGTCCACTCCCAACCAAGAAGACATCACTGAAAGATGACTTTATCCTTCATCAACCGTTGCATAGTAGTTTTTTTCTGTGCAGTTGTTGTTGACTAGCCTTTATGTTTTCATAGTATTGTTAGAAAATACCATCTAGGCTACGTCCACACGTACACGGGTATTTTTGAAAACGGAGATTTTCCGTTTTCGTTTTAAAAAATAATCCCGTCCACACGTAAACGCAGAAATGAAGGAAAACGCTGCTAGGAGCATGCCAAAGCAACAGGTGACGATATATTCCTAACCGTGTAGAAATGTTGGCCAATCAGAAGTCTAGAAGCCTCGGTGGGAAATAGTAAACAAAGATGGGGCAAAGAAGCAGAACCGAGTCGTATGTGTGGAGGGACAGTAACTGTGTGTGTATATGTAAGCATTTAAACACTGCAGAGTACAATTAACAGTAACAGTATTGTAGAAATTCATTTCACCTAAACAATAACGTGGCGCACAGTGTGACTTCAAAAAAGGTGCACACCTTTGACGCTCTCCGTTTTCCTCGTCCACACGTAAATGCAAAAACGGAGTTTTCGAAAATATCCACCCTGACAGGCGTTTTTAAAAATCTCCGTTTTCAGTGACCGAAAACGCCGTTTACATGTGGACGAAAGGTGCAAACACATCTGCGTTTTCAAAAATACCCGGGTACGTGTGGACGTAGCCCTAGTCTGGTTAGGATGGAAAACCTCAAATTCATCATTTAACAGAGGCAGTAATATTAATAGCTGCATTTATAACCATGATTCTATGTATTTGTAGTAGGAGATGTAGTTTTCATTCATTACAAATAGTGTAACATGGAGTTAGATTTGTAGTATCGATACTACCATTAGGTGTCGTTGCACTGTTACAGTATCAGAAGCTTTACACTCTTTCTGGGTTTTTCTTGTTTGTTTTTTCTCCATCCAATAAAGTTGTAGTTCTAGTCAAAGTTCTTTTTGTTTTATTTTATACATAATATAATTAACACAGCCTTTGATCACATAGACATGTCAGTCACAAACCACACACCAAAGCTTTCCTGATGTTTTTGAGTGGCAAAGGTGTCACATTTATAGATATTTCTTCTTTGGTTTGAATTTTGTTTTACTGTAAACACACTAGAAGTGTAGAAACAGCTTGAAGATCTGTCTAATATGTTCATATTTAGACTCCAACATTTCGTCTGTTACCTCTACTACAACATACTCCTTCATGTATTTTTCTGTAACCGTTAGAGTCAGTATTTCCTCCACAGGTATGACATTCACTGTCAGAAAGATGTAAAACCATTTTTCTCATGAAACTGCTGCTGCTTGTGCTATTCATTAGGATTCATCATCGAACACTTTCTTAATTTCTTGGTATTTGTGGTGGAGGTTTTTTTTGTTTGCTTGTTGAAAACATGGGTCAGATTTTGAAAAAAGAAGTGTAGAGCGCTTCTCCACCATCAGAGCTGAGCTTGGACTTCCTGTGAGGTACTTGGTGCTTGTGGGATTTTATCAGGTGTCATATTGGCTGAAGTCAGCATTTGAGAGAGGAAGTGTAGAGGACCAAACTGTGCCAATAAAACAGGAAATATAAAACAGATCTTCGTCAGTCCCATCAGAGCTGAGCTGCTTTCAGACGACTCCGTCTTGTTGTGGATGCTGAAGCTGATCATGGTTCTCCTGTGGATGATCCTGTTGGTGGTTCTGCTCTGTGCAGAGGCCGAGAACATGACTGAGGTCAGAGGAGAGCTGGGGACCAATGTCACTCTAACCTGCTCCAATCAGACATCAGACACACACTGGTACATGGAGATCCACAGTCACTTCACAGCATGTATTGGTTATTATTCCTCAGGAAGCTCTACCTACTGCTCTCCTGGTTTTGAAACCAAATTTTCAATCCTGGGAAACAAACTCGTGATTAAAAACTTGACAGCAGAGGACTGCAGGCTTTACTTCTGTGACATCAAGAAAAATGGCAGTAATCAGTTTGTGGAAACTTTCCACCTTGTCTCAGGTAAGTTTCAAAGATTTTGCAGGCATATAATAATAATGACGATAATGTTCATTATTGTTGTTGTTCTTCTTCTTTTTGTTAAGGTTATGTTGTATTTTGAATCCTTTTTGTCTCTTTCATTTTCCCTGCATTCATTCATCATGTTCTAGTTACAGCCTAGTTTTTATCATCTTGGTTCCTGGTGTTTTACAAAATGTACAGTTATTTCTAGTTTCTTGATATTTTTTTTGTTTGAAGTGTTTCCATATCATGCTGGATTCTTTTGGATGTAAATATTAAACTTTGTATGCCTAAACATGTATTTTAAAACTTAAGAAATATAGAAGTAACAGGAAAATATCTCATTTAAATAACCCCCAACCTCCACCTTGATAATTATGCAACTTAACTTGGAATTGCGATTTCATTATATTCATCATATATATAAATATATCTATATATAGATATATATATTTGATGACATATCGGTGCTACACCAACAGCTTTGACACAATTTTGACAAATACCCCTGTTAACAGAATGTGCTGTACAGTATGTGCACTTACTTTAGCCAGGATTAGTTGATCTCTCATGTGAAACTAAGAACAAATGAAAAAGCCTCTGATGAAACTTCGAGTACAATGTAACTCTTTTAAAGAAGTACAACAGTTTCAGAAAAAGAGAAGTTTCTTCATTGTGGCTGATTTGCAAAATTGTGAGGTTTCTTTTTCCTACCCTAACCCTTTATTTTTTTCTTTTTCTCATACACAGATCTGCTGACCAACAACCCACAGAATGACAACACCATGAGTCAGTTCAGTATCACGATCATCTTATATATATCCGTCTCTGTTGCCCTGATCATTCTAGTCCTGGGTGAGTGCGTAAATTGTGTTGTAGATAGCTTTAGCAGAATCTTTGGTCTGAACAGTAAATATTGACAGCCACTCCAAGAGAAGTCCCAGTATTCACCAATGACAACACATATTTAATTCCAATAACAGGCATACTCATTCATAAATAATATATAATTCAGCTCCTTCTTCTAATAAATCTAGTTCAATGACAAACATTGAAATGTGTGGTAAATGACAGGTTAGACTCAATCTTAATCTCAATCTTAGTTTTTACAACCAGTTTTAGTGGACTGTAACAAGCTTGTCCTACTGAGTATGATCTGCTGGCAGCAGCTTGGGTTTCAAAACAGATTGTTTTCATACATTCGTGATGAGATGTTTATCTGTGAGATTGTGAGTTTGAAAGTGGAGTGACTTTGTAATCTGTTGGCAGGCGGGGTAATGATACTGCTGTGTTTGAGGAGGAACAACAAAAGCAAACAGCTGGAAGATCCTTCAGCTCCCATCTATGAGAATGTAGTGACACTGCATGCTTTCCAGGTAATTCAACCACTGCCGGTGCTGACAAAACTGATACTGTGAAGGATAATTGTTCTTGTCACTATCAGACCTGAATTACCCACTGTACCCTTAAAATGACTCCGAAAGTTTTCAAGTACAAAGTCACAATGACGAAGTGAAAATGTGATGTCTTTTTCATTATTAAAAACACTGAATGCTGAATAAAGGGCCTAATGTTAGATGTGACATTGGGTATAGTTATTGCTGCTTCTGTTGCTAGTATGCGTGTTTATATAGCCCCTATGTCTGAAAATGAAGTCCTTAAACCTGCATTTTCTTTGATGTCAGGGGGCGATTACTCTGGTTGTAAAGTCTGGTGTACTGTATACATGTCTATGAAAAAAAGACTGTTTACTTGATTTATGAGCTCTGTAAACACTTTCATGATTAGTTCATGATCTTCATTTTTAATTTCAATCACCGTGGGAATGAATAATGTCCTCAACCAGGTTCAGCACTGTTTCTGTCAGTCTTAAATGGAAGTTACTGATGATGAAATTCCTGACATCAATTCTGTGGCTGACAAATGACGTGTAACAGTGCCAAAAACAGAAGTTTATCTAATGTCTATTTAAGGCAGGCTCCAAAAGTCACTCAGTTCCATAGATTCCATAGATCCAAGTTAAATTGTCAAACCTTTACATCCAAAAGAAAGATGTTTAGGAGCTACTACACAATCCACTTTTCATCTCTATAGCTAATTTCCCCCTTTGTAACAACTCTACAGGGGTCTCTTTTATCAACTAAAGCTACGGCCATTCTATTTGTGTTTGACGTGTATGAATTGAAATGAGTTGATACTGACACAGAATGCTGTAAATTCCACTATTTAGAAACACTTTACCCTATTGGTTAATTTTGGTCACTTCTGGCTCCAAAAAAACACACCATTGGCAAAATGTTACCTTAAATGCTTCAAAATGGGTTAAGAGTTTAGGTCACAGTAACTTAATCCATTTCTATAAACTAGAGTTGTACTCAAACAGATCTTTTCTACTCTCAGCACACAAAGTTTTACCACAACACACACACAGCTCATTATTTTATACATTCATGTACTGAGTAACTGTTTGACACACAGTGAGGGGATACTCACTGGGAAACTCTCTACGTGGACTGGAAGTGCACCAAATTTGATATTTTCTGCTTAAATCTAAATGATTACTCACCCGAATATCTCTAGTAATTTTTCTGTGTTTTCTGCTGATATCACTGCTAATGCTAACAGCTTAAAGTCAACATTAAAAACTTCATGTGTAAAGGCTAAATTACACCATTGAGCCTTGCTCTCAAAAACCAATATAGATGTAACAGTGTTTGTGTGGCGGGAAATAAGTGCTGAAAGTTTTTAAAACATGTTCAGCGTTGTGTTAGTACAGAACATTACGTCACAGAGTTGGCTGGTTGGTGGTGTCCCCAGGTGCAAGGATGTACTCTCCACTTTCACTCTGTATCTTTAGCAGTAAGTAGTTCTTTGCTGTTGGCTAGCTGCACTGACATGGGAAATTCTACCTGTTACTTGTAATGTATGGGTTTGTAAAGCACTTTATAAATAAGGACTGTGTGGGGGTGGAAATCAGCTGATGTGATAAGGTATTTTATGCAATACGATAATCTTTCTTTTCCAAAGAAAAACATGTTAATCACACTACAAACATCTCATCAGAATGTCTGCAGGGAAACTAGATTGATTTGTGCGAAAAAGGGAAAAAAACACAAAAAAATGGAGGTTCAGAGGAAGAGATGGAACATTTTTGGTAACCTTTTTTTTCTCATCTCACTGGCTGAATTACTTCATATTAGAAGCGAAAAAAAAGTGAAGCCCAAACAGAAGTGAAAAAGATGTGGATATGCTGACGGATATCAGGATTTCCAATTATGTTTTGGTAAGAAACATAGTTATGTTTGCGGTGTGATACAAATGTAGTAACCTGTGTTATAAAATCTTGTTTTGTGTTAGGAAAAGAGAAACTATTTAATCTATAAAATAGCGCTGATCACATTTTGCGAGCTGCTTTGCTAGCTTAATGTGTAGCTTGTTGGCTTGAAGCAGCTATCTGTTGAGGAAAATCTGGAGTTTTGGACTCCAGCATGTTGATCTGGTGATTCAAACAGACTCTCTTCTATATAGTTCTCATTTATAAATCGCAAACCTGAACATTATGGCTAACAGGTAGATTTTCCTGTTTTAGTGCAGCTAGCCAAACAATGCCAAACCACTTACTGCTTATGAGACAGACTGAAAGTTGGCAGTAAATCCTTGATTTTAACATAAAACTCATTGTTTTAACCAGGGTAGCACAAAAGTGACAACTTAAACGGATTTTTAATGTTAGTCTCCTTATATTCCACTGAGTTATAGTTTCTGTTACTTGTTAGCTAAAATAACCTAATGTAAGTGTTATGTAATGAGCCACCAACCAACCAACCCGCTAATTTAGTGTTCTGTCCTGACAGAAGATGGCGCTAAACATGCTTTAAAAACTTTAACTTTAAACCCCCATAGTTTTGGGGGTGATTTAATTACCTGGATGATTGAGCATGCATCAAGACGTTTAACTTTGAACACTTATTTTCAGTTACACAGACAGTGTTACATCTCTGTCAGGGCTCAATGGCCTTTATGCATTTAATGTTTCATGTCCACTTTAAAATACTACTGCAGTACTGCGTCTCCCTTGTACTCATTACTTCTATTCTATTTCAGGGTAAGGCAATCAACTCTCAGCCAGCAAAACATCACTGAAAACTCGAAAGACTGCTTTAACCTTCATCAGAAGTTGGAGAGAGAGATTTTCTGAACATTTGTTGTTGTTATTGTTGTTGTTTAAATTGGCTAACATTTAACTAGAAAAATAAAAATATTAATGCATGTTTCTTTTCTGTAGCAAATACATTGCCTCACATTAATGTATATTCAGCACTGTTAGAAAATATATGATGCAAACCTTTAAATTTATATGAAAATGATATAAGCCAAAGCTTTTCACACATTTTGAGTAAGAAACTTTGAAACCCTATAAAGCTGGGATTTGAAGGCAGGCTGTTTGCACTTTTGGCAGTAATGTGAGGAGGTAGTAATATTTGTAATAGTAACAGGCATTTTACAGAATACTATATAGAGTAACAGCTAGTAGTAGAAGACTAATAGCAATGGCAGAAGTACAAACATATTTACAGCTAAAAATTCAGGTAGTAATAATAGTAGTAGTAACCTAGTAATAGATGTAGTAATGGTTATGTTTTTGGTAATGCTAATAGTGGCAGTGCTAAATGGGGTAGCTGTAGAACTTTACACAGCACTACTTATAATTCTAGAAAGAACTGGAAATTTTAAGTAAAAATGCTGATGCTTGTTTCTATTGTTTCTGCAAAGATTACTCCAAACTGAAAAAATAAAGGAGGGAAAAGGGAACTATTTTCACGTGGTAATTATTCAAAACTTTCCATTCAAAACTCACGTCAACAGCTAAGAGTGTCTGAAGTCCCCTCAGACCCTCTTTGAAGACCCTTCCAGATATAAATTGATCCCTTATGGTGCATTACTTTGTAAACGTATATGTATATGTATATGTTACAGATAGCTCCTGTAGTCATGTGTACAAATAAGTAGATTTTGTATCGAAGAAGATAATATTACCCCATCTAATTGGACAGACTGACAATCTTTCTGATTTAATAGTTTCAGTATTTGTAGTTTTAACAGACATTTTACAGTCATAGCAGTAACTACTGGATTGTTTTTAGTCCCTTGTTATGGACAACGACATGGATAGTAGAAGGATTTGTAAAAGCTACAGGAAATTAGGTATTAACCTAGTAATAGATGCAGTAAAGGTCACATTAGATAAAGTGATAGCAGCAGTAATAATAAGGCTCACTAGGAGCTGTAGCTTATATAGAAGTATAAGGTTCATTCAGGTGTAGTGCTACACTACTTGAAGTGTCTTATCATTTCACATTTTAACTTAATGTTTATAGTTAAAGTTGGCAAAATGGTTGAGTTTTTCTGTATTAACAGCTTTGAGACTCAAGATGTCGCCACTTGATCAGATGAGACACATTGAACTTGGCTCTGAAGCGTTATGCAAGGAGTTTTCCTGTAATGCAACTCAGATTGGAATAAATGACACTCAGACAGGTTTTACAAATTAACGTGCACGGGAGAGAACTGGACAGGCGCCGTTCCTTCGCTTGACCCCAGTTGCTCTCGTCCGCTCTCCCGTAACACTGCTCTTTTATTATGGTTACATGGTTACATGAATATGCATAGGTTCATTAACATATGACGTATACCTTGTGTGTGTGTGTGTGTGTGTGTGTGTGTGTGTGTGTGTGTGTGTGTGTGTGGGGTCGAGATATGACCCCGTGAAGACTCCCCAAAGCTGGTGCCAGGAGTCTAGCGGTCCATCTAAACAAAAGGCTCTTAGACTAAAACAGATATAGATACGTTTATCCTACCATAAAACAATAAGACAAGGTACGACCTCTCCCATGCTCCCAGGATGTGGGTGTGAAAGTCAGAGAGCTCTGGAATGCACACAAAGCTTGCACAACGTAACTTCTCTAGTAAAAAAGGAGCAAACACATCTAAAAAAGCTTAAATGAAATGTACTTCTAAACATAAACATAATAAAATCTTTCAACACGTTATTATTCTGAATTACGCAGTTTGTTACCTGTGCTGTAACATTACTACTGTTACCACCAGAGGAAGTTGGTGTTATTTTAACAGGCACTGTCATCTCAGGTACAACAGGGTTGCTGCTGAAACAGAATTGTTGTGTAAATGAATTTTACTTCTGTAATAACATTAAATGGGGCTGATAAATCCCCTTGCTGACTTCAGCAAGTGGTTGCCATTTCACTTCCTTCAAGACTTGTGAGGTCTTTGTAGGTTACCCATTGAACCAAACTGTGCCAATAAAACAGGAAATATAAAACAGATCTTCGTCAGTCCCATCAGAGCTGAGCTGCTTTCAGACGACTCCGTCTTGTTGTGGATGCTGAAGCTGATCATGGTTCTCCTGTGGATGATCCTGTTGGTGCTTCTGCTCTGAGCAGAGGCTGATAACGTGACCAAGGTCAGAGGACAGCTGGGGACCAATGTCACTCTAACCTGCAATGAGAGTTCAAACACACACTGGTACATGGAGATCCACAGCCAGTTCAGAGCACGTATGGTCGTAGTTTTTCTTCAGCAGGCTCTACCTTCTGCTTTCCTGGTTTTGAAACCAACTGTTTAATCATGGGAGACAGACTTGTGATTAAAAACTTTACAGTAGAGAACTGCAGGCTTTACTTCTGTGGCAGGAAGAGAAACGGCAGTAATCATTTTGTGGACACATTCTGCTTCAACTCAGGTAAGTACAAAGTTTTTCTTTTTCTTTTTAACTGTGGACAGTTTCACATGACTGCATTCCACACCATCTTTTTGCGACTGGCAAAGTAGCTTCTGCTAATATACTGAGGTAGCAAGGCCATTGACACCATGGGTTTCCTGAAACTGAGACACAGATGCAGTGCTCACTTCTGCTCACTATTATTTTTTTTTCCACAGTTCACTCCAGCACTGTAAAGTCCTCTCTCATAAGCATTTGGCACAGCTTGACACACCAGGTGCCACCTCTCCTTCTATGGAGTGTGTACAGGTCTCACAGCGCTAATGCATACGTGGATATGAATGATTGATTGGAAATTGTACTATGCCACACTTTAGCTATGCCTTTGCTTCTTCGGGCCCTGGACCCTGACCTGCTGTGCTCTACTTCTACACTTTTACTTGAGCTAAAACCAAACTCCTCCCCTACAGTGTGACTTGGGCCAGCTGTAGCTCAGGAGGTAGAGCAGGTCACCTACTAATGGTTTGATCCCTGGCTGCTCTAGTCTGCATGCCAAAATTTCCTTGGGTCAAAATATCCTGGAGCAAGATAATAATCCCAAGTTGCTCTCTGAAGCATACATCGGAGTGTGAATGTTAGAAAGTAAGCATAGAAAGGTTGAATGAGGCATGTTGTATAAAGTGCTTGGACTGCTCAGGCAGCATAAAGAAATGCTTTATTAGAAGGAGTCCATTTATCATTTAGAGTCAGGTATATACATGCGTAAAGGTGATGATGATTGCTTTTCCTGTGTGTGCTTAGATGTATAGTTTTCACTGGAAAAAATCACAGCATAATGTCACAGAGCCGTCAAATGCTGTGCAGGTAACCAAACCTCACTGATTACTAACAAAACTGAAAATGTCTATAAAAAAAGGACAACCGCTGCCCAGGGGAAAACCTGTAGTGATCCCATATGTGTCAGGAGTATCGGAACAGTTGAGACGCATTTTTTCTAAACACCGGGTCTCTGTGGCTTTTAAACCCCAAAATACGCTGCGCCAAAAACTGGTCCACCCCAAGGACCCATTCAGAGACTGAATGGCCTGATTGATCTGAGTAGAGTTCTGTCATGTTACTTTTGCACCATTATGTTCCAGCACATGCTGTTATTACATGGCTTGATTAAGGTACACATTATGCTGACATCTGGGGCCAGAGCTGAAACTGTTCTGGGCCAGCACAGGGGCACCAGTGTGTCTGCAACTGGCCTTGTGCTGGCCCATGTGTGAGCCACCTCTGGCAAACCTGATCTGGGCCACCAAAGGGCCGTCGTTCTTTGCAGAATGTGGGCCATGTGTAAGCACATTGTGTGGGCCAGATTTGGGCCATACCAATTTTGCTATGCGGGTCAAAGTGACAATAACTGCACTTCCTCTAATGTCCAATTCAAGCTGGCTCCAAACATTAGTCACATAGACTCCCATGTTACAACTTAACACCTTAACAGCAAAATTAAACAAGTTGACATCCTAGTACAAAACAGTGGTTTTAGCCACTATAGCCATTTCCCTTGTCATGACAGCTGTATGTCGGGGGGTGGGGGTGGAGTGTCATTGTATCAACTCAGGCTGTGGTGGGCATACAATATACAATGGCCAAACTGCTATTATTGAGACTTCAACAGAATTTACCAAGTTCTTCTTTAATAATCAATCTCTGGTTGCTGTTGTAGTCAAGGGTGTTATGTGTTTTTTCATTAATGTTAATTTTTATACAATACTGTATTTTTTTTTCCCCCAACACACAGTTTAGTTTGAGCTAGTTTCCACAATTGGTTTCCTTGTTGTTCCTTTTTTAAAATAGATTTTTATAATAATGTTAAGGGCGGTATTTGTGAAGGGTGGAAGTTCAACACAGATATTACAATCCAAACTCAACACTTTATGTCATTTAGATATAATACTTACAAACCACACCTTCAGTTAGGCCCATTTAAGACTTATAACAGACTTACAGACATTTTCAAGCTAGAGTGAAATATGGGACTTTGTTTGTGTTATGACCTTAAATAAACGGGCACCACTTGTAGTTATGCCATTATTTTTACTTTTTGTGATATATTTATAATTTCTCTATTTGTTGTATTCAGAAAATTTACACTTTACAATTTTCCTTCAAAGTGGAGTTAATATTGACTTAGAGTTTTATAATTCGCACATTTTTGTAAACCCCCCGATTTGAAGTTTAAAGTCTGCACTTTAATTTAATCTTAATTGTTTAATTTAAAATCTACTGTGGTGGTGTACAGAAGCAAAACTGCAAAAATGTGCCTTTGTCCAAAACATTATCAGCATAACTGGACCAGATGCTTATTTATGGAGTTAAATCAGGGCCATACTTATTGAGCTGACAATTTCAACCATTCAAAAAGACGACAATTATGGGCATTTCCTCTTTATTTCATTGCATTTGAGTTAATTTTATACATACACACAACATACACACAATATATGGTATTGTTTCACTATTGTTTCTTCTTTTTTAAAAAGTCTTTAATTTTTTGGACAAAATGTTGTGTTATAATTATTATTTTTTTGTTTAATTTTAGTTAACTATAATAACCACGGATCAAGAAGGAAATAATGAAGTGAAGATCTTTGTTTAGACTTTCCTTATATGCTACTCCTTTTGTTACTATAAAACATACATTACTAGTACTGTCTTTATCTACAGTAGAGTCAGTACTTTCTCTGCTGGACGTCATCTCATGTACTGCTCATGTCCATCATTGCTGCCGCTTGTGTCGTAGCTAGAGACTTTGTTAACTGAGCTGAGTGTAGACTCAAGGTCAAGTTTGATTTCCTTTTTGGTAACTGTGGTTTGGCATTAGATGTTGCATGCAACATAATCACCACGTGAAGGAAATGGAAAGTGCAGAACACTTCTCTGTCAGTCCCATCTGAGCTGTGCTGCTTTGAGACGATTCCATTTTGTTTTGGATGCTGAAGCCAATCATGGTTCTCCTGTGGATGATCCTTTTGGTGGTTCTGCTCTGTGCAGAGGCCGAGAACATAAAAGCCAAAGGGGAGCTGGGAACCAATGTCACTCTAACCTGTTCCAACAGGAGTTCAGACACACACTGGTACATGGAGATCCACAGTCAGCTCAGAGGATGTATTGGCCGCAGTTTTTCTCTAACAGTCTCTACCTACTGCTCTCCTGATTTTGAAGCCAAATTTTCAATCTCGGGAAACAGACTCATAATAAAAAACTTCACAGCAGAGGACTGCAGGCTTTACTTCTGTGGCAGGAAGAGAAATGGCAGCATTCATTTCATGGAAACCTTCTACCTCGTGTCAAGTATGTATCTCAGTTTTGCTTGACCTTATCACGGTTTTAGGGATTTGTTCCAGAGTTTGAAGTTGTTTATCCTTTATTATTTGCTATTTTGTTCCGTTTGTTTGTTTGTTTTTTATTGCTGTGGATTATATTATTATTATTATTGTTGCTGTGATAGGGTTACTGGGTGCCTGGCTCTGGGTCCCACCCTGAACCCTCATGTTTATGAATGGGTCCTTACTGTTGTTTGTTTTCATAAAGGTGTGAAGGTGCCCATAAGTGCACGCAGGACAAGGACATCCTAGGTTGCAGGCTGATGACTGATTTTGTAATTTTATCATCAGATTTGCAGCTGTGTGTTCTCTATACCTGCATAAACAGAGGAGCTGTATTGTCATCCTCTTCTGTCATCAGGTGGTTGTGGTGGACAGGTCTGGCATGCCCTACTCACACAGAGTAGACTGCAAGTGGGGCACTGCTAAGTTCAACTGAGGCTATATTCGGGTGGTGTAATGAATAATTTCAACACTTCCTCAATTACATTAACAGGTAGAGTCTGGAGATGAGAGGGACTACTTGCAAAACAAGGTCACTGAGATAGTTAGAACCTCCTCGGTGGGAGGGCCCTTAGGGTGGATGATATTTGCCCTGAATTCCATCCTAGATGTTGTAGGGCTGTCTTGGTTGACTTTCCTTTACAATGTCACAAGAAGACAGTGCTTCTGGACTGGGGTTGTGGTTATGGGAAAGGATAATCTATTAATTAGTCCAAATTTGGATTAAGGTTTTCGTCTTGGTCATGGAACGCTGGACCAACCTGTTATCCTGTCACAGGCTAAACGGCATTTAGAATTTATTTTGTATTGTTGAGATTTTCATGTTAGGTTTGTGATTATTGTTTGTGTGTTATTCTTATTTAAGTTTTAGTTGAGGGTAAGCTTAGCCATTATTTATCATCTGTCTCCTTGCTTTTCTGTTTGATTTCATTTCTTGTCTGTCATGTGTTTCAGGTCCGGTAAGCTGGTGTTGTCATTGTTAGGTGTAGGCTATGTGCAGACAGGAATCGTGGACCCAAAAGTGCAGACACTCGGAGGCACAAAGTAAACTCAAAAAACAGCTTTAATGCTGAACTAAAAAGATACCAGAACTGAGACTTTAAACATAAACTCAGGCAAGCAGACAAAACACACAGCAAAATAAACGGTAGATCGCGACAATGACAAACTGAAACACAGGGCTTAAATACATAGAGGGAGCAATCAGGGAATGGGCAACAGGAGGGAAACACAGCTGGGGCAAATCAGGACTAACGAGACAAGGAAAGCAAAACCAGATACACTAACATGACACACGGACTTTCAAAGTAAAACAGGAAACATAACACAGAGACGCGAACTTAACAAGGGGATACAGCCGACAGGGGAGAAAGCAACTAAGGATTACACAGAGACAAACCATAAGACATGACTCTAACAAAAACCCAAAGACTAGAAATTATAAATAATATAATAAACCCAAAAACCCTGGGTCAATGACCCAGGCATCCTAACAGTCATGTCTAAGTCTCCATGTTTCCTGTTTTATTTTGAAGAGGTCTTGTGTTCTGTGTTCATTATTTTAGTTTCACTTTCTCCTTTGGTGTCATCATGTTAATTTGTGTCAGCTGTTTCCCTTCCCCTCATCACCTCTTGTGTATTTAATCTGTGTGTTTCCATTTGTTCCTCATCACGTTGTCTGTGTATCTTCCCCTCGTCATAATCGTCATAGAAATCAGTCAGTTCAGAGTCGTCATAGTGTCTTAGCTGAGTTTCAAGTAGTAGTTTCACAGCCTAGTTTGTTTTTCGCTTTGATTAATGTTCCACATATACCAGCCAAAATAAAGGCTCGCCTTTTGTTGGAGTTAATTCTGTCTCCTGGCCTGTCCGCACCTGGGTCCTCCAAACAACAAGCATTTTCCTTCAAGGACAGGTGATCCCAACCACTGCTCCTGATTCATTCACTGAGTTTGTATCTGTACTGTATCTGGGGGTGGGAGGTGGAAGACAAGCTCACTTGTGCCCCTAGAGCTGAACATAAAGCTTTTCATACATGTGATACATGCTGGATTCTTACAAACCAGTGGTTTTTATTGCTGAGCAATTAAGGTTAGAAAAATAGAAGGTAAGATGAAATAGAGATCCTTAGAAAACTGATCAGCAAAAGTAAGTATGACTTTATTTCCACTGGAAGGACACAAAGATAGATCCAGAGTTGCTATATATGTGACCAATGGTTGGATAGGAATTGCTAGGGACTGGTTGGGGCCTTAATAGCCAAGCTGGGAATAAGTGGGAGGCCACATTATGGGCACAAACTGAACAGGCAGAATATGTAGAAAATGAATATAAATATGAAATGAATAAGAGGGTGCTATGGAGGATCTTGTCTTTATTGTCCACAAAGAAAATGCCAGTGCTTATAGGGGAGGTAGATGGATGTGTGGATTATTCCTGCAGCTAGAGTTTGAGATATATTTCGCTGTGGGAAATGAATTCCAGGAGTGAGAGGTTATTTGAATCCAGAGTGGCTGTAATGTGGTTTGATGCCCGACAGTTGGCAGCCAATGGAAATGTGAGGTGCTCGCTGCTGTGTCCATCACTTGTCTTCAGACAATTTGCCTTAAAGGTTTTATAAGTTTAACTTGATACTCATCCACATCATCATTGGTCACTTTACTCATTATCACGATGTTGGCATATTTTGGTGGTCTTCCACTATGTCTGGTCTCTATATTACTACATCTGTGTGTGTGGCCCTTATCATTTCAGTTTTTTGCCACAAAACTATTTTGTACATGGCAGTGTCTGTACAAGTTTTAGAAGTGTTATTTGATCAGTTTCTCTACTGAAACTGTTAGAAAAAGCAAACCGAAATAATATTTTCTATTTTAAAGAAATAACTATTTCTTTATCTTCTACATTTTTGTCTAATATTTGAGGAAAAACATTTGGGGCTTCGAGTGTAAACTGTATGTGTTTACATTATCACAGTTTTAACTTTTCATCATCAACTTTCACATTTCATCTTTGTCCCTTTTCCTTTTTCAGATGCCACTCTGTCTGACAACAACAACCCACAGAACAACTGCATCCCGAGTCAGTTCTTCATCATCATCATATCTGTCTTTGTTGCCACTGTCATCATTCTAATAATGGGTCAGTGTATGGATTTAGTTGTCAATAACTTTGAAAGACTTTATGATCTCAACAAGAAATATCCACAGCCAGATCCTTCAAATTCAAACCAAACATAGTGATTTACTTATCATATATATATTTGTACCAATCCATATACATACCTTTCCATATAAAAGGCATCACATTTAGCTTTATTTTATTTAGAATTTGTCTTTTAACTTTCATTTTAGTTTAAGTTAGTTTCCAGAGAGTTTTTGGTCAGTATAATTTTTATTGTTTGAAAATGTTCGGTCTTGTTTTTATATTGTTAATATATAAATAAGCTTTTGTTTTCAGTTATACAATTTCAGTTATACAATCAGTGTTTTAGTTTGTTCGTACTTCTGAAAAATGTCCCTTAAGTTCCAGTTTTTATCTTTTTAGTTTATTATTCATTGACGGTACTGAACTTTAATTTGCCACTGATTGGAAAGCACAACACTATTAGGAGTTTCACTTTTAGAGCAAAGCGTTTTGATTCATTGATCATAAGACTGCTTATGAAGCTGTGAGTTTGGAAGTAAAGTGACTTAGTCATCTGTTGACAGGTGGGCTTTTCATACTGCTGTGCTTGAGGAAGAAAAACAGCAGCACACAGCTGGATGATCCGTCGATTCACATCTATGAGAATTCTATAACACTGTAGCTGAGCAGGTAAGCAAACCAATGCTGATACTTCACTTCAATTTTCAATTCAGTTTTATTCATATAACGCCAAATCACAACAACAGTTACCTCAAGGCACTTTATATTGTAACGTAAAGAACCTACATCAATACAAACAACAGATAAAACTCCAAAAATCATATGACCCCCTATGAGGAAGCACTTATGCAACAGTAGGAAGGAAAAACTCCCTTTTAGCAGGAAGAAACCTCAAACAGAACCAGGCTGTGGGAGGGGCAGCCATCCTCCACGACCAGTTGGGGGTGAGGGGAGAAAGGAAGTGTACTGTGGGTGCTAATGCTGCAATATTGTTGCTGAAAATACTAGTTACTACCATGAGAACTGAATTAAGTATTGCACTTCATAAATGTTTCACAAAATACTAAATCTCTCTTACCATCACCTGTAAACAACAAGTTGTAAAAAGAAAGTAAAAACATGGCAAATAATGTTTTTTTTTCTTTTAATCTCAGAAAGATAAATCTAGACTAACCAACCTGATATTATTTATGTGATATTATTGCTAAGTCTGCATTAATGTTCTGTCAGTTCTACTTTCAGTTAGTGGAGTTGTCACTTCTGGTGGTCATATGGTCACAAATAGCAACAAAAGTGAAGCCAAGTCTTTCGTGCCTAAACCTGTATTCCTTCTATTGACCAGCAGGAGGCAGCTCCTCTGGTTGCTAAGAGATGTCAGATCGCATAGACATCTATGACAAAGTGATTTACTGCTCACTTAATCTTTGATAACAATAATCACTGATGAGTTTATGGTCACAAGTTTAAGGTCTTATTGAATAAATGATTGATGGTGCACAACTGGACTGAAGGTGCATTAGTTCCATAGTCTTCATTGTTAAAGTTTTCACATTTACAGGATAAATAAACGTGTTTACAGCCTGCTCTAAAAAACTGTTTTGATGTCTATAGATAATTCCCCCCATAGCTGTACAGGAGTCACCTCAGGCTTAAAGCTTGTAGTATTATTAGTGTTTGAACAGGATACATAACCGCATCCAAAACACTATTGTTGAGACTTCAAAACAAGGTTCCCCAAGAACTGTTTTAATAATCAATCTGCTGCTAATACTACAGCACAAACACTATCACTACCCATCCTGCTTAAAAGTACCGCTATAGTATTACTACTTCCCTATACTGAGTAACTGTCTTGTGTTTCAGGATAGGAGGATCCAGATTATGGCGTAGATTTCTGCTGAACCAGCAAGACATCACCGAAAGATTTCTTTGCCTTTCATCAAACGTTGTTGCTGTCAGACTACATTCTAATTTTAATTGGTTAATAATTGGTTTACATTAAACTAAAAAAATAAAATATGTATATATTTTTGTCCTCTACAGCAAAAAGCTGACTAAGTCAGGATAAGCATCGTTAGAAAATACCTGTACAGTTATTATGTAAAACTTTAAAGAAATGTAGATGTAGAATGTTTTCAGGGTTTTTTTGCTTTGTTTGTTTTTTTATTTGTTTTTTTTTTATCCTTCTATAAACTTTTAGCTGTGTCGTGTTCATTTTTTCAGAGGGAAGTACAGGAGAACATCAATGGTTTAAAATATTGAATTTGCTTTAGCAGTTGAACTTACAGGTTACAGCACAGGACCTCTGTGTGAAATCAGCCATGTGTCTTCACACAAAAGGATGAGCCTGGATTGGGCCGTACAGTTTTATACCCCAACAATAACAAGTATTATTATGACTGTTTATCCACAACTATATCTTTTTCCGGAAGCAACGTGGCAATCCTGCTGTCTCCCTACGAGTCTTCTCTCCGTTCACGTCAATGTCTGACCTCGCCTCACATCTGCGCCTTATCCTGGAATAAAACTGAGAAGAGAAAACACCTCCCTGCCTAGCCGTACTGATTCTATTTATTATTTAAGTTTGGGACATTCGGTTCGGACTCCCTTGGCCCAGAAAATATCATCCTAGCTGTTAACTAGTTATGACATGTAAGCATGTTGCAAAACCATCTGCGCACTACGTCACATCACAATAATTCAATTCAGTCATAGCACTGAATGAAGCTTTTGACCCTTAAAAACACGGAGTGCGAACTCTTTATTGAGCACACAGGAATTTGTATATAAAAATAAAATAAAAAACAGCTTTATTTAATCATTTTATTCCTAACAGCTGCAGTCATTTGAACACGTGAAGGGCATTCTGTACTGACAGAGACTTTGAACAGTTTTTGAAACTTAAAGGGTTCAGTTTCTTGCACTGGCACCTAGTTAAATTCAGCAATATTACCAGTAATTGTAGTAAAAAAAACATCTTGTAAATGGAGTAGTACCCCTGTAGTCAATGTAATAAAAGACTGTAACTACTAGAAGTGACTATGTTAAGAATTAACCAGGATTATATGTAGTAGGAGCTGTAGTTTTCATAGCAGTACTGATTGCACAACATAGAGTTAGATTTGTAATATCACTATCCCAAAAAGTTGATTCTGTTCATGTAGTACTATCAGTACTATATGGGGGTGTGGTTCATGTTATATCAATGTTTCAGTACTTTAAGTGTCACCTACTGAAACACTTTATAACACACAATACACAACTATACACACAGCTTGGTTAGAAACAGGAAACAGTCAGGACCCCAGCCAGTCTTGACAGGGGGCAATATATAGCAAGCCCCATTCAGTTTCCGAGCAAAAGTCAGCTTCCACCTGCAACTTACATAAGCAAAAACAGCAGAGAAAATGAACAATGCCGCCCTCAGTAGCGGAGGAGAGAAAACAATACACAAAATTATGACCTGGGTCATAACAATTGTCTGCACTGACTTACTGACCACAAACCAGTTTAAGTTCTTCTATGGTTTCTTTCATTTAAAGTAAAACAGTGTTGTAATTGGTTTTAATGTGCATCACATTCAGCTGTGGGTCTCGGTTTGTGACATCATACTAACCCAAGCTGTCAACAAATTGGACTTCCTGTAAGTTATTCGGTGTTTGAGGTTTCCTATCACTGATCAGAGGTGCCATTTAACTCATCAGAGCTGAGCTGCTTTCAGACGACTCCGTCTTGTTGTGGATGCTGAAGCTGATCATGGTTCTCCTGTGGATGATCCTGTTGGTGGTTCTGCTCTGTGCAGAGGCCGAGAAGGTGACCGAGGTCAGAGGAGAGCTGGGGACCAATGTCACTCTAACCTGCTCCAATCAGACATCAGACACACACTGGTACATGGAGATCCACAGTCAGTTGAGAGCATGTATTGGTAGGATATCTGGAGGATCAGCAGGCTCTACCTACTGCTCTCCTGGTTTTGAAACCAAATTTTCAATCCTGGGAAACAAACTCGTGATTAAAAACTTGACAGCAGAGGACTGCAGGCTTTACTTCTGTGGCATCAAGAGAGATGCCAGCATTCAGTTTGTGGACACTTTTTGCCTCGTCTCAGGTAAGAACCACAGTTTATTTAACTTTATTGTTGTAGGATTAGTTATTCTTCAGGCCCATGATCCATTACCAGTAAAGCATATTTTAAAAAGGCTGACTGCATCTTAAACTTGGTGCAGAGGTGACACATGGATAAAAGATCAAATGTGTACATTTGGATAGTTTTTTGTTAGTTGTGCCTATGTGAGGTGGTGGTTAGTGACAGCACTTATTTTTTGCAAAGGAAACCATAGGGTGCATGTAGAAACAGCTCCCTGCTCTGATTGGCCACATGAAAAACAAAAATGCCCACTCCCTTCTTCTTACCATCAAAGTGACGGACTCATTGTCTCTTGGTACCATCAAAATGTCTTGAACTTAAAACCAATGCATTGGGGAATAATGGTGGTTAAGTGAACATCCACCTGGTTTTGTAGATGTGGCAGTCATCGATGCTACCTGTGGGTTCTTCTCAGTTTAAATAACATCAGGCTGTAGATGTGTTATCACCAGATTTTTCACTCTGTTCACTCCAAAATATTCAGACTTTCCCTCACTACATCATTCACAGATAAGACACGTCCATACTCTTCACAGTAACTCAGAGTCTCTTCCAGAGGAGTGCACAGCTTGAGAGTAGCCTCTCAGGTCTGGTTTGTGTGGCCACATCTTTGTCTCTGCACTTACTCTAGAAAAAGGGAGCTGAACAGCAGGTGCAGCAGTGGGATTTTGGCCTCTTTGCTATACCCATATTGAAAGGCTTTGAACAGAAAACATGTAAGACCGCAATGTGTCTGAGTTTGCATCTGAAAGGTGACATCATCTAGTTTCTAAAACAATACTGGTCTAGGAAGAGGGTAAAAAAAATAACCAAACTCTTAGTGCATTGCAAATGGAAGATATTTTCCTTTACCGGCCTATGACACATTCTCACAAGTTTATGTTTAATCTGTTGTGGTTTCACAAAGGGCATTGTCACCCACTGCTTTGTATCAGTTCTGTTTCCAGGAATAAATTATCTAAACCTTCTTAATGTTTCCATTTGGGGATGTAAATCAGGTACATGTGAACCTAAGACTAATTATACTGCTCTCTTTAAAGAAGTAACTGAGACCTAATGAATGTTAAGCAGTTAAAATAAAAGTCAAGTGAAAATTCTATTTAAACAGCTGCCTTAGCTTTTCTGCTCTAAATTTCTGTAAGGTGGGCTGAGTATACACGTGTATCTGGCTATTGGTTGGTGTTAAAATGTACAATTTGATAAAATGTGTTTGCCTAATTTTTAATGCATTTTTTAATTAAGTTACAGTCTAAAGTCTCCAAAAAGCTGCTGGATGCCCAAAATGTTGCCACTGAGTTTTTTTTAAAGCATTCAGTATATTAAAATTATCTCAAACAAATCTTAATGGCTATCAACAAAGGAATAGACCAGCTGAGATGTAATGATCACAGATGATTTCTTGATATTATGATGAAATTTGGTGACAGATGAAATAAACTTTACTGAAGTGTAGTGGGTGGATCTAAATGTGTGCTTCAGGGTTCTGACTGAAGTGGGCACCAATGGGGGTGGAGAATACAGTTGTAAAATGAGAGAGTGGAAAATACATTAAAGGAATATATGCTGCATCTTCACACATTCCAGACTGCAGGTATTTACCACAACTGCAGATGTAATAAATACACAGCAGCAATAGTATTGCAGGTAAGAGTCGGCTTTCTTATTGTGAGGTAAAGTGTAAACCAGCCTACCGGGAACACACACACACACCCACACACACATACACCTGCAAGCAGGGAAACAGAGGACTGGGAGAGGAGTCAAAACAAAACACACGAGCAGAGTAAGTCTAACCCAGACCCACAGGCAGGACGACCTGCGAGGATCGCCAGCCCGAGAAAACTCCAACAAAAACCCATGAGCCCTGGGTACACAGACCCAGGCCCAAGACAGTAAGTCTGTGCAACTTTTCAGCTGAAGGATCCAGTCAGTCAAACACAGTATTAACCCAAATTGCACAGTACTGTGTGGAGATGGAAAAATTTTCACTTCCTGTCAGACTTGAGGTGTTTGTGGGTACAACACCCAAGTCATCATTTTCAGAAGGTAGTGTAGAGCTCTTGTTGGTCAACGCCACAGTCTCTGTGCAAAGGTGCAGAATGTAACCAAGCCACAGCATGTCTCTAACAGACGCTACTTACTGCTCTTCTGATTTTGAAATCATGTTTTCAATCACAGGAAACAGATTCAAACTTCACAGCAGAAAACTGCAGGCTTGACTTCTGTGGCAGAAAAAGAAAAAAAAAGTATTTTGTGGCGACTTTCTCCCTCATCTGTGTCTCCAAAACATTAAAAGAAAAAGCTTCTTTCACTTAACCTAGTGTTCAGGCTTTTTGATTATTTCTAGCAAATTACATTATGTACAATATAAGATTCCATGTGTACATTTGTTTTTAGGTCTGACCTCTTATTGTCTGTTGCACTAGCAAGTGCTAAAGTGAAGACATGAGGAAATTAAGTCATGTAGTCAGTTTTCACAGGTCAAAATTGCTTTGTTTTTAGTACTTTATAAAGACTGTCCATTTTAAAGTTAGTGTGTACCGGCTCTAAACACACCTCGAGTTAAAGTGGTGATATGCAATAGAGTCCACCCTATGACAGAAAAAGTAAGTAACAGGTCTATCAGGTGATAGTTTATCATTTCTATTCTGTTTGAGATCTTGGTGTGTTGTTTAGATTTCACTTTTTGTTTTTTTTCCTTTTCACATTCACACTGCTAATGTTCTGCAGAACATGTGGATAGGTTTGGGAATGATAGGTTAGATTAAAACATATCCCTTTACAAGATTTTCTCTATGCAATGAAAACTGACACTTACCCAGTACATTTAAATAGGACACAGAGAGTTCTTTTACTAGCATCTATATTTGATCTGAGAATCAGACCTGTGTAATTTTTCCAATAAATCTAATGACTATGAAAGGACACCTTTTGGTTGTCTCTGACACCAGGATCTTTGTTGATCAACAATGTTTTTCACTGGCCTCTTTGGTCAAGTCACCTCAAAGTTAAGATTAGTTTCAGAGGTTTCCACTTCACCATGAGTTACTTTGCCCATCATTACTTTAAGCTGCCATATTTCATTGACCTTCTCACAGTCTCTGGTCCCCATATCACTGCTAAAGTCTCTTCCAGTGTCTACGGCTCCTAAACATTTAGGTTGCTTCACAGAAACTTTCTACGTCTAGTTTTCAAAAACTGTCAGTGTCAACATATCTTGCCAGTTTCACATGGTATTTCAATAAGGAGAGATTATTAGAAAGAATGGACAAGATTTACTGATGAACAGAATTTTGATAGAGTTATTTGGCAGTTAGACTCCGATGGCTCATCTCGGTGCAATAGAACCCCAGCTGTGAAATGGATTAGACCGCTACCCCCCAGAGCCTAGACTCTGGTTGTGGAGATGAAGGTGGCTTGAATGGAACCTGAATGAAGAGAGCTGGAGATGGGGAGATGGTGGGTTGCACTAAGGCATCTGAGTCTAAGGCATGACTCATATGAGTTCTAAAGTATGCTGCATGAATGCTGATTGGCCTAGAGAGGGTGATTAGACTAGACCAGTGCTGACACAAACAGCTTGACATCGTGGGAAAGTGAGTGATAAAGTGATAAAGCTTACATTTAACCGACAGCACCTGGGAGCAGACAGATTTGAGACCACAGATACCGTATTTTTTGGACTATGAGGCGCGCTTAAAATCGTTTAATTCTCTCAGAAATTGACAGTCCACCTTATAATCTGGTGTATGAACTCTCATTGTGCTTACTGACCTCGAACCGATTTTATGTGGTACACGGCGCTCAAATATCTGTCAAAATGTTTTGTTACGACTGCTTTATGGATTGTCTGAGCATTACGGCTACCATAGTCAGGAGCCTCGTCAGCCTTATCTGACTGTTTTGTTTCACTTAATGCTCCTTATAATCCGGTGCGCCTTATAGTCCAAAAACTACGGTACTCCTTATTGACCTTAAGCTTCATTACTTTATTTTCAAATGTTACTTACAAATTGTCAGCAAGTCTTTCCAGTGTATCTAGAATGATTTTAAGTGAAGCTGCTTCTGTTGGAGAAAAGAAAACACAACTTTTGATATGATAAGACACTCGTATTATCCCAAGTAATAAGAAGATGCAGGACTCAGGACAGTTTCATGGCTACAGAGAGCTGTAAATGTCTAATCTTTGAAAAGTTTGTGGACTTTAATGGAAATGTGAACAACTGAGTTTTACTACAGTACTGCAACAGTAAAAAAAAACAAAAAACTTGATGACTTGTAAACATAAATTTAAAATGTATTAATGTAATCTTTTTTCACGTATGATTTCCAGATGTCATTCTGCCTTCCAACAACCTACAGAACGACTGCAGACTGAGTCAGCTCATCATACCTCTTTCAGTTAATGCTGCCATAATTCTAGTATTTGGTGAGTTTGTTATGGTAAATGAGTTTAATTGGGCCATACTTGGTCCACAAACAGCCTCTGTCACACATCCAATATTCACCAGAGACAAAACATATTTAATTCCTGTGGAAGCCAAGATGATAGCAAGTGTGACCTCACACTTAACTTGAGACAAGATTGATGTTTCCCTTTCTGAATTAACTCTTGTAAGATACTTTCTGCTTTTTACAGCTGTACAGACAAACTAGTTTATCATCAGCATAAAGTTGGATCTCTGCATCATGAACAGTTCACTTTATTGGAACTGTTCAGCACTTTTCAGAGTTTAAAGATTCGTCACAAGATGTCTTGTACTAATGTGAGTCTGAAGGTAAAGTGACCCAGTGATCTGTTGGCAGGGTTTGTTTTTGTAACACTGTCTTTGAAGAGGAAAGGCTGCAGCAACCAGGGGGATAACGTTTCAGTTCAAATCTCTGATGAAGCAGAAGTGGTTCAGGCTGTTCCGGTAAGCAAATTGCTGCTATTACTAAGAAATGAAATGGAACTGTGAGTGCTAATGTTATAAAATCTGTAACATTTTGTTTTTGTTTTGATTAGTTTTGTTAACTTTTTTTTTCATTAGTATATTCCCTTATTCCTGATTTCCTTTGATTGTATAGTAACTGGTCCTGGTTGTCTGCTTGTCTGTGCTTGTTCCTGAGATTACTACCTTGTTGTACTAATTCCTTCTGTTCTTTTTCAGCCAAAGGTGATCTACTCCCAACCCGAATGATGCCACTGAAAAAAATAAAATAAAATTAATAGTCTTTAGTGCTTTGAGATGACTTTGTCTTGTTCTGGATCCTGAAGCTGATCGTGGTTCTTCTGTGGATGATCATGTTGGCGGTTCTGCTCTGCGCAGATTCAGAGAACATGACTGATATTAAAGAGGAGCTGAGGAGAGATTTCACTTTAACCTGATCCAGCGGGGTTTCAGATAGTGTTGAACTTAAACCAACACTTGTGGAAACTTACAGACTTTTCTTTTAGTGTTTTACTTTAGTGTTTACTTCAACAACAACTTCAACATGTTTTCGCCACAGTTTTTCTTCAGACTCTATCTACTGCTCTTCATATTTTGCAACCAACTTGTCAACCCTGGAAGACAGACTTGTGATTTCAAGTTTCAGAGTAGAGGCCTACGGGCTTTACTTCTGTGGCAGGAAAAGACATTATATAATGCATTTTGTGGACATTTTCTGACCAATATCAAGTAAGTACCAAAGGTTTTTGTTTATTTATTTATTTTGACTGTGTGGTGTAATTCAAAGTTGAAGAGATGTTGTTTGTTGGTCCACTGTTGTCAAATTCTCTTTGAAAATGACATTTAACTTAAAAACCACAAATATTAATGTATTAGTGTCATCTTTAGGGAGAAAATAAATGGCTTCCATGTGGTGTTTCAGCAGCATTGTTATCTTCTAGTTATGATGTGACGCGCTATATTCATGTGAACGTTTGGCATTGTATTAAAAAAAAGAGAAGCTTTCTGCACTTCCATGGTCACCTAACTGCAAGCTGTAGTTATGTAACCATGAAAGTGCATTTTGTATTACTGAGAGAGAGAGACAGAAAACCCTGTCAAGTTGGCGTCTGAAAGCAGACAAGTCTTCAGATTTTAAGGGTTCAGTTCACAACATTTCCACTGAGCAAAAGCTGTAGTAATATATTAACAGAAGTTTTACAACACCACTAGCACATTCTTGGAAATGCAGACTTGCAGAAAGGGTAATACGGAGATCAAACTAAAAGTGTAAGGTGGAGTTGGATTTGTAGTATCAGTACCACCAGGTGGTGTAGATCATGTTGTTGGAGTTTTACAGTATTGGATCAGTGGAAAGACACTGGAAAAGTTACAAAAATGCACAAAAAAGTTTCAGATATATCCATGTATCACAAAAATAGCTCTTTCCCTGTTGATTGTGTAATGTTCTTATGCTAATCAGTAATCATGGTGGATAGATTTGTTTCACCAGACTAGAAAACTATATAAGCTACAGTTGTGTGAAAAAGTGCTTGCCCACTTACTGATTTCCTATTTTGTAATATTTTGTCACACTTAAATATTTCAGATCATCAAACAAATTTAAATATTAGAATAATTACTCAAATAAACAAGATACATCTTTGATTGATTTGATTGATTTTATTGATTAGCATTTAAATATCTCAGTGAATACAGAATACAAAATAAAGATTACCACAAAGCAAAAAATCATGAGACAAGGCTAATCAAAAGGTATTGGCTGAAGCATTTGCTTATTATGCCAACCCTTTTAACAAAAAATCTTTTGCATGCAGCTCCTGTACACAGGGCTCGAAGCAAAGAATAAAACAAAGCAAAGCAAAAACAAACAAACAAACAAACAAACAAAAAAACTTTCCACCTTAGATAACTACATCAAAGCAAAACAATCAAGAGTTTCAGAATTATTTTTTTGCTCTTTTCATTCTTGATTAATATATTTTTCTAATACTCTATTTTTAAACATGTTTTTAAACAAGAAAAATGAACTACACCTTTTTAAATCACTGTCATAACTATTCCACAGGTTAACTCCTTTAACAGAAACACATCTTTGCTTTATGTTTGTCCTTATCTTGTTTTTTTTAAAGAAATCTGTTCCCCTTAAGTCATATTGACTCTCTCTGACTTTAAACTTTAATCTTCTAAATGAAGGTGTTTGTTATCAAGGGGAAAAAATGTGTGGGAAAGCGATTTCCTGCTAAATGGTTGGGCCACGCTTAGCACCAACAACTGCAATTAAGTGTTTGCGATAACTGGCAAATGTGTAGAAATGTTGGCACATTCATCTTTACAGAATTGTTGTAATTCAGCCACACTGGAGTGTTTTTAAACATGAGTGGAACTTTTTAAGGTCATAACACAGCATCTCAATCGGACACATTTAAGTGTGTAATCTGCCTCGTCTCTCATCCTGTTTGGATATGAACTGCCTCCCACTCTCATAGATCTTTTGCTTGAGGATGCTCCAAAGATTCTCAATAGGATTGAGGTCAGGGGACAATGGGGGCCACACCCTGAGTTTCTCTCCTTTTATGCCAATAGCAGTCAGTGATGCAGAGGTATTCCTCGCAGCATGAGATGGTGCATTGTCTTGCATGAAGATGATTTTCTTGCAGAAAGCACGGTTCTTCTTTTTGTACCATGGAAGAAAGTGGTCAGTCAGAAACTCCACATACTTTGCAGAGATCATTTTCACACCTTCAGGGACCCTAAAGGGGCCGACCAGCTCTCTCCCCATGATTCTGGCCCAAAACATGACTCCACCACCTCCTTGCTGACGTCGCAGCCTTGTTGGAACATGGTGGCTGTCCACCAACTGTCCACCACTGCATCCATCTGGATCATCCAGGGTTGCACTGCACTCATCAGTGAACATGACTGTTTGAAAATTAGTCTTCATGTAGTTCTGGGCCCACTGCAGCCGTTTCTCCTTGTGAGCATTGGTTAGGGGTGGTTGAATAGAAGGCTTACGCATAACTGCAAGGTTCTGGCGGATCCTACACTTTGACATTCACGGGGCTCCAGACTCACCAGCAGCTTCAAATATTTGTTTGCTGCTTTCTTAATGGCCTTTTAGCAGCTGCTCTCTTAATCCGATGTATTTGTCTGGCAGACACCTTCCTCGTTGTGTCTTTATCTGCATGAACCCTGTGTGCTGTGACTCAGCAACAAATCTCTTAACAGTACAATGATCACGCTTAAGTTTTTGTGAAATATTTAAGGTTTTCATTTCTTGTCCAAGGTATTCAACTGTTTCACGCTTTTCAGCAGCAGAGAGATCCTTTTTCTTTCCCATATTGTTTGAAAATGGTCGTCTGCTTAATAATGTGGAACATCCTTCTTAAGTAGATTTTTCTTAAATGGGCTCACCTGGCAAACTAATCATCATAGGTGCCCGAGATTGATTTCAGTGATCCAAAGAGCCCTGAGACGCAATGCCATCCATGAGTTTAATTGAAAAACAACATATTTAATCTTTGTGACACTTAAATACAATTTGCATAATAATTTGGAACACGGTGTAAACCTTGTGGACATTTTTTTGTTAAATGGTCACACCACTTCACTGTGTTATTTTATTACAGCTTGAAATTCATCAGCCAACAGCAGAAAGCAGCTGAAAGGCTACGTATTAGCTCAGTAGTAATAGCTTAGCTCCGATTAGAGCTGCACAAGTTCGACTTCCTGTGAGTCACTTTGTATTTGTGGGGGGCTTTTTATCAGGTGTGACATCAGACGAAATGACCACAGGAAACAGGAAGCAAACAGCGCTTCTCTGCCAGCTATATAAGAACTGAGCTGCTTTTAGACGACTCCATCGCATTCTGGATGTTCGAGGAGATCTACAGTCAATTCAAAGCTCATATCAACTGTGGTCTTTGTGTTATTCGTCGTACTGCTCTCCTGATTTTGAAACCAAATTTTTAATCTTGGGAAACTTGTCACTGAAAACCTTACAGGGGAGAACTGCAGGCTTTGTATCTATGGCATGACAACAAACAGCAAACTTTACTATGTGGACACTTTTCACTCAGTCAGTAAGTACAAAGTTTTTACTTTAAAGGTCTAAAAGTCGGTGATGCCTGTTTTTACTTATTAAACAAAAAAATTTAAAGATTCTGTGAAACAAATCATAATATTAAAGTACTAAAGAGGAAGTGATTTTATGTGGTAAATAGATAAAACTTTCAAAAAATACTATCATCAAAGCTTCCTCCTGACCCCATCAAAGTGTCCAAAGAGTGATTAGCTTCATCAGTAAAGTTCACAGGGATACAAACAGCCAAGTGTTTTTCAACCAGCTGATGTTTGAAATTCTCACAGCCATCTGTAAAGGCCCGTCTGCATAGCTGATAGTTGGTTATCTGTTCTCAGAGAGGTAATCTTTGTGTGTTTCCCTCATCGTTTGAGGAGTTTACCAGCTCCACATCAGATCATTGCTGTCTACTTCAAACTGATAATTACATTAGTTGATTTTAGTTTATTCACAGAATTTTAGAATTTAACTCATTTTTAGGTGCTTTTGAGTCTCTCAGTAAGGTTGTTTGTTTGACAGTGAAATGCTGACAGTCGCTCTGTTGCCAGTTGTGTTTTGCACATTTGTTTTGTCTTTTGTTATCTGTGAAAAATAACAGATAATAGATGGATGACCCAAATATAACAAGTACCCAGCTAAACTAACCACTGCTGTAGCTGCTAACACTGACACCAGCATGAGTGCTGATCTGATCCAGCTGGAACTACACCACTGACACCAGTTACTGATAACCATTTTCAATGTATAAATACACTCATCAGTCATTTTAGTGAGCAATAATCTCATTTTCTCAGAGGCCTCTAAACAATCTGACCATTTTTCACAATTTTAGGAGTCCCCTGCTGGACATACAGGTTTAAGGCTCCACTTTTTCAGTGCTACCAGTGCTATCACTAATAATACTGATACTCCAATTTTATTTAAGGTTTCAGAAATTTTTTCTGCAATAGCAGCTTAGAGACACAAGATGGAGCCATTTGATCAGATCATCTTTGTTGAACAGCTGCTGCCCACCAGCTCTGGTGTTTGATTATTTAGAGTTTACGTCACACTACATTAGACCTGCTGTTATTTCTGCTAAACAAGATTTACTTATTGTCATTATTTTTGCTAGAACATAACAAAATAGCAGTGGTGCCCTCTGTGATAAAGAAAATACAAAAGAGATAAATGAAAAGATCAAAAAAAGATAAATGGAGAAGTCTGTAGAGTACAGTGACTGGATGTAAGTGTGTCTGCAGGGCAGAGGAGGGAAGGGCAGGTGAGCAGATGGCTTTCACAGCTCTGGGAAAAAGTTGTCTCTCAGCCGGGTGGTGGTGGTGGCCTTTCCGTTTCCTCACGGCTCTGTAAAAGGTCTTGAGCAGCTGGGGGGAGACTCCAGCCCGCTTCAGTATTCTGAAGAAGAAGAGTCTTTGTTGGGCCTTCCTCACCAGGAAGGAGGTGTTTAGTGACCAAGTCAGATCCGAGGTGATGTGGAGGCTCAGGAATTTGATGCCATCCACACCCTCCACCACCTCCCCTTGGATGAGGAGAGGGGGTGGTGTCCTCCTGGACCTCCTGGAGTCTACTATGACCTCCAACAGCTACTCCAACATAGATATTTGCAGCATTTGTAGTTATGGTACAAAAAAAATACACCCTCTAAAATTCAAATATTTTACATATCGGCACAAAATAAAAATTAAAGGTATTAAAATTAAGTAAATACAACCACAGATGAACAATAATACATCACTTATGGCACTGTGGCATTATTGGTTTAACAAAAGCAAAACCAAACCAAACCATGTAAAAGTAGTGACATTAGTGTGGATGCTATTACAGTAGGTCTTCTTGTTTCCAGTTCTGAGTACTGCTACTAATGCTTCAATCACAGCTGCTAACAAAACTAAAAATGCTGAATCTATGAGATTGGTAACAATGAAAGATGCACATAGCTGCTTTTGCGTCAGCTGTTGTTTGTGTTAAAGTTGGGAGTTTAGCATCTTTTTCTTTCTGTTTCAGAAAAAAACACCTGTTTTAATTTTGCACACCAGTGCATTTTGATATATTTGGCTTTGTTAAGAATTTTTTAAAAGTTTTTTTCACATTTAGTCAAACACACATTATCAGCTCCTATTTGAGATCATCATAATGCATAAGAATAACAGTAATATTGTGTAATTCATCTGAATACTTTCACTGAAATTCCTGCAGTATCATCCGATATTTTCATAAAGAACAGAAATACATGTAGGAGAGTTTTCAGGTGCAACTGAATGCATCATAACTCAGCTGTGTAGGAACCTATGAGTGACTCAAACCACCAATCCTGTGAATGCTGAATAACCACTATAACCACATCACGTTTAAGCAGGTCTATCACTCTGCCTGTACACACTGGTGCAGTCAAAGCCCAAACACCACAAGTGGATGTTCAGTTATCATAAATGCATATCACAAATATTTCTCTCTCAGATATGATGAGGTGTTAAATCCTCAGATGAGGCAGATGTGCTAGTTGTAATGGAGTATTTTCAAAGATACTAGCTTTACAAGGAAATGATCTTCTTCATCATCATTATAAGGTAATGGTCAGAATCTGAACACTTGTAGTACTTTTTGAGATATTACTCTCTCTGTTAAACATTTGTGTTAATGGTAGTCATGTTAAGAACATTAACATTTATAAACAGGAAGGAAGTGCAAGACAGAGACTTTGATCACAGGAAAAGCAGGCTACAGCAGACAACAGCTGACTCAGTCATTAAGATAGTTTTATGATTGGTTCATTTGCTTTGCTTGCTTTAATGTTTTCTTGCTCAAGTACAAGTAAATGAAGCAGTTTTACTGCTGTCAGTGGGAGCAGCAGAAAGAAGCAGCACAGAGGTGTTAGAGTCAGATTAACTTTAAAAGCAGTGTTAACCCAAACTGCATAGTGCTCACTGAAGGTTGAAAAGGTTTCATTTCCTCTGACACCTCTGAGGTGTCAGTGGTTTTTATTTTCTTCTTTTTTTTATTCAGATGTGACATCAACCAAACTCACCATGCACAGTAGGAAGTACAGAGCACTTCTTTGTCTGTCCCGTCAGAGCTGAGCTGCTTTCAGACGACTCCGTCTTGTTGTGGATGCTGAAGCTGATCATGGTTCTCCTGTGGATGATCCTGTTGGTGCTTCTGCTCTGTGCAGAGGCCGAGAAGGTGACCGAGGTCAGAGGAGAGCTGGGGACCAATGTCACTCTAACCTGCTCCAATCAGACAACAGAGGTCCACTGGTACATGGAGATCCACAGTCAGTTCAGAGCATGTATCGGCCGCAGTTTTTCTTCAGCAGGCTCTACCTACTGCTCTCCTGGTTTTGAAACCAAATTTTCAGTCCTGGGAAACAAACTGGTGATTAAAAACTTCAGAGCAGAGGACTGCAGGCTTTACTTCTGTGGCATCAAGAGAGATGGCAGCATTTATTTTGTGGAGACTTTCCACTTCGTCTCAGGTAAAAGTATTTTTTTAATTTAACATCCTGGATGCATGAATACCCAGAGTAACAGTGTTAAGTAGCTTCCTTCTGAAGTCATATGCTTTTATTTTTATTATTATTTTTTCTTATTAGATAAATCAGCATTTACAATTTGAAAAGCTTTCTTTGTCTCTCGCTGGTGTTCAGGCCTGGATTTCTTTGCAGTACATTACATTTTGTATCAGCACATCTCAGACCCTGAGTTAACTTTCTGTTTGCCACTTTCTGAAATCTTTTTCTCTATTTCCCTTGAATGTGAGCCGGTTTTTTTATGTGTATGAAAATATTGCATTATGTGCTTAGTTTATTTTTAAATATCAATATTTGTTCTTAACTCCGACCTGTATGGGTGTCAGTAAGTCCTAAAATTAAACAAAATTAGCTCATCTGGTAATTTTCCGAATCCACAGTTTATCACATCTACAACTTTTTTTGTCCTTTCCACTTTAAAGGTCAATGTAGTCGATCTAAAGATGTCTAAGACTTGAGGTGGTGACACTCACTTCTACCACAAATTCAAGGAAGCGTCTAGCATGCAATGTGTACAAATAACTATTTTCTCTCTTTTAAAAAAACAAAAAGTAAATTCTGTCACGGTGATCTTGTTGTTGTTGGTGGTGATTGAGTCCACATTAGGACAGGAGGGAATAAATAATGTGACAAGTTTACCAGCCAAGAGGTTGTCTCGTGTTTGGATGCTTTGTCTTTGAATCTCACTGGTTAGTTTCATTTGCACTTCATCTGGTTACATCTGGTTAGAAAAAAACTAAAAACCTGTTTAACTTTAAAAAAAGATGGTGATTTAAAGTAAAACACTTCACCATGCTCACTTAAAAATGAGAACTTCTAGTGCACTGTGTTATGATACTTTGAGAATGAGACCTCTCAGTAATGTGAACCTGGTGAGCAAGAACAACAAAACATAACACGTACATACCTGTGACTCGGACAGCTTTGACTAAACGTCAGTAAAGAATCGGTTGGACCAAAAGGCAAAGTCATGACTTGTGAATCTAACAGTTCTCAGCTCGTCTTTCCTCTTTTTTTTGTCAGATGTCACCATCACCGACCCCCAGAGCGACTGCAGGCTCAATCAGCTCATCATCATCTGTGTCTCCGTTGCTGTTATCGTCTTTGTAATACTGGGTGAGTGAGCCATGATAGATAAGACACTTGAACAGACACTCTACCAAATCTATAAGTGTTTATCTGAAGCCTGGTCATCTTTCTAATAAACATAATCACACTAAAGTAAAGTAACTGAGAAACATTTGTCAGATCATTTATCAGACCAGTCCACACATGCTGACACACAATACGCATCCATCCTGTGTAATTGTGAGTTTGATGGTGACGTGACTCAGTGATCTGTTGCAGGTGCTGTTTGTGCAGCGTTGTGTTTGAAGAGGAAAAAGCGCAGGATCCAGAAGAATAATGTTTCACTTCACATCTATGAGAACGCACACACCATTAGGGCTGCGCAGGTAAACAAACCACTGCTCTCATTGATAAAACTGATACTGTGAGCGCTAATGCTCAAGAACTAGTACTGTAGAAGTACTGATAGTAATAGTTAGTGCTATCAGATCTGAATTGTTTTTGGATATAACCCCCAGGTCTAAGTGAAGTGAAGCCAAGGCTAAATTGCCTTTAACCTCCTTATGTCCAACAGGGGGCAACACCTCTGGTTCAAAAATATGATTTTATAGAAATCTTTATGAGAAAATTAACCTGTTTTCAACCTATGAAATTATTCTTCACTAGATCTCTGAGCTCAGTTAACATTTCCCTGATGAGTTTATTATGGTGGTCACTTCTAGCTCCATTAAAAAAACAAACAAACAAAAAAAACAGACAAGAGTGAAAATAATCACTTCAAGGTTTCAAAATGGGACAAATCACCATTTAAAGGACAAGCTAACAGTTGAGACCACTGGGTTTCTCCATTCAAACATATTCATACAGCATTTTATTATTTGTCTTTAAGCACTTAGTAATTTTTACATGTTACACCCTGAGTGAAATGTGTACACTTTGATATGTGGACAGTCGGACTCTATAAGCTGAGCCACATCCACCCTAATCTCTGATAACTGTTCTATGTTTGCTACTGCTAATACTACAGCACCAACACTATCACTACTACTGTTTAAAGTTCCACCACTGTTCTGCTTCTTCCCCGTACTCATTAGTTCTGTTTTATTTCAGAACAAGGTGATCCACTCTCAACAGGCAAAACCTCACTGAAGGACTTCTTTACCCGTAATCAGAAGCTGGAAAGATGTTGCTTTTGTGGACACTTTGAATTGTTTCACATTTACCCCCAAAACACACATTTTCATGCATTTTTGTCTACTGCAGCACATAAATTGACATTTTGTGTATTATCAGGATTGTAAGAAAACAGCTGCGTACTTATGATGTAAAACTTCATATGAAAATGTGATGTGCTTCAAGTGTAAGCTGGAGTCCTTTGAACATGTGAAGTGCAGCTTAAGAGAGTCTGAAACCCTTTTAAGCTAAAATTTGAAAGCATGTCTGAAACTTTAAGGGCAGCGGTTATAGTACTGGCACTAAGTGAGGTGGTAGCACTATTTATGACAGTATCACATGACTAACAATAGTGACTGAAGTACAAACATATATAATGTCAACAGTAACGTCAACAGCATATTGTATTTGTAGTAGTACTTATAGAATTGCTGGTAAACTGCTTAGTAATCTAGTAATACATGCATTAAATACTATTTTTGCGGTTGTACTAATAGCAGCTGTAATAAACAGGATTGTGGGCAATTGAAGTAGCGATTGTAGTTTTTAAAGCAGTATAATAATATGTGTCTGTAAGTTGTAGCTAACAATTCTGTTTGCACAAATACTTCTTTTCTCCAACGCTTGTCTGAAAGTGTAAAAATAAAGCATGAAAAAGGAAGTGATTTCCTGTGTCAATTATAGACTTTCCTGAGAAACAACTACTCACACTGAGGCGGCTCTAAACCCAGTGGCCTCCCCCTTTTCTGTTACTCCCTGGAAACTCAGTTAAATTTGCATTTCAGACGTTTTTTAAAAGAATAACTGGAATACATGAATCATTCAGCTTTGACAGTTCACCTACTTTTACCCACATTGTCCAGCAGCCTACCACACAATCAGACATTCAAGATGTCTGTGTAGCTGATCTCTCCTGCGTCCACACAGGAAGTGATGCATCAGCCAGTGGCCATAGGAGGTGAATAACTTTCCACCAGTTCAAGTGAGAATGAGCAAAAATAACTGGTGTTTAAATTCCAAGTGAGCGACTGAAATTATTACCGATGACAGTGAAATAAAGAATAGATTGACATGTGACATAGGAGGAAATGCTTTACATGGTTACTTAGGCAACTGGATTCAATTTAGATAAATATGACTAAATAAAAGAAAATCAATGAAATATTATTGATTGAACTCCTTTTTGAGTGGATGGATTGTAAAATTACACAGTTTTTTGTGAAATATAAAAACGCTTTTGTGTCATTTAAATATTTATCTATTATTTATTAACTGGGAGGTTTTGACCTTGGTGTGATTGGAAAGAGCTTCATGCTTCCAGAATTAAAATCACCCAATCAAAGAGATGTAAAAACAAAAAAAGATCTTCTTTCAAACAAACTGTACAAATGACATCACCTGAACATAACTGAAATAAATGAATAAAATTATTTACACTCACAGTGTATATATTTGTTTCAACATACAGGAAGAACACATGTTCTATAGCTACACTTGCCTGTAGGGGTCACTGCTGAGACATTTTAATAGAATTCCAATAAAAATAATAAATCATTCTTTCCAAACAGATGTTTGTTTTGTACATCACTCTGATATTTGGCAAAGATTACTGAACTGACTTTGTTAAAAATATTTTTCTCTCCCACTTGTTCCTCTTTCTGTGTCTCAGTGGACAAGCTGCCACCGTCCAGTTGTGTTAATGCAAAACCTTGAAAAGTGTTGCATTAATGCTCAAAATTAATAACAACTACATTGACTTTGTTAGCTTTAAATTCAACACTTTGTCCCGTACGTGCAGTGCCATAATTAAAATTCATCAGAAAGCAACAGAAAGTCGCTCATATTAACCCATCCAGCAGCGTTCAGAGTGAAGGTCCGCAAGTTGGACTTCCTGTGAGGTACTTGGTACTTGTGGGATTTTATCAGGTGTCATATCGGCTGAAGTCAGCATTTGAGACAGGAAGTGTAGAGGACGTCAGAGTCCATCAGAGCTGAGCTGCTTTCAGACGACTCCGTCTTGTTGTGGATGCTGAAGCTGATCATGGTTCTCCTGTGGATGATCCTGTTGGTGCTTCTGCTCTGTGCAGAGGCCGAGAACGTGACCGAGGTCAGAGGAGAGCTGGGGACCAATGTCACTCTAACCTGCTCCAATCAGACATCAGACACATACTGGTACATGGAGATCTACAGTCAGATCAGAACATGTATCAGCCACAGTCATTCTGAGTCATTTTACCTACTGCTCTCCTGGTTTTGAAACCAAATTCTCTGTCCTGGGAAACAAACTCGTGATTAAAAACTTCAGAGCAGAGGACTGCAGGCTTTACTTCTGTAGCAGGTGGAGAATCGACCCCATTCATTTTGTGGACACCTTGCGCCTTGTCTCAGGCAAAGGCAAGGTTTTTAACTTTAATGCTGAAAACTACAGAAGCAAAGAAAAAGAAGAAAAACACTGACATATGTTTATGGTAACTAACAACTGCTGATGAAGACTATATAAATAAAGCAATAAATAAAGGAAGTTATTTCATGTGGGAAGTATACACACATATCTATATATACACCATCTATCTGTCAGATCATTTTGTTGTTCTTTTTTCACAGATCGCTCTCGTCCGCTGAGTCAGATCAGCAGCAGAGCAGCTCCACATCAGAGCATCAGCTCATCATCATGTACCGCTCAGCCTTCATCATTACTGCCATCATCCTCGTCATATGTGGTTATTTATTCATTTAACATTAGTAGAGCCAACAGCTGCTGCTACACAACTCAAACACATTAAGCACTGATCAGTATTTGTAGCACTGAGCTCATTCCTGTGCAAGTAAATCATCCAGAATGTTTATGACTCTCTCAGTAAGGTTGAAGGTGAGGGGTTTTTTCTTCTCCCTGGGTGAGGAGAAAATCTCAGTCAGGGAGACTATATAACTATTATTGATGTTCATATTCATGTCATTATTACTATTATTTATTTTTAAGAAAAAGTGTTGTTCACATGTTTAAGAGTCTCTTAGTGAGGATGTTGGTTTGACAGTTAACTGGTTATTGCTCTGCTGGCAGATGTGCGTTTTACGTCTCTGTGGGTGAAGATGTCGCGAAATCGATCAATGTAGAGCAGTGAAACAAGGCCCCAGAAAAGTGCAATCAAATGGTGAGTTTATTACAGTTTTTTCTGAATGCTTAAACCCTAACTGTGATTCTTATAGCACAATTTCTAAAACTATTAATACTTACAGCAAAACCACTCACTGAGTTTGCAAAACTAAAAGCACAAACACTGCTTTGCACTCAGTTTGCCATTTTGTAACACACACTTTGCAAAATTCACTGCACAGCACTCTTTTTGCAGAACTGTAAACACAACTCACTGCTTACACTCAATTACCAAATTTCCAACACACTCCTAGCAAAATTATACACATGTATGGCTATCATTAACACTATTTTGCCAACTGTCTGGCACACTTTCACATGTGAAAACTGTTTTAGATAATTAGTCCACTTTGCAGTCAGCCTAAGCACTATAAACAGGCCACAGGTAAGCTATGTGGAGTACAATGGAAGGAGCAGCAAGAGTGAGAAGAGTGAGAATCAGAGGAGGCTGAGGGAGACTACGTGGAGGTGAAGAAGTTGGAGGAAGAGGACGTGGAGGAGCAAGAAGAGGACGAGGAGGGGAAAGAGGAAGGGTAAGAAGAGTAAGAAACAGAATAACTGATGACATCAGAGCTACAATAGTGGACCATGTCATCAACCATGGGATGACCCTGAGGGAAGCTGGCCAACAGGTTCAGCCTAAACTTATTATTTATTATTCATTATTGGCAGTGTTGGGAAGGTTACTTTTAAAATGTATTCCACTACAGAATACTGAATACATGCCCCAAAATGTATTCTGTAACGTATTCCGTTACGTTACTCAATGAGAGTAACGTATTCTGAATACTTTGGATTACTCAATATATTATCATGCTGTTTACAACTACGTGAATGTACTATTGCTGTGATTTATTACTGTTACTGAAGGTCCGCGGCTCCGAAACGTAGTAAATGGACCTCTGGCTAATACGGTGGGTTCCGTGTCGGGCTGGTAGCCGAAAAATAGCTTTGCTTTGTTGTCTGGGTCAACTTTGCTTGCCAGAGACAGAGAGAGGCGTTGAAAGGCTGCTCCAACGGAACTTATTTTTTCCGGAGGAAAACACGAACACAGTGTACAGTCGAGTCTTAATAGCTTACTTACAAATGGGCTCGTCAGGCACTCTTCTTGGCTGCAGTGGTTATTATTATATTTACATGCTTCCAGCTCCCGTTTTTGCTCCGTGACAGCTCGGACTTTTCCTTTCTCTCCCTCCCTCGCTCACAGACACATAACGGGTATGGTAGTCCATTCTCCCTGCAGCACGGACTACACTGCCCATCAGGCTACATTCTTTAGAGCTATGCCTGTAGCATTCTGCCTATTAGCTTAGCACAACAACAACAACAAAAAGGCGCTCTCTCACCCAGGAAACACGCAGAGAGAGAGAGCGTCACCCTGTAACCATGGCAACCGTAACGCTGCCGCCTGGAACAACAGAACATAGCTGTCAAACAAAACCCAAACAGTCCTGACCCGCGACAATATGAAACAAGGAAGTACCGCCGTGTATTCCATTTATTTCAACAAAGTAACTGTATTCTGAATACCACCTTTTTAAACGGTAACTGTAACGGAATACAGTTACTCATATTTTGTATTCTGAATACGTAACGGCGGTACATGTATTCCGTTACTCCCCAACACTGATTATTGGACACCGTGCCATCATCAATGTCCCAGGACAACGTGGTGGTAACATAACCATGTGTGCAGCTATAAGCCAAAATGGTGTTGTTCACCATCATGCAACCACAGGCCCATACAACACTGCACACATTATTGCATTCCTGGACACCTTGCATGACATGCTCACTGTTCAGAGACCAGAGCAGACCCGATATGTCATCATATGGGACAATGTTAGTTTCCATAGGGCTGCTTTGGTCCGCAACTGGTTTACAGACCACCCATCCTTCATGGCACTCAACCTCCCTCCATACTCTCCATTCTTAAATCCCATCGAGGAGTTCTTCTCTGCCTGGCGCTGGAAAGTGTACGACCGTCATCCTCATCAACAGGTAGCCCTTTTACAGGCAATGGAGGAGGCATGTGGAGATATTGACCAGGCATCATGTCAGGCCTGGATACGGCATTCAAGGAGATATTTTCCCCGGTGCCTTGGACTGGAGGATATCGCATGCGATGTGGACGAAATTTTGTGGCCGGACCCAGAAAGACAACATGATGTAGGCTGATTGTCTTTTTTTTTCCCTTTTTTTTGTGAAATTCCTATTTTGTGTTCTGACTTTGTCTTGGTTTTGATGAGTGTGAATAAACACCAATACTTGAAGTTTGGATCCTTGTATGTTTACATGACACTATGACAAAAGTGTGACCTCAAATTGACATCTGTACACAGAGAATGCAAAAGCCACATGTGTTTTGTATTCATACGATCAGTGTGCAGTTGGCGCATTGTGTGCTTAGTAGATGATGGCTTGTGTGTACTGTTTGATATGAAAACACCATTTTTACGAAGGTGTGAAGAGTTAATCTAGCTGTGTTCGCTTTTGCAAGAGAACTACAATGTTTTGATAATTGGGTGACAGATTTTCTTATTTGTGTGTAGAGTTTTGCAAAAATAGCCAATAGTTACAAAAAATGTGCTTAAGCAATCAGAAAAAACTGTAATACAGAACAAAAATTACAGCATGAGTCTTCTCTCTCTCTCTGCTAAAAATACATGTGAAAAACACTTTTAAAACAATGGGGTATCCGCCCCCCCCATGGCGTCAAATACAGGTCAAAAATACATTATGTACAGTCATTGTTTACAGACAATGGTACATCTTGTACATTTTTAATGGCTAGACAAAGACATATAACTTCTCTTTTCCATAACACCTTCCATGCACAATCATAGTCTTAAGCCTTCAGAGTATCTGAGGGCTGGTTATCTCCTCCGGTCATCTGTTACCAGGTCGCTAAAAGGGCAGCCGGTTACAATAAGGTCAAAGACACTTGCCTTTTAAGGTAACCAGCTTCAAGCTACAGGGTCTCTAAGAGCTAATAATGGACACTCGTCATTAATCACTAAGTAGACTAAATTGCAGCAAGTCTCAAGAAGGAGCAGAAGACACTTGGGCCTTCGCTCAGACCTGTCCCTAGATTTATGTGTATTGTAAGCATGCATGCAATTAACCTGCTATGTTCTCATCTTCCCTCAACACGTATCACCTGGACACTCTCACCAGTGAAGCTTAAAACCCTCTTGGATAGAACATCAACTCTAAACAAGCACAGATATGCAATGTGTATAAAATGAACTCTACCTGTGAATAGAATGAATGTGATGACAAACATATTCAATGCAATATGAACCCTGTAAGAAATATTACTAATCAAATAATGCTGTAAAACATGTTATTAATGCAATTATAATAATGCAGGTTATATGGCAGCAATAAAAGAATTTCTGAATCTCCACAAAGAGCAGTGTTGGTCAAGAAAAAAATAATTACTTACTAATTACTGTTTACTTCTCCAAAAAAGTAATCCTGCTAATTTAATGATTACTTTTTTCAAAAGTAATTAATTACCTAATTGCTTAGTTACTTTTTAAAAACATGACACACAACCTGAATAGGTAATAAAGCAACAGACCTTTCAGCCCAACTCTATTTTTATGCACAATCCATCATATAAAATTAAATCAAATGGAAAGTCTCTTTTTTAAACTTGTTTTATTAGTTTTAATCTTTTAACTTTATGCACACTGCAATAAGCAAAAATGTAATTATATGCAACAGTCTTTGACTTGAAGAAATTTGTTTAACATTTAAACCTATTTTCTGCACATCCCAGCATATAAAATAAAATAATGTTTTGAGTTTACACTCACTCTTTCAAATAGATGCAAGTAAAACAGCAGAAAATAAATCAAATCCAAGACTCGGCAGCACTGAGTCCTGTCGCTCTTAATCTATTTTCACCTGTTTAGCAGGAGTGGAGCAGGCGCAGGTTTGCCCGGTGGCGCAGGGGTCATGTCAGCAGGGGGGTTACGGGGATTTCTCTGTGAATTTCAAATTCCCGTGATGGCTTGCTACGTGGTTGGCACATTTGAAGTTTAATTTTTCAGAAAGAAGTTTTCCTCCCACGCAGAGTGTCCAGCAAACACTAATGTTTTTGTCACTTTTTACAGAATTAAACTCAAAGTAGCATCAGTACTTCCACGCTTTAAATGCTGCATGGTCGCACTCTCTCCAGCACTCCAAATTACCCATTGTTGATCTGCACACATCTGTTGCTGCCTCAGATGTCGCACGCGTTTTCGTCATTGTCATGAGACACTCTCACAAACAAAATCACGACGGTTTAGTAACACAGTAACGCAGCATGCTTACGGGAACGTAACAGTAATCTATTTACTGAGTGCTGATCTGATCCAACTGGAACTACTGACACCAGTTAGTACACATGTATACATGTTAGCTGTATTTGGTAAAATACATTGATGTTAATGTGAGTCATAATTATAACTACTTTCAATTCAATTTTACTTATAGAGCACCACATCACGACAGCAGTCACCTCAAGGTGCTACTTGTTTCAACTACTAATCCTAATGCTATTGTCAGAGTGAATTGTTAAATGTTTGTCATTTTTATGCTTACCATCCATTTCTATATTGTTTAACTGTGGGATGAAAGGAATTTCACAGTCCCCCTCCCCAGATTCTCGAGGTTCTGGGTGAGGGGCTATAGTGTTTTATTGCAGATACATCCTATCTGGAAGATCTGCTTCTTTTGATGTAAGCTTCCTGCGTTTACGACCCTTTGGTCAGCAGGAGGTAACACACACACACACACACACGCACTTACAAAACCACAGGCAAGGTACTCTTTGTGTGTATGTATACATCATATGTTAATGACCCTATGCATATTCAAGTAACCTCAATAAAAGGAGTGCTATGGGGAACCTGGCTGAGAGTCTGACGGAGGTCAAGTGGGTGGAACGACACTTGGCTCCAGGCAGGCCTCCCTCATGCATGAGTATCACAAAGAACTTTGCCTACTTCGTGTCTTGCTTGCTGTGTAATTACATTGCATTTAACGTTCCAGCGAATAGGTTTAAGCTACAAACCTATCAGCTATATGCTAAAGCTGAGATGATGTTGCCACTGTGACATTAGGTTTTAGGTTGTGGGGGGGACTGTTTTACCCCATATCACTGAAGTGATGTTGAAGATGCATTTTTCTAGTCTTAATCTGTGATTAATATTACCTTCAAGTCATAATTAGGTTACAGTTTCTAAAAAACAAACATGCACACACAGGAGAAAACTCACTCCCAAAATAAAGCAGGAAGTTACTAATCAAAGAGACAAATGCTAAGACGCTCAAATTTCACACAGAAAAACAAACACACTGTCATGGTCCCCCTGTCTGCCCAGCCGGCCCCACAAGGCTACATGTGTTTTGTGTTGCTCTCTCTCTCTCTCTCACTCTCTCTCCTTCGCCGCTCTGCCTGGACGGAGCTTACTGCGGGCTCTCGCTCTTGGCCCACACACCTGTTCGCTATTATGTGCCATTATGTGTCTACCATTTGAGGCCGGGACGCAGACCTTCTCGTCACTGGATGATTGTGCGAGACACGTTAGTGATCCTCTCAGATCTTGTGAACGTTAGCTTGTGTGAGACTTGTGACTTAGTGTAACCTGCCTTTCCTGTGTGATAGTTTTCCTCCCTGGACCCATGACCTTCCCGACGTGTGTGTTTTGGAGTTAGGAGAAGAGAACAAGTGCGAGAGAGCTTTTCCCTGGACCTTCCCTTGGACCCTTGGAACCCCCGATCATTAATTGGTCCTTCGAGCCGGATCCCTGGAGTCGACATTCACCGAGGGGAGAGGAGGCACGCTGAAAGACCGACGTCAGCCAGGAAGTTCCTGTGGATTAGCTGTCTGTCTTTCTTCCTCGATGAATGACGATCGGCGGGATTCGAGGCTGATATTACACGCTAAGCAACACCGAGTAAGTTTGGAGTACATCTCTATAACTGTACGTCTTCGCCACTCAGTGGGGCGTTGTCCGTGGCCGCTTAGTGGGGCTAAAATTCGCCGTCTTAGTGGGGCGATGTACAAAGCCGCTCAGTGGGGTTTTTTGTACAGAAGCATTAAGTCGCAGAGTTGCGCAGTTCGAACTTTTTTGGTTCGCCGTCTTAGTGGGGCGAAATAGGGACCGCTTTGTGGGGTCCTGTAACAAATTCTCCGCCGTTCACTCGGGTGTTGAGAAGTTCCGCGGAGTCCATTTGTAGTGGACAATAGGCCTGTTCTTTGTTATTGTCCTTGTTGTTATTGTTGTTGTGTTTGTGTGTGTTGGTGTGAGTGACTGCGGAGCAGGTGCGGTCTGTGACGCGGTTGTTGTTATCATGGGTTCCTAAGCAACCAAGAGTGCGTCCGAGCGTGACAGACGTTTATGCTGGACTTCACTCCTGGCAGCGTAAAGTATTTAAAAAGAGAGCAACGGCTCCGTAGCTGCGCGGTTTCTCGCGAGCACGGGAGTGCGTTGGGCTGTGCGTTTAGGGCGCAGGTCCATGAGAGCTGTGCGTGCAGACGCAAGCGATAGGCCTATGTTGTGCGTGTGCAGGCCAGACGTGGTCTGCGTGAGTGTGGCTGATTGTTGTCTTGTAATGGAGAATAAACTAAGTAAGTCTGCCTTGAAAGAGGATGAAATACACTGCAAAGTTTTTATTGGGCAGCACGTGGTGTGTGGATCGTTGAAGAATGAAGTGAAATTTTGCTCTAAGCAGAAGTGAGTGTGAGTGTGTCTGATGTCACGGTGTGTGTGAAAAGGTATCCAGCTGGGGCAGACGTGATTCTGCAGGTCACCTGCCCAGCGGACAAAGAAATACAATAGTTGTGTCGTGAATGATAACACGAAGAGTGTTTGGTGTTTCTCAGCCTGAAACAGCTGTAATGCTACTTTCTGTTTATGAGAGAGAGAGAGAGAGAGAGAGAGAGAGAGAGATGTGTGTTGTTTTAAGCAGTGATGAGAATAATGAAAATGCGATGAGAGAGGAACACAAAAACATGCAGAAAATGCATCAACCATACTAACCCTACATGCATATACACATACAATGATACTCATGAAGACCAGACAGCATCTTAAGCATGAGATTCTGTTTGTCATCTTGTCCAAGTCACTAGTAAGATGAAAGTGATACATAGACTAGTGGACTGAATATTATTAGTAGGACAGATGACCGCATCATAGAGGAAAACAGAATGCTGATGAGGGGTCTTAAATGAGTGGGCTGAGTGAGCTGATTGTGAGTTTCTGGTGTGTGAAGAAGTTTTACCATGGCACACATTTGGATACATGAGAAGAAACTTATTATGTGATGAGACAACAGAGTTATGCTGTATGTTGTGTGTGGCTGATTGGATGAATGTTTGAGATTGATCTAGCTGTTGATTTGTCTTTTGTTACTAAGTTGAGCCTGCCAAATGGGTTGTTACAATTTATCCCCCTGGCATGAAGAACACGTGTCATGACTTAAACAAGGCCTTTCTTTCCTTTGCTTTCCTTTATTTTATTTCCTTTCTTTTTATTTTGTTACTTTCATGGTGCACTGAAAGTTTCGTTTGATGATCTCTGTTTGAGCAGAGATGCACGATTAGAATAGAAGCGCTATACGACTCGTCATCGGGAAAACTGTTGCAAAAGTGAGTTTCTCCAAAAATTAAAATGGGCTTGGGAGGAAGCCACTTATTTGGGACAATCAGAAAACAAGTCCCTGCCAAAAAGGATTCAGCGAGGTAATCCAGTCTAAATTATTTTTCTTTTTTGAATTGACGTCATTACTGGCAGTAGAAACTTATTGTGTCACGAGAGCTTCTGCTGTCAGCAAATAAGAATGAGTGGAAAAACTGACTGACAAAAGCTGACAAGACTGACTGACTTAACACCATTGTGTGAAGTTAACCCCCACCTGACAAAGGTGTGGCTGTATCTCTGTGTGTGTCTGTTGCAGGAACAGAAGGAGACCACAGGAGGAAACTTGGGTCACATGACTATGTGAACTCTGCAGATTTAACCTTTTAGTTTAAAATTCTCTGTGTCTGTGAATTCACCATGGGTTTGTTATTAACTACTTTGTGTTGCTCACAGAGATTACTGTGAGAGAGAGTGTATACAAATGCGCAGTGCTAACATTAACATTTCTTTTCACAGCAGATGGTTAATCATGTGATTTGATCATGTGATTTATAGCAGGACACAACTTAATGATGTTTTTCTACCACAGGATTACTGAGATTTTGTGTGAAGAAAACTGTGGTTACAGGCTGTGTGTTGATGATGAAATTACACTGTGTTGTGGAGAAAATATGAATGTTACAAGGGAGAAGTGAATACAGTGTGACACTGTTTGAAACCAGTGTTACTTCTTTTTACAGCGTCTCTGGAATCTGGATGGCCGACGCCTGACCACCAGGATGAACCGTGTGTTTGGCTAATGTTTGTTTTTCTTTAAGAGTGCTTGTAAAGGATTCAGCACAGACAGACAAGTGACAATTGAACAAATGTGCAGTGGTTACAGAATAGTTGAATATGGGGCTCATTAGCTGGCCACTATTGAGCTCACAGTGATAAAAATGAGTGGAGTGACATTGCTTAAGGAAAGTCACCGATTAAATTGTGGAATAAATTGGGATGGTTCATGATTTGGGACAAATTATGATAATAATAGTGATTTAATGACTGGAGAAAACCTGCACATGATATTTGTCTTTTATGCTGAATACTTTATTAATCTTATGATCTATAGTCGGTTGAGAATGTGAAGTTTGATTTAAAGACTTTGTCTTCCAGGATACAGGCTCCATGTGGAGCTGAGAGTTAGACAAGCTAAACATTTAATTGCTGACTGATGTTTTTACACAGGGTTACAGCTTGGAGTGAAGCTGCTCCAAGGGACAAACCCTGGAGATTGTTTTAGGGAGACTGTGCAACATTCTTGTACATGTCTCATTGGGGAGTCGACACACGGCGGAAGCCATGTGGGGAGAGGAGTGTCATTTTAATTTGCAGATGTCGTGAGGTGCCATGACGAGAAGGAGTGACTGAGAGGATTACTCCAACAGAGAATGGTCTGACTCGTTGAGATTATATATGTTAGAGCATTTAGAGTTCTAGTCTTCTGTAGTGATGATAGAAGAGCAGAAGAGAGAGCATATTAGCAGATGAGATGCTTAAAATGTTTAAAAATAAAGAAGTCATGAGAACAAATGATCTGCCAGATGATTCTGTTCTCTACAGGAGCAGAGTCTGAAGTCTGGAGATTGGATGTTGACAAGGCCATGGAGAGGAAGTACTGGTCCAGTCCACGGTGGGAAGGTCCATATCGGATGCTGCTGATGACGACCACAGCGGTGACGTTGCTGGAAGAAACACTTGGATACATCAAGCGCACTGCAAGAAGGTGACAAACATCCAGGCCAGCTCGGGGTAAGTGGCAGGAAGACCGGGTACAAAGAGGGGGAAAGCCTCCAGGGCCCCTCGTCTCAATCCGGTGAAGAAACCAACTGAGCCACAGGTACTCATCAGAATGGCTGGGAATGTGCTGTGCGCCTTCTTGTGCCTGTGGACCCAGAGTGGGATGACAGGAGCGCACTGGGACAGAGCAAATCACACCCAGTACCCGCATGGGGTTGTCAACAACTACTGGTGGCAGTTTGTGAACACAACTGGTCACATAAAGAACGAGACCAATGGTTATGCTTGTGATGCCACTGTCTACACATTCTTCTGGACTGTGGCCATATAGCATCACTGAGAGCGAGACAGTTGTTTGGTTGCCATGGCAACACATCCAGGAGTAAAGGTACTTGGAACACTGCCAACTTTTCAACTTCTGAACCTGAATGGACGGTTGGTTCACCAGTAGCTGGGACGGTGAACTGCTCTGGTACGACAGACCTGCTAGTCCGACTCCAAGTATCTGACTTGCTGCAGGACATTGAACAGCTAAATAAACTGGAAACAGGCCAGTTGCCTATGTGTATGAAGGGCAATGGATTAGTCCAAGTTGGAGATTTACCATGAAATTTGTGCAACGTCGCCTATTCTTTGTCTCCTCTGCAAGAAGGATGCAAACAGAGAAGCCTTTTGTCTACATTTACATCATGAACACTTCTCTAAGCTGGTTGAGGTTGTGAGCCAAGAAGATCAAAACACCTTGATCCAATTTCCTTTACAAAGCTTTTCCTGTGGTGACAACAGGACAGGAGAAGAGTTGTAAACGCAGATAATTCACCAGTTGACTCTAACCCCCACAGGATGCCTACAGTGAGAAGATTTGGGGGGTTGATAGGAGTCATAAAGAGGAGTGTTGACCAGGCTACAGCTTTGAAGTTAGCTGAAAGCCACATGGACAAAAAATAAAGTCAACTGATGTGTTTGAATGCCTATGTCTGTATACAGTTGTATTGTAGTGACATATGATTTTTGAGTATGTCGATTATTCTTGTTTGACTGTTACATTCAGTTGTTTACTTGCAGGAATACATAATGAATCGCACGACAGGAGTAGATGCACCACGAGGCTGGATAGCTTGGTTACTGTCTGGTCCTTGGTGGCATCTTCTTTTGAAAATATTAACTCCTGTTTTTGGGCTGTTGACATTTGATTTGCTTATGTATAGGATGCATTTTACCGTGTATAAGATCAATGCGAACTAAGATGATTTCTAATACATCTGTTAATTATGTACTTTTACAACAATATGAATTGACTGGAATGAATGACATGACAGAAGCCAGTGTATGAATGACGCTTGCGCTGAAATGTTAAGCAAGAGGTGCATGGCTGAGAATATACTACATAGGAATAATTTGGAGCATAAAAATCACAAAACAGGAGGGAAATGTCAGAGTGAATTGTTAAATGTTTGTCATTTTTATGCTTACCATCCATTTCTATATTGTTTAACTGTGGGATGAAAGGAATTTCACAGTCCCCCTCCCCAGATTCTCGAGGTTCTGGGTGAGGGGCTATAGTGTTTTATTGCAGATACATCCTATCTGGAAGATCTGCTTCTTTTGATGTAAGCTTCCTTTGGTCAGCAGGAGGTAACACACACACACACACACACACACACACACACACACACACACACACGCACTTACACACAAAGAGTACCTTGCCTGTGGTTTTGTATGTATACATCATATGTTAATGACCCTATGCATATTCAAGTAACCTCAATAAAAGGAGTGCTATGGGGAACCTGGCTGAGAGTCTGACGGAGGTCAAGTGGGTGGAACGACACTTGGCTCCAGGCAGGCCTCCCTCATGCATGAGTATCACAAAGAACTTTGCCTACTTCGTGTCTTGCTTGCTGTGTAATTACATTGCCTTTAACGTTCCAGCGAATAGGTTTAAGCTACAAACCTATCAGCTATATGCTAAAGCTGAGATGATGTTGCCACTGTGACATTAGGTTTTAGGTTGTGGGGGGGACTGTTTTACCCCATATCACTGAAGTGATGTTGAAGATGCATTTTTCTAGTCTTAATCTGTGATTAATATTACCTTCAAGTCATAATTAGGTTACAGTTTCTAAAAAACAAACATGCACACACAGGAGAAAACTCACTCCCAAAATAAAGCAGGAAGTTACTAATCAAAGAGACAAATGCTAAGACGCTCAAATTTCACACAGAAAAACAAACACACTGTCATGGTCCCCCTGTCTGCCCAGCCGGCCCCACAAGGCTACATGTGTTTTGTGTTGCTCTCTCTCTCTCTCTCCTTCGCCGCTCTACCTGGGCGGAGCTTACTGCGGGCTCTCGCTCTTGGCCCACACACCTGTTCGCTATTATGTGCCATTATGTGTCTACCATTTGAGGCCGGGACACAGACCTTCTCGTCGCTGGATGATTGTGCGAGACACGTTAGTGATCCTCTCAGATCTTGTGAACGTTAGCTTGTGTGAGACTTGTGACTTTGTGTAACTTGCCTTTCCTGTGTGATAGTTTTCCTCCCCGGACCCATGACCTTCCCAACGTGTGTGTGTTGGAGTTAGGAGAAGAGAACAAGTGCGAGAGAGCTTTTCCCTGGACCTTCCCTTGGACCCTTGGAACCCCCGATTTTCCCCCCACTGTATATATTCTGCACTTGGTGTTGTAAATAAACTCTGTGTTTGGAACTGACAACCCGCTCTGCGCTTGAGTCCCTGCAACTGATCGTGACGCACAGAAGGGAAGGAAAACAATATAAGCAAGAACCCTTAATAAACCCTGAACAAAATACTGATGGAAATTAACAGGCACTAAACTTAGGAACTAAATAAACAAGGTAATAAGGAAGGACACGAGAAAACAAGTTACCAATAAAACTAAAACCCAAACAGAATGCAAAATAACCTTTCAAAGTCCAGGAATTCAAACTTCAGGGTGTAAGTCCCACCAATACATCAAAGCTGAATGACCTTTATAACGTCAAGTTTATAAAGGTCAGTCGGGGAGTCCTGATCCGTACCTATCTTTTTATTTTTCATTTTTGTCTACATTATATTGAAATGTCACATTATTGCGAACATTTTTGTTCTTAACATCTTAACAGATACTCTAACCCAGGGGTGGGCAATCTCAGTGCACGAGGGCCGGTGTCCCTGCAGGTTTTAGATGTGTCCTCGAACCAACACAGCTGATTCAAATGGCTAAATTAGCTCCTCAACATGTCCTGAAGTTCTCCAGAGGCCTGGTAACGAACTAATCATGTGATTCAGGTGTGTTGACCCAAGGTGAGAACTAAAACCTACAGGGACACCGGCCCTCGTGCACTGAGATTGCCCACCCCTGCTCTAACCCTTAACTATCGTAAAATGCTTCGAGCGGCCTAAAATTAGTGGCCTTTAGCGCATGCGTTGTACCGATCGGGTTTCCGGTACAGATCGGGTAGTGACACGCCTCATAACTAAAGCGTGCAGTTTACTTTGTGTGCACTCAAATGGAGTTGAGTCAACTAGCGCCACCTGTGGCTAAGTGCCATAGCCTACATCCAGATTAACTTGTGACCCACATCTGCACCACGTTTGAATTTGTTCTGTGCACAGTACGTTTGTAATTAAAAAACATTTTTTTCTTAAGTGGTAATGTGTAAAATTACAGTATATCTTTACCCAGACTTACAATTACAAGACTGACATTTTTCATTAATCTACAGACTTTTTGTTGTTTTTGGGGTAGACGGACTTTAAAGTACCATACTTTACTAAAGGCACTAGTGAAAAAACTTTTCTGTCATTTAAATATCCATTGATTATAATTTATCTATTAGTTACTTACCTTGGTGTATTTTGAATGGCAATGATGGTTTTTATGAGCAGCAAAAGCTGTGAATGTTATGAGAATAATGTTAATAGTCCAAAACCTGCCAACTGCTTGACATTTTCTAAAGCTACCCACTGGACCAGACTGGCCGTGGGCCTTATCTTTGACAACTCTACCCTATTAGACAGTTACCTAGCTAACCAGATAGAGAAACATCAGCAAGAGATCGGCTGTCAGCTGCTGAACGAGTTACGGTGAATGTGAACACATCTTTACTGTGAAGATGCAAGAAAGTGAGACTATGAAATCACACCAAAATAAATACATTAAATAAATTAATTAATGGTGAATTTAGTGTGTGTGTAACTTTTTAGGTGTGTTGAACTGGGAGGTATCATGGATTCATGCTTCTGAAATTAATATCACACAATCAAAATGATGTAAAAACAAAAACAGATTGTCTTTCAAACAAGCTGTAGAAATCACAACACTCCTGAAAAACTTGAAATTTTTGTACTAAATATAAATAAATACTATAATCTACTACCACAGTCTATATATTTGAAAACTATATGCTCTATCCATACACTCACACACTGCCTTCTCCTGCCTGTAGGGGTCACTGCTGAGACATTTAATACAATTCCAATAAAAATTCATTCTTTGCAAAAACAGATTTATTTTAAACATGGCTCTGAGATTTGGTAAAAATTAATTTCATTGACTAACTTTTAAATTTTCCCACTTGTTCCTCTTTCTCTTTATTTCTGTGTCTCAGTTTACACTGTCTGCTTGAGTTAAGATAAGATAAGATAACCCTTATTCGTCCCACACATGCGAAATTTGTTCTGTTACAGCAGAAAGTGGACATTGCAAAGTTACATAGCAAAAATTAGAAAAACAATGGAATAGGATAAGATGATAAGAATAAGAATAAGATACTGTACACAATAGAATAGAATAAAATACTATATACAATTGAGTAAAGTACAACGTTGTCAGAAAAAGAGGATTGCACTTAGTGTTATTGCTATTGCACATGTGTGGATGTGTGCGTTTGGTCAGTTGTGAAGTCTTTGTTGTGGAGTCTGACAGCAGTGGGGAGGAAAGACCTGTGAAATCTCTCCGTCCCACACCGTGGGTGCCACAGCCTGCCACTGAAGGAGCTGCTCAGTGCTGTCAGAGTCTCCTGCATGGGGTGGGAGATGTTGTCCAACAGAGATGACAGCTTAGCCACCATTCTCCTGTCACTCACCACCTCCACTGGGTCCAGAGGGCATCCTAGAGCAGAGCTGGCCCTCCGGATCAGCCTGTTCAGTCTCTTCTTGTCCCCAGCAGAGATGCTGCCACCCCAGCAGACCACACTGTAAAAGATGGCTGAGGCCACCAGAGTCATAGAAGGTCTTCAGGAGTGGGCCCATGGTCGTCACAGATCACCTCCCACATAGTAGACTCAAAACAGTCCTTAAGAGCCTCCTCACTCTCCTCCTCCTGTGCAGGTGGCTGCTGGCTACCTGCGCAGTTTAATGTTGCATTGACGTTCACATTTCTAGACACATATTTTCACTTTGTTTGTGTTAAATTTAACACCCTGTTCTGTATTAATTAAAAATTAAAATTCATCAGAAAGCAGCAGAAAGTCTCTCACATTAACCCATCCAGCAGCGTTCAGAGTGAAGGTGCACAAGTTGGACTTCCTGTGAGGTACTTGGTGCTTGTGGGATTTTATCAGTCTGTCATATCGGCTGAAGTCAGCATTTGGGACAGGAAGTGTAGAGGACGTCAGAGTCCATCAGAGCTGAGCTGCTTTCAGACGACTCCGTCTTGTTGTGGATGCTGAAGCTGATCATGGTTCTCCTGTGGATGATCCTGTTGGTGCTTCTGCTCTGTGCAGAGGCCGAGAAGGTGACCGAGGTCAGAGGAGAGCTGGGGACCAATGTCACTCTAACCTGCTCCAATCAGTCCCCAGACACATACTGGTACATGGAGATCTACACCCAATTCAAAGGATATATCGGACGCAGTCATTCTTCAACTTCTTTTTGCTCTCCTGGTTTTGAAACCAAATTTTCAATCGTTGGAAACAAAGTCGTGATTAAAAACTTGACAGCAGAGGACTGCAGGCTTTACTTCTGTGGCATCAACAAAAAAAAGAACATTAATTTTACCGGCACGTTCCATGTTGTGTCATGTAAGCAGAAGTTTTTTCTTATTAAAAAAATTGTAAAGTTTGCTTTTCTAAGAAAGACTTGCAAAAATAATTTGATGAAATTCCGAAGTGATTCATGTTGGATATTCACATAATTATTTAAGAAAGTGACTGGAACAGCCTGCTACTATCATCTCTTCCTGACTTCATCAAAGTTTCTGAATTTAACTTCTCTGTGTGTTTTTTGTATGTTTTAGATTCTCAGCTCATCTCCTTTTTTTCCACATTTCCCTCCATCCTTTGTTTCAGGTCATCAGCAACAGAACAGCTCCATATCAGAGTATCAGCTGATCATCATTTACCGCTCAGCCTTCGTCCTTACCGCCCTCATGCTTCTCATACTGGGTGAGGCTTTTATTTGACAGCTGCTACTTTAGCACAGATCAATATTTGTGTCACCAATGTAGGCGAGCTAAATGTAATAAAACATATTGCAGCAAAAACAACAACAAAAAAACCCCCTCTAAGTACGGTGAGCCTGAGAGGTCGAAAGGACTAGAAAACAGTTATCATACTCCCTACTGGTCAGGTTGTTGCACTCTATTTATTGTATTATTTATCGTGTTATTTTATTACTTGTTATTCTGTTTTGTTTTTGTTTTTTTAAAACTATTTATTTATTATTTTAAAAAAAAGAAATCTGTTTCTTTGTTATTCTGTTTCTTTTCCTTACGGGACCATGTGCACACAGTTTCGTTCCACCTCATGTAAACATGTGATGCGAATGACAATAAATCTCCTTGAATCCTTGAATCCTTAAAAAATCCAGCAAAAATACCCCCCAAAAAGGCTCAAGCGAAACAAACAAAAAAAAAAAACCTGAAGAAATAAATCACGAAAGAAAACTGAAGATTTTCTGGGGGAAAAAAAATATGGAACAGCAGGAGAAGAGGCAAGCTAACTGTAATCAGCTAATAGCAAACATGTGTGTACAGTATTATATTAATCATGTGATTCAAACACACATTGCCTTGTATCTTTTCTCACTCACAACACTGATGAACCCTCGGCTTCTTTTGAAGTAGCCCGGATAGATTTGAAAACGTCTGAAAACGCTCCGCGTCCACACTAGCGTTTTCAGACGTTTTCACAGAGTTGTGCGTCCACATTGAAACGTCTGAAACTGAGAGCAAACAAAACAACTGCTGTATAATGCCCTCCGCTATCTTAGTTTAATTGGTCACATGACTGCTAGTGGTGTGCGATACTGCATATTTTGGTATCGATCCGATACCAAGTAAATACGGGCCAATATCGCCGATACCAATACCGATACCGATACTTTTCAATAAATCAGGTGGATGCCTCATTGAATTGCTAAATCGCAATTAATTTTCATGACCTTAAGTGTTATTTGTGATTTTTCCTTTTGTATTATTAATTACTTAAAACCCAGGACATAATTAGGAGAAATAATTTATTTATAATTAAATAAAAAATGCTTTATTATTGTGGCGGCCGTGGTCTGCGATGCTGCTGCAGATGAGGTGGACTCACCTTCACTGCATCTACAATCATGCCTCACCGGCTTAAAACCTGTGCGCTGCTTGTGCTGTTGTTGTTTTTGGTGTTGATGTGTACAGCTGGCAGCAGGAGGGCTGCAGCCATTGAATGTAGGCTACTGTTACAGCAACCGAGTGATCACTGTAAGGGTGGACAGTGCGCGGCTCGGGGTGAGCCGGAGGCTGGCGCGCCAGCGGGACCTGCCAAGCTGGAGATGGAGGTTGAGGTGCGCGAGGTGCGCGGGGGTCCTGCCTGAGGGCAGCATGCTGTCCGCTTCGGCACACAGGCTGCATGGTCCTGCGTGCCGAAGCGGACAGCTGCCTCTGAGCCCCGGCTCACTTCTACTCCTGCTCCACCGCCTCTGCTTGCCATATGGGTGACCATCAGGCCTCTGCTGGAGGCACGGGCGACCGCCAGAGTGGACACTTCCCCGTCGCTGGGCCGGGGCATGGGGCGCCGATGGTCCAGGCCGATTCCCTCGCCTGCTCGCGGGGTGGGGTGAAGTGGGCGATGGGGGTATGTGGCAGGGCGTGTTCTGCGATGCCGCTGCAGGTTTGGTGGTGGTGATGTGTACGGTTGCAGCGGGAGAGCTGCAGCCGTTGAATGTACTGTTACAGCAACCATGTGATTATTGTAAGAATAAATGATGCGGCGAAGCATGAAAATGCCATCGGGTCTGCCGTGGTGGCGATCTTTTTTTCTTTTTTCTTTTTTTTTAATCTTAAGTGCACGCAAACCAGTAAACAAATTAAAACAAATAGTGTTGATAAACTATAATACGAAAATTACAATTAAAATTCTCAACAACAAAAACAATTGTTAAAAATATAATTAATATGTAAACAACTTAATAACCCCCAAAGTGTCTAAGTCACGTGACGTGTCAGCGCAACACCGAAACATAAGAGAGGGGGGCGGGGGAGCAAAGTGTGCCTGCTCTCTGCTGACACAGGAGCGGCGAGTCCAGCGACCTGGCTGTTTCGTTTTGCCGAAAGCACAGCATAGCAAACAAGCAGAACTCAAAGTAAAGAATCGATCTAACCAGGCTAGTATCGATCCGATACAGATCCCGACTTGGGATCGATACTATCGATATTTGGATCGATCCGCCCACCACTAATGACTGCATCATATGACTAACATGCATCATCATTTTAGAAAGTCTGCGTTTTCGATGTCCACACTGTGACGCGAAAGCACCGTTTTCAAATGTATGCGTTTTTGAGAGCGTTTTCAAAACACTGCATTTTCCATGAGCGAAAACGCCCTCTCAGTGTGGACGGGAGGCCAAAACGGAGAGAAAACGATGCTTTTTCAAACAAAAACGCATCAGTGTGGACGTAGCTTCAGTGAGGTTGTTTGCATGTTTTGATTTCTGTCAGTTCTGCAGCTTGTCAGTCAAGTTTGTGTCCCGAGAAACATGTTTATTGTCTTTCCTGATTTCCTATGTTTTATTCAACTTTTGTTGTCTTTTTTTGTTTCCATTTTGTTTCGTATGCTTTTGCAGTGTTTTTCTTTGCTGGTGTTATCTTAAACTGAATCTCGTTTGACCTCTCAGGGCCACTATAACGAACTCTGGTGTTTATCAGGATTACGTTCTACTTCAAATTGAAAAATAAAGCACTAAACCTATTTTTTAATATAACTTATTAATATTCATATTCATGTCATTATTACTATTATTTACTTTTAACAAAAAGTGATGTTCACATGTTTATGAGTCTCTCTGCAGCTTTAATATTAACTCTCTCTGGTTATTGCTCTGCTGGCAGTTGTGCTTTTTACGTCTCTGTGGGTGAAGACAAAATCTCTCCAGGTGCGCAGCCTTCAGCCTGTGACCAGCTAGAATACAGAGACTCTACAGAGCGCCCAGGTAAACAAACCACTGCTGGAGCTGCTAACACTGACATTAGTGTGAGTGCTGATCTGATCCAGCTGGAACTAGTGACACCAGTTATACAGTACACATGTACATATATACATGTTAGCTGTATTTTTTAAAATGACATTAATGGTAATATCAGTTGTAATTATTACTACTTTTCATTTCATTTACAGAGCGCCAAATCACCATGACATTCACCTCAAGGCGCTACTTCTGCTACTAGTTTTAACTACTGCTGCTAATGTTACTACAATGCTAAAGCTAAGATGGATGCAGCCACTTTGAAGTCAGCTACTAGTCTTAAACCATGACTCACCACTGCTTTAACCCGCTCTATGCCATTTTACTGCTGCTGCTAACCTTACTACCAATATCAATGGGACAACCACAGAGTACTGAGTATTTGTTCTCTGTTTCAGGATGAGACCCATTCCAACCCTCCATATCATTGAAGTGATGTTAAAGAAACATGTTTTCTAGTGATTTATGATTGTTATTTCATAATGTATTAAAAATGTTATAGTATGAGAAAATGAAGCTGAAGACAGCTGATCTGCTCACACATGTTAAACTCATGATGATGTTTGACTCTGTATATTAAATCAAACTATATTACTGCGGTGGTTACCTCTAATAAAACATGTAGTGCTGTCCTATGTTCTCTGCTATTACAGTCAGGATTTTTTTAATTTGATGAGTGAAAGAAATCAAATGGACTATTGCAATGAAGAATACCACTGACTGACATATGACATTACAGCTGGGGTGTTAAACGCATTTTAAATCGTGGGCTATATACAGCCCCACTTTGATCACAAGTGGGTTGGATTAGCAAAAGCCCATCTTAATTTATTTTGATATATGAAAAGGATTTGCAATTTCAACAGTAATAGTAGAATAAATGTGTAAATTACAGTATTTAATGGCCCAGACTCTTATTTTTATTAACTCCCAAAAAAATGTTCTTTTGTTGTTGTTTGTAAAGATAGACACACTGTAAAGTAATACACTTTATTAAAGTCAATAGTGAAAAAGCTTTCCTGTCATTTAAATTTTCATCTATTATTTATCTATTACTTACGTGTATTTTGAATGGCAATGGAGGTCTTTATCGACTGTAAACCTTATGAAATTACAGTTAAATGTCCAAAATCTATGCCCTGCTTCACAGTTTTAAAGACACCCAGTGGGCCAAACTGGAGTCTTTACCAGGTTGATTCTGTTACCTGGGCCTTATCTTTGACATCTCTGCATTAGACAGTTACATGACCTAGGAACATCAGCAAGCAAACAGCTGTTAGCTGCTGAACAAATCACATTGAATGGGAACATATCATTAATGTGAAGAGGCACAAAAGCGAGACTGAAATCACACCGAAATAAATACATAAATAATCGTCAGTTGAGACGTGAGTGTAACTTTTCAGGTATGTTTAACTGGGAGCTTTTGACCGTGGTATGATTGGAAAGGTTTTCATGCATTCATGGTTCTGGAATTAATATCACACAATCAAAATGTAAAAACAGATCGTCTTTTAAACAAGCTATACAAATCACAACACTTGAAAAATGAAATCCTACCAAAAAGAAAAAAAAAGTCTGGTATATCTGTATCACAAAAACAGTTCTTTCCTTTATTACCGTGTTATATTATGTGTCATGCACGGTGCTGTGGCAGACATGATGAGGCTGGACCCAAATGCTGGACTCCAACACAACGGATGCTAAACTGGAGGAAGCAAAACTGAACAAGGGGCAAAAAAGTCCACAATAAAGAAAAGAAAACCCTTCCAGAGGCTGTCCGTGTGGGAAGTGACAGCAACAGCGAAGATCCTCGGCCAATAGATCTGGAGAACGACAACGGCAGCGAAGAAGGCACCCTTCAGGACCCAAACTGGGGAGAATACAGAAGTGAACTTCAGGTAACTTGGATGGTGGCCGGCGTCAGAGTGGCTTAGTGGATGGGTTGGTGGATGGCTGGCATCTGCGTCCACATGGTTTGGCAGGTGCTGCAGCAGGCAGCTGGATGGGCTCTCCTGAGCCTCCAGCTGATGTGGCAGGATGCAGTAATGGGCCAGAGACCACCCAAGGCGCTTTGGAGCTAGGCAAACCAGGAATACGGAAAACCGCACAGCCACATGGGACAACACAACAACAGGCAGAGGAAGACAGAGGACTAAACTCTTAAGCCCCAAAAGGGTTTCTGAGTTTCCTGCTCGAAAATCAAATTAAAATTAATTGATTATTTCTCTGCAATTACAAATGCTGTGTATACAATCTTGGTATCAAAATAAAGCTAACACTTGTGAAATTTCATCAGAGGTGTAAATATTGAAGCAGATTTTTCTGTGTCCAAGTTACTGAGACTGGAACACAGAAAAAGTAAGTAGATTTTATTCTCGCCTAATTTTTTTTATTTATTTTTTGGCATATAACCCTTTTAAAAATATGCTTAGTTCACATTTCATTCCAGAAATTCAGTAACCAACATATAAACATCATCTGTGCAAAGATTTGTGTTTCTAAAGTGAAACAGTGAAAAATTACAGCACTGTCAATACATGAATATCCAGATGTTGTACAAAAATGTCAAATTTTGGCACACAATGGACACCATGTCAGTTAATTTTTTTAGGTATTAAAGAGCATAAATGATTTAATTTTATTAACAGGCCTAAAAATGCTTGTTTTTTATTATATTTTTGAAGAATTAACCACACATTTACATGGCAATGGCCCTTCTCTGCCGTGCGCATGGAGGGTTTAATTGGCCTCTGGCCCTTTAGAATCTGAGAGGCTGTAATTTTGGTTTATTTTGGTCAATTTGCATGATTGACACCTCTTTTTAATTGTTTGAGCCAATAGGATCATAGTAATCATGCCAAGTACACACTTCAACCAATCAGAAGTTGCAAGGCCAAAACCCACATGGGCCCAAATTTACTGCATGTGGCGTCTGTCCAGTCACATGTCTGAAGGTGGGTCTAAAATGCAGGTTGTTGACGGAAATGGCTCTGATGCGGCTAGTTAGCTGTGGTAACTGCTGATAATCACATGGCTACCGGCTACCGGCGAAAATAACGGAGGAAATCGGGACGGTAAGCCAATTTCTGTCTTAGCGCATTTGTTTTTGTGGTCTTCTTTTGCTGCTCTTTCAGTGAATTTTGGTCAATTTTGGTGGTGAAACTTGGTGTTTGGAATCAGTAATAGCTCTGGAAGATAAGTAGCCTTTCTTTAGCCGGTTACATGAAGTCTGAAGAATTTCTGGTTCGGTTTTGTTTGTTTAGCGGACTTGTGCGCATTTATGTAACTGCTCGTTTAATCATGGCTTGTTTTTGTTGTGTTATGTGGTTGTAGAAATGGTTTATATGAGATTTTAGCTGAGATTCAGAGGTTTCTGTGGATACCACACATGTCGGGACTTCTATTTCTCACTCCGTGTGATAACCGATTAACGTGATCTCCTCCTTTTTGCCCCCGGTACCGGGGGCGTGGGGCTTAAGTGGCTAAATACAGAGAGGATAAGGGGATGGGACACACAGCTGGAAGTAATCAGCCATAATTAGACGGGGAGGAAGCAAAACTGAATACACTAAACACAGGCCACACACACAGCCTCCTCCATCCTGTACAGCTCAATGTTGAGATATGTAATAGAATTCCAATAAAATTAATCTTTCCAAAAGGAGTTTTATTTTATTAATGGCTTTGAGATTTGGTGAAGATTAATTTCATTGATTTGCTGTTTTAATTTAAATGTTTGTCCCTCCCACTTGTTCCTCTTTCTGTCTCTCAGTGGACAAGCTGCCACTGTCCAGTTGTGTTAATGCAAAACCTTGAAAAGTGTTGCATTAAAACTCAAAATTGTTAACACATACTTTGACTTTGTTAGTGTTAAATTCAACACTTTGTCCTGTACTTTAAATACTGCAGTGTCATAATTAAAACAGAAAGTCTCTCATATTAACCCATCCAGCAGCGTTCACAGTGAAGGTCCGCAAGTTGGACTTCCTGTGAGGTACTTGGTGCTTGTGGGATTTTATCAGTCTGTCATATCGGCTGAAGTCAGCATTTGGGACAGGAAGTGTAGAGGACGTCAGAGTCCATCAGAGCTGAGCTGCTTTCAGACGACTCCGTCTTGTTGTGAATGCTGAAGCTGATCATGGTTCTCCTGTGGATGATCCTGTTGGTGGTTCTGCTCTGTGCAGAGGCCGAGAACGTGACCGAGGTCAGAGGAGAGCTGGGGACCAATGTCACTCTAACCTGCTCCAATCAGACATCAGGCACACACTGGTACATGGAGATCTACAGCCAGTTCAGAGCATGTGTCAGCTGCCAGATTTCTTCAACACATTTTACCTACAACTCTCCTGATTTTGAAACCAAATTTTCACTCCTGGGAAACAAACTCATGATTAAAAACTTCAGTGCAGGAGACTGCAGGCTTTACTTCTGTGGCATCAACAGAAATGACAGCATTCATTTTGTGGAGACTTTCCGTCTCGTCTCAGGTAAGTACAAAGATAATCTTACGATAAGTTCAAAGAGACACTAGGAAACAAAGGAAGTGATTCAAGAAAGGGACTTGAAAAGCCTGCCACGCTCATCTCCTCCTGGCTGTGTCAAAGTTTAGGAATTTCATTTTTATTTTTGTTTTTTCTGTTTCAGATTCTCAGTTCATCTTCACCCTTTTTTCCAGTTTTTCTTTCTCCAGATATCTTTCCAACCTCTGAGTCAGACCCTCAGCAGCAGAGCAGCTCCATATCACAGCATCACCTCCTCATCATATACCGCTCAGCCTTCCTCATTACTGCCATCACCCTTGTCATACTGGGTGAGTCGTATTTATTAGATTAACATTGGTAGAGCCAATATTCATAATATTCGTAGCACTGAGCTATTTCCTGCGCTGGAAGATCACTCAGAATCAACCAAGCTGAATTTAATAAAACATGTTAGATTACTGCAGGAAGAAAAACAGGAAGAAGGCATTAATTTTAGTTTTTAATCTGGATTACATTCTGCTTAGATCTGATTAATAAAGTACCAAAGCTGTGTTTTTTGTATAATTTACTATCATTGTTATTATTATTTATTTTTAGGAAAAAAGTCACATGTTTTGAGGCATGCTTAATCACGCAGGTAAAGAAATTCAGTCTCAGAATCTGAAGAGGTCACTTAGATGAGTGACAAAACATTTCTCTGACCTAAAACACTTCGTCCAGATGAACAGAATAATCGTGTTGGGGTCATGCTCACATGTTCATGAGTCTCTCAGTGAGGATGTTGGTTTGACCGTTAACTGGTTATTGCTCTGCTGGCAGTTGTGGTTTTTACGTCTCTGTGGGTGAAGAGAAAATCTCTCCAGGTGCGCAGCCCTCGACCTGTGACCAGTTGGATTGCAGAGACTGTGCAGAGTGCCCAGGTAAACAGTTTCAGCTGGAACTACTGACACCAGTTATACAGTACACATGTACATATATACATGTTAGCTGTATTTGTCAAAAGGACATTAACACCTCAAGGCGCTACTTCTGCTACTAGTTTTAACTACTGCTGCTAATGTTACTAAAATGCTAAAGCTAAGATGGATGCAGCCACTTCACAGTCAGCTACTAGTCTTAAACCATGACTCACGACTGTTTTAACCCACTATAGGTGTGGATTTAGTGTCTCTAATGCCATTTTTCATCTGCCGCTAACTTTACTACCAATGTCAATGGGACAAACACAGAGTACTGAGTATTTGTGCTCTCTGTTTCAGGATGAGATCCACTCCAACCCTCCATGTCACTGAAGTGTGTTAGCGTACTTGTGTCATTGACTCAGTGTTTTCAGTTTTGTGCCTTTATGTGTTCTCATCTTGGTTTAATCCTGTGAAGGTTTTGGTTTCTGTTTTGTATTTCTAATTTCCCCAGTTCTTCTTGGTGTGAGATTTTGTAGTTCTTAAGTTTTGGTTTCCATACTCCCTCTGTTCTGTGTTCAGTCGGTGTTTGTCTGCCCTGGTCTCACGTCCCTCTGTTGCAGTGTCTGCTTGTGAGTCTGTCTGGAAGTTCAGTCGGTGTTTCCTGTTTCCTGTTTCCTGTTAATGTATCTGGTTTGGCTTCCCTTGTCTCGTTAGCCCTGATTTGTCCCAGCCGTGTTTCCCTCCTGGTTCCCATTCCCTGACTGCTCTCTCTGTGTATTTAAGCCCTGTGTTTTTCTTTGTCTGTGTTGTGATCTCCATCATCCCTTGCTGTGTTATCTTTATTCTCAGTTTATTTAGTTTACTGTTCTGTTCTGCCATCCAGCAATAAAAGCTGAGTTTGAGTTCACGTTTGCCTCCATGAGTCTGCACTTTGGGTCCTCCTATCCTGCCTGCACACAGCCTACACTTGACAAAGTGATGCTGAAGACGCATTTTTCTACTCATGTATGATTAATGTCATGTTGTAGAAATGTTACAGTATTAGAAAATGTACCACCTGTGTTAGCTTGTCTGCTTTGACCTTTTTCACTGTGAAACAGAAATTTGAGTTCAGATTGTGTTCATGTTTGAGTTTCCTTGCAGTAACAGTTTGGAGACAGAAGATGAAGACAGCTGATCTGCTCACATGTGTTGAACTAATGATGATCTTGACTCCTTTATTAATTCAAACCATATTATGGCTGTTGTTACTTCTATTAAACATGTACTGCTGGTGCTGTCCCTATGTGTTACTTTAAAGGTATCACTGTCATCTCAGGTGTTGTTAGTAATTTTACTCATCATCTCATCCACCCATATTTAATTCACAATAGCACGTTTAAACTAAGGAAAAGTACAATTTGGAAAAAGAAAATATTTATGTACTTTAAATTTGATGGAAGAAGAATGTCTCAAAACAATAGTCTTCAAAACTTTTTCAGAATTGGGTATGTGCTCCAACCTTAGGTTCACAACAGACTTACAACTTCCAAATGAATGAAAAGTTCAATTCTGGTCAAATATTTTTAAATATATATATATTGATTAATTTTAAACTGCATCAGTGTTGATGCACCATCTATACATGCATGTAAGTTCAAATATCTTTCAAGTGTTTGCTGTTGTGTTTTAGATATCCTTTAAAGACAGTCATGTTTATAGTAAAATGCATTTTATGTCAGCTAACAGTTTCTTAACTGGAACCATCTTCAGGCTGAATTCAAGGAAGTCTGAAGCAGTTCAGTGATCAGCATTAACAGCAGAGGTAGTAACAGCCTGACATCTGTCATTAACAGAAGTTGTAACTGATCATTTGGCAGTGACACTGTAACAGTAAACAGTCACAGACGGATAAACAGAACATAGATGATAGTAGTGCAAATGGAGGAGCAACTTTCTCATAGTTTTAGGTTGTAATAACAGGCACTAAAACCAGGGCTGTGGGCAGAAGGGTGTTTAATGAGCATTAGTAAAATGTACTGTCAGAGTGTGTAGTGCTTATTGTTGCAGTTATGCAGATGTACATGTAGCCAAACGCCACTCACATCATGCTTCACTGCTGATATGATAAAGGCATTAGTTTCATATCTGATTTAGATTCATCAGAATGAGTAATATTTGTAGTACAGACTGTAGTAGTGAAAGTAGTCATTGTAATACACTTTGAATGGAACACACTGTAATTACAGTAGTTAACGTTTCAGTGAGAATATTGAGTGTAAAGAGTTTAATACCTGGTTTTGCAGTAGAGGTTATAGAAGTATTTATAATAGGAATTCAGTGGGTTTGTGTTGCAGTAATTTTTGGATACAACTGGAGGCGCTGTGGTGTAACAGACGCAAAGCCATGTTTGAAGGGGTTAAATATACTTTCCTTTAATTTACTGTCTGATTTGACTTGAGGTGTGTTTCACTGGAGTAAAAGTTGAAGTTCTAGATGAAGATTTTTTTTTTTATTTACAGAGATACAAGACTGAGCCACTGAGTCAGTTCAGACATGTTAAAATGAGGATAGTCTTTGATTCATTCATTGTATCTGCACGTCTGTTTATTTTCTACTAAAACATATACTACCACTGCTAGTTTTTCTACCTGTGCTTCGTACTTTAAATCAAACACTGTCCTCTCAGGTATTCTCATGCTGATTTTAAACTTCCCCTTGCTTGTGTTGTTGTTATTACTCCTACAGTACCATTCGTAATGTGAAATTCAGTTCCAGAAAAACTGAGTCTGAAAGCTCCGTGTCAGATTCCTGCTGCAGACGTCAGGCTGGAGGTAAAAAAGGTTTCACTTCCTGTGAGAGTTACTTGGTATTTGTGGTTTATCAGCAGACGTCGCACACAACATAATCACCGCCTGAAGTAGGAAGTGTAGGAAGCACTTCTGTGTCAGAGTCGCTCACAGCTGAGCTGCTTTCAGGCAGCTCCGTCTTGTTGAAGCTGATCATGGTTCTCCTGTGGATGATCCTGTTGGTGCTTCTACTCTGTGCAGAGGCCGAGAACGTGACCGAGGTCAGAGGAGAGCTGGGGACCAATGTCACTCTAACCTGCTCCAATCAGACATCAGACAGATACTGGTACATGGAGATCCACAGTCAGTTCAGAGCAGGTATCGGCCGCAGTTTTTCTTCAGCAGGCTCTACCTACTGCTCTCCTGGTTTTGAATCCAAATTTTCAATCCTGGGAAACGAACTGGTGATTAAAAACTTTACAGCAGAGGACTGCAGGCTTTACTTCTGTGGCATCAAGAGAGATGGCAGCATTCATTTTGTGGACACTTTCCACCTCGTCTCAGGTAAGTACAAAGTTTTTTTTTAAATTTAATGCTGATAATGACAGAAGTACATATTATTATTGATTTACTTGAGAGACCTGCCATGATGCCAGGTCTCTCTTGGAAATTAAATGTTTAACCTCAATGAGATTTTTACCTGGATATAAAGGATTAATAAAGATAACTTCAATGTGTAACTTCAGTGAGCTCTCAGTGTCTTGCATGTTGTGTTTTCTAAGGGCCAAAGTACACAATGGAAAAAAAAGAAAAGAAAAAATGCTATTTTAAAAAGAGGGTTGTATTACATAACCAAAACTACATTTAAAAATAATTATGTTTGTACACAGGTTTCACTGGTATGCTTTAGTGAAGTTAATTTTTAGTCAAAAACTCATTATGCTTTCATGCAGATCTGTATCATGCTGTTTAAAATTGCATTGTTCTTTAGCTCTCAGGTTTTGGTGGCTGTGGTCACAGTTTCCCTGCAGTTAGCTTAGTGCACCAGAGGTATTTATGTGGAGCAATGCATTCATGGTTGTTTTTTTGTATAATGTTGGAAACCCCAGACTGTAATAGGTGGAGCTCCCTGCTGTGACTAATGCAGTGATAGGCTTGTCTCTAGAGATAAAAAAAAAATGTTCCTGAATTTATCACTGATAGAAGATTTATTACCTCCTACCACAGTGATTATTTCATAGCTGTTACTAGTTTGATGTAATTTTTTCCTCAAATTTCCTCCATCACAACTTTGGTGTCGTTCTTGATCAGCATTTGAACCTTGATATTTAACTTTTACAACACAAAGCTCACCCAGTCTTGTTTCTTTCATCTAGAAACATTGCAAAAATCAAACCATCACTGGCTTACTCGAGCGGTGGAACCATTAGAAGTGGAACTTTTTTAGAGATGACCGTAGCATGAAAGCAGTTTTTCTTATTTCGTCAGTTCAATGATTGCTTTGAATTTGCTGAAAACTAATTTTTGTAATTTTGCTTTTCCCTAATTTTTAGCCAGTTATTTTTGACTATAGTTCATGTAGTCAACATGACGATTCAATGTAACACTGCATGTTTGTCTGTGTGGAAATGTACACTTATATTTTGCTTGGTTTTATCCAATCAGTAAAGGACTTTTTGACTGTGTATTTTCAAAAGTTCTCTGCAAATAGTCATTATTGTAATGTTAACAGTGTCCTATTTATAGGTAAAGTAAATCTTCAGTAATATCCAGTGTTGGTCAAGTTACTTGAAAAAAGTAATCAGTAAATACTGATTACTTCCCCCGAAAAGTAATCCTTTTACTTTACTGATTACTTATTTTCAAAAGTAATTAGTTACTTATTTATTTAGTTACTTTTTAAAAACATGATTTACAGCCTGAATAGGTGATAAAGCGATAGATCCTTCAGCCCAATTCTACTTTTTCTGCATAATCAATCATATAAAATGTAATCAAATGAAAAAGTCTCTTTTTAAAACTTGTTTTATTAGTTTTAATCTTTTAACTTTATGCATCAAGCAAAAACTTAATTATATGCAACATTCTCTGACTGGAAGAAATTTGTTTAACATTTAAACCTATTTTCTGCACATTCCAGCACATAAAATAAAATAGTTTTTTGTGTTTACACTCAGTCTTTCAAATAGATGCAAGTAAAACACAGCAGAAAATAAATAAAATCAAAGACTCAGCGGTCCTGTTGCTCTATTTTCACCTGTATATCAGGAGTGGGGCGGGTGGAGGTTTGCCCTGGTGCAGGTGTGTCGCAGCCGTCATGTCATGTCAAGAATCCGGGAGTTTCTCTACGAATTTCCCATTGCGTGGCAGCGTACTGGGCGCTTGCTCGGAAGTTAAGGGTTTTTTTCGCTGTAAAAAGAAGTTTTCTTCCCACACAGTGAACAGCGGACACTAATATTTTTGTCACTTTTTACGGAATCAATCTCAAAATAAGGTCAGTACTTCCACGCTTTAAACGCTGCACGCTCATACTCTCTCCCGCACTCGATATATTATCCATTGTTGATCTGCAGACAGCTGTTGCCACGAACGTCGCACTCGGTTACGTCACTGTCATGAGACACTCTCGCAAACGAAATCACGGTTTAGTAACGCAGTAACGCAGCGTGCTTACAGGAAAGTAACAGTAATCTAATTACCTTTTTTGCATAGGTAATCCCTTACTTTACTTGTTACTTGAAAAAAGTAATCGGATTACAGTAATGCGTTACTGCCCATCTCTGGTAATATCCACCTTATTTCTTTGGAGTGTGACCTCTTTACTGTACAATAGAAGAACAGTCGAAACAAAATCTGAGGCTTTACCTAAAAGATGACATCATTCATTTCTAAAGCAACTGCTCAAATACGACATGATCCTTAACAGGATACCAATTTAAAATATAAAAGGCTCTAAGGAGCTTTGAAAGAAAGTGACTAGACTACTTTAAGTGTCTCTTATCCAAAAAGCTTCTTTAGAAGTCCAGTTGCTTTCTTTCAAAGCTACTTAGACTACCATGACTTGGGTGACTGAGAACATAAAAAGACATCTTAGAGGGTCTCCTAACAGCTGCTAACACAACCTGACAACTCACCTAATCTTTGAAAAATTGATTTTCCACCATTGTGTTGGTCTCTAAAGTTACAACAGATTGACAGCAAACCAACGTGTCTCAGGTTAGTTTTAATTTTAGCCAAAACCTAAACTAGAGCATGTTTTCATTCAGCCTTGTAACTATTCTGGTATATGTTTGCCATGGGTCTGCCAAATAGGAGAAGTTTCTTTATAAACAGGTAGAAATGCTAATCGCTCACCAATCAATTAGCACTCACCCTCAGAAGGGTACCGGAACTCATAGATGGTCAAAGGTTAAAATAATAAACAAAACTATTTATAATATTATAATAAAGAAACTCCAGTGCAAAATGTCTTTGGCACAACACGGAAATCACGTTACCCAAAGCCTGAGCAACAGAAATACAAATATTTTTTATTACTGCAATTTTTTTCAGCTTTTTTAAGTTCCTGTAATATAAAACAATAACTTGGGTCAACTAGATGAACTATTTGTTAAAGTGTTGTCAGCTGGGCCAATTTTCAAGCCTCAGACATGAAAACATTGTTAATGTCTGTTAGTTTTATGAAACACTCTTTAATTTCTTGGTCAATATGTGTAACTTTTCTCCTTCCAGATATCCCTACAACCCCTGACCCTGATAGTGAAGTGTTGCAGAGGAACACTATCCTCGTCAGCTCATTGAGCCTGAACGTTGTGCTCATTTTAGTAATCTGTGAGTCTTTCACTTTGTCTAAACCTCTGTGGTCTGTCTGCCCTTCTATTAATACCAGCACCCCTCCACAGCAACATGGTGCATATAGGTATACAGAAATGCTACCACTAACTCATGCAGCAGTACTTAATGCCACCAGCTCAGCCACAGTAAGTTTTTTAGTCAAGCTTGCTTTGAACCAAACTTCTATTTTTATAATAGATGTCAATTCATCTTGTAACCCTCGCTGTCCAGCAGTGCTTCTTGCTGTGTGGACTCAGGCATCTATACTTTATATTCATCCACCCAGCTTATAAAAAGTTTACAACTACAGGTTTCATACTGTAACTTTTAGACATAAGCTACAAGTATGTAAGGTAGTTTTGTAGTTGTACATTTGTGGAAATAAGTATTTTTAAAGTTGGCCCACAGTATTCTTAATTTTAGTCACATATTACCACGGTACGTAAATGTAACCCATGGAGGCAGAAAGCTGACTGTGTGCTGTGCTGTTTGCAGAACACATAAGTACAGATAGTACAGCACAAAAGTACTGCTCACTGCCCCTCAGCAGGCTTCAGCTGTGCTTCGGCTGTCCAGGTGTTGTGCCAGATGTTGAAAGGTTTCTCTGCAGTGGAGAAATGTGTTGTATGTGATGAGTGCTCATGTGAGTGTGAAGGTGATGTGATTCCCCTGATGGTCTGTTGGCAGGTCTGAGTTGTGTATGGCTGTCTCTGAAGAGGGGAATCAGCAAGAATCAGGCAAACCTCCCTCCAGCTGGGACCAGTGAGGGGCTGGAGACTCCACAGGTAACTCAGACAACACTTTTCTACTAGTATCTACACAACTTGACCCAGTTTGGGTCATTTTCAAGTACAATTGAGTAGCAAATCCTGTGACATCATTTGTATGCGATAGTAACACAAAAATGCTGTTTAGAATTTTTTAAGAAGTCACTCTCATGACTCATTAAATGACGCCACTAAATAGCCAATCGATGGCATGGAGTCTATTGATGTAGCATTTCGCCACTCTGGCTGGCTGAGTAGGTTCTAAAACAAGGACCTGGAACCAGCTACTTTTTTTAGTACCTAGTATCAGGTACTACCACCTAAGGGAAAATTAGGTGCCTAAAACCCAAGTCAAGTCAAGCAAAGCCGAGTAGGTAGTAGTGGGAAAGGCCCTAAAGTGTACAGGTGACACTGCAGCTCCTGCTCATTGTTCTCCTTCAGTGCTACTTTGTCCTGTACTCAGTTCTGCTGTTGTGTTTCAGTACGAGGAGATCCAGTTCCCCCCTCCATCTGCTGCTCCGCTTCAAGAGTGCATTTACTACAGAATTCAGCGTCCTCGCTCCACACTACCTCAAAGCTGATGGACACACCTGTACAGGTGGATGATACCTGCTGGATTCAGATTTTGGGGACAGAGGTCAGTCTGATAACTGAAGACTTGCTGCTCCTCTGCTCGTGGGAGGATTTCTTTTTCCTCCTGTCTGGTTTGAGTTGTTGGACCAAAAGAATGTTAAGTTCTGAATGAAGATTTTCCACAAACTTGACAAAACTGCTGTAAGATTAGTTTTAGTCAGGCACAATCTGCTCTGCCTCTGAGCTGAGATGGACCCAAGAATGTGACAACCCTTTAGCCAAACCTGCTTTAAGGTGCCTCAGGATTTAAAACCATAACTCAATGCTGCTGTGAAAACCTGTAAATCTGAGACTCAACATTTAATATTTATTTATTCTCCTGTTGTTTGTATCTGTTTATCAGTTTTTATTGCTGTTTGTCAGATGTTCGGTTGTTTATGCTGTTTTGAAAGCACTGATTTTAAACACGGTCACATTTCCTAAAAAGGCAGCACGATGATTAAGTATGACAACAGAATGCTGTGTTTTACAATTAAATGTCAAATAGAACTGAAACTAGGACAAAGACAAAATATCACATGATTGTGAGAAATGTGATTTTTGAAAGACTTCCTTTTTAAAAAAAAAAATGTTGCAGCATCAAATTTTATAAATGTTGTGAGAGTTGCAACAAAAGTCTGGAAAAGTTGTCAAATTTACTGAGCCATCCATTTCCCTCTACTTGTTGATTTTAGGGCCGCTGGAGTCTATACCAGCTGTCATAGGGCTAAGGGAGGGGTACACATGGACAGATCACCAGTCTGTCACTATAACATGTGAAAAAATTAAATGTGTTTTTTTTTTAAAAGCATCCCTGGTAAACAGGGAAAGGTTTCCAGAAAGACTTTGTTCACAAATAACTCATTCATCCACATTAATAACCTCAGTTTGAACATTTGATCTGTTCTCTGTGAGCTGTTTATTTTAAAATCTAGGATATAAGGTCTTTGCAAATTATTGCATAATAGGTTTGTGTGAGTCTTAGACTATGTAAAAGAACTTTCAACATATCTGTGTGTGAAACTACACTGTGAACATTTTCAGTTTGATTACAGCATTTATTTTTGGTTTAGGCATTCATGTAGTTATTAAATAGAACTTGAATTCACACCAGTGATTTGTTTGTTTGAAAGAGAAAATGCGGTTTGAAGTATTTCTTTGTAATGTTTAATATGAATCCATTAAACATTTGACAACAACAAGATGAGAATATGCTATTATTATGATATTATTATGATATGATATTATTCTTTAAAAAGGAGTTTTACAATGTTCCTCTTTCTTCAAGGCCGTGTGAGTGTTTCTTGGTCAGATTTCAGGGAAAACTATTCAGCGCTTTCATCACACGTTATGAAAACAACAGCAAGTGATAACCTGTAAAAACAATTTCAGTTTTTGCTCCTCTGTAGAATGCCAGCTTCCTGTTTTCATGTATTCTGACAATGTTAAGCAACCCATCCAGCTTCAACCAGTACAAAGTGGTCACGAAACCTCTTAGCTGTAATGTCTTGTTGGGTAGCAGGCAGGATTTTAACCCAAATGTAGAACGCAGGAGACAGAAAATAAACTCAAAAGGCAGCCTTAATGCTGAATTCCAATGAAATACAGAATAAAACTTGGCCAGAAATGAGGAATTCAAAAATTCTACAGAGCTGAGACACACAAATGTAATGAGGGAGAACACAACAAAAGCTGAAAAAAGCTGAGGGAATAAATAAACAAGGTGATGAGGGCAAAGAGGAGATATCTGGGAGGATAGTTTTACTTAACTGAGAAACTGAGAGAAGGGGTGTAAAACTAAATACAAACACAAGACACCTAACAAAATAAAGCAGGAAGTAACTAAACTTGTAAACAGAAACACAGACTTGACAGAGAACACAGGCAGACAGGAAGCCGACAAAATCAGGGGGAAAAAACATGATTGCAAATTTTAGAACCAGGAGTGAGAATAAGAGAAATAATTCTGAAGTACAAATGAGCTAAAATACCAAACTCAAAATGGGAGAACAAAGAAGAAACTAAGCAGAAAGATAAAATGGGGGCAAATGAAAAAAACTGAAGGTACTGAACAATAACAGAACCTGAATGACCAAAAACCCCAAAAAGGTTAGAAAAATGAGAACTGATGAGAGACGAAACAGCTCGAGACAGCAGATCAAGAATGATGATATTTGATTTTATGGTGTGAATCTGAATTGAGAAATCATTGGATTTGTGTTACTTACACCAATGGTAAAAAATCTTTATCAGGTCCTAAAATTAATCATTTACAACCTGAGATGAACAAGAAGACACAGCACAAACAAAGCCCAAATTCAAAAACAGCATGTAGAAAACCTGAGTGACTTCAATGATCTCTCACATTGAATTCTGGGTCACTTTACAAAGTTCCTTTGATTGGGATTTGGAGGCATTCGTTTATACACGGCTCTCTGAAGGGCCCACCACGGTATTTCAATCAGGTTGAGGTCTGACCTTTGATTGGTCCATTGCTAAACTTCGATTCTTTTCTTTTTTAGCCATTCTGTTGGAGATTTGCTGCACGCCCCAGTTGGGGCTGAGCTTTAGCTGTCAGACAGATAGCATCAATATCTGACACTAGAACACTTTGGTATGCAGAGGAGTTCATGGTCAACTCAATGACTTTAAGGTCCCCAGGTCTCATGACTGCAAAACAAGCCCAAATCATCAACCCTCCACCGTGCTAACAGTTGACATGAGGTTCTTATGCTGACATGCTGTGTTTGGTTTTTCCCAGATGTGATGCTGTGCATTATTGCTGAACATTGCCGCTTTTGTCTTATTTGTCCAAAGGGCATTAATTTAGATGTCTTGTAGCTTGTTTTAATGCATCTTCACAACTCTAACCCTTGTTGTCTTGTGGAGTGTTTAAAGTTACCTGTGCTACATAAGTTTGTGGGGTTGAATTGTTGCAGCATTCAGAGCTCTAGTTCCTGTTTCTGCAGCAAGCTTCAGCCACAAGTTTATCATCACTGTATATCTACTTTAAACCACACAGAGCAGAATAACGGTAATGATCGTGCATTTGTACCAGTTGGTTTAAAGAGAAAAAAACAAAAGCAAACATAAATCAACACTTCAAAGTAACACGACAATACAACATAACCCTCAACAACTCACTGTGTTGTTTTGTTTGTATTTGTGACACATTTATTTATCTACATTACCAAAAGATACCAGATATTTTCTCCCTAGCATAATCCTACATGATCATATTCACATGTTGTTAATAGAGATTAATTTGAGGCTTATTTATGTTCTTTCGCAATTTTGTCTTTGAAGAAAAAAGCAGATTAAGCACAGCCTGCATTTGTGCAGAGGTTTTTTTTCTTAGTTATTGTGGTAGTTCAGGAATTTCCCCTTAAGAACTTGTTGAACTCAGAATAGAAACCTTTTGAACAATTAGCCAATCTCAAAATGTTTAGGAACTGAGAGGCAAGTCAGTCAAAAGAGGAACTTCAGTATATACACAAAGGAACCTGCAAGTAACATAAAGAACATAAAGACGAAGAGAAAGTGGTGTAAAAACACCTTATAATTCTTATAATTTCTTTGTGTGGCAACAAGCGTGTGTGTGAGAATAATGAGGAAGAGGGCAAAAAACCAGTGGAACACACACACACACACACACACACACACACACACACACACACACACACACACACACACACACACACACCTGTCATCTGCTCTGATTAAATAATTTAATACAATAAATGCACATTAACAGGCTTCCATTTATTCCATATACAACTTAAATACAAGGCAGGCAAAAACGATAAGACAAGTAAAATATATAAAAACACCTGTTTCCTACCAAGTGAAATAATTAAACATGCGGCACAAAATAAAAACATGCCAGCAATCGATGGATGGCTTCAGAGGAAATAATGCACAGGTGATCTCTACAAAAGCACGAGTAGCACCAATCAACAAAAATGTGGCCAATTCAAACTGAGGCAGCAGCGACATGTACGCGACTCCTAACTGTAACATACATATATATACATATATACAGCAACAAGTGAGCCAGTGAGGGATGCTCAGATGGCAGCTACTATTTATAGTAGCACCATATAATGTGATTAATGCAATTTTCAAATGTAATATTCACTCTGCTACAGTAGCTATGGAAAACATGCCAGTGAAGACACTTCTGCATTTCATAAGAGGGAAGCTTGTGTTTGCTAAACTATTCTGTCTAAGGGTCAGCAGTTATATTTATATGTATTTGCATATTTACTGTGAATTCTATACAAACTCAAGCACTGGTACTGTATGACTCACCATTACCAGCTAAGCAGAGCTGGAATTCTGATTAATTTTAGACTCAGATATCTGACACCATCTTAAAAAGAGCAGCATTGCTTAAGACTTCTAAAGAAACTTTCAACAAGACAACTAACGTGGAACAGTCCTGTTGGAAAGACATGTATCTCTTACACTATGGTTTTTATGTAGGGATGGGGATTGTTTTTATATAACATACTTCAAAACAGACAATATTTGGAAGCAAACAAACAGCATTTTCAATATATTTTTTTTTTTATTAAAAACGGTTACTATGGTGACATTTGGCATATGTGCCCTGATTCACCCAGTAAGGGTGTCACTTAAAACTCATCATTAGTTAATAATTACTTTTTAGATTTGTTACCAAGTTATTGTTGTAGTGTAGAAATATTGGGGAAAAAAGATAATTTGAAAGAAACATTACTGTAAATACACAAAAATGCTGTGATTTGAGAACCTTTCACTTTGCTGGGTCACTGATTTCCCTTTTTACCGACCCTTATTTGAGTTCCTTAAAGTTCCCCTACCCCTTAACCTTATTTCTGGCGTAAAGTTGTCACAAAACGTATTTTAAATCCAACTTGTGAAGAATATCAACACCCAGTTAAAGAGCGATGTCATCTGTGTATAATGTAAAATATTAGATATTATTAGTAATGATAGCAATAGTGCTAGTGGTAACAGTAGTAATTAAAAAGGGAAGAAGTTGTATTAGAGCAGCTGTATAACAGTTGTATTAGAGCTAGAGTAGGTGTTAGAAGTAGCTGTATTACTGATGGCATGAAATAAAGCAGTGTGTGTGTGTGTGTGTGTGTGTGTGTGTGTGTGTGTGTGTGTGTGTGTGTGTGTGTGTGTGTGTGTGTGTGTGTCTGTGTTTGCACTGTGCAGTAATAGAAGATTATATTTGGCAATAAAGAATTCCACACAGTAGAAGCAGCATTTGCAGATATTTAGTTAGTGCTAGAGGTCTGTGGGGAAATGCATGAGTGAAGGTCATTTTATTTTTATTTCTAAGGCATGAACAGGCTTCAGCAGCTTTGCGGAAGTCTTTGTAACCGCAGGGAAATCTCACATGAAAAAAAAAAAATGTCTGACAGAGAACTGAGTGTGACTTGACATGAAAAACACTCTGAAACCACATCCTCTTTCCCTCTTAGCTCTGAAGGAGGCTGCAGGAGAGACGTTATCTGAAGAAGTCTAAGTCTAAATAAACTCGTCAACGTTGGCACTAATCTCTATTGTTAAGGTGTATTCAGTCATTCTTTACTTAATGCAAGTTTGTCTTGAGTGTAACTCATTCAAAGTGGCCTAAAATTTAAAGCTAAAGAGCAATATTCTTTTTGTGTTTCCATGCGTGAGTCGGCGGGTTTTTGATGTTGTCATAGTCATGAGGCAAGAGAACTCATGTTTCCTTTTAAACCCAAAGGTCAAAACCGTAAACTTGAAACTGATTCATGCCGAATCATCATTAGGAGTGTTTATTTTGTTGCAACAGCTGTGGCCATGTCACATGGACAGACTGTCACTTGACTCACTTGTTATCTAACTAAATGCAGACTTACTGTATGTTTATTCCCCAGTGACTCCTTTTCATACCCGCTAACCTTTAACACCCTCCTTAACTGAGACTCAGTCTAAACATGTATAAATCAATCATTAATGCGTAGAGCCAAACTATAAAAATGGACAATTATTCATAAAACTTGCACTTTTCTACTAATTCTCTTCCATGTTTACATTTTTTTTTCACAAACTAAGTTTATTATAAACATTGGAAAACATCACAAAGGTTTGAATCACTTCCTCATAAACAGCTGCTGGTTTTCCTGGTGGGGTTATGGGTCTCTAATAAAAGCCTGACCAAAAACCAAGACGTTAACTCATCTCTTGAGCATATATACATTTAGATTAATATACCTCATGTGAATATGAGATACATTACCACACAGTGGGCGATCAAAATGTATTTAACACTTAATTTAAAGTGCTCTTTGCTCCTCTTCAAAGATGAGGTGCAAAACTTCCAGAGGAGGAGCGCTGTGTCTTCTGAATACTTGTATTTATGCATCTATGTTTTCACCACAGTTTTCAAACCTGTGCAGAGAACAAACATCAACTTCTGTATCACATGGAGCATCTTTATGATAATGACTATGACTCACAGACCAGTAAGCAACTGTCAAAGTCTGCAGTTTCCAAACTTCAAGGTAGCGACCAGGATCAAGAACCTTCATTTCAATCCCCAGGATCAGATCATCAACCCCACATTTTACTATCAGGTACTTTGGCTATGAGAAATCTTGAGCACCACCAGCCCAGCTCACCTAGTTCTACTCAAAGCAAGGAGATCCAGCAAACAGGTCCGAGCGGTCAGAAGAAAACTTCTAAACATATCAGCAGAGATGGGAGCTGTTGGAGTCAAATTGTTAAATGTTGTCATTGTGTTACTTAGTCTTAGTTCAAACTGTATGATCAAAGACATTCCTTTGTTTCTCACCACCTCCCCAGCCTGTTGAACGGAGGGGGGAGGCTGTAGTGTTTTATTATAGGGACACATCCTATGTGAGGGTTCTTTTTTCTTGTTTAGTGAGGATGTTTTACTTCCTGCCATTTATGACCTCACCTGTGCTTGTGTATGGTGAGACCGTTAGAGGGGTTAAGCCATATACAGGGTGGGGGAGATTACCCTTTGGTGAGCAGGAGGTCACACAAACGCACCACCAAACACAAACACACACACACACACACACACAGTGCCTGACACCATAGGGGTTTTTTACAATAGGTATTTGTGTAAACTGTGTGTCACGAGAATAAAAGGCTGCAGGGGAAGCTCTTTCTCTGAAGTGGTCTGAGACCGAGGGCAGAAGGGCTGCTCTGAGATCCTTCCGGTGCTAGCATGTTAAAAACCGGTTAAAGCTGTTCGTCTTGCTTCGTTAACAGGAATAAGTCTTTAAACCAGCGGGGCCTGTGGAAGCGCAGACCCAACAGGAGCAGTGAATAAAAAAATTTCAGAGATGTGAGCTTCCAAGATGAGCTGCACAACATCCAGAGGAGGAGCGGTGTGTCTTCAGCTCGCTTCAGAATAAGCATCCGGAAGCTTTTCACATAGTGGCTGGGGATTTTAGCCATGTAAACATGACAGACATCTTGCCAAGGTTTTACCAGCATGTCACCATACCGACACGGGGAAATAACACGCTGGACAGTGTTTACACCAACATGTGAGACGCATACAGAGCAGTACCCCGCCCCCACCTCGGCCTCTCCGACCACATCTGCATTATGCTGGTCCCCGCCTACCATCTCCCACTACAACGCTCCAAACCCAGACAGAAAACCATCACTGTGTGGCCCAACGACGGAGACTCTGTACTGCAGGACTGCTTTGAATGCACAGACTGGCAGGTCTTCAGGGATGCTGCGGTGTATAAGGACGAGCTGGATTTGGAGGAGTATACATCTGCTGTCCTCGGCTACATTAATAAGCGTGCGGAGGATGTTACCACCACCAAGTCTGTGATGTGCTATCCAAACCAGAAACCCTGGCTGAATGCAGGAGTCCGTGCCCTGCTGAAAGCCAGGGACGCCGCTTCAGGTCTGGTGATGCACAGAGACTCAGGAGGGCTAGGAGAGAACTGACTGCAGGTGTAAAGAGAGCCAAAGCCACATACGCACGGAAGATTCAGGGTCATCTTCCTTCCCAGGACCCATGCAGTATGTGGAGAGGTTTCAAGTGCATCACCGACTACAAAACCAGGGATGCACAATGCCCCAGGGACCCTTCTCTGCCTGAGGGTCCCTGGAACGCCCGCTTTGAGGACCCTAACACCCCACCCCACCCCCCCAGCATCAGACTCTCCCCACCACCAGATGAACAAACCCTCAGTGTGACAGCAGCTGAAGTGAAGAGGACCCACAAGAGGATTAACCCCCGCAAAGCGACCGGCCCAGATAACATCCGGCGTGTTCTGAGGAACTGATCAGCTCTCTGAGGTCCTGACAGACATCTTTAACTCCTCCCTCACCCAGGCAGCTGTCCCCACCTGTATGAAGACTGCCACCATCATCCCAGTCCCCAAGAGCTCTGCGGTGACAGGTCTAAATGACTATCGGCCAGTAGCCCTCACGCCCATCGTCACGAAATGCTTTGAGAGGCTAATTATGGCCCACATCAAAGCCACCATCAGTGTCACTTCAGACCCACACCAGTACACCCACCGGAAGAATCGATCCACAGAAGATGCCATCTCTTCTGTGGTTCACACCACCCTCACCCATCTGGAGCAGAAGAATTCCTACGTCCGTCTGCTCTTCGTGGACTTCTCATCCGCTTTCAATACAATTATCCCGCAGACACTTGTTGACAAATTACTGACCCTGGGACTGAGCTCCTCTCTTTGTAACTGGGTGCTGGACTTCCTGACCAACAGACTGTAGTCTGTGAGGATCCACAAGGTCTCCTCATCTTCCATAGTCCTCAGCACTGGCTCCCCTCAGGGCTGTGTGCTAAGTCCCCTCCTGTTCACGCTGCTTACATATGAATGCTCACCCAACCATCCAGGCTGTCATATTGTAAAGTTTGCGGATGGCACAGCTGTGGTTGGTTGCATCACAAACAATGATGAGACCAGCTACAGGAAGGAGGTGGAACACTTGGAGGACTGGTGCAGGCAAAACAATCTCTGCTTAAATGAGAAGAAAGGAGATGATTGTGGACTTCAGGGGGGGAAGACACACACACACATACACACCTGCATGTTGGAGGATCTGCAGTCGAAGTAGTACCCAGCTACAAGTACCTGGGTACATACCTGGATAGCAACCTCACCTGGAAAAACAACACTTCCAGCCTGATCAGGAAGGCTCACCAGAGGCTCTACTTCCTGAGGAGGTTGAAAGGTTGAACGGGAATGGAGAGCTCAGTTCTCATCTCCTTCTACAGATGTGCAGTGGAGAGTGTTCTGTGCTCTGGCATCAACATGTGGCACAGAAACTGCACTGTGATAGAGAGGAAAGCTCTACAGAGGGTAGTGAAGGCTGCACAGAGAGTTGTCGGAGGCAGCCTCCCAACCGTCACAGACATATATACCTCCAGATGCAGGAAGAAGCCCACCTGTATCATGAAGGACCCCACTCACCCAGCACACACACTCTTTGTCCCGCTCCCCTCAGGCAGGAGGCTGAGAAGCATTAAACGCAAAACCACCAGACTGAGAAACAGCTTCATTCCAGAAGCTGTGAGACTTCTCAGTGCATAAATGGACAAGAACTGTTATTGTAGCACCTTAATCACTACTGACACTTACTGACACCGTCACTTTATGAATGCTGGTCATCATGTCCTTTCCTGCTAAAGTATTTATTTACACCTATATTTATACCCACACTCTATACCCATACTCCATACTGGTACTCGGGTTGTTGCACTCTACTTATAGTATTATTTATTGTATTGTCTTATTACTTGTCATTTCTGTTTCTTAAAAAAACAAAAAAACGTAACTATTTATTTATAACTTAAAAAAAAATTCTGTTTCTTCATTATTTTTGTTTCTTTTCACTCCGGGACCGTGTGTACATAATTTCGTTCCACCTCATGTTAACATGTGATGCGAATGACAAATAAAGCTCCTTGAATCCTTGAATCCTTAAAAAGGAAAAAAAACCTGGTTTGTAATAACCACATGGCAGAGGCGATCACATTTCTATGCTTTTCAGCGTTCTTTTATTACTCTCAGTTCCTGTCCCTTACACACAACCAGCTGCAGTTTTCCAGCTCACAGCTGCACACTTCCCCAACAACAACAACTAAGGCGGGACCTAGTTCAGCCCTTTAAAGCAGGTGCAGGATGATCGTTGATGCTGCTCAGGTGAGACCACCTCGCTGCAGCCGCACCACCGTCCATGCCCCGCCACAAAGTCATTATCTTATTTTTAATTTCATCACTTTTTCTTGTTACAAAAAACTCAGCAGATTCTTCATCATGATGCTAGCAGCATCATTTTTAAAAGTGTGAATACAAACAGGTCACTTGTAAATTTCTTGTTGCTTTTTGTGTTTCTTATTACATTTTTTCCACTTATCTCTCCTTCCACTGAGTCAGACCATCAGCAGCAGAACAGCTACACACCAGATCATCAGCTCGTCATCATATACTGCTCAGCCTTCCTCATTACTGGGAGAGTCTTTTATTTACAGGATTAACATTAAGAGAGTTAAAAGGTAATGATGCACAAAACAACCACATTTAGCACTGATTCATATTTGTAGCATTGAGCTGATTCCTCTGCAAGTAGATCAGTCAGAATCAACCAAGTTGAATTTTATGAAACATGTTGGACAAGTGCAGGAACAAAAAACAGGAAGAAGTCATTAAATTTGGTGAAGATGAACTGACCTAGTTGCTCTTTCGGCAGTTGTGGTGGTTGCATTTCTGTGGTTGAAGAGGAAGTCTCAGAGAGACCAGGCGGATGAACATCAACCTGTAACAAACTAGAATGCAGAGACTCTGCAGAGCGTTCAGGTAAACAAACCACTGCTGTAGCTGCTAACACTGACATTAGTGTGAATGCTGATCTAATCCAGCTTGAACTACTGACACAAGTTACAACTGTCTACAGTACACATTTGATATATGTTTGCTATATTTGGTGAAATGCCATTAAAAGTAATGCTAGTTTTTTTAGTACTGTATTCCGATTAGTTCCAACTACTGCTACCAATACCTGCATACCACAACTGTTCATATAACTAACAATGCTAAAGCTAAACCATTGTTAATGCTAAAAGATGGATGTAGCTTTTATTGCATCACCCCCTGACTTTTGTAAATCACTGTTTTAACCCGGATTAAATCTTCCCTTGATTTCTAATTGTTTCTAATTGTTGGAGCATAATTTACCACGTCATATTTTATTCAGTATGGTTTAAAATTAATGGCTGTGACCATAAACTCATTAGGAAACTGTTTATTGATCAGATATCGGGTGATCAGTAGACTTATTTTCTCACAAACTCTTGTCCATTCAGATATTGTTTTATATCTACAAGTCTCCCCCTGCTGGATATTAGAAAGAATGCAGGTTTAAGGTTTCATGATTACAGTTTTTCTGAAACACTAAAACACTAAACTCCCTTCTCTAAACCAAATTCTCAGTGGCCTAAACTTGTGTTTAATGTTTTGAGAAAAACCTTAATCTGGAAGTGCATACTGTAGTGCTGTGCATGTGCCTGTTGTGCTGAATTTGTTTTGTCTTGACTAGAGAGTGATGGAGCTAGAGGCAGATGCCATGGGTCATGAGCAGTTTTTTGTGGATGAGGCTGGTTTTTACCTCACTAAGACAAGGAGACGCAGCAGGAACATTATTGGACACCGTGCCATAATCAATGTCCCAGGACAACGTGGTGGTAACATAACTATGTGTGCAGCTATAAGTCAAAATGGTGTTGTTCACCATCATGCAGCCCTGGGCCCATATAACACTGCACACATTATTACATTCCTGGACACCTTACACGACATGCTCACTAATATTCAGAGACCAGAGCAGACCAGATACATTGTCATATGGGACAATGGTAGTTTCCATAGGGCTGCTTTGGTCCACAACTGGTTTACAGATCACCCACTCTTCACTGTACTCAACCTCCCCCATACTCTCCATTCTTGAATCCAATTGAAGAGTTCTTCTCTGCCTGGCACTGGAAGATCTATGACCGTCATCCCCATCCATGCATAGCCCTTTTACAGGCAATGGAGGAGGCATGTGGGGATATTTGACCAGGCATCATGTCAGGCCTGGATACGCCATTCCAGAAGATATTTTCCCCGGTGCCTTGGACTAGAGGACATTTCATGTGATGTAGACAAAATTTTGTGGCCGGACCCAGAGAGACGACACGATGTAGACTGATTTCTTTTTTTTTTCCTCAGTGAAATGAATATTTTGTTTTGACTTGGAAATAAACACTTGTGTTTGTTTTGATGTGTGTGAATAAACACCAGTACTTGAAGTTTGGATCCCTCTATGTTTACGGATCTATGACAAAAGTATGACCTCAAACTGACATAGCCTACCTTGTGCACAGAGAAAGCAAAAGCCAGATGTGTTTTTTATTCATACCATCAGTGTGTAGTTGGTGCATTGTGTGCTTATTAATATGATGGCTTGTGTTAACTGTTTGATACGAAAATACCATTTTTACAAAGGTGTGGAGAGTTAAGCAAGGTTTATTAGCTTTTGCAAGAAAACTACAATGTTTTGCTGATTTGGTGAAGGGTTTTCTTATTTGTGTGCAGAGTTTTGCAAAAATAGCCAATAGTTACAAAATATGTGCTTAAGCCATCAGAAAAAACTGTATAAGTATACTTGTATACATAGCACATGTATACATCATACTATTTCGTTTACAGAACTAAAATTAGTTTGTTGTGTACAGAGAATCTTTGAGCTTGACTCAGTGGTTAGGCCGCATGAATACATCTTTGTGGATGAAGCTGTATTCAATCTCGCAAAAAGCAGAAGAAGAGGTTGAAACGTGTGTTTTCAATTTTGAGTGGTAGTGTGTTCATGGTGAAAACAGTGTGTTAGTTGTGTTTAACTTCTGTGGCCTGTGTGCACCGGTCTGGGTACAAGTGCACCACACTGCTAAATGTGTTTTGTGTTTGAGAACGTGTTTAGAGTTTTGGTAAATGGGAGATTCAGATTTGCAAATGGTGTCCTAACCAGATGAATGGTGTTTAAGAGTTTGGCAACTGTGAGATTGATTTAATGAAAGCGTTTTCATAGTTGACAGTTTAGTTTTTACAATGGGATTTAGTGTTTTAGCAATTCAGAAAAACTGTAATCTCAACAATATGGATGGTAGCAGTGTGTGTAGTAATTAAAATAAATGCATTGGTAAACTAACAACTGATTCAATGAAGGATCTTTAGAAAACTGTGGAGGAATTTCAGGATTTACTTCTTAGTGTTGAAAATAATTAATGTATGATTTTGGAACTTTGGGAGATAATCCCATTGTTCATCATCCAGTTATTGCCACTTTTGAGGATTTCAAACCTATTTCCTTTTCTAGTTCTCAGAATGACTTTCTCATATGACATGTTCCACTTCTATATGTTCTTCCATCTTGGTTTATTAAGGAAACATTTGACATAATATGATGGAATGTTCTCACTATTAAAAATGGTTGTAGTTATGTATAGTTCCTCTGTGTTTTAAGCATGCAGTAGTCCAGTCATTCTTAAAGAAGCAAAATGTGGATGTGAATATCCTGAATAATTATCAAACTGCCATTTTTGGCTCTGGTTCTAGAATAGTTTGTTTTTAATTTAACTCTCATTCTTTCTGGACAAGAACAATATCTGAGGCCTTTTAATCAGACTTCAGCACCTGCCACAGTATCGAGTCTCCTCATTTGAAAGTGACAAATGATATTCTACTTCATGCCAATTCTGATGGTTCCATCTTAGTTGTGGTGCACTTGAGTGCTGCTTTTGACATCATGACTTACTCATTGAGCACTTGGAACACAGTCCAGAGTTTGGCTCTTAACTGGTCTAAATATTTTCTTAAATTCAGACATTCTCAGTTAACACTGGAAGACACTCCTCTGCATCAGCAGTGATGACATTTGGGGTCCCACAGAGGTCTATGTTGGAGCCGGTAGTTTGTTGTTGTTGTTTTCTTTCCTCCCTCTAAGTCAAATTAATTATAAACATCATTTTTCATTATTATGCAGATAATGAAGAGCTGTATTTAGCTTTGAATCTTGGAAATCACTGTTTCTTAAGAAGGCTCAGTGTGTGCACCATGTGTGTGTCCCACAGTTTTTCCAGCTACAAGAGTCCAAAACAAACGTCACATTTTTCACCTTCCATTCTTAGGTTGAAATATAACTTGATTTTTTTTAAACTCCCTCTGTTAAAGCACAACAATCCTGTGGCCAAGAGTATCTTGCAGCTCAGAACTGCTGCAAGATCCAATCTTTAAACATCCAATCTGGAAGAGACTACACCATCCATCCATTCTCTTCCACTTATCCTTTTCAGGGTCACAGGAGGCTGGAGCCTATCCCAGCTGTCGATAGGCAGGGTGCACCAGTCTGTCGCAGGGCTAATACATAGAGAAAGACAATCATTTGTACTCACATTCACACCTGTGGGCAATTTAGATTTAATTGACCTAACCCCACTAACTGCATGTCTTTGGACTGCAGGAGGACGCTGGAGTACCCGGGGAGAACACACGCAGATGCAGGGAAAACATGCAAACGCCAAACAGAAAGATGTTGGTGTGATGGTGGAATTGAACTCAGGACCTTCTTCCTGTGACGTAAAAGTGCTAACCACTGTGCTGCCCCGAAAACACTGCACATGTAGACTGGAGTTAGTCAAATAATGCAGCCAGATTACTGAGTGGTACAAAAATGAGAGATTGCATTACGCCAGTGCTGACCGCTTTGCAGTGGCTCTCTGTGCATTAGAGAATCCAGTATAGGCTTAAATGGTCTTGCACCTACATGTAATATATGTGCGTGGAATATTTGTGTCCATATAATCAAGCTCATGATCATTAAGTTCCAGTTCCCAGAAATCAATCAGCTGAGCCTTGTTATACATAAAGATGTCAGTTTTTCAAACTTTTGGAGACTTTTGAACTGTAGTAGAAGTTTGTTGTATCTGCACTATTATAGAATAGAGCTGGATTTTTAATATGAGTACTATGATAGTTCTAAATATTTAAATATTTGCGTTTTTCTGCTATAACAGCTTGACGACACAAGATGGAGCCACTTGATCAGCTCCTCAACATATTCAACTAATGATGACCATCAGCTCTGCTGTTCAGTGTTTCAGAGTTTACATCGATGTAGCTTCTGCTGTTACTTCTGCTAAAACATATATTACTAGTACTACCTTTAGAGGTCAGGGCAGCCGGATTCATCAGACTCTTTATCTCTTCATAACACACAGCTACCTCTCTAAGCTGCACCCCACCCACCACACTCCAAATATATATGCACATTGTAACTGTATATTTAGGCCAGATCAATTTAGTACCTGAAATGGTGATTGTACAAAGTGTTGTTGTTGCTGAATTAATCCTACAGTAAAGGCAATGCCAGCGCTGTGCTGAAGACGTTAGGCTAGAGGTGAAGGAGTTTCACTTCCTGTAGAGTTACTTGGTATTTGTGGTTTGTCTGAAGGTGTTGCACACGACATAATCAGTGCCCGAAGTAGGAAGTGTAGAGCACTTCTGTGTCAGAGTCCATCAGAGCTGAGCTGCTTTCAGACGGCTCCGTCTTGTTGTGGATGCTGAAGCTGATCATGGTTCTCCTGTGGATGATCCTGTTGGTGGTTCTGCTCTGTGCAGAGGCCGAGAACGTGACCGAGGTCAGAGGAGAGCTGGGGACCAATGTCACTCTAACCTGCTCCAATCAGACAGCAGACACATACTGGTACATGGAGATCCACAGTCAGTTCAGAGCATGTATCGGCCGCAGTTTTTCTTCAGCAGGCTCTACCCTCTACTCTCCTGGTTTTGAAACCAAATTTTCAATCCTGGGAAACAAACTCGTGATTAAAAACTTCACAGCAGAGGACTGCAGGCTTTACTTCTGTGGCATCAAGAGAGGAGGCAGCAATCAGTTTGTGGAAACTTTCCATCTCATTTCAGGTAACTGAGTAGTTAACATTTTTGCACTGACTTTGTTAGAGGATGTGGTGTCAAAATGCTCTACTGTCAGTTAAATCTGTCAAAGGTATATAGGTCTGGCAGTGACCTTGTGGTTTTCTTCTTTTTACACCTCTGATGTGACTCTGACAGAGAAATGCAGTACATTTGCTATTTAAGTTGTAAAAAAAGACTAGACTAATCTGAAGAGCATCATAACAAAATAAAGATCCAAACAGCCTCAGACTACGTGGGTATTAATGAACTTAGCTGAACTTGAAGTAACTCTATAAGTAACACAGTCAGGAGTGGGCTAATGGGACAATGAACATCCACCTTGTTTAAAAAAGAAAACTGTATAAAACACAGCCCATATGTAACCCTCAATGTGTTGGTATTGTAAGATCTTCTGAATCATGATGAGTTTCTGAATATGTTGAACCTTGGTGGTCATGACCACGACGCTCACCCTAAACAGTACAGTGGTGTGCTAGTAAATCCTAAGTGGTTACAATAAAACTCCAATGAAAACGATCTTTTCTGAATGACAGCGTCTGAATTTTCTCCAGCTTGATTAGATGGATCTGAACCTAGAATTTGATTGCAGTGCATTTCTATCAAGTAGCTGTCTAATGCCTCAAAATGATACAGTAGGAAACCAGCAGTGATGTGGTGACCAGAGGCCAACGAATGTCAGCAAAATACACCATCTTGTAGCAGCAACAGATAAGCTAACCTTTAGTGAAGTGAAGTGGGCGGGTTGTGAGCTTTGTCTGATGTCAGTATTGAGACAAGTGATTAAAGCGACCACCAATGCATTTTTCTCACAGAGGGGTGGTAAATTCAAAGGTTAAAGTGTAGGTTATAAAGGTAAAAAGGTTAAAAAAAGGTTAAAAAGTATTCACAGCTGGGCCAGTTCACAACATTCGCAAACTTTTCTTAAAATTTAGATCACAAACTTCTTAAAGTAATCAGCTGAAAAGTCCTCAGACATGTTTCACACACTTGTTCATCAATGTCTCCCTTTTCTTTCCAGATGTAACTCAAAAACCTGTTGCACTCACTGACAGCAACCAGCAGAGTGAGCTTGTCATCCTGAGCTCTCTGAGCCTGAACGCGGCACTCATTCTTGTGGTGATCTGTGAGTCTGTTACTTTGTCTAAAGCTTTGTGGTGTCTCTGCTCTGCTGCTAATACCACCATGTCTCCAGTGTGCAACCATTAGATCATGTTACAGAACAGCAATCAAACCTCCTGTTCATTAATGAAGCTGTTTTTATTTATATGTTTGTTATTTTTTCATTTCAGTAAAACATGGTTGGATGCAAACACCTTAACTAAATTTTATAACATTTTACAGAATAAAATCTGTGTTGTACAAATGCAGCTCTCAAGATTACTTCAAGGATTTTAATTTGTTCTTTAGTTAGTTTTTGTTGAGATAAGTCCATTAAAAGGGGCTTAAATTCTGCTTTTGCTGCATGAAGACCAGATGTTCACAATAAAGGTGAAAATTTAAATTAATGATGTAAACCTTTGTAAAATGATCAGTGTGAACTGAAAGTACAGCATGTCCAAACACAGACAGCATGGGTGTTGACCCTCAGCAGGTGCAATTTTTAGGGTCCTCTTAAAGGGGGCGGAGCTAAAACTATCAAGGTTCAGATGTGTGTCACAGAATGAAAACTTAAAGAGGCAGCTTTATTGTTCTATAGCGGAAAAAAAAATCAAACGCAAACTAGAACACGGAAACTGGAAATTAACAACTAAACACTGTAAAGCTAGAAACAAAGATAACAGGGAGCACGGCAGAGAGGGGGAGAAAAACCCAACACAGCACAGTGAGGGCGCAATGCAGCAGTGACAAATACGCAGAGGGATAACGAGGGAATGAGACACAGGAGGAGAGCACAGCTAGGAGTAATCAAACATGACGAGACCAAGGGAAGCAAAGCTAAAAACGTTTACATAAGACAAGAACTACCAAAGTAAAACAGGAAGCATGAGACAGTTCACAAAGACGCAGACTAGACACTAAGATGTGGAAACTTAACAGACCTGGAAACAGAAGTAACATGAAGCACAGAGACAACAACTAACCAGATGTGAAACACAGAGGATGTAAAGAAACTGAAACTAGAAGCCAGACCAACAAAATATAACCTCAAAAGAACTAAAACAATAACAATAATCACCAAATAGAAATCAAACACAAAACACTGGGTCACACCCAGGATCATGACAAAACCTGAACTAAGAAGCTGAACTCAGAAAAATGATTTTTCACCTTCAGTAAACATGAAGCAATAAGTTTAAGTCACATATGTCAAATCAAAGGTTTATTTATTCAAATGGTTGACTTTAATGAAAAAAGCTTTGTAAAAACTTAATGTATATCAGTTTTACCAGTTTCCATTACATGAAATGTTTTACATTGCACTTGTGTAACACAATTATAGGGAAAATTTGCATGTACTTAAATTAGTTAAAGTCAGCATTTTGGTAGGAAAAACATAAACATTTTCAGAGTGCGTAGCAATTTGTTGTTGTGATTTGCACTTCAGGGCCACCGTAAGCATGAGATAAAGATTAGTTTGAACTGTGAATGATACAAAGCTCTGCTGGAAGGAGTGGGAGGAAGGAACCGTTATGCACTCATTAGGTGTCACATTGTTGGGGAGGAGCAGCTGACTGGGCTTCCTGAAATGTGTTGTATTTGATGAGTGCTGATGTAAGTGTGAAGGTGATGTGATTCCCCTGATGGTCTGTTGGCAGGTCTGAGTTGTGTATCGCTGTCTCTGAAGAGGAGAATCAGCAAGTATCAGGCAAACCTCCCTCCAGCTGGGACCAGTGAGAGGCTGGAGACTCCACAGGTAACTCAGACAACACTTTTCTACTAGTATCTACACAACTCGACCCAGTTTGGGTCATTTTCAAGTACAATTGAGTAGCAAATCCTGTGACATCATTTGTATGCGATAGTAACACAAAAATGCTGGTTTTTTTTTTGAAGAAGTCACTCTCATGACTGATTAAATGACACCACTAAATAGCCAATCGTGGCATGGAGTCTATTGATGTTGCATTTTGCCTCAGATTGCTTGAAACTCTGGCTGAGTAGGTTCTAAAACAAGGACATGGAACCAGCTACTTTTTTTAGTACCTAGTATCAGGTACTACCACCTAAGGGAAAATGATGTGCCTAGTGAAGCAAACCCGAGTAGGTAGTAGTGGGAAAGGCCCTAAAGTGTACAGGTGACCCTGCAGCTCATGCTCATTGTTCTCCTTCAGTGCTACTTTGTCTGTACTCAGTGCTGCTGTTGTGTTTCAGAAGGAGATCCAGCCCCCGCCTCGATCTGCTGCTCCTCCTTCAGAGGGCATTTACTACAAACTTCACCTGCCTTGCTTCACATTGCCTCAAAGCTGACAAACACACCTGGACAGGTGGATGATACCTGCTGGATTCACATTTCACAACTTTTTGCCAAACCTTTTTTAAAGTGGTTCAGAACTTCAGATGGTTAAACCAGAACCAAAACCTGCTGTAAAAACCTGTAAATATGTGTACACTTCACTTTGATTCATCACATTATAGTGAACACAGCGTGAACGTTACAATGAAACATGTTGGACAAAAAAAGGCAAAGTCTGAAAATTTTGAGATTTAAAAAAAATAAAAACAATATAAATTTTAAAACTACCAGAGACTAAAAATTAAATTTAAAAAGTCATAAATAGATCAAGTAGAGTGTGAGATGTAGTTTTTCTTTCTTTTTTTTTTTTTCAATTCAAGACCGTCTGACATTGGAGTGAATTTAGAAGATCATTGCGTTGTGTTAACAAACACCTGAACGCTCCAGACCTGCAACCTGCCAACAACGCTGCTTTTATAGAGCTGCTCATACTCACTGACGATCAGTTACTGATGTGTACCTGGCTGCTACAAATCCTGTTTATTCCTATGGAAACAGTAAGGCTGGGCTTAACAGTTGGTTTAGCTTTTGTTAAATAAATAATGAGACAGTGTAATGTGTCATGTTGTGGTTTTGTTACTGTGTGACAATGTGTGTGTGAAAAAACAGAATACACTGATTTACATTCAGAGCTTAAACAGAACTGAAACTAGTAAAAAACAACATGTTCACGTGAGAAATTACAAGAAAATAGGTGACATCATCTCTCTCCGAGAGAGAGAGGGATTTAATGCTCTGTGAAAGTCTGCAAGGATAAATAGTAGTGAAGCCTTGAAACTTTCCTTCCAAGGGGTTAAAAAAAAGTTCCTTTCTCGAGGTTTCATGTGCACACAGCTCCCTCATTTCAACTATTTGTTATGGCCTTATGGCTGTGTTCCAACAGTGTCAGCATGGAGATAATCAAAGAAATAAAAACACCTTAATATGACTTTGTGTAGTTAATTCATTTCATCTGTTTTTTATAAGGATAATAAAAGTCCATCAATGTGGAAAAAACCTCATCAATATTATTTCAGTCAGTGTTTAAATAAACAGGACATGAGACATTAAGTGTTGCACTGCTTTCCAGTGATGGGACGATGATTGTGCTTATGAATATTCAGCTGATGGTGACTTCATTCACATTTTCTAAAAATATTTTGGACTTGGTCAGTTAGATTTTTAGTAATGAGCTCTTTAGCTTTGGAGAAAAAACTTTCATGTGATGTCTCCAACACAAACATGTAAATTATGTGGGCATACATTGTGATTTGTATGTGGACATAAATCACATCGACACTCGAACCACTTTCTGAACCAGCGAGGCTTCAGTGTCATCAATGACGTCACTTTATAAAAGACTTTCTGGATTTCTTGTTATGAGCTTTGAAGCCTCGGCACAGTACTGCCCATCAACAACAAATAGTTTTAACAATTTAAGAAATAAAAATAATAAAAAAGTGAACTACATCATCTATGTTCATGATTTCATGAGAAAGTTCAAAGAACAAACAGAGAGACAGAAACACTGACAAAGCAGCCGGAGTTTGTTAAGATGAGTGGAAGTGCAAACCTGTCGAATGATAATAATAATAATAATAATAATAATAATAATAATAATGATGTATACTTCATTGATCCCCGTGGGGAAATTACTCTCTCTGCATTTGACCCATTCACTCAGTGAAGCAAGGGTCAGCCACTAAGCAGGCACACCAGGGAGCAGTGTGGAGGGACGGTACCTTGCTCAGGGGTACCTCAGGGTAACTGTTCAGTGGATTCAAACCCCCGACCTTCCGATCATGGGGCGACCACTCTACCTACTGAGCTATTCCTGAGTGCTACGACCAATCACAATGTGAGATTCTTTGGAAGTCATGAATGTTGTGTCTTCTTGGATCTCTGGCTTCACAGCAAACATGTCTCCGTGGGGCCTGTGTGGGTTCCCCACAGTGGACAGACCCACAACACCAGCATGAAATGTGGGGCAAAGAGGAGAACAGAGACACTTGTATGCTGAGTTACTATCAGCAGACAGGTCAAAGCCAGAGTCTTGAATAATGTGGGACATGCTAGTGCACACTGCAGAGGAATCCTGAACATCTACGGGTTTAGAAACACACGTTGTCCTCCAGAAGATGTCAGTTTCAGGGAAGTCTTTATTTTTTCTGCAGGTGAAGCAAAACCTCGTATTCCCACACTCATCTACTACCCTTTAAAGTACATGTAATTCATGTTTGTGCACATTTTCAGTTTGATTCATTCATTTTTGGTTTAGGAAATTCAGAGGTTGTTAAATTTTTCTACTCTCACACATGTTAGCAATGCTGTAACTGTCAGGTTTATTTTCCTTTGTTTCTTCTTTATGTAAATATGACTATATTTACTAAAAAGGACAAAAAAGCAGTCTCCAAATAAGACTGCAAGTGTGGTTAGTTTTGTGGGCTGCAAGGCAAAAAATGCCTGATGGTGTTAACAGAAACACTTTGCTGTGTTTGTTTAAAAAATAAAACATTGTTAAAGTGCAGGCAGCTGAATTAGTGCAGGTCCAACACTAAAAATGTGTTTGAGCTCATCAGATCATGGCGAAAACTGCATGCACTTTCCATGGTCCTGAAGCTGTAACCTCAATTCCAACTTTATTTATATATATTTTATTTTTCTGTAATATGTCACAATATTTATATATCAGAGATATTTCGTAATATTTTGGATCCAGTTTTAAAGTTGATTTTGGTTTTGTGACTCGTTCTTTTGGATTTAGGAGATTTTCATATTCTAGTTCTGTATTTGCTGGTCTTTAGTTTTGTATTTTCTACTGACTTTTTATCATTTGCATTTTTAGCTCTATATATGTTGTTAATGTCCCTGCATGTCCATTCTGTCCTCGTCCCCTCGTCTCCTTATCTCTGTGTTTTCTCTTATTTTTTCAGTCTCTCGGTCATGCCGTGTCTGTCTCTGTCTCTGTTCACATGTTCATCTCTGTGTTTTGCTCCTCGTCTCCCTAGTCTGTCTTGTGTCCATGTCTGGTCCCTCTGCCCACTGTCTCTCTAGTTTGTCTTGCTACTCCTGTCCTTGTCTAGCTTTTAATAAATAATTATCTGAATCTTACACCCAAAGTTTTCATCTGATGTAAAATGTATGAAAGTCCATTATTGTAATATAGTAACTATAAAGTCTAATATATACATATAGTAATATAATATAGTAAGCTACAGTACTTTTTCCTTTGGGGATGTATCATCTGCACAGTCTGCAATTCTGTTGAAGAAAGATGTTGAATCTACTTAATTACTTTAGAAAAATACTTGATTTCTGTGCATTTTTTTTGCACGTGCAATAAATTAAAGTTGATTACGTCGATTAAGCATCATGAGTCGGAGGGTGGGGGGTGGTCCTTTTTTTTTTTTGGTAGGAGTTGGCAGCCCTATTAGTTAGGTTGTTTAATATTTCTGCTAAGTACTCTTTAAAAAAACCAGAACAGGGAGGATGGTGCAGGTTTACGTTTATTAGATTGATCAGTGTTGCTGAACTATGAAATATTTGGTGTGCAGTGTATTTTTTGCATACAAGTATAACAGAATAGCTTTAATGTTTTTTTGTTTTTTTACTTGAGTATGAACTTATACAAAATGCAGCAAGATAATTAAAAAAAAACATTTTATTGATTATAAAATACGCTATATCGGATTTTTATTGGTATCAGCAGATATCCAAATTTATGATATCGGTATCGGACATAAAAAAGTGGTATCGTGCCATCTCTAATTGCAGGTATAAAATCATACATGTAAAAGTGATTCAGGTGTTTCACACAGGCAGTGGGCAGGCGACTGAAGAACAGAAAGCAAAGTTACTGAGCATAAAACATGAGAACTATCAAATATTTGAAATAATGATCAGAGTGAGAGTCGCAGCACAAACCAGCAATTAAACACCATCGGATCAGGTGACAGAGAGATTCACTAACAGTGTCAGAACTGAAACCCTCTCCAGGCTGAAGTCAGGGACAGACAGTCTGACCCAGTTTCAGGGCTAGGTTTGCAGTATCAGTGCTGACAATAGGGGCAGTAATGGGGTAGTATTTCTGGTCATAACAAAAGTTATTACCCATGGTTTTACAGTAGAAAAATAGAAAACTAGAAAGTACAGTAGAAAATAACGTAAAAGGAAACAGAAGTATAAACTAAATATAGATGATAGTTGTAGTGTAAATGAAGGAGAAACAGTTGTAATAAAAGCAGTACTGTCAGAGGGAGTAGTGCATGTTGCAGTCATGTAGTAGTACACAGGCTACTGCCACATACTGTAGTTGAAGCTTCACCGCTGTTAGAGAGAGAATAAGAAGTATTTGTAGTATAAGAGTACGCATTCTAGTCAAGTTGAAGTTTTTTTCTCTGCAGTAACTGGTTAGAGACACAAGATGGAGCCACTTTTTCAGCTCAGACATATTTCAGTTTTCTCAAATGCTAAAACACATTTCACAAACGTTCCCACCATGTTCCCCAATGTCTAAACACAACACCCTTTTCTAAAGCTACATAAACACAACCACACCTTCCCACTGCAAAACTCAAACTTTCACACCGAAAGAGCAGCTCGGAGCTTTCAAAAATGTAAACACTATACACATCATTACACACTACAGCAAAACAATTGAAAACACAATGCTCAATTTGTGAGAAGGTTCTTTTTTTCATAACTGCCAATTCATATTTTTAGAAACTATACAGTAACGGATCGTCGTAGATCTCTGCAGAGGATTAGGCATTTAGATTTATGAGTTTCATATGAAGAGTATAAATCTATAGAAAATCCTGCATGTACGTACACTACTGTAACACAACTCAATGCAAAAGCAGAATCTATTGCACACAACAGTACTCTTGAAAACATGATCAGGGTGTGAAGTTTTTTTATTTACGTTATTCACACCACACACACACCAAATCACTGTGCAGCATCGTGTCGCTGAGCTGCATCGGGCCACATCACCTCATCCACATCGCAGGCTATATTGTCTCTTGCCAGGCACTGCGGGAAAAACGCCCCGGAATGGCGAATACACCCTTGGAAGGCCTCCGCTGGGATGTCAACACAGGCCAGCTCCATTGCCCTTAGGAGGTTCTCTCTTGTGTATGGTTGTCTGTCATAAACCTTCCATCTCCATGATGAGAAGAACTCCTCTATAGGGTTCAGGAAAGGGGAGTAGGGTGGCAGACAGACATTTAAAAAGTGGTCACTGCTGGTGGTGAACCACTCTCTGATTTGGTTTGTTCTGTGGAAGCGGACATATTCCCAAATGATCACATAAATGTGATGTGCAGGCCCAGGATGGTGTTGTTGGTGGTCCAGGAGGATGTCTTTTAGCTCCTCTAGGAAGGTGAGGAGACGTTGGGTGTTGTAAGACCCAAGGACAGCATGCTGGTGGACAAGCCCCTCCGAACCCATGGCCACACAAAGGGTAATATTACCCCCCCGTTGGCCAGGGACCTCAGTGATGGCTCTTTGGCCAATGATGTTACGGCCTCTTTGCCTTCGTTTCTGCAGGTTGAAGCCTCATCCAGGAAGAGGTACTCATGAGGTCTGGCCATCGCGTCCAACTGTAATATCCTCTGTGAAAATGTGAAAGTGCACAGGTGTTCAGAACAACAGTCAATCAGGTAGCACAGTATTGTCCAGAAGTAATGTAGGCCACTGAGCAACACAGTATGTCCACTAACTGTACTGTGAACATGGATGTATACTTACTTGCACATACTCGTAACGTAGGTCTTTGTGTCGCGCAGAGTTGCGATCAAAGGGAACCCTATAGACCTGTTTCATCTGCGTCTTTTGGCGCCGGAGAACTCGGTCTATTGTGGCCAAGCTGACATCGTCACTGCTCTCAAAGTTGACGTTATCGGCATTTACTTTGTCTCTGATCTCCCGGAGTCTGATGAGGTTGTTCCCACGAACCATATCCACAATGAGGGTTTCTTGTGCAGCTGTAAATATGGCAACCATCCCACCTCTATGTGGCATTCTTTCAACTCTAAAGAAAGAAACATGTGTTGTCAATTGACATGTGTTACAATACAGTCACAACTGATTTGAACTCCTCTTCCTCGTTGGCCTGCTTCTCTTCTTCCAGGGCCAGCTCTTCTCCCTCCTCTGCATCGAATTCCTCTTCCCCTGACTCTGCCTTCATCTATTGTGTTTGTTTGGAATCTGCACTTTGAACTTGCTTTTATACATGTGTTCACAGCATTAGCAACAAGTGTCTTCAATTTTGAGTCGTTGTGTGTAATGAATGATGCCAGGTATGTTCATTGTGTTCAAATATTGCTGACTGTGGCAAGCATTTTGCATCACATGAGCTTTCATTTAGAATAGAATAGAATAGAATAGAATAGAATAGAATAGAATTCAACTTTATTGTCATTGCACATGTCACAGGTACAGGGCAACGAAATGCAGTTTGCATCCATCCAGAAGTGCTTTAGCCGTGATGTAGGTATATTACAATATATATTAGCAATAATATAGACATGTAAGTATATTACAGAAATGGGTCTATTATGGTATGTTATAATGTACACAGTGTGAAGTATGTTATGAATATTCTATAAGTATGTACAGGCTGTAGTGAGTACAAGCTATGTACAGGCTATGAACAGGATATAAATATGAAATAAAAACTATACAGAAATCTGAGATATACAGTTATACAGAATGTGAACTATGCAAGTTATAAACAGTTGTAGGATTGAAAAATTATCATATGTACAGAATGATATTCACACAGAACTATACAGTAGTGCAGTTAGGATAATTGTGATAGTGATAAAGTGCTAGTGGTTGTGGGTGTGTGTATGTTCAGTCCATGAGTTTAACGTGGGTCAGATGTCAGGAGGCAGAGTTCAGGAGTCTGACAGCTGTGGGGAAGAAGCTGTTCCGGTACCTGGTGGTCTTAGTCCGGAAGCTCCTGTAGCGCCTCCCAGAGGGCAGGAGGGTGAAGAGTCCATGTGATGGGTGACTGGGGTCTCTGATGATTTTCCCAGCCCTTTTCAGACACCGCTTCCTGTAGATGTCCTTTATGGCAGGAAGTGGTGCTCCGGCGATGCGCTGGGCAGTTTTCACGACCCTCTGCAACGCCTTCCGGTCTGAGGCGGAGCAGTTCCCGTACCAGACTGTTATACAGTTGGTCAGGATGCTCTCGATGGTGCAGCGATAGAAGTTCACCAGGATGTCTGAGGACAGGTGGTTCATTTGAGAATATGAGCAGAGTTCTTTTGCAACTTGTGTCTTAGCAAGGAAAGATGTGGTTAGATTTGTGACGACGGAGGATTGTGTTCTGTGAATTGTGTCTTCATGTCACATGTGTTTATGATATTGGTAAATGATGGCTAGATTTAGTAAATGTGTTTAGACAACTGGTCATTTGGTTTAGAGGATTGGCTTTTGTGTTTTAGCATTTGAGAAAAACTGTAAAGTAACAGTGATCTTTGGTTATGCTTTTGATTTATTTAAACTATTTGAATCCTGTTTTTTATTTCTACTGAAACATTTACTACTAGTACTACATGATCATTAGTCAGGACATTCTCTGCTCCTCTGTACTTTAAAGACATCACTGTCGTCTCAGGTGTAAAGGTCAACCTTCCTGCTTTTAGGGTTACTGTATCTAATTTCTGATGCAGACTTCTGGCTGAAGGTGAATAGGTTTCACTTCCTGTAGAGTTACTTGGTATTTGCGGTTTGTGAGCAGACAATACAACAGCACCTGAAGTAGGAAGTGTAGAGCACTTCTGTGTCAGAGTCCATCAGAGCTGAGCTGCTTTCTCATGACTGTGGATGCTGACGCTGATCATGGTTCTCCTGTGGATGATCCTGTTGGTGGTTCTGCTCTGTGCAGAGGCCGAGAATGTGACCGAGGTCAGAGGAGAGCTGGGGACCAATGTCAATCTAACCTGCTCCAATCAGACATCAGACACACACTGGTACATGGAGATCTACAGTCAGTTCAGAGCATGTATCGGCCGCAGTTTTTCTTCAGCAGGCTCTACCTACTGCTCTCCTGGTTTTGAAACCAAATTTTCAGTCCTGGGAAACAAACTTGTGATTAAGAACTTTACAGCAGAGGACTGCAGGCTTTACTTCTGTGGCATCAGGAGAGATGGCAATATTCATTTTGTGGAGACTTTCCACCTCGTCTCAGGTAAGTACAAAGTTTTTTACTTTAATGCTGAAAACTACAGAAACATGACCCCCTCGCAGCCAGCATACCACCTTAAATAAATGACCGGTTAAAATGTTCTTAGTTATTTTATCTGTGAATCCTCAGTGAGGTCTCGGGGTGCTGCATGTTATTTTTCCACTCAGTCTTGTTTGTTTGGAGGTCCCAAGCACACTCTGGGAAAAAAGCTTGTACTAACGTGTACGTATGAATGCGTCCAAAGCTAAATCTCACAAGTTCAGCTTCATCAAAGTTATGTTTTCAGTCAAAGCAAGAAGTCATTAAATGTTGGTGCAGATCAGGATCATTGTATTAAAAACAGCTCAATGTCTGTGGTGGAGGATGTGGTCTCAGAGTCCTGCTATTAGAGGTGTTCACATCAGGCAGTGACCTCGTGGTTAAAGGCAGCCTCCAGTTTTAGCACATTGGTGGAAACCAAAGACTACACCAAATACTTCCCTGTTCTGAATGGACACATTACAATATATAGCCACTGGTTCCACCTCATTGTCGTGTTTCTGGATATGAATAGTTATCTGCAACATCTTTTCTTCCACCAGTGACCCGTTATTGGCAGGGTGTTCCTGTCATGGTCATGCTGTATTTGATACAGTTAAAAATAACAGCTTACAACATAAAAGTCTTGAGTCTCAAACTGAAAACATCATGTAGTTTCTTAAAAAAGTGTCCTCCTTGTATGTTCCTAGTTAGATTCTGTGCGTCACTTTATTCGTTCCTTGCCTTTGTTATATTTTTTTATAGCAACAATTTATTGATTTTTTTGGAACACAAACAGCAACAAATCAGCACAGCCAAATACAAACAAGAAGAAGAGAAAGAAAAAAAACATACAGGTACATGAGTTACAAATGTACATGTCTGGGTCAAAATATGTAGAGTGTTCCACATTTAAAGTCAAGGGAAGGAAAAAAGAAAAAAAGGAATACAGACATTAATTATTATGTTTAAAAACAAAATGTGATCTCCCTTTATGTATTAACACAGCAAGGTCACGAGGTAGGTGATCAAGCAAAGGCCGCCTTATCCTACAGAATGCATTACAATTGACCTTTATAATGGCTCCACTGGCAACACCTTGAATGTTTCTCTGTACCATTGTGTAACAGTGGGAGGCTGTCTCTGAATCCATTGAAACCGTACACATGTAAAAAATGTATAAATGTAAAAGTTTACATAACAAAAGCATTTGTACAAAGACAGAGAAAGCCCTGCTATAGATAGACCCAGAACGAACAGCACAGGGTTCAGTGGGATCGTCTGGTGAAAGATTGACCGAAGCTCTATAGCAATATTTTTCCAAAATCTAGTAATTAAAGGACATTGCCATATGCAATGGTAGTAAGTCCCTAGCCTTTGTTATATTTACTTTGTAAGTCTCCAGCTGTTTTGAGTTTTAAGTGTTGCTTTCTGAGTCCAACTCTGCTGTTTCACAGGAAACTTAAAACCTTTATCAAGTGAACATGGTTTTATTTCTTATTTATGTAAATCAGCTGTAACTAAAACTATTTTCACTCTCACAAGGGTCCAAAGCTTTGAAAATAAACAGACTTCAAAAGTCTGAGAGGCTGAAACTGAAGGCAGCTTCTTACAGTAACTTTGACGCTTCAAAGAAAACAGTTTGTTAAAAAGTGTTGACGGCTGGGCCAGTTCACAACTTCATTCTCAAACTTTTCTTGAAATGTAGATCACAAACTTCTTCAACTAATCAGCCCCAAAGTCCTCAAACATGTAAGACATGTTTCTTTAAACACTCTTTAACCTATTTCTCAACCTGTGTCCATTTTCTTCTTTCAGATCCAAAAGCTGAACATAAGAGCGAAAACCAGCAGAGTGGTCATGTCGTCTCTATCTCTCTGAGCTTGAATGCTGCACTTGTTTTTGTGGTAATCTGTGAGTCTGTCCTTTTTTCACATTGTGGTTTGCTGTTTTATTAATATCAGCACACCTCCACAGTTTGTAGCATCGTGGTGCATTTAGAGGTGCATAGATGTAACCATCAGATCACGTTTCTGTACTGAGAAAACACGGCATTGCATTCCACTATCATGCTGATGACTGTCAGATCTATGGCACATACCTCACACAGCCATTACTTCAGTGTCTCGATGACATTAAGGCTTGGATGTCTGTTAACTTTTTAAAATTCAATAATAAAAAGACCCAGGTGATGGTTTTTGGTTGCCCCACTGAGACCTCCAATGTGTATTTAAATTCCTTGGCCCAGTATTTTAAGCCAACTGTCACAAACCTGGGGGTCAAAGTGGACTGTGAGCTGAAGTTTGATAATCAAACTAAGGCAGTGGTAAAATCTGGCTTCTTTCAGGTCAGGCAGCTGGCAAAAATAGAGCCAATTCTTTCACGGCAGCACTTTGTGACAGTGATCCACGCCTTTGTTAGCATTCGGCTGGATTACTGTAATGCACTTTACATTGGGGTCAGCGCATCATATATATCTCATCTACAGAGGGTGCAAAATGCTGCAGCTCGTCTTTTAACTGGCACTCAAAAGTTTTAGCACATTTCCCCTATTTTAGCTTCACTTCACTAGCTGCCCGTTTCTTTTAGGATTCATTTTGAAATTCTTTTATTTGCTTTTAAAGCTCTCCGTGGCCTCGCCCCATCTTATCTCTCTGAGCTGCTACAGCCTTATACACCCACCCGCTCTCTCAGGTCAGCTGATCAGCTGCTCCTGAATGTACCCAGGACTGGGCGTAAACTTAGAGGAGATCGTGCTTTTGCTGTAGCAGCTCCAAAACTGTGGAACGAGCTTCCTTTAGAGATTAGACAGGCCAGTTCCTTACCTGTTTTTAAGTCACTCTTGAAAACCCACCTCTTTACCCTGGCCTTTGACACCATGTGAGATGTTGGTTTTTATTTTTAGTTTTTAGTTTTATTTTAGTTGTTTTTAGTTGATTCTATGCTGTAAAGTGCTCTATAAAAAAATTGGATTGGTTTCAGAATAGTTACAAAACTATTTCTGAGGTAAAGTCAAAAATCTGCAAAACTTTAAGCTAGATTATTTTTCTCATCACTCACAGTCAGTGGTGTCTGCATGCAGGTGTCTACAATATGTATCATATTAAAAATAAATTAGCAAAAAAGATGATATAAATATTTCACAAATGCAGCTCTGAAAATTAGTACACTGAAAGAAGAGAATAATTGATCCAACTAATTATCTAATGCTTCAGTTGGTAACAAATAATTAAATTAGGTTTATCCAAGTTAATTTATTAAGTTTGTTTGACTTGACAAATTTAAGTCAATCTTACTCAAATCGTTCAGCTTCTTTCAAATAAAGAATTCAAATCTCTCTGACTCAATTTTAAAAGTCAAACTTTTAAGTTGTTCCAAATCAAAACAACGAATTATCCAAATGTACATTATCACTCAGATTATACTTACTAAAAAATAAAAACTTTATGAACTTACTAACTATACTAAAATAACCCATTTGAATGTAAATCATCTCAAATGTGTGTTTAGCATTTTATTTTAGTTTTTCAAATACAAGTAAAATACTTTCATGGTAAGCAGAAATTCAAGTTGGCTAAAAAAGAAATCTCCATTGGACAAATGAAACATTTTAAATTTTATTGTAAAAATGTCATAAATTCTTGAGCAGTTTTGCACAAATAATTATGCATCAGGCATTCTTCTGACACTTCACAGGGGACATTTCTGCCTGAGTGGGGTTGTGAGTATTGTCCTGGCAGATTTCTTTTCTGATGTATTAATCACATATTTTTTTTCTTTTTTCTTTCTTTATTCTTTTTAATCGCATATTTTAACCATATAATTTTAGTAATAGTAATATCACTTTCTCACTTAGTTGTATGCATGCGCACTACAAATGGGCCTTATGCTCTATCACATATATATGCACACACAGTGAGGCCATTGTTAGTTCATGGGAGACGTTAAATAGATAGTGAGACTCCTTATCAGGGATGTATCTTCTTGTATTTGTGTCCTTGGGTGACGGCCAAGCAGAAAACAAGGTCATAATTCTCTCTGTGAGGGAGAAGGTTTAAAGGATGGGGCTGAAGGTATATTGTTAAAATTTCCACAACAGTTTCCACAACAGTACTCATAAATACTTAGTTTCTGTCAGCAACCTGCTAGAGTGTAGAATCAGGAAGTATTCCTGATATGACAAAAAAGAAAACATTTTTTTCATGCTTATGGCATAATGACATACGACTTTTTCTTAAACACAAAGAATGCAAAACCTAGTTGCATCCCAGATTGTTATGCAGACTGGATGTTTGGGGTCCATCTTGTTTTACACTATGAGAAATGTAATTTTGTCACAGCTGCCTTCTGAGTAGCCATTAGATTAGCTCGTCTCCCTGTCAGAGATCTAACGTTGAATTAGAGTCAGATTTTGACTATTCACAAGTACTTAACACAACTCCTCTTAAAAAATAAAATCCACACTCTAAATCGTTACATTTACTCAGAACATGTTTTTAGACATAATGTAATAGCACTAGTCACTATTTTTGACATCTTCAAGACCAAACTAACAAGATTAACAGCCAAACAACATTAATTGTAAGGAAAGATGGAATTAATGTAAAAATTTACTTTCCTCAAGAATTTTTAAATGATCTGCATGGATGCTTTGAGTTCTGAGGTTAAATACATCACTGCTAACCTCTGTAGTTTGAAATTCTGTATATGTATGACCCTGGGAAGTTTTCTACAAAGCTACAAATACTGTGGGCAGCAAGGCTGTCTGCAACCACACACTGAACTGTGGCTTTTACAGCTCTACCCAACTTTGACACAAAGAACCCCTCTGGTTTCAAAATTAGAAGTAAATTAAGTAAAGGTTCTAAAACTTTCTCATAACCATAGCACTTCAAATCATTGCTTTTGATTAAAGCAGCCAGGTAAATGGAAAACAGGGTAGATTTACACCCTGGTGGCAAATTACCCATAATCCAGTATAAACCACAAATGTTATGTTTCCTCTTAGATCCTTTACCCAGAAGCTTGCATATTTTAAAATCATCAGTATACAGTATTAATGAAATGCTCTGCTCTTTACACAAAAGCTCATTTTCTCTTGTTTCCCTGGCAGGTTTTTCAACAACTGACTGGTCAAACTGGCAAAGTTGATCATGTAGTATTGTGGTTATAGTTCTGAATGTATTTGGCAGGGACAAAGAACCGATTAAATAGTTTAACTCATGCAATAGTTCGTTCATAGCTACATTTGACACGTGAAAACTGCTTTCAACCTAAGAACAACTGATGCAAGTTTGAGTTCGATATCCTTTTCTATGTTTTCAGAATCACTCCTTTTACATTAAGGATATGGATCAGCCTCTACTGCACTCTCCTAATCAAACACCAGCACGCAACTGGTCAACACAGTCTAATTGATTTTTCTCAGTTATCTTGAGCTTAAATGCATTGCAAGTGTCAGAATGTTTTCTATATTTATGATTTATGCAGTTCTTGTAAACTCTCATGTGAAGTCTTTGGTAACTGTTTGCTGGACTGGATGATTTCTTGATAAATGGTTCAGTAAGGCATTCCAAGTCTTGAATCTATATATACAAGTTAAAATCAGTGCGTGGATATGACTGGCCTCGTCTGTAATGCCTGTGATTAAGTTTGTAGTGCTTGAGCTTTCAGAGCTTCTGACTCTTTTGCAGTCTCTGCATCTCCACATGATGTGCAACACTAGAAGGATTTTGTTGCCTATATGCTGATGAAACAACCCCCCCCATGCAATATTTAAGATGTTTGTCTTACTGCTTGGTAATGTATAACTAAAGAATGCATTTTTATCACTTCATCATGTATTTAATACCCCAGTCAAAAGCTGTTTTATGTTCAGTAATTTAAAAAAATACCACAAGAACTATTTTTCATATTTCAAATCATTTTTATATTATTTCTATTGCAGGTGATTGTTTTACTTATACATACAAATGAGATAAAGGAGGTTAAAACAAACACACATTTGACATTTATCCATCCTCCACCACTTAATCCGGCGGGGCACTTGCCTAAGCAGAGAGGCCTATACTTCCCTGTCTTACTTTTCCATTTACGAGTCCTGCATTTGGGTCCTTCATCCTGCCACAGCACTAAACATGACAAAGACTGGCTGCAGCAGCAGCAGCTCAGAGTGATTAGCACAGTGGAGTTGCACCACATTAAATCAGCTTTGTGCTACCCACTAAAATGATTACCCACACGACCCACCTCTGTAATGTCCAGGACAGCTGTCCCATTAAAAAAAAACCCAGACTCGTGCAAATAGCAGCAGTTCCTTCTACAAAGTCAAGTCTGGTCGCCACAGCAGCACATTAGTTGTAGCACACGTTCATGCAGTCTAGCGCCTTCCTATCGGAACATGCAGGTCGGCCGCTGTATAAGCAAGTCCCACTAAAATTTTCACCTTCACGTGATCATAACATTTTTCCGACACAATTTCGACACCGAATGCAACATTTGTCACTACATACACGACCTCCAGCTTTTGGCTTTTCAAAGGTTTTTTACGGTAAAACTCAAAGTACACACAAAATAAACCTTCAGTATTAATCATGGACAGAATAATTATGTTAAAACATGTTGAGACTTGAACCGCACCCAAACAGTGCAGCTAGCAAGACTAACAAATGTGTAAGACCAAATAAGTGATGTTACTGCTAGCTAAAACACAGACAGTGAATAGATGTTTCAAATATAAAGAAATGTATGACTTATTTGAAGAAAAATATTGTTTAATTTTTTAATATTGTTTATTAAATTTTAGCTTATCGTGGCTAGCAGAATTCACTTGCCTAAACTCATTCTGAATATTCAAGCAGGACATTAAATAAAATAAAACTAAATGGGGTTTAATCATTCTTACCAAAATAAACAATCGGAACATCAGATGTTCATATTCAAATTTAAAATTTAAACTGTACAAATCTCAAGTTTCACTTTTGCATGTAGTTCTTGTCTTTTATTTGGAGTGTGAGATATAAGCTCAGGTCCTTTTAGAGTTTCACCTTCAAAGCTGTGTTGCAGCTGTTGTTGTTTGTGTGGAAAGAGTTCAGTGTTGCTTCTCTCACCCCAACCGGTCGCAGCAGATGGCCGCCCCTCCCTGAGCCTGGTTCTGCCGGAGGTTTCTTCCTGTTAAAAGGGAGTTTTTCCTTCCCACTGTCGCCAAAGTGCTTGCTCATAGGGGGTCATATGATTGTTGGGTTTTTCTCTGTATGTATTATTGTGCGATCTACTGTACAATATAAAGCACCTTGAGGCGACTTCTGTTGTGATTTGGTGGTATATAAATAAAATTGAATTGAATTGAATTGAATTAATTAGAGCTCATACTTGTTTCTGATCAGAGTTTAGTTCAGACCTGCAGCAGTCACAGTTTAAAAACTCTACTTCCTCTCTTTGTGTTCTGCCAAATATTTCAGCTGTGCTTCTGCTGTCCAGGTGTTGTGTCAGATGTTGAAAGGTTTCTCTGCAGTGGAGAAATGTGTTGTATGTGATGAGTGCTGATGTGAGTGTGAAGGTGAAGTGACTCTCCTGATGGTCTGTTGGCAGGTCTGAGTTGTGTGTCGCTGTCTCTGAAGAGGAGAATCAGCAAGTATCAGGCAAACCTCCCTCCAGCTGGGACCAGTGAGGGGCTGGAGACTCCACAGGTAAGTCAAAGTGTACAGGTGACCCTGCAGCTCCTGCTCATTGTTCTCCTTCAGTGCTACTTTGTCCTGTACTCAGTGCTGCTGTTGTGTTTCAGTATGAGGAGATCCAGCTCCCCCATCGATCTGCTGCTGCTGAGAGTGTTTACTCTCAAGTTCAGCTTCCTCCCTTCACATTGCCTCAAAGCTGATGGACACACCTGGACAGGTGGATGATAGCTGCTGGATTCAGATTTTGTAGACAGAGGTCAGTCTGATGACTGAGGACTTGCTGCTCCTCTGCTCGTGGGAGGATTTCTTTCTTCATGTCAAGTGTTAGTTTCTTGGACGACAGGACATCAAGAAAATCCTGTAAGATCATTTGAGTCAGATTCAAATTAATGTGACCTTTAAGGTTAAACCAGGTTTATCCTGCTTTAAGGTGGTTTAGGATTTAAGGTAGATAAGCCTCAAGTCAAAGCTTCTGTGAAAACCTGTAAAAAAAAAAAAAACTCAGTCCAACATTTCATATTTATTTGAATCCTCCCTGTCTGTATTCTTTATCAGTTTTAGTTACTATATTTGAGCTATTTAGTTGTTTATGCAGATCTGAACACACAAATTTTAAACACAGTCCCATTTCCAAAAGAAAAAAGCTGACATGATGATTAAAGTCTGAAAAGAAGCAGAATGGAGTGATTTACAGTTAAATCCCAAACAGAACTGAAACTACGAAAAAGACAACATATCAAATATTGACTGTGAGAAAATTGATTTTTGAAAGTCTTTAATTTAACCTCCTAAGACCTGAACTCTTTCATGGGATGCATTTTTAATTTCTCCTTGCTATTTGGGCTGATTGGGACCTGATGAATGTAAAAACAAAGAATTACCTGATTCTTTTTAACCTAATTTTTGTTTCTGAGAAAAATGAGATCCACATATGAGGACATTCGGTTTAAATTTCAATAGAACAGTGACAATATAACGTCCTCGTAAGTGGATATCAGGCCCTTGTAGAGCAAAATTTAGTATTTTGGTCTAAACAATCCAAAATGTGATGTGCACATATGTGGACGCCGCGTCCTGGGAGGTTAAATGTGACACAGTAACAGATTTTAAAAAATTTTCAGTTCTGGGTCATTTTGACCCAGTAATACGAGTCTCTTGTCTTTTGGTTCTTCGAGTCTTGTTTGTTTATCAGGTTCTCTCTGTTTTTTCTATTTCTTAGCCCAGTATGATTATACTCCTGAATTTATTCTGTATTTATAGTCTGTGATTCCTCCCCTTTTTAGGTCAGCCTTGTCTTCATGTACATCTGTCTGTTCCTCTAGTCCTCTGTGTTCTTCCTGTTTTACTTTGATAGTCTCTCGTCGGTGTGGGTCATGTTCTGTTTTGCTCTTCCATGTTTTGTCAGTGTAATTAGCGCCAGCCGTGTTTCCCAGGTGTTTCCTCTTTGCCGTGTTTCCCTCTTGTATTTAGTGTCTGTGTCTTCCTATGCCCTTGCGCTTCCGTACTCCTGCTGGGAAATAACAGTGGCAGCCGTTAGTACAACTGACTTCACTGTAGCAAGTTCACACTCACAAACTGACTAGCTGGAGAACTGACGGGAAGTCTCACGCAACGATCCAGCGTCGAGGAGCGCTCAGCCACACTGTTAAGTAGCTCCCCGACGAGGCTTGATCAGCTCCAGGTGTGTCTGATGATCTTCAGGTGTGGCCAGTCACCTGGCAGGGGCACACCCACCACGCCTGAAGGTGCCTGTCACAGCCGCACCCACACACACACCTGCCTATATACACAAGCATGGACAACAGGAACAGCAGCACAGTGCAGCAAAAACACATATAATATGATATATTATAATATAAATCACCAACTGCTCTTGGATCCTGGGTCCTTCAGACCCAGATCCCTAACATAGCCGGCTGGGTTCTGTTCATAGTTCTGTGGTTTTCCAGTGTGCCAGCAATAAAGCTGAGGTTTTTTTTATGTTTAAATCCTTTCTGGGTCCGATCCTGCCTTCCACACACAGTACATGACAAAAATGTTGGGAGAGGGGCAGCAAAAATCTGGAAAAGCTGTCAAAATTAATGACACATCCATCTGTTTTCCTCTACTTATCCAACTCAGGGTGTGCTAGAGTCCATAACACCTGTCATAGGATTATAGGAGGTGTACACCCTGGACAGAGCACCAGTCTCTCACAGTAACATTAACCAAAATTAGATATTTTATTTGTTTGTTTGTTTTTTAAAAAAGGTTTTCTACTCTGTGAAAGACTTTGTTGATGACTCCATTATCTATATTTGTAATGTTATATAAAGATTCAGAGTATGAAAGAAATCTGTGAACACAGACACAAGTATGCAGAGCTTGGATGTTCTTGGTGTTCAAGACCTGCATGAACATGAAGCTCAACCATGAAAAGAGCAAATAGAGAGAAATAACACTCAGAAATGAATACATTACAGACCTAGCTAATATATCATGTAAAGTCCAAGTGGTAAACTGTCGGGTGGGGTGACCAATGAGAAGCTGCAGTGGGTTCAGGGGGCACAGCAACTGAGATCGTGCTAATCATGCTGTCATGTTAAAAAGCTGTCGGGACAGAACATAATTGCGTAAATGCACTGTAAGTAAACTTCCACTTCCCTGTAACAACAGACTCTGAGCAAGTGGGTGAATGTCAAGTTGCATTTGTGACACAGGCATGTTACAGTGGTGCCAAAACCACCAAAATAAAGGAACTGCTACTATGCACACAAGCTGTTTTTTTTTTCTTTGTTGTTGTTTTTTTAATGGGACAGCTTTCCTGGACATTACAGAGGTGACGGTTGTGTCCAGTGTTGGGAAGGTTACTTTTAAAATGTATTCCACTACAGATTACAGAATACATGCGCCAAAATTTTGTAACGTATCCTGTTACATTACTCAATGAGTGTAACGTATTCTGAATACTTTGGATTACTTAATATATACTTGTTACAACTACATGAATGTACTGTTGCTGTGTGATTTATTACTATTACTGAAGGTTATTCGCCATACCAATACCAACTAGATTTTTAAATCTTAATATAAAATGCGGTCTGGGATACAGCACGCAGTTTCACACACTCTTCATTTTGCACTTTATGGCGGTGTTGTAAATGGTGCAAATACTAGTAGTGCTAGCTGCACGGCGTCAACACGTTAAGGAGCTAACCGCTAACACTAACCGCAACGCTAACGCGTTGATGCCGTGCAGCCCGACACACGGGGTGATCCGCGGTAACTCGTTAACGGAGATTTGCCGCGTTAATACAGTTATGGCGTTAACGTCATTTTAATGACAGTAACGCTGCAGCACTAAAATAGTGATCTCCAAATGTTTTCTTTTTACCGACCAGCTCCTCTTTGATAGCTGCCGTGTCCATCTTGTCGTTGCCTGCAGGTGAAGCGATGGGGGAGGGGCAGTTGTGTTCAGTGAAGGAGAGGCGAGGCAGAGTAACGCAGCGCAGAGACAAAAGTGGGCGAAAGCGAGGCAAACTTGCAGCTCCAGAAGTATAATTATAACGTAACATAGACTATATCGATATAAACGATATTGTCACATCTCATATCTCGTATAAAAATATATCGATATATTTAAAAACTCGATATATCACCCAGTCCTACGTTGAAGCTTGTTGATTGATTTTTGTGGCAGGCCAGATAAGAGTGAGTTACAGTAGTCATTGCCTTTTCTGCACTTTGTCATTTCAGTTATGGGTTAATTCATCTAAATAAGTTGTTTAAAACTAATTAAGTTACAAACATTTCATGATTTGATTACACATAAGGGGTGTATGAATATATTTGATTGTAATGCTATAAAGCAATACAAATTTAATTCACAGAAACTGAAACAATGTTCAAACAACAGTGTACTTGATTTTGAAAACTTAATGAGATCTTATTTTATTTAGACACAGCTGTTAAGAACTATTTTGTTCATTGCTCTGTGCTGTATGTGCAGACTGGTTTTTTGTGATCATGGCTCTGATCCCGAAGTGGTTCTGGATACAGATTGTGAGCCAGACCCTGTGAAAACTCTTGTTGTTCTTAAGATTTTTCTCTTTTTGTTTATCTTTCAGTCAGTTTTTGAAACCGACAGATGTCATGTCTGCTCTCAGCAAAGCCTGCTCAAAAAGGCTGTCAGAACAACTAAAGTGGAACAGTCCTGCCTACATGACTTTTTCAAAGAAGGCTGTATCACTGATTTCCCTTTTTACTGAGCCTTATGTCAGTTCCTTAAAGTACCCTCCCCATCCTTCTTATTTCTTTTGTAAAAGGGTTCCTTTATTTATTTGCGTTGGCTTCATTCTCTCTGAAGACTCCAAAATGGATTCAGTTTTCAATCTTCTTCACACTGCAGGAAGTGATCATCATGTGCCGTGGCCAATGAGCACCTTGTACAAAACACCAGCGGTGTTCTCAGGTTTACTTGCAGCTCAAAGTGATGTTTGATGCTAGTTGTGTTGTTGTCAGGTGGTGGGAGGAATAAATTCATCTCTAGGTGAACAAAAATCAAAAACACTTCAAATAACCTTTGACATCCTCACTTTTTCTCAGTGTGATGCCTTACTTTAAATTAAACTTGTGAAAAGTGTCATCTATGTATAAACTGAGTTCAAGTGTTCAGAACATTATATGACAAAATTTACGAGGACAAATGAACCCCCTCTGCTGTGAAGATGAGATATAAAAAGAAGATTTTCCTTTTCTAGATTTTCGATTGGATTCATTCCCCCTGGCGATTGTTTTGTGTAACTGTTAAAGGGCAGTGAGTAGGATCACAGTATGAGCTCTGTGACTCGGTGGACCCCAAATAACTCTTCTTTTCTGTTTTTACAGGCCTCACCTGCTGCTGTCTTGCTATGCCTGGCTGTGTGTGTGTGTGTGTGTGTGTGTGTGTGTGTGTGTGTGTGTGTGTGTGTGTGTGTGTGTGTGTGCACGCGCACATGTGTGTGAGCATCTGCTAAACTGCATTTTTGTTAATGCCCAGCTTGAGCATCCATGACAGTGCTTGTAATTTGATCCAGGATTTTAGACGTTTTATCCACTATTGCTTTTATATCGTTCACTGAGTGGTCCCCTTGTTTCTTTATTGGTTGTTTTTAAAGTTCTTTTACGTCATTTTGTTTTAGTAGAGAGACGGCTGCTTCTTGCCGAGCTATGCCTGTTTGGTGAGGTTCCCACTTATGCATGTGTGTAAACACTAGGACACAAGTGTAAAGCGCCATTTTAAGTTGCAGTGAGCCATCACAGATGAGTAATTGGTGGCATCTTCGTGGGTGCTCCTCCCCGTAGGTTGCCTTTACAAGTGGCCTGTCAGTTATGTGAAGTAGTCATTTCGTTTAGCTATTTTTAACTAGGCCAATATAGTCATGGTGAATTTTGTAGATCCATTTTGTTAAATAAAATTATTGAAACAGATTTGTCTCTGTCAATAACACGCCTGTTTGCCTTTGCAACTGGTAACACTTTTATATTGGTTAATATTTTCAGAGGTGGTAAGTAACAAGTACAAATACTTCATTACCTGAAAATTCTACTTGAGTATTGCATCTGTACTTTAGTAGTCTTTTTTTTTAATGAAAGCTTTTTACATTTGCTCCCTACATTTTTAAACAACTATCTGTAGTTTCAACTCCTCACGTTTCAAAACAGAAGACTTACTTTTGGTTTAACAGATTTGTGGATTTTAAGCTCAACAAACATCAGCAAACGCACAAACTGTTTGTGTGCAGTTTGTCAAACGATGTGTCGCTAGCTAAAGGTCCAGCTGCTGTACTTTACAGGGAGAGAAAAGAGAGCTAACTTCACTCAGAGATGGAGAAATATAAGAAAGACAGGACAGGAGAGGAAGAAGAGAGCTTAGACTTAAAGGTAAGAACTGCTCAGTCATGTCTGATAAACTGGAAATTTAAAGCTTGCATGTAGGTCCTTGTGTTTTTACATGTGATATTATGTTTTTTTGTATTGTCAAAACAAAACAAACTGAGGTAGACTAACTGTCATTTAGTGCAGGATAAACAGATTAGTTTGGTGTACTGTGATGGATTTAAAGTAAAGAACAGAGTGAGACTGCTGTGGCTGTGGTGTCATGGTCACAGTCAGGTTAAATGGTATTTTTAACTGATGATGCTCAGATTCATTGAATGAATTCCACCTTTATATCAACTTTATACCATCTAGAAAACAGACAGCATAAACAGTGTACAGGAAATCAGCCAGGACAACTCATGAAACATCTGCTGACATGATTTTTTGTTTCATCTGATTCAAGCTGAGTACTATTAGAATTAAAGATTATAGCCTAAAGTTTGTTTTCACATTTTCTAATATTATTTCATTATTAGCACAAGGCTCAGTGACCTTTTTCCAAAAGTTGCTGGTAGAAACGTCCTCCAAAGAGCTTTTTACATTCTTACTTTAAGTTCATTTCAGAGCCTGTACTTCCTTATTTTTACTTGACTAAATAAGTTGAACCAGTACTTCAACTTTTACTGGAGTATTTTTTTTTCTTCTGCCTTAATACAGAATGTCTATACTTATGCTACCTGTGAGTATTTCCTGGGGTCTCCTCAGCTGGCATTGTTGGTACCCTTTAGTTTGCCTTTTTTCTTTCACTCCCCTTCCCCATTTTCCTCATCACTACAGTTGCATTGATCAAACATGTTTTAACATGTGCAGAGAACAGATGGTCAATATATTGGCCAAAAGATGTTGGAGAAGAAAAAGAAAGACAACATAGAGAGAGTTTGTGGATGTAGTGAAAGGTTCATATGACAACTAGCTTGCTTAGTCAAGCTAACTAGCTAAGCAATAATTTCACTGATATTAGAACTGACAACATAGGAGCCATATTATTTGTCAGATAATACCATTAAAAATGCTCCAGAAGGCTCCAACAGCACAAACGCGGTCCCAAGGTCAAGTTCAAGGACTCCTAATTAGTCCAGTTAGGTTGAGCTGAAGACTAGCAGACAGCTAGAAGCTACAGCCACTTATGCCACAATCTACCTGTCAGTCAAGCGCATAATAATGCAAAATTTAAACACAAGACAATTATAAAAATAATTCCCCCATGCAGTTATTATCACTGGGGAAACAGTTTTTTGTGTAAATATCTTTACATGTGTAATGGGGAAGGCTTTAGGACCCAGGGGATCAAAGGGAGGGCATAAAAAGGGAAGTAACAGCAGGTGCTCTCCTTCATGCTGATGAGTGGCTGTGAACGATGGTGTTTTGGGAATGTGAAGAGCCTGAGAACATTAAGTTGCCAAGTTTTTTTAGTTAGAAGTAAACATTGTAGTCAGCTTAAGGTATGGTAATTTAATATACTTGTCATTAAAAAAATGATATTTATGCACTGAAATGTCACTTATACTATATTGTCTCCTGCAGGACGGGCTGCACATGTGATTGTGTCCCTGTTTTTCCTTTTTCTCCTTTTGTTGCACTTTCCTCCCTAGTTTGTTTTTGAGTAAGGGTCACATTTTAAAACGGATTTTTTTTATTGTGGGTTTGTTTTTATGTTGGGCCGTTGCAATATTAGCCAGGAAATGTGCAATCCCTGATCTGGGGCTCGTACCTTATAGAAATTAGGCCTTGCATAGGTGCTCATGGTGAATGGATTTGCTGTGTTTAAGATAAATTGATTGCAGTGATACCAATCATGTCCTTAGTGCATGTGATAAGTGTTCCTGTGGGGTTGTATTTATTGGGATGGACTTGTTTTTGTTTTGTTTTGTTTTTTAAACCAACGGGCACCTGTTTTCTTCTGGTGAGGGCAAGTTACCAGGTGATTGTTACATTGCTGGCAGGTTGCAGCATTAAAGGTACGTGGTTGGTCGTTAGTGACCTTTTATTGTGATGTTTTAGTTTTATTGCAAACCCTCTTTATTATTTTAAAAGAAAAGAACAAACTTTAATATATCCTGGCTGATACTGACCCCTTGACCTGTTCATTCTGGGCTTGTTCCTGTAAGAGCTTTTGTGCTCGAAGTTTGTACAATTAGTATAAAGGCCCTTGGCAGTTTGAGTGTGGTTTTGATTACTACACATGTTAACACCAAAAATATGGTGTCTATAGGGATTGACTCCCTTTAGGAGTCAGCCTCAAGTGGCCGTTAGAGGAACTGGAGGTTTTTGGCACTGACTTAATTTTTCAGCCCAAGAAACAGCCACTGAGGACTCAGCAGGTCACAGCTGGGGGGTTTTTTGTTGTTGTTGTTTTGTTGTTGTTTTTTTAAGTTGAATGTCAGCGTCATTCAGTGTTTTTACCTACACTCATGTCCATACTTCCATTAACAAGTTAGATTCTGCTTTTGGTTAAGATAATCTTGCAAGATGCCTTGATCTGATTTTTTTTTTTACTCATTTCATTCAAAGATTCATTTAAAGCCTGAAACAAAGCTCTAAAAATAAATAAACCACATCAGTACAGCATATGAACCATTTAAATGTAATTACGTTTACTATTTTTGGGCAAGTAAAGTATGTAATCAAATATTCATATGTGGTGTGAAATAAAGCAGAGTGTGTAGTACTCCTGTGTGTGTGTCACTGTGCAGTCATTGAAGACATATTTTGCAGTAAAAGAGTTCCACACAGTAAAAGCAGCATGTTACAGATGTTTATAAATTAATATAATATAACTGCCCAATTAGTAGAAGTCGGAGGGGATCTGCATAAATTAAACGAAGGTCATTTATTTTTTAGTTATGAGTCACGGAGAGGCTTCAGCAGCTTTAGGGAAGTCTTTATAACCACAGAGAAGTTTGCATCAAAAACCAAAACTGTCTCACTCTGAAACCACATCCTCTTTCCCTCTCAGCTCTGAAGGAGGCTACAGGAGAGACGTTATGTGATGAAGTCTGTTTCGCTCAGCATTGTTGCTGAACTCATTTTATCTCTATCTTTAAGGTGTATTTAGTCACAAAAAACTTAATGATAATTTTTTGTTGTTTCTTTGGTGTAACTCTGTAACAACTTTGGTTTAAAATTTAAAACCAAAGACCAACATTATATGAGGTGAGAGAACTCAAAGGCCAGAGACGTTCACTTGAAACAAAATCATCCCAAATCATCAGGAGTGTTTATTTTACTGTAACAGCTGTGGCCCAGTCACAAGGACAGACTGTCACTTGACAGCCATGTTATCTAATTAAAAGCACACTTACTGTATGTTTATTCCCCAGTGACTCATTTTTTATACACTTTAAAATTTAACACCCTCCTTAACTGAGACTAAAATGTCAGTGTCATAAAGACGATCTCATTACTACAAGTTGATAAATTGGTCCTCTTCTCTACAATCAATTGTATTTGAAGGGAGCTGTTCTGTCACTGGAGGAGATCCAGCAAACATTGTAATATCAAAAGTCCAAACCATGACTTTTAGTGCAGAAGAAGACTACTCCACTTTAAGTTAGCTTACATATCCCAAAAGCCTCACACTTTACTCGGTCACTAGGTTCAAATTCTTGTGTTCACATGAAGAAGAAAATCGTGTATAAATCAGATAATACTTACAGCCAAACTATAAAAAATTGACAATTATTCAAAAAGCTTGTATTTTCTTCTACATCTCCCCCATGTTTACAATATTTTTATAAGCCAGTTTATTGTAAACATGAGAAAGCATCACAACTGAAAACATCACAAAGGTTTGAATCACTTCCTCATAAACAGCTGCTGGTTTTCCTGGTAAAAGCCTGACCAAAAACCAAGACGTTAACTCATGTCTTGAGCATATTTAAATTTAGATTAATATACCTCATGTGAATATGAGACACATTACCACACAGTGAGCGATCAAAAAGTACTTGAACACTGACCATTAAAAAAGAGAGTAGAAAAAAAACACCTAATTTAAAGTGCTCTGCTCCTCTTCAAAGATGAGGTGTGAGATGTCCAGAGGAGGAGCGCTGTGTCTTCTGAATACTTTGAATTTATGCATCTATGTTTTCACTACAGTTTTCAAACCTGTGCAGGGAACAAACATCGACTTCTGATGTTTCACATGAAGCATCATTATGATAATGACTATGACTCAGAGACCAGTCAGCAGCTTCTGTCAAAGTCTGCAGTGTCCAAACCTGAAGGCAGCATCTCATCAGTCAGATCATCAACCCCAAGTTTTACTATCAGGTACTTTTGCTTTGAGAAATCTTGAGCACCTCCAGCCCAGCTCACCTGGTTCTAGTTAAAGGGAGGAGATCCAGCAAACAGGTCCAAGCACTCAGAAGACAACTTCTAAACATATCAGCAGAGCTGGGAGCTGTGAATCGATACAGAAGAAGACTGTCTTGTAACAAATTGGTTAATCATGTATTGAGTTTACTTTTTTACAGGTGGAGTGTCTGCATTCTTGGGCATGTCTTAAGAGTAGAATTTTTTGGGCGACAGAAACACAACCTGTTGTATTGTTTTAATTGCCTTCACTCAGGTCAGAGGTCAATTAAAAAAATAGATTACACATCTGTAACCACACGCAAATTTAGATGATTTACAGATCAGCTTTTAAACTTTTAGTAAACTGTGCACTGTATCTTACAATAACTACTTGATTTAATTAATTCAACTGCTTTTCAACCAAATGATCCAAGTTTGATAGTTTGATGATGGTTTGAACTTGTTGTCTCTGGCTGGAGGCAACGTGGGTCCATAGTCTGTCTGCAAATTATAACACTGGAAAACTGAAATGCTACAAAATATAAATGATGGATTAGGAAACTGTAGAGTGTTACAGCCAAACAAAAACAGCTCTTTACTACTGCAGGACCGTGATTAAAATTCATCATCATCAACAGAAAGCAGCTGGAAGTGTATGAACGAAAGTGTATGAACTCAATCTGCAGATTGGACGTGAAGTTTTACTTCCTGTAAGTTTCTTGGTATTTGTGGTTTCTTATTAGACGTCACATCAGCTAAAGGGAGCCATGTGAAACAGGAAGTGTAGAGCACTTCTGTGTCAGAGTCCATCAGAGCTGAGCTGCTTTCAGACGACTCCGTCTTGTTGTGGATGCTGAAGGTGATCATGGTTCTCCTGTGGATGATCCTGTTGGTGGTTCTGCTCTGTGCAGAGGCCAAGAATGTGACCGAGGTCAGAGGAGAGCTGGGGACCAATGTCACTCTAACCTGCTCCGATCAGACAGCAGAGATCCACTGGTACATGGAGATCTACAGTCAGTTCAGAGCATGTATCGGCCGCAGTTTTTCTTCAGCAGCTACCTACTGCTCTCCTGGTTTTGAAACCAAATTTTCAATCCTGGGAAACAAACTCGTGATTAAAAACTTCAGAGCAGAGGACTGCAGGCTTTACTTCTGTGGCATCAAGAGATATGGCAGCATTTATTTTGTGGAGACTTTCCGCCTCGTCTCAGGTAAGTACAAAGTTTTTAATTTTGGAAAATTGCTCTAAAAAGTGTGAAGCATGTCTTGGTTAAGTTTGCTAAGAACTGGAAAGATTCAAAGCTACAAAATGTAAAAATAAGGTGGGAAATAAAGGAAAAGGTTTCATGTGGTAAACAGACAAAGTTTCCAAGAAAAAAACAGCTCATCAGAATCCCCTCACTCCAAAAACCTGCCATAAAAACCTCCTCCTGACAGCATCAGGGCCTGAACTGATGATGTCAGGAGACAAAATAATTAATGACTGTAAAGTTCTCCGTCATATTTATAATAATGTTTTTGCACCATCTCAGAGTGTTAGCAATTGCCTCAGGTTATATGAGCGGTACGATATTCCAGCACCTGTGAGCAGCTACATGTATGTCCTAAAATCATTAAAGAAATAATAAGAAATTTTCTTATCATATAACCAAAAGAATCAAAATATATTCGTGTTCCTCATCCTGTTTAAAATTCACTTCAGGATAACATGTGGAGAGAGACATTAACATAATTTACATAAAAACATCATGGCAGAAAATAATTATACACCAACTAAATCAATACACAACATGGTGGAGATCTTTGATCCTAATGTGATCATTTCTGATGAAGCTAACCATCTCATAAGATTTATTCTCATCAAATCTGAGCTTTGGTAGATTTATACTTTTCATGTTATTTTTCAATTCATCGCTTTTTTTTCTTGTCAAAACTCAGCAAATCCTTCATCATGCTTTAAATTTCTGATGTTAAACATTTTTAAAAACTTGAACTCAGCTATAAAATTTTTCTGTTGCTTTTTGTGTTATTTCATTGATTTTAAAGAGTCAGATCATCATCAGGAGAACAGCTCCACATCAGATCATCAGCTCGTCATCATGTACCGCTCAGCCTTCATCATTACTGCCCTCATCCTCCTTATGCTGGGTGAGTCTTTTATTTATTGGATTAACATTATTAGAATTAAAAGCTGTTAATACACAAGTGAAACACATTCATCACTGATAAAGTTTCGTAGCACTGAGCACTCAGAAAGAACCAGGTTCAACTTAATGACACATGTTGGACAAATACAGGAAGAAAAACAGGAAGAATGCATTAAATTTAGTTTAAGTGTTTATGAGTCACTAAGTGAGGATATTAGTTTGATAGTGAACTGATCCAGTTGCTCTTTCGGCAGTTGTGGTTTTTGCATCTCTGTGGTTGAAGAGGAAATAACAGAGTGACCAGGCGGATGAACATCAACCTGTGACCAACTAGAATACAGAGACTCTGCAGAGCTCCCAGGTAAACAAACCACGGAACCACTGACACCAGTTACAACTGTGTACAGTGCACATTCGATACATGTTTGCTATATTTGGCAAAATGCCATTAATGCTAGTTTTTTTAGTACTGTATTCCGATTAGTTCCAACTACTGCTACCAGTACCTCCATACCACAACTGTTCATATCTAATAATGTTAAAGCTACACCATTGTTAATGCTAAAAGATCGATGAAGCTACTTCACTCATTGACCTTGTGGATCACATTTTTAACCTGCCTTACATCTTCCCTTGAGTTCTAATTATTTCTGACTCTACTGGGAGGAAGCTTTACAACTTCATATGTTATTCAATATTGTTTAAAATGAATGACTGTGACCATAAACTAATCAGGAAAGTGTTTAATGATCAGAGATCAGGTGATCAGTAGACTTATTTTCTCACAGACTCCTCCAATCAGACATCATGTTATAACCACAAGTCTCCCCCTGCTTGATATTAGGGAGAATACAGGTTTACTGTTCCACGTTTCATTCTGAGAAACTGTGTCCGTCTGTTATACATAATCAATGGTTCTATTGTTGCTCATTTTAATTTTCTACTAATGCTAACAGTGCTATCAACAGATATATTACTAGTGTACTGAGTACTTGTGCTCTGTGTTTTAGGGTGAGGAAAAACACTCCCACCCCAAGAACATCACTGAAAGAATACTGAAGATGTGTCTGCGCTGTGTCTGTGTGTCCAAGTATTCCAAACAATCATCATAGTAATAACAGGCACTGTGGCTGTGGGTGCTGTTTGGACTTCTCTGACTGCTGTCAGTCTTTTATTACTGTAAACAATATGGCAGCAGTGTTTGTAGTAATTACAATAAATGCATTGGTAAACTGACAACTGATTGAGTGAAGCATTTTTAGAAAACTGTAGAAAAATTTCAGGATTATTTTTTTAAAATATTAATGCATGATATTGGAATTTTGGGAGCTAATCTCTTTGTTTATCATCTAGTTATTGGCACCTTTGAGGATTTCCTATTTCCTTTTTCTAGTTCTCAAAATTACTTTCTCATATGACATGTTCCCCTTCTGTAACACATGTTCTGCCATCTTGGTTAGTTTTATCTAATAAGGCTCTAACATTTTGGTGAGTGATGTTTCAACGCATTTTTCCATAAATAATGTGCAGTGTCACATGTTAAGGGTATATTGTCACATGACCAGAGCTGTTTACTTCTTGAATGTACTTTGAGAAAAAGATAGCTGCCTGAAAGCTCCCAAAGAAAAGGATAGTAAAGTATGTTTAAAATAAACAGAGGACAAATATTTGTGGTAAACATGATCTTTATGGTGACTAGTAATGTTATACACCTTTACAATTACTCAAACTTGTTTGGTGTGTTTGCAGTAAAATATGTTAACAGTCAGGATAACACATGGTATCAAGGTGTGTGCATATTTTTATTTGTTGTTTTTTTTTTCATTTCTAATAAAAGCTATTCTATCTAGTCAGTGTAGATTAGAAACCATATAAAGAGTTAGGCTTCAGAACAAAGTGTTTGATTGGTTTGTGTACAACTGTTTTGAACTACAATCAATCCTACACTGTCATTATCATAACATAAGACATAAATGTCACATTTTAAGTAGAAGATCAATGAATGATCTGGAGGTTTGCCTTATCCAGAGAGCACATGCATCATATGGGGGACACCACACATTCCTCCAGTCACTGGGTTATGTCAGGGGCCGAGTGTAGTTCTCTGGTTTGAAGATCAAGATGAGGTGCCTCAAAGTTTGAAATTCCACCACAAAAACCCTTTTTACTTCCCTTCCAGTCCTGAATAAAATGCTGAAGAGAGGATGTGGGAGTTGTGGAATAATGAGGGAAAATCATCCATTTGATGTTCTCTTCAAACCAAAGACTGAATTCATGCGTTTACCCACAGGAACTTCTAACACAGAGCGAAACTGCTGGTCTGCTGGAAGGACAGCGATAATGTCACTATTTTTAACAAAAGTGGAGAAGTATACTAAAACAGTTGTCAAGCAATACAATAAATATCAACATGCCTTTGATTGAGTCTGTGAACCTTAATGCATCCAACAATGTACTGAGCACATCATGATTTGGTCTAATAAGTGACAGTGGCCCATCTTTGCATGTTCTCTCATCAGTGTACTTGCAAATAGCTATTACTTCTACAGAGATGTTATGGGAGGATATGCTCACCTGCAAAGGTCTGGCACAAAACCACCGAGCCATGGAAGGAGATCCCTACTAGCTACTGTTCAAGATCAGGCAGGTTATGACCAAAATTCTCACTGGCCAATAAACACAGGGAATCGATTCCTGAGATGTCATTTATGTGATGAATGCCCCATCTATGCATGTGAGAAATGCAAAGCCTCAATGCACATTGAGTGCTTCAAAACATACTGTGAAAAAAGGAAAAGAGAAGGAAACAGAGAATGTAAAGGGCTGAAGGGGCTAAAAGACAAAGAATGCTAAAGTTAGCAAAAGCTAAAAGCAGCACAACTACAGGCTTATTGTTTTCTAGGAAAGGGTCAATTGTGACTACGCATGCTGTATAACAGTAGGACTGACAGCTCAAGAATTTTTGACTTTGGTCTTCATATCAGTGTTGGAAGACCCAAGTCCATAACCAAAAACACAGCTTCAGTGATTGCTGTTAGAATATAGATTCATTTCATCTTAATAAAATCTTGATTACGCCAAAAGGTGTTTTAAGCATGCAGTAGTCCAGTCCTTCTTAAAGAAGTTTGAAAGTGAATATCCCGAATATTTATTGATGTACATCAAAACTGCTATTTTAGGCTTAAGTTTTAGAAAAGATTGTTTTTAATTCAACTCTCATTCTTACTAGACAAGAACAACATCTATGAGGCCGTTTAATCAGACTTCAGGACCTGTCACTGTACTGAGTCTCATTATTTGAATAGGACAATTGATTTTCTACTTGATGATTTTCTACTTGATGCTAATTCTGATGGTTCCATTTTAGTTCACTTGAGTGCTGCTTTTGACATTGCAATCAGAACTTACTCATTGAGCACTTGAAACACTGTGTAGGAGTCCAGGCTGTTTGGCTCTTAACTGGTTTAAATATTTTATTAAATTCAGACTTTCTCAGTTAACACTGGAAGACACTCCTCTACATCAGCAGTGATGACAAAAAATAATAATCGATCTTCAAAGCACCATGCTGCAGACTTCAGGCTGGAGGTGAAAGAGTTTCACTTCCTGTAGAGTTACTTGGTATTTGCGGTTTGTCTTAAGGCATCGCACACGACATAATCACCACCTGAAGTAGGAAGTGTAGAGCACTTCTGTGTCAGAGTCCATCAGAGCTGAGCTGCTTTCTCACGACTGTGGATGCTGAAGCTGATCATGGTTCTCCTGTGGATGATCCTGTTGGTGGTTCTGTTCTGTGCAGAGGCCGAGAACGTGACCGAGGTCAGAGGAGAGCTGGGGACCAATGTCACTCTAAACTGCTCCAATCAGACATCAGACACATACTGGTACATGGAGATCCACAGTCAGTTCAGAGCATGTATCGGCCGCAGTTTTTCTTCAGCAGGCTCTACCTACTACTCTCCTGGTTTTGAAACCAAATTTTCAATCCTGGGAAACAAACTCGTGATTAAAAACTTCACAGCAGAGGACTGCAGGCTTTACTTCTGTGGCATCAGGAGATATGGCAGCATTCAGTTTGTGGAAACTTTCCACCTCATTTCAGGTAAGTACAAAGTTATTTACTTTAATGCTGAAAACTACTGTTAAAAATGTTCTTAGTGTTTTTTAACTGTGAATCCTCAGCCAGGCCTCTGTGTGCTGCATTTTACAACTTCTCCACTCAGTCTTGTTTGTTTAGAGGTCCCAGTGCACTCTGGGAAAAAATGTCCTATAAATGTGTCCAAAGTAAATTTCACACCTGAAGTGGTTAAAGGCAGCTTCTGCTTTGGTACATTCGTGGAAACCAAAAACTGCACCAAACATTTACCTGTTCTCATTGGACACATTTAAAAAATGGATACCTCTTATATGATTTCCATTCAGATATTGAATTATTGAACTGGAAGAGTAGAAACCTAACTGTGATGTTAAGATGCTAAAATAAACACCAGTAATATAATCTTTTTTTTAAGTTTCTAAAACATTTTTAAAGGTTCAGTAAACTGAAAATGTCTCATCTAAATATTCACACACAGTAAGAAACCAGGAGCGATGAATATCAGTGAGATTCAGCGTCTTGTATCAGCGACACATGAACAAACCTTTAGTGAGGGGAAGTGGGTGGTTCCTCAGCTTTGAGCTGAGTGACTGCAATGTCCACCAATGAGAGCAGAGAGTCACATGAAAGGCCGGTAAATACAATTGAGATTTAACTACACAACCAAAGTCTGTGATGTCATCTATTGTCTGCTACAGTGATGCCTGTGAGTCACTTTATATGTAGACAGAGATTAACTGTTGATCCAGTTAAAGATAATTGTTGCATGAAAATACTCCACCAAGATGTGACCAAGACATCATTTCTTATTTATGGAAATCAGCTGTAAATAAAACTATTTTCAGTCTCACACGAGTCCAAACCTTTGGAAATAAAAACGTTTCATGTGTCTGAGAGGCCGTCACTGAAACTATAGGCAGCTTCTTACAGTAACTTTGTACCTTTGTGAAACAGACAGCCCAACAATCATCCACACTTTGAGTCTTCAAATGAACCAGTTTGTTAAAAAGATGGCTGGACCAGTTCACAACTTCATTCTCAAACTTTTCTTAAAATGTAGATCAGAATCCTGTTAAAGTGATCAGCTAAAAGTCCTCATGACATGTAAGACATGTTTCTTCAAACACTCTTTAATTTCTTGCTCAACCTGTTTTCGTTTTCTCCTTCCAGATGTAACTCCAATGAGGGGAGCATTGAAGAGTGACCATGTCCTCTTCACCTCTCTGAGCCTGAACGCTGCACTCATTCTGGTGGTAATCTGTGAGTGTGTCACTTTGTGGTTGAACAGCACTTCTGTTAATATCAACGTGTAGCATCATGGGGCATTTAGAGGTACAGAAATAGGTACAGTTGTAGGGTTCATTTTAGCAATTATCTCTAGGGTTATAAATTATATTATGACCACCTTCCATTTAAATTCTCTCCACAGCCCAGAATTAGTCACAAGATGGGCTTCACCAACACCTCTTCCCAGGTGTCCTCTGAGATTTGAGTGCCAATCTCAGCTTCCCACCTCGCCTTAATATTCAGAGTTGCACTTGTATTGAAACTCATAAATGCGTTATAGAAATCACTAATCAATTTTGGGGAGGAATTAGTTTGATATATTTTTAGAAATATTTCCTCAATGGGTGAGGCTCCAAAATTTGCCTCCATTCTTTATGTTTTGTCAAAAAACTTCTTAGCTGCAAAAATCTAAAAAAGTCCGAAGAAGGAAGTTGAAACTGACCTCTCAGCTGTTCAAATGAACTCAGGTGCCCATTGTTAACAACATGACAAATTATTTGACCATGTTTTGAAGCCAGTGTCTTCCACAATAGGAACAAAACCCTGCAGGGAGGAAAGGCTTGATAAAATCGAAATTTCTTTTGGAAGACCAAATGATTGTTTGATTCTATGCCAAAGCTTTACTGTGACCCTTGTCCATTCCCCCATATGCACATTTTTAAGTGAAATGTTAGAAAAAAGCAGGGATTCCAATGATCTTTCGCATATTGTCTTCTCAATGTTTAGCCACTGAGTTTCAGACAGATCCCGTATCCATACAGTCAGGGGTCTCATCTGAGCTGCCCAGAAATAATATTTCAGATTTGGAACAGCCAATCCCCCCTGCAGTTTTGACAGTTTTAATGTTTGAAACTTGATCCTTGGACATATAAATAAATTTGGAAAAAATCTAAATTATCAAATGTAGAGTTGGGAACGTTTATAGGCAACATCTGAAAAAAGTATAAAAGTCTTGGTAATACATTCATACGTATACTCTCAATCTGACCCAGGAAAGACAGAGGTACGACTGTCCATCGCTCTAAATCTTTTTTTATGTTTGCAACTATAACTTCATAATTTACTTTAAACAAGTCTGATAATAAGTGAGGGATTTGAATTCTTAAATACTTGATACTTTTGTTTGGCCATTTAAAACCACTTTGATCCTTGAATGTTTGTGAGATATTTCCTCCTATATCCATAGCCAATGTTTTGTCAGTATTAACTTTATACCCAGAAAGGTAACCGTATTTGCTGATAATTTCTTTCAAATGAGGTACACTAACTGCAGGATTTTTAATGTATAAAAGTATGTCATCTGCATAGATGGACAATTTATGCTGTTCTCCATTAATTGAAAGGCCCTAAATTTCATGTGCATCTCTAATTAACTGCGCCAGAGGCTCAATACTTATATCGAACAGCAGGGGCAACAGTGAGCATCCGTCTACACCCACGTTCCAGTGGAAATCTGGATGATATTGTTCCATTTACCCGTACAGCCGCCATTGGGTTAGAGTAAAGAATCTGTGTCCATTTAATGAAGTTTGGCCCAAATTTAAATCTTTCAAGTGTTGGCCCAAGTTCTGCCACGACACTCTGTCAAATGCTTTTTGTGCATCCAAAGACAGAATCATTGTTTCTTCTTGTTTGGTCTTGTACAAAGACATTAAGTTCAGCTGTCTATGAACATTGTCCCCATAGTGCCTTCCTGCAATGAAACCCGTTTGATTTGGATTTATAACACGTGTAATAATTTTACTAACTCCTTTGGCTAAGGTTGTGGTGAGAATGTGCAAATCAGTATTGAGTAATGAAATTGGCCTGTATGATTGACAATTTGTGGGACCCTTGCCCTCTTTATGAATTACAGCAATTGTAGCATCATTCCAAGAAGGCGCCATAGTTCCAGTCTGCAGTGGTAAGCTTTTAGTAATAAGGGGGCAACTTTTTCCTTAAACTTTTTATAAAATTCATTAATAAAACCGTCGGGGCCAGGACTTTTTTTAGTGTAAAGGTTTGAAATCACAAGTAGAATTTCTTGTTCTTGAATTGGTTCATCTAACTCTTTTGCTACCGCTTCCGGCAGTGTTTTTAAATTGATCTTTTCTAAGAAATCAGATAGTGTATTGTCATCCTTACATGTATCTGAATTTTTATATAATGAGTCAAAAAAATTGGCAAAGCAATTTGGTTTGGTTTAGTAATTAGGGTGTGATTCGAGCTCAACTTTTGGATCATATGACAAGATTGCTGTTTCCTGAGTCTTATTGCCAGCAATCTACTAGCCCTACTACCTTGTTCATAATGCTTTTGTTCAATGTATCTTAAATTGCCCTCAATTCTTTCGTTAATTAAACTATTAAGCTCACTACGCAGCGCTTTAAGATTGGACAGCAAATTGGCTGTCTGTGCTTTTTTGTGTTGTTGGCCAGGCGGTGTGAATTTGGCCTCCAATTCACACCGCCTGGCCTCTCTCTTTTTTTTTTTCCTGGCACTTGCAAATTATATTATGCAACCTCTAATGTATGCCTTGGCACAATCCCAGAGAGTTAAGGGCGATATCTCCGGAGTTGTATTCAATTCTAAGTAAGTATTTAATTCAGTATGTATGAACTCACAAAAGTGGCTATCATTTAGGAGTGAGGCATTTAATCGCCAAAGTTTTAGTCTTGGTGTCAATCCTAAGTCCCATGAGAGTGATAGTGCATGGTCAGATAGTGTAATTGGTAAAATTTCAATATTGTTAATTCTATGTTCTTCTGTTTTGGAGGTAAAAAAGAAATCTATGCTGGAATAGGATGCATGTCTATGCGAGTAGACTCTAGGAAACCTATTTCTCCAAACATGAATTAGTCCCAACTCAGCTGTTAAGTATTTTAGAGCTTTACTCATGTGAGACGCATGACTTTTAGAACTTGGTTGTTTATCCATGTAAGGTGACAAGACACAGTTAAAATCACCTTCAAGCAGTAAAATACCAGAACACTTTCAAAGCACTACATTAAAAATTGTATGTATAAACTTTGGCTCATCCTCATTAGGGACATAAATATTGAAGAGAGAAACCAGTACTCCATCGATGGAGCCATTGCCCATAATATACCTTCCATCTGGGTCTTTATATGTAGTGAGTGGGGTGAAATTTATCTGTTTATGTACTAGGATAGCCACCCCTCTTTTCCTGCCAGATTTGTGAGATGAATAAAACACTTGCTGTGCCCATGACCTTTGTAGCTTGTCATGCTCAACATCAGTTAAATGCGTCTCCTGTCAAAAAAAGCTATATGACAATTCAAACTTTTTAGCTGACCTAGTATTTGTGGAGGCCTTTGACATTATAACTTATGACTTTAAGCAAATCCATCTTGACTGTTTAGAGTGAAGTTTGAGAGACATCTGGGAGGCATAAGTAATTTTGAACTCCATGCTGACCCGAGGTTTTTGCTTAGCATAGGACAAAACAAAAGGAACCATCAAACCAACAAACCAAAAACGAATATATAAAGCACCTTGTACAAGTTTTTTACCCACCAAATGATCCCCGGGAGAACAAGGGACCTGAACAGGGATAGCAACAACAAGACAAAAAGTCAACAAGTCCCCGAATGCAGCTAACTCAAGTTTAGATGTCTTCATATGAAATGATGAACTGAAGTTCGGGGAAAATTGCTGGGCGAGCAGTCTCAGTGCAACCAACAGATCTCAGTGCTGTCTGCTAGAACAATAGTGGAACTCAGGCCCTAAAAGACTTAGTTGCAATTAGGCACTGTGATGTAGCTTACTGACATAAAAAACTCCGAGTTACCTTCCACCTTGGTCCAGGAGATAAGACAGTCATAGTTCACCACCTGCTGGAGAAAGTATGTTTTCCTTGAGATAATCCATGGCTTTGGCAGCATCCAAAAAGTCTTTTTCAGCGTTGTTGTAAGTGACACAAAATCTGGCAGGGTAAAGGATGCCAAAGTGGACTCCTGATCTATCGTGGAATATCTTCCTCACGTCAGTGAAAGCCGCCCTGGCTTTCGCTACGCTGGCCGTGTAGTCGGGGAATATGGCAATTGCCCACATAGCAAGCAGATCTGGCCCGGATCTGGTATCAAGACAGCACTGCTGGCTGACTTCTGGCATGATAAGACGTATGTCATGCAGATATGGGCCAGGCCTGGCATAGGTGGCACTGTCTATATGATGGTATGCCACATCTGGTTCGATTGTGGTTTGGTTTATGTGGCCCAGGCTTATAGAAAACAGGTGTGGGCCAGATCTGGCATCAAGCTGGCACTTCTGACTGACTGGTGTCATGGCAGGGTGTATGTCAACCAGATGTGGGCCAGGTCTGGCAATGATGGCACTATTTATGTTCCTATTTTCCTATTTTAGTTAGAAGACCCAAATGTCATGTTGCAATGACATTTGGGTCATGTTTGGTAGCCAACGTTTAAAATGCAGGTTCGACAGGTTTATGAGTGTACACTTTATCCAAAACCTAGTAAGGATTTACTCATGTTCCCACATAGCAAAATTGGTATGGCCCAGATCTGGCCCACACAATGTGCTTACACATGGCCCACATACCGCAAAGAATGATGGCCCTTTGGTGGCCCAGATCTGGTTTACATACACTCTGCCATCACACCGGTCAGTCAGAAGTGCCAGCTTGATGCCGGATCCCAGCCAGACCTTTTTTCTATGGGCCTGGGCCACATAAACCAAACCATAATCGGGCCAGATATGGCATGCCATCACATAAACAGTGCCACCTATGCCAGGCCTGGCCCATATCTGGATGACATACGTCTTATCATGCCAGAAGTCAGCCAGCAGTGCCGGCTTGATACCAGATCTGGGCCAGACCTGCTTGCTATGTGGGTTTACCACTGGGTGGCTGCAGCTCAGGAGGTAGAGCAGGTCACCCATTGATCAGAAGGTTAGTGGTTCGATCCCTGGCTCCCCAAGTCTGAATGTGTATGAATGTCGTTAGGAAGCACTCAGTTTAGAGAAAGTGTGTGAATGTGGTATGTTGTATAGAGCACGTTGAGTAATCTGGGCGAATAGGAAAGTGCTGTGTAAGAATTGGTCCATTCACTGTCTGAACAGAGTTTCGTCATGTTACTTTTGCACTATTATGCACATGTTGTTATTACATGGCTTGATTATGGTACACATTAGGCTGACATCTGGGGCCAGAGCTGAAACTGTTCGGGGCCAGCAGTGTGTCTGCAACTGGCCTTGTGCTGGCCCATGTGTGGGCCACCTCTGGCAAAACTGATCTGGGCCACCAAAGGGCCGTCATTCTGTGTGGTATGTGGGCCATGTGTAAGGACATTGTGTGGGCCATACCAATTTTGCTATGTGGGTGGGTTTCCTTTGAAGAGTACTTTACCTCTGCGCGCTCTCCTGAGGATGTCCGCCGCATCTCCTTCGCTGTTTAATTTGGCAATGATAATGCGTGGAGTATCCCCGGGTCTCCACTGAGTCAGATTACGATGAGATCCTTCCACGCGGACCTCTCTGTTCAGCCGAAACACCTCTTTGAGGAGCGCAGAGTGAGCAGGATCCCTGGGTTTCAGCCACACCGGTAATCCAGATGTTTCCCCGTCTCATCCTTCCCTCTAAGTCTTCACATTTGTATTTAAGGGCTTTCACCTCTTTTGTGAGGGACTCCATCATCTCTTGTACAGCCACCGTTTTGTCAGACCAATTCGACAGACCCGCTTTGATATATTTCACATTAGCTTTCACCTGGTCCAGCTCGGCTCGGATAGCGTTAGTGTTGCTATTGATTTCTGCCTTCATGTCTTGCATATCCCTTTTCAGCGAGTCAAAGCTGTCAGCGAGAGCAGTCTTGACCTCCTCCTGGATGATGGCGGCGATATCTTGTCGCAAAGAGGTTAGAATATCCATCTTGAGGTCTGTCACATCCATTTAACAATCGAGGCCAACTTTGGCGTTTGACCTTTGTGTTGTCACAACTTTTACCCGCGGCTGCACTGGTCTTAGCAGTCGACGAAGCTTTGTATTTGTATTTCCGCAGATTTGCAGCCATAAACGCGACTTTCTTGAATTTGTATCCATAGGGACTTTGTTTAAGAACTTAAGACTGTCTTTAAGAGCAGATTGATAACTTAGGTGCCTATTTTTGATGCAATTTAAGCTGGAATGTTCAGCAGCTCTGAAGAAAGCGTGTTCACTCCATCACGCTCCCTACCGCCCCCCATAGTGAAGTTCTTTTGAAGTTCTTTTTGTTCTTATTCTGCATTTCTTAATTTTTCAAGGCATTAACACCAGATTTTTGTTTTGAATTTGAAAGTTTAAATACACGAAGTAAACACTGTGTGCCTCATAAACATGTTGTGCTTCATCATTTAATGGGACAATCATCTTCCTCACCGGAAGCTCTTCAGTGTGTTTCAGTGATGTTCACTGTGATGAGAAGTTTCAGTAAGCAGCTGAAAATGGACCCAAACATACAGCTACAAGAGGAGCTGCAGACATCTCATAAATATTAAAAACCAAGTTTTAAATGTTTTAATAACAATGAGTTTAGTTCGGAGTTTAGTTCAGACCTGCAGCAGCTTCCAGTCACAGTTTAAAAACTCAACTTCCCCTCTTTATGTTCTGCCAAATGTTTCAGCTGTGCTTCTGCTGTGTGATGAGTGCTGATGTCAGTGTGAGGGTGAAGTGATTCCCCTGATGGTCTGTTGACAGGTCTGAGTTGTGTATCGCTGTCTCTGAAGAGGAGAATCAGCAAGTATCAGGCAAACCTCCCTCCAGCTGGGACCAGTGAGAGGCTGGAGACTCCACAGGTAACTCAAAGTGTACAGGTGACCCTGCAGCTCCTGCTCATTGTTCTCCTTCAGTGCTACTTTGTCCTGTACTCAGTGCTGCTGTTGTGTTTCAGTATGAGGAGATCCAGCTCCCCCATCGGTCTGCTGCTACTACAGAGTGCATTTACTACAATGTTCAGCTTCCTCGCTCCACACTGCGTCGACGCTGACGGACACACCTGGACAGGTGGATGATACTTGCTGCATTCAGAACTGGTGGACAGTCAGTCTCATCAATGAAGACTTCCTGCTTCTCTATTTGACGACCATTTAAAGAAATACCTGTAAGATTAATTGACCTCAGATATGATCTGCTCTGCTTCTGAGCTGAGATGAACCCAAGAACGTGACCTTTGGCCAAACCTGCTTCAAAGTGCTTTCAAATTTGAGGTGGATAAGCCAGAAATCAAAACCACTGTAAAAACCTGATCATCTGTGAAGGACCCATGAATACCAAACCACATCTACAGGTTTAAGAACAATAGAGTATGTTTCCATTCAGACCATGTTTGTTTCAGGGAAGGTCAGGTGAAGCAAAACCTCACATTCCCACATTTATATACTAGCTGCAGGACTTCACTAACCTTTAAAGAACATGTAATCCATTCTTTGTGCACATTTTTAGGTTGATTCATTCATTCATTTGTGGTTTAGGAATTCAGATGTTGTTATATATTTCTACTCTCACCAGTGTTTTTATAGCAACACTGCAACTGTCAGGTTTCTTTACTTTGTTCTTTTAAATTTGTGTTTGTTTTAATCAGAAAATGTGGTTTGATGTACTTCTCTGTAACATTTAGTATAAACACATTAAACATGTGAGAACACCAATGCAGAGAAAACAAACCTGTCTGATGTTCTTTAAAGAAGAGTTTCACAATGTTCTGCTTCTACAGGCCTGTGTGGGCGTTCGTCGATTCAACTCTAATCAGAACTTTCATCACTCATTCTGAAAACAAACACCAGTGTTAAACTGTTTAAATTGTTTAAAACATTTTTATTGCTGTTCCTCTGTAGAATGCCACTTTCTTGTTTTCATATATTGTATGTTTTGCCCCACCCACAGGTGCAGTCACATACAGGGCATAAAGTGAACCAGAGATGCCCAACTGGCAAAAGTTTATTTCTCTACTCTGTGACCATTAGTGTTAACAACATCACCACAATTTACCTTTGCTGGATTTGTTTACTTAAAAAAGAAAAACTGCAAGCAGCTGAATTTGTGAAGGCCCACCATTAAAAACCTGTCAAGGCACAGCTTATGAGATCATGGTGAAACCTGCTGTCCATGGTCCTGAAATTATAACCTCAACATCAACTTTATTTATATTTTTATTTTCTGTAATATATCACAATATTTATATATTAGAGCTTCCTGTATTTTTTCTATATTTTGTAATATTTTATGTTGATATTTGACCTTGATGGTTACTGTTCTTACTGTCTTGAAGCAACTGTGACCACATAATTTCCTCTGAGATTAATGAAGTATTCTGATGATTTAATGTAATATTTTATTATGAAATTAATTAAATATTTATTTGAATGTAATGAAATCTTACTAAGGAAAAATGAGTTTTTCAAGTTTCTTTTAGATGTGGCTGCATTGATCAGAACAAAAGCAACAACAACATGATTATCAGGAGAGGATCCAAACTTAACGTCGCCTCCATTCTTCAGCCGTTTCTTTTTGAACCTCAAAACACAAACTGGAAAATTCCTGCAAACAAACAGCAAAAACTGAAGAGTTCCAGCAAGTTTTAGTTTTTATAGCATGACTACTTTGGCTGGAGGTCCGTCTCTGAGTTTACTGGAAATGCACACATCAGTGATCACTAAAGTTTCTGAGTTGACACTTCTTACATATCTTGTCACTGTTTGCTCTTTGTTAATTTTGACAGAGTGCTGACACGATGTGTTAATACTGGAAATTTCACCCATAATCTCTCACGCTTTCTTACTTTGAAAAATTCAATATTCACGTGTTTTTGCTATGAAACACACACAACTGTGGAGGCCTCTGACTTTAATTTGTCTAAGCAGCAGTTTCACACGGACGGCTTTCATAATGACGATGATGATCTAGCAGAGAGTAGCACCACATGTGGTTCTACTCTCCACATGTGGTATTACTAAGTCAAAAACGTACATAAAAATACGGTATGTGTCTAATTTAAAATAATTTATATAAATTTACATATTTATAGATTGTAGAACTGTAAATGAAGAAGTAGGTAAGTACCAGTTTAATTAAAAGCTATTAACTCCTCAGTAAACTTAAGGAAGTAACCGAAATAATCATAACCAGGGTTGTGGGTAGTTGAGTATTTTGGCAGCTCTGCCACTACAGTTATAGATTTAGCAGGACTTTTAGAGGGTTTGGTGATTGTTGATGCACCTTTGCAGAAGTACATTTTACCTAGTGCCACTTAGTTGAAGTTTAACTGCTATTTTAGAGAGAATACGTAATATTTGCAGTACTGTAGTATAAAAGTACTCATTGTAGTCATGTTGAAGTTTTTTTCTCAGCTGCTTTTACAATAAAGGTATCACTGTCCTCTTAGGCACAAACATGTTGTTCTATGAGTTGCTTCAGAGATCCAGCTCCCACCTTCATCTGCTGCTATGTGAGCGTTCACTCTCAAGTCCAGCTTCTTCGCTCCACACTGCATCAAAGCTGACAGACACACCACAGAATTTAAGACACATATACCAGAGCCAGAAGCTGCTGTGAAAACGTGTAAATATGTGTAGAGTTCAGTTTCATTTGTCACTTTTGAATGATCACAGCTTCAACATTACAACGAAATATGTTTGATGAGGGCAAAATTATAAAGTCACTCAGCATTTGAACATTTCTGAGAAGAAAAAAACACTAAGCTACAGTATCAGTGAAAGGGTCAGTAACAGTATTGCACATTGTACTACAGTAAGCTAAACAACAACAGTGAGACCACAAACAGTGTGGTGTGATTGGTTAAATGTTCCAGTTAAGGGACCACATTTACCAACATGCAGGCATCAGGGACCTGAATCCTGCAACTGTGCATTAAAATAAAGAGGCACAGATCATGAGCTTGTTTACAGCTTTGACTGCAGGATTGATTCTGCAGGTTTGCCTCTAAGATGGTTTAAGTTCCTCCTGAGCATATGCCCCACCTAGTGGTATCTTTAAGAAATGGCATAGAACACATAAAGTGTGGTGAAAAAAATATGACTGGGGTGTCCATGTTTTAGCTTGTTTAAAAATGTGAAGTAAACTTTAATGACCATAACTTATTAACTGTCTTTTTTATCTTTAAACCCATATTTATGTCTTAAACACACATTTTTAATCTTTTACACAAACTGGGTTAAAAAGTTTTTAAAAAGTTCTGTCGATATTTACAAAGACAGAGAGCAGCAATAAGATTGCATGCTAGAGATGAGATTTCAGAAACTGTGAGTTTTTTTCTTAAGGCATAACATAAATTCAATTTATTTCACATTTTAAAAAAAGGTTTTTGCAGCAACGTCCCGACAAACAACAGTGCCTTGTTGTGCTTGTTTATTTTGTTTCTTTTGGGGTTTTTTTTTTTTTTTCAGTTCGTTGGGTTAAGGCACTCTTGCACCAGGAGGCAGCTCCTTCCTCAGCTCCTCTAATGCACACTCACACTCGATGTCTGTCTCTGCTGTCACTATATTTAGGGAGGGAAAGTCATCAGTCACAGGACACACACACCACCTCGACGCCACCCCGAGAGCTCACTGTACCACCTCTCCACTGCAGCAGGCCAGAGACCACGCCGCTGCCACAGTCTTATTTTTGCACTTGATATGACAGCAGTTATTGCTATGTGGAGATTTAAGAGCATGTGCTAGAAGAGTGTGACATGTCTCTACTGTTATTAATTTATTTGTAATGTCAGATTAATATGTGGTAAAAACATATAGATTACAATCACTAAATTCTAAATTTGCTTGATGAACTCAGAGACGACCTGAAACTACAGGAGTCACATGGCTTCTGTACTATGGCGTTCAAATGGCTAAAACAGATGCAAAGAATGGAGGGATGATGATGTTGATATTTTCATGTTTTTGACTTGGTTTCATAATTTGTAAAATGTGTTGTTGTACATCTGAGGATGTTTTTACCTCATTTTAATAACTGTTAATGACCAGATTATCTTTTTGTTCTGACGCACAGTTTACTTTCTTTTTAACAAGACTGTATGTTATGTTTGTGCTTCTGCTGTCAAAGAAGAGCCCAGAAATCTCTAAAGAATTGTGAAATGTTTAAAGCTGACTGTCACGTATGTTTGTGGCATTGGAAGGTTACAGTATTCAGACCTCAGGTTCCTGTTTCTGCAGCAAGCTCCAAACACAAAGTTTGCATCATTGGATGTCAAATGAAAGAAAGAAAACAACCGAAAAACCACACAGAACAGAATAATGATGGTGCATTTCACCTGCTCTCAGATAAAGCCTGCAACAACAGACACCAAGAGGTACAAAATGATATTGTCTCCTCCACAATCCTACATGATCACATTCAGATATTTGCTCAGAGAGATTGCTTTGAGATATGTTTAAGTCTTTTGTTTGGAGGTTTTTCTCTTGAGGTCAATGGTAGTCCAGGATTTTCCCGTGAAGAAATTGTTGAACACAAGATAGAAACCTTTTGAACAACAAACCTTCAGACTTCATTTTCTTTGCTACAAAACACACAAAACTGTGGAAACCTCAGAATTTCATAAGACTGAGCAGCAGTTTTACATTTGTTTGCACATTTTCTGTGAACTCTATCAGCTCAGACACAGATCTGACACCATGTTCAAGTTTTAAAAGGGCTCAGTGTCATGTTTAACTGCTGCTTAGACTCAGGAAGCAGTTACTGTAAAATAAGAATAAGTTCACTCACTTCATAACAATGATTTATATGTGGTTTTACTGATGGTTAACACAGATGTACAAACACTTCAAAATACTGACACTGATCAAAACATAACCCAACATATTAAACATAAATATGTGGTAGTTGCCATGACTTATATGTGGTTTTACTAAGGTTTGATTGTGCTGAATTTCTCAATGCTGGAATGCTGAATACAAATAGAATAAATAAAAATAAATATGTTTAAGTTGACCAGTATAATGTATCAGAAAAAAGAATAACGGCGATTCTAATAACAAGTCTGACCTTGGTGTGTGTGTGGTGCAGGGTGGGGGTGAAGGGACACCCTGGAGCCACTAATCTCAGAGAATGTCTGACTTACAAAATGTATGCTGTAATAAAAGAAGCTGAATAAAATAAATACAAATAAATAAATGGTAATTGACAAACACAGTCACAAAAAGTAAAAGAAAATATTCCTCTGTATTTGACATATAGAAACAATGAATGTTCATGTGAAAATGTGCTGAGGACAAATCTGACTGACGTAGATTTACGTACACTAAGTGAAACATAAAGTGAATTTTATATCCATATGCTTTTGAATGTGAATTCTCTATGCCAAGAAACCCAGAAACAAGAAAATGTAATAAAGTGATTTTATGGTTTATAAGTTTAAACTTTGGAACTCCACATTTTCCAGCAGAGAAGCTTAAAGGATTGATCGCTGAACTGAGTTTGTCATTTTTGGCTTTCCATCTTCTCATTTTTGCCGTGTTAGATTCAGAAGGATTTTGATTTACATCATCCTTCCACTGGATGTCCGACTGCTCTTCTGTTGGGTGTTTATCATCAACACAGATCATGGGGATAAGTGCATCTTTAGGTCTGACTGTATTCATCCTTCCTCCAACCTCTCCTCACCAAAAATAAGAAATAACTCAGCATTAGCTCAGAGTAGGGTAGTTAGATCAGTATATTTTAAGTGATTTGATTGTTATATTGTGATTTTGACAATTTTATTTTATTTTTGCTTTGCTTGTGCTAAATTTCTTTATTAAAATTCCCTGTAATTAAAGTCAAATTGTAGACATTCCCTTTCAAACCTTTTGTGAAACCATAAAGGAAAAGTCTGAGTATTATTCTTTGTTGGTGCAAACACCATAATAATAATAATAATAAAGATAATCTTTCTTTGGAGCCTACTGTCCAGGCTACTGAAATCATCCCAGAAATAACAATCAATAGCGGAGCTGCTGTTAACAGGGGGAACTGATAGGATTTTTTAATCAGAGAGCTGAAACAGACTTCTTGTATAGAGGTTGTGTGTCCTGCAGATTAACAGTTTGAATCCAAAAAAATGCTCTTTTCCTAATTTTCACCAAGTAAGCTTGTGTTTAATTCAAAATCTCACCAAAAATAAAATTGAAACAAATTAAAAAGTGACAAAAAGCCAAAAATGTTGTAGACATGCTGTCGTAGGATGGCGTGCTTGTTGCTTTTATCATGTATAGTACACTTAGCATACTGTCACTTACATGAAGTTTCATTGCTAATGTAGTAAACATGTGCAAAAGTTGTGGTACAAAATGTAGTAGTCAAAGTAATCACTCTCATACTTGGAATGGAAGAGTCTCAGTGAGTATATTTGCAATGCTGTTTTTGGAGTAGATGTTGTGCTGATGTAAAGGTGTAAATATGGAGGTGAAGCAGTGTTTGAGTTACATGTTCTTCATTCATCTTACTGTTTGATTTCACCTGATGTTTGTTTCTCCTTTATAAAAGTTAGATTGCTGCACATGCAAATATTTGTCTGCAGTAACTGGCTAGAGACACAAGATGGAGCCACTGTATCAGCTCAGGCATTTATTTCAACTGCTGCAATCCTGTTCTTACTTTTGCTGAAACATTTACTGCTAGTACTGACGTCTGTGGCATTACAATCAGCGTGTCTTTTACTGCTGTTATTTTAAAGGCATCACTGTCTTCTTAGGTACAAACATGTTGTTGTATGAGTTGATGTGTTTACTCGAGTTTGCACTGGTGTGCCTAACTTTTTTTTCTTAGGTGCACCAGAACAAAAGTTAGGTGTACCCAAATTTTTCAACCACATCGCTTAACACCGCAGCTTTACATGTTCACTTTTTTTTTTAAATTGCTGTTCATACAGACAATATTGATTTGTAAATGATTAACATTGCTACAAGAAAGATAAGTTACCGTGTTTTTTGGACCATAAGGCGCACCGGATAAGAAGGCGCATTTGTCGACACGAAAAGTCAGAAAAGTCAAACTTTACTCAACTAATTCTTCTTGCTTCCTCCACTTCCGTACCATTGATCCATTAATGTTGAATTCTCTCACAGCTGCTTTATTCCCATGTTCTACTGCGTGACTGATAGAGTTTGAAATCAGTTTCGTAAGTATGTCTCTTAACAGGTACCATTTTGGGGTCCACACAGTACAGTAATATAATGTTGAAGCATGGTACGTATTACTCTGCGACATAGCTGGACTGGCCATTGTGATTTTTTTTTTTTTTTACGGGCCAATAGGTTTTTTTTATTGTTGTTTTTGTAACGGTATAAACAATGAAAGGTGGTGGATTGGCCAGATGCTGGCTGATGTGTAAAAATAGCTCAGGTGTTTGGTGGTGGCTATGGTGGAGCTTCCACAGAGGCCAGCAGGTGGATGAAGGAAAGGGGAGGAAGGAGGAGGAGAGACCCGAGGCGGCCACCGGTCCGAGTGTCAGGTGAACTGAACTCCAGGTAAGAGGTTATGACCTGCAGTCTATCTGGGTCAGATATAAATCAAGTTTAGGTGTAGTCGCTCACTTTCACCAGAAAGAGGAAACCAGCAGATGTCGCGCTAAACAACAGCAGCACGTTTAAGATTGATCAGCTGTTGTTAATTTATTTAATATTAATTTCTAGTATCAGCTGATGTTTGCTGGAGCCACAGCTGTAAAGCTGCTGGTCATGATATCGGTTTGGTTATCTGGTGAGAGGGAAACATGCAGATGAAACCAGGAGATGTCCTTACTGAATCATCAGAGCTGAACAGGTGATGGAGAAACAGGTTTACCTTTTAGGTGACATGAATGAGTTGAAGGGAAGTTATGAACTGTTTCTGAGAGACAAATAACACCAGGATCCTTTTCTAAGTAGCTGACAGCTGGTAACTGTGCAGGGGCGGATCTAGCAAAGTTTTGCCAGGGGGTCAGGTAGGGCATTAACAGGGAAAGGGGGGCACAAAGAAATACTTTTCTTTCTTATTCTTATTTAAAATGTCTAACTTTTAATAAATAATTATCTGAATCTTACAACCAAAGTTTTCATCTGATTGGACCTGCATGAACAAACTTTCTGAACCCTTTATCATCTGCAACTGAAAATAGTTGTGGATGATTACTATACCTTTCTAATGTGACGTTGTTGTCCCCGGCTGTCTTTCTCTCTCTCTCTTTCCCTCGGGCTCTGTTCCTGTGCTGCTGCGAGTGTAACTACCGCCTCTCCCCCCTCTTCCCAGCGCAAAGCACAAGGCTCGCGTGCGGAGGCTCGAAGCGGAAAAAAGTGCGAGAGAGAGGGTGAGAGAAAGAAAAAAAAAAAACACGGCTCGTGTCATTCTCTTCAAAGAGCCAGCTCTAAGAGCCGTTTCGTTCGCGACCGACACATCACTAATTCAGTAGTCACGTTGCATAGCGTCCTTATAGGTTATTGTCTATTAGCTGCAACACATCTTTTCTCAGCTCCGGCAAGGCTGTGACCTTGCCCTACTCCCTTCTAGTAGATTTCCACTGGCAGCTAGTTCCCTGTCAGTAAGAACAAGTTCAGGTTTTGGAAGCTTTGTATTGATGATGTTTTACAATATTATAATGTTCTTCTTTCGTTTTGTTTTTCCAATTTAATTTTACTCAACATCCTGTTGTTTGGCTGACAGCTCAATTGGTAGGCCTAAAGGTCCTTCGATTAGCAGTGTGTAAGGAAAGCATTACAGAGTCATGGACCCCACTCTTTATGCCGATATTTTGTCATTTAAAACCAACAGAACCTTTTCCAGTGGGTTTTCCACCACACAAAAGTACAATTTTCGTCAAAAGGCAAAGAGCTTTGAGGTTGAAGGTGAGTTTGTCGAATGGTTTACGTCATTTTTAGCCTGCCACTGTTTGCCAGATTTGAGTTTAATTAACAGCTGCGCACAACAGCAAACCAAAGTAGGGCATCCTAGTTACGTCTCTTGGGGAATACATAATATTTGTCCTAAAACATGTATAGTGTGTTTTTTTAATTTTTTTTATCGTCAACTGACCAACGTCACTGCCATCACCAGGTGTGACAGTGTTGTAACTTGTACTGGATACGCGTTACAAGTCTACAGTGTTTAGTGAGACCAACAACATAATATTGCTTTCTTGTAATGTTGATACAAAGAAAAACACATTTTGCAAAAAAGTGAAAAACTAGAAACAGAAAAAAAGCAATTTGTATCATGATGTCCGGTCCACCAATTTATATCATCATGTTTTGAGCCGTGCTAATAATACAGGTTTTGGCAACACAACTGTGGCTCCCTGTACTGTAATTCATAATGAACTATGGTGTGTTATTCTGGAAATATTTATAATTAACCGTTAACTATTTGGTGTAGTACATTGATATGGGAATAAAATTTCTATTTAAACATACACATCATATGTTTTTGACCACGTTACAGTACTAGAATAATGCCACATTTATCAGTATATTATAGCTGATTAAAACTACTCATGTATTTCTTTGATTTCTTACAGATGGCGAGTTGTACTACATAAGGTACAAAGGCACAAATCACTGCATTAAGGCAAAAGTGCTGTGTGGGCCCAAAGAAGCCAATAAAGTGTTCCTTGACTTTCATGCCAGCAGTGGTGGTTCACACTGTGTGTGGCATCCCAGGCTAGCAGTGTCACAATTAAAAAGGAGGTGGAGTACACGCCAGTACAGGTAAACATTCTAGGTGTATTTTTTCCTGTAACTTTTTCTGGAAATAAGACAAACATTTATTAAAATTTTAAAGACTATATTGATAATAAGGAATTGCTTTCTGTGTTTGGAAGGTCACCCAGCCATTTGTGCTTTTTGGGATGGATCTGATTGGTCCACTAAAAATGACTTCAATTGGAAACCAGTTCATATGTGTATTTATTGATAACTTGAGAAAATGACCCCAAGCATATCAGTTGAAGTCAAAAAGTGCTGACGAGGTAACACAATACATTCTGAAATTCTTCTTTCAGTTTGAAGCACCGAAGTGCATTCTAACAGACCAAGGGAAGGAGTTTGTGAATGAAGTAAGTAAGAAACTACTAAAATGCAAATATGCTACTTGCAGTATAGGCAGGGCTCTAGAGTGCGACCAATTTGGTCGCAAATGCTACCAAATTTTTCAATGGTGCGACTAAAAAAAATATTTGGTCGCACTGTTCGGGTAACAAAAAAAAAAAAAATCTCTGCAACTCTCCGTGTGGTCAACAACAGACACCTATCGTGGACTAAACCAATCAGAGATAGTCAGGGGCGGGACCTCTCTGATTGGCCGTGGTCCAGTTGAAAGTGCAGTTGGAAGAGAGAGGTGAGTAGCTTGAATAAAGCGACATCGATTCATTAAATCCTGAATTGACTTTTAAATATAAATGTATTTTGCCAGAAACACCAGATTCTCAGATTAAAGCTCACAAAACTATTTCAACAACCACCAAACAGCAAATGAGAGCAGGCACACGGACTCCACACAAAGACGTAAACACAGAGCGGACCCGACGCATCAGAATCAGCTTTCTCTTTCTCGGCTTTCTCACCCGATGGCACGTAGACAGACACACTGTCGGAGCTCACCGAGCCTGCCGTCCGCGCTGTGTTTACGTATTTTTGCGCTAATTCTGACCTGCAGGTTTTGTCTCTCCAACCAAAATTCACCGAGCCAGCAGCAAAAGAAGCAGCAAACTACGCTTCACATTTGATCAATGTCGTCATGAATTCCCTCTGACTTTTGCTGTTTTGCTTCCACCACGATAAAAATCACACGTCATGCACAGCTCTCTCTCTCTCTCTCTCTCTCTCTGTACTTCAAGAACAGTTTCCCGTCTCAAATCTGTGTTTTCTGCATTATTCATTCGCTTATTACCCACCAGTCTACCGTTGTTTACAGCGCTGTCGGCCGCTGTCTTTTTCTTATTTTTTTTCTTTTTTTCACTTAAATGACCTCGGACAAGAAAGCCTAATTTCTGCTGTTCAATACTGAAGAAATTTAAACTTTTTAAAATTATGCAAAATTGCAGAATATTGCAGAATATTTTTAAGGTTATCTGCTATAAAAAGCCAGACCAGAAAAATCTCCTTCATGTTTTTCTGTGTTTTATTCTCAGTTACTTTCACACAAAGGCATCTGCTGTGATGTTCACAATTCTGATGAAGTCTCACGTGTATCAGTACTGATAAATGATCAGAATTATAATATTTCTGACTGTCTGAGGCTAAGATGAATCGAATCAGGACTTTGAGAACCGGAATCGAATGGATTATAGAAATCAGTGATGATACCCAGCCCTAGTGAGCAGCCTAGGCCTGACAGAAGTGGATGTAGCTGTGGGTAATAAGAAAAGATGAAAAGAACTATTAATAACTTTTGTGTTAAGGCCTGATCTGTCTGAAATTCATAGCCAGCTCTGACACGGTGCCATCAATCTTTGAACGCTGAAAAAACAGCAGTGTATCCAGAAAACACATTATATGCTGCAATAAATGCACTGCCCAAGTGTCCCCTCTCCCCACTGCCTTTCAGCAGCAAACAGGTCGTCAGAGGAGCCAAGATGATGATTAAGTTGTTTGATGTGCAATTTCCCCCCAAAAAATGTGCACATGTAAAACTGCGGTGTTAAGTGATGCGGTTGAAAAATTTGAGTGCGCCTAACTTTTGTGCCGGTGCGCCCATGGCAAAAAGTTAGTCTAGAGCCCTCAGTATAGGTTACTTAGGTATAACTGAATTAACTGGCTAACACAGTGTCATCTTGTTTTACCAGTGTCATTTGATTATGTTTTTCTGAATACAGCTCAATAGAAATATTTGCAAAATCCTAAACATTCAAAGAAGCCTCTGTGCCCCATACCACCCACAGACAAATGGGTTGGTAGAGAGAATGAATGGGACCGTATAATGTTATTTACGCATTCCATATGTTTATATTTTTAATTTACTTTTCTATCATATCCTAATAATTGCTTTGTTATTTAATTTTGTAGAGCACTGTCCAAGTTGGGGAATAAAAAGCCAGAGGAATGGGACAACATTTGGACGCTGTCATGTTTGGCCTGAGAACCAAGTATTCACCTTTTTTTTTTAATGTTTGGTAGAGAGGCGAGGTACCTAGGGATGGGTATTGATAAGATTTTAACGATTCCGATTCCATTTTCGATTCTGTTTAACGATTCGATTCTTTATCGATTCTCTTATCGATTCTTGTTTTTAAAAAGGAGAACACTAAGGTCGATTAGCTTAGAACTGTTTTATATCTTCTCTTTCAACAAGATAGAAATTTAGGAGTAACATGGCCTTACAAACCCAACAGTGAGATCTTAAGAGATCCACAGCCTACGGCTCTTCAATGGGGTGTCACAGGGTCCCCGGGGAAAATTGTAAACGTAAAATAATAAAATAAATATTCTTCTGTAGCAATAACAAAGTATAACATAAATTATTCTGTAGCAATTACACAAGAATATCCAGTAATGTCCCTGCCTACAATTAAACACATTCACTTACCATCTGCTGTGGCAAATGGCTGCAAGGTTTTGACCACAAACTTAGTCACTGCTCGGTGACATTCGGGCCTGAAAAGAGACGCTACCGGTGGACTGCAGCGACAACTGCCAGCGAGCGCCAGCCAGACTCTGTCTGTCTGTCTCATCATGGTCACCTAAATGCACAATGGCAGGTTTTGTAATAAAGCAGATCGCGCTAACATAATATGCATTGTTAGTTGATTATTTACCTGCCGCATTAACGGGAGATGACGTGCAAACGTTACCGCTGCTGCTGCTGGGTTGAGATTCACGAGTCCGGAGCGGAATTAAAGACATTCATTTAAGTTCATCGCGTGTTTTGTGAGCAAATGCTTTTGCATATTCGTAGTGTTTCCTCCCTTAATGAAATATCTACTTTGCAAGTATTGCAAGTTGCCCTGTTGTCATCCGTTCTCGTAAAGCATAAACAAACTTTTAAGCGTTTGAGCTGCTTAGGCGCCGTGTTTCCTGCCAGGTACGCTCCGACGCTCCGCAACGTGGTGACGTCATTCGGGGCGACTGGAATCGATAAGGGAATCGTTTGCAAAAATGGCAAACGATTCCAAGGAATTGAAACAGTGGGAACCGGTTCTCAACAAGAACCGGTTTTCGATACCCATCCCTAGAGGTACCCCACTCAAATTCCAGATGAATACAGAGTGAGTTATTTTCAAAACCACTGTTGGATTAAATACATAAGATTTTGAATTTCTTACCTTGAAAATTTTTTTTAAGTTTTCATATAGTAACACATCATTTTCTACATTTTACAGGTGGACAGCAGTGTGGAGGACGTTTTGTCTGTTGAAGAGACAACAGAGGAAATTCTGAAGCTTGATGAAGTGCTTCAGACTGCTTTATCAAATAGCAAAACAACACAAGCAAAATATCATAAAAAAACAAAAGGCAGACCTATTCCAAATTTTCAAATGGACATGAAAGTGTGGAGGCTCAACATGAGGAGCCAGCAGAGGAAAGTGGACAAGTTAGATCCAAATTACCTTGGCCACTATATGATTATTTGTAACTCTAAACTCTAGTACTTCAACATTTGCTTGAATTTTAATGTTGTCTTTTCAAGGTTTGAAAAGTGCTTGAATTTCAGATGTGGTGCTTAAACGTGCTTGAAAGTGTAACTGTATTTCATTCACCACAAATAATTATGATGAGTGCGCTAACATACCTGTAGGCTGCTGTTTTAATGAGTGTTTGATTGAAAACAACAATGGCGGAGTTTGCGCTCTCTAGTCGCATGATAGGTGACTCCTAGTAAATAATTTTCCAGTATGCTATTTTTTAAAATTATGATTATTATTTTGCTAGCTTTCAAACTCGCTGGAGAAATGATTGAAATGCACTGAGTGTGATGCAGTATGGCAGCGCTATTATGAAATATGGACTTAGCTAACATTCCTTAGCAGTAATATGAGTTAATTTACTCAAGTGAAAGCTTTAAACATTAGCCCGATACATATGTAGCCAACTTAAGGATTAACCCTCTGGGGTCGACGGACCCAGAGTCTCCATTTCAACTTGGGTCGAACGTGCGGACTCCAAGCTATATAATGATGCCGTCATTCACCTCCTACATCGTTCCCTTGCTCACCTGGAGACCGCTGGGAGCACTGTGAGAATCATGTTCTTTGATTTTTCCAGTGCCTTCAACACTATTCTTCCCTCGGTTCTGAAGGACAAGCTGGAGAACTCTGGAGTGGACCATCACCTCACTACCTGGATTTTGGACTACCTCACCGACCAACCACAGTATGTGAGAACTCAGGGCTGTGTGTCGGATAGGGTCGTCTGCAGTACGAGGGAACGGTTCTGGCTCCGTTCCTCTTCACCATCTACACTGCAGACTTCTCCCACAACTCCACCCAGTGCTTCCTGCAGAAGTTCTCTGATGACTCTGCAATAGTCGGCCTCATCACTGATGGGGACGACAAAGAGTACAGAGGACTGACTCAGGACTTTGTGGACTGGTGCCAGCTGAACTACCTCCAGATCAATGCCAGTAAAACCAAGGAGCTGGTGGTAGATTTCCGCAGGCACAAGCATCCTCCACTGCAACCACTGAACATCCAAGGTATGGACATTGAGGCTGTGGACAGCTACAGGTACCTTGTGTTCATCTGAACAACAAACTGGACTGGACTCATAACTCAGACGCCCTCTACAGGAAAGGGCAGAGCAGGCTGTACCTGCTGCGGAGACTCAGGTCGTTTGGAGTGTAGGGCCCACTCCTGAAGACCTTCTATGACTCTGTGGTGGCCTCAGCCATCTTCTATGGTGTGGTCTGCTGGGGAGGCAGCATCTCTGCTGGGGACAGGAAGAGACTGAACAGGCTGATCCGAAGGGCCAGCTCTGTTCTAGGATGCCCTCTGGACCCAGTGGAGGTGGTGAGTGACAGGAGAATGGCGGCTAAGCTGTCATCCCTGTTGGACAACATCTCCCACCCCATGCATGAGACTGTGACAGCACTGAGCAGCTCCTTCAGTGGGAGACTGCGGCACCCACGGTGTGGGACGGAGAGATTTCGCAGGTCTTTCCTCCCCACTGTTGTCAGACTCCACAATAAAGACTTTTGCAGCTGATCAAACACACACATCCACACATGTGCAATAGGACTGCTATATGTGGAATTCTTCTTCTGACGAAGTTGTGTTTTTATATTTTCCTACTCAGTTGTATATAGTATTTGTATTTCTATTTTATTCTATTGTATATATTATTTTATTTTATTGTATTTTATTGCATTCCAGTGTTTTCTAATTTCTGCTACATAACTTTGCACTTTTGCTGTAACAAAACAAATTTCCCACCTGTGGGACTAATAAAGGTCATCTTATCTTATCTTATCTTATATACCAGTTTTTAAATTGTTTTGATAGGTCACGTAAAACCGATGTTTTTGGGGGGGTTTTCTGAATAAAACAGTGGCGTTTACTCTGGGAAGAAACAATTAAAACAGCGTTTTCTAAGGAGTGCTAGCAAACACGCTTTGCTTGTGAGTGAAAAAAGAAAAAGAAAAAACACTCCTTCCCTATTGGTGGAAAAATGTACCATGTCGACCAATCAAAAAATGATATGGCAACATGTGGTATTTGGTTGTTTGGGAAGAGGGGGAAGTTTTAGGAGTGCCTGGCGAAAGAGAGAGAGAGAGTTTTGATGTTGTCTTGTGTAGTTAGTGTGTAGTGTAGTCGTTGTTTTGTTTTTCTGTGTCAGTTCTACTAGTGAACGTCACAGTTGCTGCAAAAAAGCCACCAAAGGCAGATTGCAGTGTAAACGCTGAGTGACACACCTGCTGTCAGACCTGCAGGTTTATCCCTGTGCTGTTCTCCTCTGTGTTATAGTGGACACAAACTATTTTTTGGAGTTGCATTAATAATTTGTGTGCCTTGTTATTTGATGCAGAACGCCTGATTGTTCTGTAAATAGTTTTAAATGGTTATATAAAAAACGTCTGAGCCTTGGCTGCATTTTTAGGTAAATAGTACCATGTAACTTTGTTGTTTACAAAACTTGTGCATATTTTTAAAAAATGTACAATTTCTATTTGCATTTCAAGTTATGAAAATGATTCATTAAACATGCTTGTGGTTTTTACTGTCCAAAATTATCACTTTCCAGTCGTATTTTAAATTTTGTCTAAATTTAGATAAACTGTGCTGATACAGTATGTCAAAATGAGAAAATAACAGATTGGCAGGATAAACAGTTTTTAAAGGTGAAATATAGAGGCCAAATCAAAAGTAGTCAAAAATGGCCAATTATACCCTGGACCCCAGAGGGTTAAAGGCTTAAAGCAAAGTCACCAAGTACTGTTTATATTTGTGTGTATTGCTGCGGCTTTTTTGAGTATTAACTTGGTGCCTTTGGGTGAAATAATGGTAATATGAGGGACCGATCCATATGGTCACAAAGAATAGCCACTTGTTTCTGTGCTACCAAAGTTCCCCGGCTTTCATTCAAAATGTGTTTATCGTCAGCACCGACACATCAAACTATTTAAACATTATAAATGTCTTCAAGCTCACACTGAGACAGTAGACACATTTACATGTGTATTTGTATATGAATATTTCATACTTTAAGGCTGCCTGTTTATTTAAGGGAGATGAACAAAATACATTGGAATTGTACATAATAATATCACAAATGATAAATTAAATAGATTTTAAGTAGATGCTTGTGCATTCTTAAAGTCTTATATGTTGAATTGAACTATGTGATCTGTTCAAAGCCTCTCAGTCAGTGCTGTTCTCCATGCCTGTCTGACTGTACATGATGTTATTAGCACAAACACTTTAAAGGTGATCATTTAGGACTTCAGAAATAATACAGATAGCAATGTAGTTAACAATAAAACAGTTAGTTTTATTGGGAATTAACTTAAAAAACAAAAAAAAAAAAACAGCAAACAAACATCTGTCTCCTATTTTTTGTCACACAGGAAAGAAGCATCAATATCTGACGAGAAGACTTATTTCTTTCTTTTTTTTTCTTTTTTTTTCAACAGGAGAAGAATATCTCTAACAAGTTGATTTGTTCACATTTTCACATCGTAATTTTTAAGTGAAATGTGCATTTTGAGTTTATACACTATATGCATATAAGGCGACCGTTTCCTTTTGCAGTATTTTTGTGTGGTGCGTTTTTCTATGTCTAACAAAAGGGGAACAAAGGTGTTTAAGTTCACCTAGGATGATTTGTTTCAGCACCACCACCCCCCGGGCGGCCGGGGGGTGGTGGTGCTGGAAAAGCTTGAAAAGAGACCTTGAAAGTGCTGAAAAAGTGCTTGAATTTGACCCTGAAAAAGGCGTATGAACCCTGCATTTAGGTGATCATACCTGGTGAGAAGAGAAGTGTTTTTCTAGACCCACTGGGTGAAAGGAAAAAGAACATCAAACACTGCCAGGACATTAAAAGATAAAGCAGTAGCACAGTAGCACAAAAACATTGCCAACTCAGACATTGAAATTTAAAGTTAACATAAAACTGTAGTAGTTGCAATGATCTTTAGAATAACCTATCTTGTGCATCCTCGTCTGGCATTTCGGAGTTGATGTATGTTGCCAAAAATATAAATACGCAGGCCAATCAGACAATCAATTTTAGAAAATATATTTTAAAAAATTCATTTCCACACGTGTTACTTTATTGTATCCAACAGTCTAGCTTACATATCACAAATTTGTCAATTACAAAAATCAGCTTTTCTTTTTGTTTCGCAGCACTGCATCTTCTGTGTATACATTATTTCAAAAATGACTTATGTAATTACATGTGTAAGTTGTTATTTTCTTCTTCTCAAATGTCATGCTTTCTTTCAACGTTTGTGGTAATTCAGTTCAATTCAATATAACAGCTGATGCTTTACACTTTAATGGTATTATTTGGTAGTAAATTTCATGTGTTGAAGCACTAATTTATATCTTGTTATTCTTTCAGCTTCTTCATGTGGAGGTCAACACATTGGATCATCTGCCTATATCTCACCTTATCCCTACATATTTCACGCCAACCCTCTGCATGTCCTGCATCATTACATCCATACATCTTTCTCTTTTTCTTCTGCGTTTCAGCTCCATTCTCATCATCCTTTGCTCAGTATGTTCACCATCCAAACCCTCTTACACTTGTATTGTTTCTCCACTTTTTTGTTTTTATTGTTTATAAAGCAAATTTAAAAACAAGTCATGTTGATAAAAACTGGTGTACAATAGAAAAAATGGACAAAAAATTAATTCACAGATTAGAATTAAGTCAAATGCACACATTAGACTTCTTGATTGAATCTGTGTAGAGCACATAAAGTAGCTTATGCAAGGGGCTGACGCCATTGCCAGCACATATACATGTATAGTGTGGGTCAACACCAACATGTAGTTACAATTTTAGGGCGGTGACATGGGGTTACACTGAAGTTCATGTCATATAGTTTCACAAGTCACTGCAGTTATGAAGTACCTGTGGCATAGAAATAACAAAAAAGTATAATTACACTCTCCAGTGGGGTCAACCATATTTGTTGCTGTGATATAGTCATTTCTAGTCCTGTCCATTCAGGGGACTCAAATTGAAATTCTTAGCATTTTCAGGTCTTCTATCTCCTGCATGGCCTTTCGTGTTTTTGTCAGTGCCACTATCTACAACCCATACATAACAGCCGGTCTTACTATCATCTTGTAAACCTTCACTTTCAATCTGCTATCCTTCTGTCACAAATCACCCCTGACACTTGTCTACGCCCACTCCACCATACCTGCACTCCCTTCTTCACCTGTCTTGTGCACTGTCTGTTGCTTTGGATGTTTAACCTCAGGTTAAACTCACACCTCTCCATCAATACCTCTACAGCTTACACCTGCCAAGCACTCATTCACACACACAAATTCTGTCTTGCTGCTACTAAACTCATTCGTCTTCACTCCATTGCATACATCCACCTCTCCAGGCTCTCTTGTAACCCATTTCTATTGTCTTTTTTACTATGTACTGTGTACATTTAAAGTCCCTATTCTGACCTCCACATTGATTGATGCATGTCTTTCTGTGACTGCCCCACTGGCTCACTCCCCCGGAACACATATAGCCCCTTCTCTTCCTCTGTTTTTTCACCCAACTCTAGCACATTCTCCACCTCCTGGTCAACAACACTGGTGTTGTTTTTGAATTTGGCCAAGATTTCTGCTGGATATCCTTCTCCTGGCTTGTACCAGTACCACACACCCACCTTGCATGTCTTGGTTTGACATGTAAATCGTTTATACAGAACAACTTGTTAATCCTTACTACATATCTGTCATGGTCTGACGACTCAGTGTTTTGTGTTTCTTTATAATATTTTATGTTCTTGCTTCCTCTGGTTATGTCTTTCGTTTGGATTTGCTATTTGTTAGGTTTCTGTTCTGTGCCTGCCCTGGTTTCACTTCTCTGTGTTCCCTCTGTCTGTCCATGATGTCATAGTGTCTGCTCGTGAATCTGTGTCTGTACAGTTCAGTGTCTACTCTGGGTTCCTTTGTCTGTTGTGTACTTCCTGTTTTACTTTGACAGTCTCTCGTCTGTGTGCGTCATGTTGTGTTTGCTCTCTTCCCTGTCTCATTATTATTAGTAGTATCAGCTGTGTTCCCTGTGTGCTCCTACATCCTTCATTAGCCTTCTGTGTATTTATGTCAGAGTCTCCCTCATTTTACACTGTGTGTTCTGTTTGCTAGCTTGCCCGCCTGTTTAGTTTGTTTTGTATTCTCAGTTTAGTTAGTTCGGTTGCTATCCAACAATAAAGCCATGTGTTTTGACTTTACGTCTGCCTCCGTGAGTCCTGCTTTTGGGTCTGCCATTTCCTGCCTGCCTTCACACAGCCATGACAATATCTCTTTCAGGTTTTTTATTAGACACAGAGGGCTTAATCTTTCAAGATGGGCATTCGACACACTGCCTCATCCTAAACAACAGGATGCAACTTCATGTGGGGCCTATGTATTGAAGGTGTGTTAGAGCATGACTGAAATAAACATAATCTTAGCATTTGAATAAAAGGCATTTAGAATCTCCAGCACTAAAGACCAGCTCTTGGACCATGAAAATAGCATATTGGATGTGCTAATTCATGACTCGACTTATATGAACAAATATATATGTTTGTTTTTTTTGTTTTTTTTAATTAATGTCATCCATTATACAAGCTATACTATAACTCTTCCTAGTAACATACTGGACTTCCATTTTCCTTGTGAACTGCCTCAATTCTTGGTGAGTGTTCTGATATCGAAAGTTATTTTAAGTTACTGTTTTCTTGGATTTGCTAAATGTTTAAATATGCGATTGTAACTCTCTGGTGCCACCTTAAAACCTGTAGTCGGTAGTAGGACATGATGTCGTCAGTAAACAGGAAGTAAGTCTGTGAATTAAGGAGAAGGCATGTGCAGCATGGTGGCCTTAGCCAGACAAATCCAGTGGCATCCACATACATCCTTTGCCTTTGGTAGCATTGTGGGTATGTACAAACTTGTTTTATATTTTGTGTGCATGTATAGACCACTTTCTTTCAAGTGGGTTCATTTTTCTGTGGGTTTGATGATGATGCAATCTTGTGCAGTTTACGCTGGCAATCGCTTGTGGAGCTAGTTGGGGGGCGAGCGACGGGCGAATTGGAGGCATTCATTTTAGCAAGACTTGTTAAAATCATAATTTGATGTTTGTATTTGAGTTAAAAAGGGAAGTAATTCATATGAACATTGCATGTCGACATATTAAAAAACTGGGTTAATATATTTTCTTCGTTATATATGTACATGGTGAATAAGTACAGTGATTATGTCTTGTACTGTTTGTTACAGTTTCACCTTTCCCTGTGTCAATAAACCTGTGAACCGGGAATCGTGTCGTCAGAGTCTTGATGTGGGGAAGGAGTTTAGCTGACTGCCCAACCATAGCAGAGGCAGTACAGTGAAACCACACTTCCTAGCGGGCAAGATAACGTGGAAATGCCGACAGATGGTAGGGAGACCATCATCACAATCAACTAATGGACAATTAGCACATCTAAGCAGAGATTCGCTAAGAAATTGTTTAGTCCAAGTCAGAAGAAACAACCATGTCAAAAACGCACTCGCACGCTCCTTCTGTTCACTCCTGTGCATCATCAACTGGGTCTGCTGCAGCCAAGGCACGAGCACGTGCAGAAGCAGCAAAGGCTCGTCTTTCTAATGCTGAGGAGGAAATAAACCTAAAACTAGAAAAGGCTAAATTGGAAGCCTCAATGCAAATGCTAGAATATAAGAAAGAAACTGCTGCAGCCATTGCGGAGGCAGAAGTGCTAGAAGCTGCAGCTGATATCAATAGTGAAAGACGTAGTTGTGACCTTGTACTAGATTCCGACCCTCTAGAAACTACTCAACGGACACAACAGTATGTTGCGAACCAAGGCAAAGTATCAGAGACAGAGCATCAGCAGCATGAAAGTGTTACGCCAATAAAATCAGAGCCATTCCCCAGCTCACATGGAGTTCAGATCTGTAAGGAAGAAGATGTTCACGAACCACGACAAGTAAGATTTGAACACAGTTCTGCTACTCCAACCCGGAATCTCGGATCTCAAAATGACTATAGTGGTGCATTTTCCTCAGCCTATCCCATTTCTCCTAACGCCAGCTATAGCAGCCCCAACTCAAATGATTTTGTGAGATATCTTGCACGCCGTGAACTTGTGTCTACAGGCTTACTTCAATTTAATGACAAGCCACAGAATTACAGAGCCTGGAAACGCTCATTTCTATCTGCAACCAGTGGCTTAGTTTTGACTGCGAGTGAAGAGATGGATCTTCTTTTAAAGTGGCTTGGCAAGGAGTCAAAAGAACACGCAGAGCAGATCAGAGCAATTCATGTCAATCATCCAGGAGCTAGGCTGGATATGATATGGGAAAGACTCCATAGAACCTACGGCTCAACAGAGGCAATAGAGGATTCTCTCTTCAAGCGCATTGACACATTTCCAAAGGTAGGAAATCGAGACTATGCTAAGTTAACAAAGTTGAGTGATCTTCTGATGGAACTTCTTTCGGCTAAGGATGAAGGAGACCTACCTGGACTTTCATTCCTTGACACAGCAAGAGGTGTCGTCCCAATCGTGCAGAAGCTCCCCTTTCGTCTGCAAGAAAAGTGGGCTTCAGCTGGTGCATCGTACAAACGGCGAGAACATGTGCCGTATCCGCCCTTTACCTTTTTTGTAGAGTTTGTTAGCCAGGAGGCTAGCATTGCCAACGATCCAAGCTTCAACTTCATCACTCAGACAGACATCAGCCCCAGGACTGAAAAGTTAGCATGGCAGCCAAACAAGCATAGAGCAATCTCAGTCTGTAAAACGGACGTATCCTCCAGAGCTAGTTCTGATTTTAGTAAGTTCTCATCAAAGCTTGATGATTGTGATAAAGCATGCCCCATTCATGGGAAACCACACCCATTACGCAAATGTCGTGCATTCAGAGAAAAACCGATTGAAGAGCGCAAGATGTTCTTGAAGGAGCACGATTTGTGTTTCAAATGCTGTTCAGCATCATCGCACCTTGCTAGGGATTGCAAGGTCAAAGTGCAGTGTTCTGAGTGCAAAAGTGAAAGGCACAACACAGCTCTACATCCAGGGCCTGCACCTTGGATAGAAGTGAAGGACCCTGCTCCAGACCATGGCGGGGAGGAAGTTGAAACTTTGCCTCAATCGGACATCACAGCCAAATGCACAAAGGTTTGCGGGGGAGATCTGATGGACCGATCCTGTTCCAAAATATGCCTCGTGAAGGTATATCCAGCTGGGAACAGAGAAAAAGCAGTGAAGCTGTATGCAATTTTGGATGAGCAAAGTAACAGGTCGTTAGTTCGCTCACAGTTTTTTGAAGTGTTTGGTGACAAAAGCCCAAGTGCGCCATACATACTGAGAACATGTGCAGGAGTAAAAGAATCATCAGGTAGGAGGGCAAGTGGCTATGAGCTGGAATCTCTTGATGGGACTGTCCGCATTCCATTACCCAGTCTCACAGAATGCAATGAAATTCCCAACAACAGGGATGAGATTCCAACCCCTGATGTCGCTCTTCATCATGCACATTTAAAGTCACTGGCACACCTTATCCCAGATCTGGACCCAAATGCCCAGATCATGCTTCTCTTAGGGCGGGACGTTATCAGAGTACATAAAGTCCGCAAACAGGTGAATGGTTCACACAACCAGCCCTATGCTCAGAAGTTAGATCTGGGGTGGGTTGTTGTGGGCAACGTGTGTCTCGGCAGTGTCCATAGGCCATCAGCAATCAGCTCCTTCTATACAAATACCACAGAGCTGCGAAGGCCATCTATCTTTAACCCATGCCCTAATGTGTTTTGTGTTAAAGAAAGGTACAGCGCCATCCAGGTTGCAGACCATCTTCCAACATGTTCTGAACAAGAGTCCACCTGCGATGTTGACCATCTTGGATGCAATGTGTTCAAGAGGACCAAAGAGGTTAACCAAGTTGCTCCTTCGATTCAGGACGCTTCATTCATGAAAATAATGAACGATGGACTACAGAAAGACACAAATAACAGCTGGGTAGCCCCTTTACCCTTCAAGAGCCCACGTCAGCAGCTTCCTAACAACAGGCCTCAGGCACTGAAGCTTCTCAAGTCTCTCATTCACAACTTTGAGAGGAAGCCTGAAATGAGGGAACACTTCCTTAGCTTCATGGAACAGATGTTCAAAACTGGTCATGCAGAGTTGGCTCCTCCGTTGGGTGAGGAGGAAGAGCGATGGTATTTACCAACATTCGGTGTGTACCATCCCAAGAAACCAAAGAAGATCAGAATAGTTTTTGACTCCAGTGCTCAATTCAATGGTGTGTCACTCAACGATGTGCTGTTGACGGGGCCTGACCTGAACAACACACTGCTGGGTGTATTGATTCGCTTTAGAAAGGAAGCTGTTGCATTCTCAGCAGACATAGAACAAATTTTCTACTCTTTCTTGGTCAGAGAAGAGGACAGAAACTTCTTGAGGTTTCTATGGTTCCGTGATAACGACCTCTCCAAAGATATCATGGACTACCGCATGACAGTCCACGTGTTCGGGAATAGCCCCTCGCCTGTAGTGGCTATTGTAGTGGCCTGCATCAATCCGTTCAGGTCAGTGAGTTCCATATTGACCCTGATGTAAAGCATTTTGTGATGCGAGACTTTTATGTAGATGATGGATTGAAGTCTCTGCCTACAGTTGAAGCAGCTATCAACTTGTTAAAGAAGACACAGGATGTCCTCTCCAGGTCTAACCTGAGGCTGCATAAGATCGCAGCAAACAAGAAGGAGGTCATGAGAGCCTTTCCTTCAAGAGACTATGCAAGTGACCTTAAAGATCTTGACCTTGATGCAGACACAGTACCGATGCAGCGCAGTCTCGGGCTCAACTGGAACCTTCAAACAGATTGCTTTGTCTTCAGTGTCTCCCAGGAGACAAAACCTTATACTCGCCGAGGAGTCTTATCTATCATTAACAGTCTCTACGACCCTCTTGGGTTTGTAGCACCAGTTGTAATACAAGGCAAGGCCATTCTGCGAGAGCTCACTGCTGAGAATGGTGACTGGGATGCGCCATTACCTCGAGACAAGGAGGAAGCTTGGACCTCGTGGAGAGCTTCACTGACAGAGTTGTCAAGTGTGATGATACCCAGACCCTACACTGAAACTTCACCATCGACAGCTGTCAACAGAGAATTGTGTGTTTTCTCTGACGCTTCAACAAAAGCTATTGCTGCAGTAGCATATCTTAGAGTCACAGACACTGCTGGAAAACATCATGTGGGGTTCGTCATGGGAAAGGCCAAGCTGCCACCTCATCCAGAGCACACAATCCCGAGATTAGAGCTCTGTGCAGCAGTACTGGCTGTTGAGTTGTCAGACCTGATCTCAGCAGAACTTGATCTTCAGCTTAATGCTGTGACTTATTACACAGATAGTAAGGTGGTTCTGGGCTACATTTGCAATGAGACCAGGCGTTTTTATGTGTACGTAAGTAATCGGGTCCTGCGCATTCGAAGATCCTCCAGTCCACGCCAGTGGCGCTACGTGGCCACAAACCAGAACCCTGCAGACCATGCAACACGTTCGGTTGCTGCGGGCACTTTAAAAGACACCAACTGGCTTAGTGGACCCAGGTTTCTGTCCAAACCAAAGCAAGACGTCCCTGACATCACCTTTGATCTTGTGGACCCAGGTTCGGATCCAGACATCCGACCGCTTGTGTCCACATTAAGCACTGCCACAGCATCCAAGCAACTTGGGTCCCAACGATTCGCCAAGTTTTCTTCGTGGCGGTCACTGAATCGTGCAATCACCCATCTGAAACATATTGCCAGTTGTTACAACATGATCACAACGAACAAACCTTGTAAGGGCTGGCATCTATGCAAGACAGGATTTAGTGTTGAGGAATCCACCCAAGCCTCAGACATCATCATTCGAACAGTCCAAGAAGAGGTTTATGGCGAGGAGATCAAATGTATCATAATACACAAAGAGGTTCCCAGAAGTAGTCCTCTGAAAAGTCTCGATCCCTTTATTGATGCACATGGCCTACTAAGAGTCGGAGGTCGTCTTCATTATTCAAGTCTTGCTCAGAGTGAGAAGACTCCTGTGATTATCCCAGGCAATCATCATATTGCAACCCTGCTCATTAGACAGTACCACGAACAAGTTCACCATCAAGGGCGTCTCTTTACGGAAGGGGCTGTCCGTGCAGCTGGGTTTTGGATAGTTGGTGGCAAGAGAAAAGTGAGCAGCATCATCTACCGATGTGTGACATGCAGAAGACTCAGAGCTCCAGTAAGCTGCCAAAAAATGGCCAGCCTTCCGGCAGATCGTCTCTCAACAGACCCTCCCTTCACAAATGTTGGCCTTGATGTGTTTGGTCCTTGGAGTGTTTCTGCACGCCGGACTAGAGGAGGCCTCTCACACAGCAAAAGGTGGGCCGTGATTTTCACATGTATGAGAGCCGTACATATCGAAGTCATAGAATCCCTCGACACATCCAGCTTTATCAGCGCATTGAGGCGGTTTCTAGCAGTTAGAGGGCCGGTCAAAAGTATTCGATCAGACAGAGGCACTAACTTTGTGGGTGCTTGTCAGGCCTTGAAGATACCTTCTAACATCGACCACAATGGTGTCAAGTCTTACCTATCAGCCCAAGGATGCTCTTGGACATTCAACCCTCCACATGCCTCCCACTTTGGTGGAACGTGGGAAAGGATGATTGGTCTGGCCAGGAGGATTCTTGACTCCATGTTCCTCCAGCTCAAGGGGCAGCTTACCCATGAAGTGTTGGTAACTTTCATGGCAGAAGTAGCAGGCATCATTAATGCCCGGCCTCTTGTTCCTGTAACAACTGACCCCGACAACTCATTCATTCTTACACCAGCTGCTCTTCTAACACAGAAGGTAAACTGTGTTCCTGCTCCTCCAGGAGACGAGGAACACAGTTCCTAAAGTTACACTGAAACCAAGCACACCATTGCTTTTCTTGTGACATTACCAATAAGTTTGATGTGTCACATGGCCCTCTTCCTATTGAAAAAACAAAAGTTGTATCCAAGATGGCCGACTTCTAAGTGGCCGCCATGGTCACCACCCATCTTGAGGAGTTTCCCCCCTCACATATACTAATGTGCCACAAACAGGATTTCAATATCACCAACCATTCCCATTTTATTACGGTGTATCCATATAAATGGCCCACCCTGTATGTCCCCTTGTGTAAGCCAGTTCTTGTCCTCTGAGTCAGTATGATATGTATTTCTTGTCTGTGTGTTTCATGTTAAGCCTCCCTTGTTGGTTCGTGTCGTGTCATCATGTTTGCTGTTCTATTTTGAAAATCTTGTGCTTCTTTGTTCAAAGTGTTTAATTTTACTCTTCTCCTGTGATGTCGTTATTTTCATTTAAGTTAGCCTTTTGCCCATGTGTTTCCACTTTCCCTGATCACCTCATGTCTGTATTTAAGACCTCTGTTTTCCTTTGTTTGCTGTCAGGTCATCTGTGTATATTACCTTCACGTCTCATCAAAATAGTCATTGTAGTCATTGTAATCGTGATAGTCATCTTAATTGGTTCAGAATTATCATAGTTTCATAATTAGTTTCCCAGTTTAGTTGTCGCTACTTTTCCGTCTTTGCTGGAGCTTTGTTCATGTTTACCAGCCTTAATAAAACCGCTTTCTTTTGGTTGTAGTCTCCACTCCGTCTCCTCCAGTGTCTCAACACTAACACTTAATATGAATGTCAAAAGGTTAATATGAATGCAATTTTTGGAAAAGCAAATGTTACTTCAAATAATGACTGCATTGTTACATATTTTATTCACAGTTTGCAGAGTGCATCTTGGATGATGTGCCAGTAAAGTTCAATAACTCAGCTTCAAGCATTGCAACCCTGAGACAAGAGATTGGCTTCTTGAGAATACAGTTATCATTACAAATATAAATTAAATGATAAACTAACTTTTAGCTTGAACGTGCTTGGAATATTTATATAGTATTGCTATAGTCTTATTATTTAGTCATGCAAACAGATTTAATGATTATTAAAAGTAAATTATTTGTTGTTCAAGATGACCTGACTGACCTGTGCTGTAACCCATTACTGTGGGAACCACGATGGTGTCAGCTGAAAAAAGGTCAGAAAAATAAATCACATAACAAAATGTAATTCACAGACCATGTAAACACTTCACTCGACTTACTGTAGTTGTAAGGCATGGTGGACTGCTTTATGATACCAGTCTTTTGCTACCTTTTACTTATTTGTATAACCATTTTAACATAATGCTTGTGTTTCTTTCTGTTGTTCAGATTGGCTGTGACATTTGCCCACAGTGGTACCACAGGAACTGTGACAAGAAGCCCCGCATGAGCAAAAAAGAAACAACATTTGTTTGTTAATCATGCCGGACAGAGGGTTGGGGTCTCGGGGTTTTGTTCTAGGGTTTGTAATTGCTTTGTGTCTTGTATCCAAATTTATTTATTTAGTTGTTTATTTATTCATTCATTTATTTATGTGTGTGTTGCTTTGTGTGTTTCAATAAATATTCCCAACGTTAGAGTTCAGCTTTGATTGCAACTGGTTTGTCGGATTATTCAATTATTTTGTGTCTCCTAATATGTTAACATTATGCTTACTGTAGGCAAATAATTTATTATACCCCTGTTTCTTTTCTGTTTTTTAGTTTAATTCCATTGGCTGTTTCTTATTTACTTTGATATAATTGTTATTGTTTTTTTTGATAGGGTTTCAATTAAAAGGTGCTGTATTGGAATGACATTTTAATCCTCTTGTGTTTTGTCTTTCCCACAAGTTTCACTTCCTGTAGAGTTACTTGGTATTTGTGGTTTGTCTAAAGGTGTTGCACACAATATAATCACCACCTGAAGTAGGAAGTGTAGAGCACTTCTGTGTCAGAGTCCATCAGAGCTGAGCTGCTTTCAGACGACTCCGTCTGTTGTGGACGCTGAAGCTGATCATGATTCTCCTGTGGATGATCCTGTTGGTGGTTCTACTCTGTGCAGAGGCCGAGAATGTGACCGAGGTCAGAGGAGAGCTGGGGACCAATGTCACTCTAAACTGCTCCAGTCAGACAACAGACACATACTGGTACATGGAGATCTACAGTCAGTTCAGAGCAGGTATCGGCCGCAGTTTTTCTTCAGCAGCTACCTACTGCTCTCCTGGTTTTGAAACCAAATTTTCAATCCTGGGAAACAAACTTGTGATTAAAAACTTCAGAGCAGAGGACTGCAGGCTTTACTTCTGTGGCATCAAGAGAGATGGCAGCATTCATTTTGTCGACACTTTCCACGTTGTCTCAGGTAAGTACAAAGTTGTTGTTTTTTTTACTGTAATGCTGAAAACTACAGAAGCACAAATATGTCCAAAGCTAAATTTCACACCTGAAGTCTCACAAGTTTGGCTACATAAGAGTTATGTTTCAGCGAAAGGAAGAAGTCATTAAATAGTATCAGCATGTCTGGATAACAACAAATTGTCCATTTTTGCACCAGTGACCCGTGGCCAGCATCTTATTTCCCAGGATCATGCTCTGTCTTGTAAACCTGAAAAAAAATCTTACACAAGAACAACTATGAGACTAACATGCATGTCTGAGACTGAAAGACGACATCATGTAGTTCCTAAAAACAAGTGTCTTCCTCGTGTTTTCCTAGTTACATTCTGTGTTTCAGTTTCAGGGATCGAACCAACCTTACGATTAGCAGGTGACCTGCTCTGCCTCCTGAGCTATAGCCACCCCGACTGTTTTAAGTGTCAGATAGGTCTAGACCTATCTGACACTGTATAACAGACTTCAAATGTCATACAGACCTCTGTGTTCTTACAACCAGGTCAATTTTGTTCCTTTAGTCAGTGTCTGAGAGGTCGTCACTGAAACTGAAGGCAGCTTGTTACAGTAACTTTGTACCTTTGTGAAACAAACAGCCCAACAGTCGCCCACACTTTGACGCTTCATAGGAACCAATTCGTTAAAAAGTGTTGACGGCTGGGCCAGTGCACAACTTTATTCTCAAACTTTTAAAATGCAGATCACAAACATCTTAATCTAATCAGCTGAAAAAGCCTCAGATGTCAGCTTGGAGTGCTTCTTTATTAGTTTCTTCATACACTCTAATTTCTTTGGCAATCTGTCTCTCTCTGCAGTCACTGACAGTAACCGCCCAGACCAGCAATCTAATAAGAATGTTAGATTGTTAGATGTTTCTTCAAACACACATGAATTTATTTTTCAGTCTTTCTCAATTTTCTTCTTCCAGATGTAACTGAAACAACTCCATCTGTCACAGTCACTGACAGTAACCGCCCAGACCAACAATCTAACAAGAATGCATTGCAGAGTCATCGTGTCGTTTTCATCTCTCTGAGCCTGAATGCTGCACTTGCTCTTGTGGTAATCTGTGAGTCTGTTTCTTTCTCTAAATCGTTGTGGTCTCTCTGCTCTTCTATTAATATCAGCACACCTCCACAGCATGCAACATCGTGGTGCATTTAGAGGTGCAGAAATGTGACCATCAGATCACATTTCAGAGAAGTAATGAAGCTATTTTTTGAAACATGTTTGAGCTCAAGTTAAAGATCTGCAAAAGATTTAGCTGGATTATTATTCTCATCACTCATAATCAGTAGTGTCCGTGCTGTGTGGATGCCGATGTCTACAATATGTTTTATGTAAAAAAATAAATTAGTGAAAAAATTACAATCAATATTTCACAACTACGGCTCTGATGATTACTACAAACTAATATAAACCACAATGATCTAAAATTGTTCTTTAGTGGTAGTTTTGTGGGGCCTAAACAGGTGTTTAACCTGTTGTAACTTAATTGGAGATTATGTAGTGCAATATCAGGAGCTGGACCACGCCTCCAAATACGCTCCTTCCGGTTCTCATCTACATAGGTTCCCCCAGTTCTGCAAGCTGTCATTCTCGTTTACGTGCCCTCCCCTCCCTCCCCTTTTCAATTCTTTAACTTCTTCATTTTTATTTAGTACATTGGGAACCTGCCAGGCCTGGGAGCCATCGCCAGTCCCCTTCGAGGCCTTCCCCAAACGGCAGCTCAATTCATGTCCAAGCAATTCACCTTTACCTACTAAAACACTGTCAAACCTAAAATGAGGACACAGGCCCAGCTAGTGAAATACTTATTATGCTTTTCTTATTTTTCTTTAATGCATGAACACACATGTTCATATTAAAGGTGGAGCTGCAGAGATCTCATAAAAAACAAAAAACAAGTTTTAAATGCTTTAATAACAATGAATGATAGAAGCAACACTGTCGTGTGGGGACACTGAGGCGCTGCAGAGCCTGCTGGCTGAGGGAGAGTCAGAGGAAGGAACTTTTATAAACTTATCAGGTGTCACATTTTGGAGGAGGAGGAGCTGACTGAACTTCCCGAAGGCTGAAAGTTTCAGCTTTGCATGTAGTTCTTGTCTTTTATTTGGAGTGTGGGATATAAGCTCATGTTCTTTTAGAGTTTCACCTTCCAAAGCAGAGCAGCAGTTTGTTGTTTGTGTGGAAAGAGATCAGTGTTACTGTAAGTTAGAGCTCATACTTGTTTCTGATGAGTGAATAAACTGTGAATGGAAGCTGTTCAGACCTGCAGCAGCTTCCATTCACAGTTTAAAAACTCAACTTCCTCTCTTTATGTTCTGCCAAATATTTCAGCTGTGCTTCTGCTGTCCAGGTGTTGTGTCAGATATTGAAAGGTTTCTCTGCACAGTAGAGAAATGTGTTGTATGTGATGAGTGCTGATGTGAGTGTGAAGGTGAAGTGACTCACTCCCCTGATGGTCTGTTGGCAGGTCTGAGTTGTGTATGGCTGTCTCTGAAGAGGAGAATCAGCAAGTATCAGGCAAACCTCCCTCCAGCTGGGACCAGTGAGAGGCTGGAGACTCCACAGGTAACTCAAAGTGTACAGGTGACCCTGCAGCTCCTGCTCATTGTTCTCCTTCAGTGCTACTTTGTCCTGTACTCAGTGCTGCTGTTGTGTTTCAGTATGAGGAGATCCAGCTCCCCCGTCGATCTGCTGCTGCTGCTACAGAGTGCATTTACTACAACCTTCAGGTTCCTCACTTGACACTGCCTCAAAGCTGATGGACACACCTGGACAGGTGGATGATACCTGGTGGATTCAGATTTTGTAGACAGAGGTCAGTCTGATGACTCAGGACTTGCTGCTCTGCTCGTGGGAGGATTTCTTTCTTCCGGTCAAGAAAATCCACAAACTTGACAAACATCAGAAATGCAGTGAGATTAATTTCAGTCAGAAACAATCTGCTCTGCTTCTGAGCTCAGATGGACCCAAGAATGTGACAACCTTTAGCCAAACCTGCTTTAAGGTGGTTTAGGATTTAAGGTGGATATGCCAGAACTCAAAGCTGCTGTTAAAACCTTTAAATATTTATTTGTTCTTTTTATGTTTGCATCTGTTTAACAGTTTTTTTAGCTGTCTAGTTGTTTATGCTATTCTGAACACACAAATCCAGTTTCCATATAAACCAACACGATGATTCAAATGTGAACAGAGACAGAATGCAGTGATACATTCAAAGCTTAAGTAAGTCACGTTTATTTAAAGATTGGCTTTAACAGGCATCATGAAACCGCATGCTGGGAAAAATATAAAAACTATGAAAATATCTATAAAATATAATTTAAAAAACTGAGCTAATAGCAGCAAACAAACAAAACTGCATGTTCAGAATAGAAAAAACTGAACATAAAAACAATCATAACAAAAGAGTCCCAGTTCCAAAGCCTCTGTCCCCCCAGTTAGTCTGTGAGGGGCGATTAATACATTTTGAGCCTGCTATTGAAGACTGCAAGCAGCTGAGTGTTTAACAAGAAGTTGAGATGAATAGCCTGGAGATCATTCATTTAGGGCTCTTTATGCAAGTATGGGAATTGTAAAACCAATTCAAAAATTGTTAAGTTTTACATTTCTACCCTCACAAGCTCCAGGTGGTAACCAAGAGATCTAGAAGACCCAAATGGGCTTCCTCCAGAGGGTGTCTGGGTTTTCCCTTCAAGATACAGTCAGTGAATGACGCAGAGATGCTGCTCCTCCACATTGCATTGAGCTATCTGAGGTAGTTTGAGCATCTAACAAGGATTGCTCCTGGACACCTTCGAGGTGTGCTGAGAGGAGGCTCCTGAACCTACAAGAGCTAGGTGGCCGGGGAGAGGGTGGGAGGTCTGAGCATCTCTGCTTGTGTTATTTTTGGAGTATTGTTAACAATATATTGATTTTGCGGTCTTTGCAAATCATTGCATCCTGTCTTTATTTACATTTTTTCACTTTCATGGCTGAGCAGCCGGTGTGTTTAGGTCCACACTGCAAACACACCAGCTGCTCAGCCGTGACACACCCAGCTTCCAAACTTTTTTTCAGAATGGTGCTGTGTTTGCTTCAGAACATTTAAAATATATTTCTATGTGTGGCATTATTCATTTGATCTGTGAAACTACACTGGTGAGGAATGAACATGTAATCCAGTAAGTGTGAAGATTTTTTCTCTGATTGACGCATTCATCTTCGGTTTAGGCATTCAGAAGTTGTAGCCTCAGCTAGAAGTTCTCTCCAGTGTTAGAGGTGCAATTAAAACAACACTGTTACTGTCAGGTTGCTTTTCCTTTGTTTTTCTTACATTCAGTGTTTTCTTGTTTTGGAGTAGAAAATGTACGTTAATGTACTTTAATTACATGTGCTGTAATGTTTAGTGTTAACACATTAAACGTGACAACGCCACTGAAGAAAAACCAAATCTGTTTGGTGTTTTATTTTAAATAGTTTCATAAAGTTCTGCTTCTTGGGGGCTCTGTGGGTGTTTGTTGGTCACATTTGACTCAAAAACAAATCAGAACTTTGATCACACGTTCTGAAAACGACCACAAGTGATAAACTGAAAAAAAAAAAAACGTTTTCATTGTTGCTCCTCTGTAGAATGCCAATTTCCTGTTTTCAGATATTATCACTATGTTAATCCCTTCCCATCTCCCACCAGTGCAAAACGCACAAGAAACCCCCTAGTATCTGCTGAGTGGAACAGCCAGAGCTGTCATGTTCATCTATATAAGAAGAGATGAGGCGAAAACATGCAGGTGGCAGAAAAGGAAACACATAATGATAAACAGCTTTTGTGGTTAGTTCAGATGCAACTTTGCAAACCTACACCCTGCTGCTGTGTTCCTTTTAGAGAGCAGAGGCTTTCTCCTTGCCACGCTTCCACGAAAAAAAAGGAAAAATTCTGTGCATATCCTAAGGCTCTTTTCCTGACGTTTGCCTGGGCTGGTGGCACTAATTATGCACGAGTCGTATGCACCATTCACTAGAGCTGGCTGCTCATACCTTTTAGGGCAAATCAGCTATTATCCTGCGTTGTATAGTGGCAGCACTTAAGGCAGCTCATGCTGGTTATTCAGCACTCAGTGGGAATAAATCAATATTGATCTTCAATTTGCAGGTCTGGGCCCTCAGTTCCTCCATGGGTATTTGATTTAGTTCTTGGTGCACTTCAGCATCCCCCCTTTGAGGTATCGAAGATGGTGATATGAAATGGCTTTCTCTCAAAACTGGGAAACTTCAGTTTTGAGAGATTGATTGGCCACTTCATGGGCTTTACAGAGGGGTGCTTCCCTCAGTCATTTGTGCAGCTGCGGTGTGGTTGTCTGTGTCCATGTTTTCCAGATTCTACCATCTTAATGTGGCAGCCAGTCCGTCCTTTGGGGAGCAGGTGCTGTGTGTGTCTTGGCAGTAGCTGAGACACACACAGAATATCATATTTCAGCGGTCCCCAACCTTTTTTGCGCCATGGACCGGTTTATGTCTGACAATATTTTCATGGACAGCCCTTTGAGGTGTTGCAGGTAAATACAACAAAATAAAACTAGTACTGGTACCAAAAAAAGGAAGACTTATTCATAACACACGGGAAAAAGACCCAGGGAAACAGAGTTAACGATAAAAACAATGAAAAACTAATGACAAAAACCGATAAAAATGCTGAAAACCATAAATTTCACACCCGAGCCTCAACTCTTGCGGCCCAGGACCGGCACCGGTCTGTGGCCCGGGGGTTGGGGACCTCTGTCATATTTTTCAATCATATTTAGCTGATGGCAAACACTAAAGGATCGATTTTAGGCCCTTTAATATTTAACTTGTACTGTATATTAAACACCTTCCGGTGGTGTGTGAGGAAATTCGCTTGTAAGCCAGTGACACAGTCATCTTCACATATCCGTGTGATGGTGAATAAGTAGCCAGGAAGCCATCTCATATTTTGGAAAAAGTTTCATCTTGGCTTATCCCTGATTCACACTGATTTTGCACTCAAAGCAACTTTGTCATTCACTTCACTAAGAAATACGGTGAGCGTGTGCCTAAATACTGTCATATTCTCTTATATAAACTATTGTATCTCCTGCTGGTCCCAGGTGAGTACTACAACATTAAAACCAACAAAATTCTTTACAATCAAACTTTAAAAGTCCTAGATAGGAATCCAATCTAATATTTCCATCCTTAGTAAATGTAATATTTTATGCTTTGAGAATTTAATTTGCTTTTCCGTTCGACTTTGTTGTCGTACTGTTGCCGTACACGTCCATGTCTCCTTGGTCTTAATTGACTATATTGATTGATGCTAGTCGTGCTTTGTATGGATCACCTGCAGATTATTTTCTTAGAAGCTTTCCCTCCATCGATTACTCGTACATTCTTATTTTGCTCCCCATGTGAACGGGTACAGAGGCTGTAGCTGCAGAACGCTCCTATTGGCCGATTACTATCAGAATTGAGCGATCAGTATGTAACTTTGGCTTGTCATGATCATTGCATTGCTTCTGCCACCTCCTTTTTTACTGTTAATGCTAATTTTAATTTGCATTACCAGAAGTCTGGGTCTCGGAAGGAGCCCAATGGCTTCACAGCAGAACTGCTAGTGCTTCTTTGAGCTACATTATACAAATGCTGCTGCTTTGCCTTTCCGCCCTTTTTTTTTTGCTTCACTTCATTAATGTTTTTTTCTGCATTTTTGTGCTTAAGGTGGAAATGTCTGTTGGCTAATTGGCTGTGCACTGTTAGCATTAGAGTTGGCTCTTTGTTTTAGGCACAAGCAACTTTGTGTGACCCAGAACATTTTATTTTTGTGTAATTACAAATATTCTTAGAGTATTAAAATATTGTTTGAGCAGTATGTATGAGGGATATATAGAAAACTGTTAATGTGTTTTAATCCATTGAGGTATTCATTTTAGAACAGTGTGTGCATGTTTTATAAATGGTTTATTTGCTCAAAGCTAAAGATTTATTTTGGAGGGGTTTTGTGCAGTTTGTTTCTGAATGACTGATTTGTAAAATCTTAAATTTGTGTCACCACTGGAGTAAGTCCCCCTTTTTATAGCTCCAGATCGCCAATTTATCTCTGCAATAGGATTAACTAGAGAGGGCGTATTTGATGTTGTGTGTTGGATATATTAATTACTTGTTTTTTTTATTCAGCAGGTGAAGGCCTAAGTCGAGGTGACTAGGTGCCTCCAAGTCGTTATTTAATCATCCCTGGTTTGAGCTGCACCTTAGAGCAAGTGTGTGTTTGTGTGTGTAAAAGCACGTTGGAATTGGTGTTTCTCTGAACTTGCTTTCATTTGCCATCCCATTCACCCACTGGTAAAAAGCTCATCTCTGGATAAATAAAAGACTTCACTTAAGCTTTCACACTCTCATGTTAGCTTAGAGTCAGGATTTATTTTGAATCAAATTGTGGAAAATATCAACAACCAGTTAAAGAGCAGTGTCATCTGTGCATAAACTGACTGCATGTATACAACAACATTATAACAATAAATTATGAGATCAAATAATTCGCTCTCTATTGCTAAGATGAACAGGTTTTGTTTTTCCAGAGAGCGATTTCTTCAGTTAAACTGTGGAGGAAGGTGATTTGATCTTTTGACAAGAGCAACATTGTGGTCAAGTGGTGGGAGGATGAACTGCCTGTTCTGTTGACAAAAATAAAATCACCTAAAACAAAATTAACACCTATAGCCTCAAAAGTGTTCCAGCAGCTGTGTGATATTTTTGCTGAGAGGAAAAGACTGCGTGTTTTTACAGCATTATATTATACTTTCCATATACATAAGCTGTGTAGAGATTATAGATATACTGGGTAAAGGATGCAATGTTAAAAATGTTGCTTTCATTTATCCTTTTTAAAACCCAGATATCAACAGCAGTGTCATCTGCATATAAATTGAGTCCATGAGTTTGGCATTATTACATGGTTTACTGCAAACTGGATAGAAAAAGAAAACTTCACAGTAGCAAAGATGGAGAGGTTTTCATGTAACAAAGAGCAGACATGGTTGTGCTACCTTTGAGCTGCACTGTGTGAGGGTGAGTTACAAAAGCTGTGGTGTGGTCGGGTGATAGACGGTTTAATAGTTACCAGGTGGGATTTTTCAGCCTTTGACTGCAGTAATGCTTTTGTTGGGCTTTTTTTTTTCATTTCAGAGAGCGGTGAATCAACACTGTGGTTATACTGATGAAAATATACAATGACTTCAACACCACAGAATAAAGCTGTAGAGCACTTTGTTTTCACAGCGTTTGTTTGACTAAAGCTGTCAAAGATCTTCTTAAAATGCATTAATCTCAGTTTTATTACATTTAAATGTAACTATTTGAAATATGCAAATGCAGCTCTAAAAATGAGTGTACAGCATAAACACAGTGCACCATACAGGATTTTAAAAGTAAGTTTGTGCAAGTGAAATATTTAATGAAATCCTCAAATGTGATCTTAAAGGGAGTTTATTTGGTGTGCTAGTATAAATATTAATAATAGTGATAAGGATAACCATAATAATATTAAAACATTAAAAAAATAGTTTTATTAAGATAAGGAGCTGGGGCTGTAGTTGTTCTAATATTTATATTCCAACCAGGAAAAGCAGCATTTCACAGATGTATAAATCCTATGATAATCACTGAGTGCTAAAAGTCAGCAAACATCTTTGTAAGTGAATTGAGGGTCATTTTATTTATACACAGTTGGCATTTTAAAAAAAGAAAAGAAAAAAAAACATCTGACAGAGAGCAGAGTGTGACTTCACAAGAAACATTCTGAAACCACATCCTCTTTCCCCCTCAGCCCTGAAGGAGGCTACAGACAGATGCAATCTGTTCTAAACTGGTTAGAGTTGGCACTGAACTCATTTAATCTTTATTTTTAATGTGTATTCAGTCATTTTTTTACTTAATTCCATGTTTTGTTTTATTGTTTTGGGTTGAAAATTTAAAGCCAAACACTCTTCAGTTTGTTTTTTCATGCATGAATCAGCAGCTGTCATCGCTGTCATGAGGTGAGAAACTTGCGTCTGCTTTTTAACCCAGAGGTCAGAGATGTCATCATGCAACTGAATCCTCCTAAATCCTCAGATGGAGACTTAGTTTTGCCTGTATAGCGTTGGTCCAGTTACATGGGCAGACTGTAATATGAATGTCATATGTTGTGTAACTAAATACACACTTACACTACTTTTATTGTCCAATGACCCATTATTGCTACAGAAATCTCAAAGGAGAAGATACCCCTAGGGTCTGTGAGAGCAGGGGCGGAAAAAGACCCTTTCTAAACGGATTTAATGGCACGAACAACGGAACGGTACCAACGATAAATAGATCAACCAGCATTGCTAATAATAGACCATCAATGATGGTAGGAAAGAAGCTGCAGAACTGCATTTGTGGCTGGTCAAAACTAACAACTAACATGGGCCTTAAAATCCACCAAAGCAGGAAGAAGTGCCTCAGCGAGCTGAGAAAGGGGCCTCGCATTGACACATACTTTTTAAGAAGTAAGTCAAATCAGTCAATTGAAGTCCAGAGGCAGGAGAATCCCCACAGTCCTCAGGGCATCAGCACCCCGTTCGAAGTTCATTGTCGTACAGACTCCCCCATAGTCTCCAGATTGGAACTCAGTCAAATCCAGCCAGTAGCAGTTCCCAGTCTAGAGCTTAGCCAGCCACACCCAATATTAGATTCTAGCTCAGGGCCCGGCCATTTATTATCAGCCCCTAGCTTGGAGTTTAGTCACCAACAGCTAGCAACACACTTGGGTATAGACAGTGTTGGGAAGGTTACTTTTAAAATGTATTCCATTACAGGTTACAGAATACATGCCCCAAAATGTATTCTGTAACGTATTCCATTACATTACTCAATGAGAGTAACGTATTCTGAATACGTTTATGATTACTTAATATATTATCATGCTTTTTACAACTACGTGAATGTACTATTGCTGTGTGATTTATTACTATTACTGAAGGTCCGCACCTCCGAACCGTAGTAAAGGGACCTCTGACTAATACGTCGGATTCTGTGTCGGGCTCGTAGCCGAAAAATAGCTTTACTTTGTTGTCTGGATCAACTTTGCTAGCGAGAGACAGAGAGATGCGTTGAAAGGCTGCTCCAACGGAACTTATTGTTTTCGGAGGAAAACACGAACACAGCGTACAGTCGAGTCTTAATAGCTTACTTACAGCTGGGCTCGTCAGGCACTCTTCTTGGCTGCAGTGGTTATTATTATATTTACATGCTTCCAGCTCCCGATTTTGCTCGATGACAGCTCGTACTTTTCCACTCTCCTTTTTCTCCCTCCCTCGCTCACAGACACATAACGTGTATGGCAGTCCATTCTCCCTGCAGCACGGACTACACTGCCCATGATGCTACATTCTTTAGAGCTATGCCTGTAGCATTCTGCCTATTAGCTTAGCACAACAACAACAACAAAAAGGCGCTCTCTCACCCAGGAAACACGCAGTCGCAGAGAGAAAGAGCGTTGCCCTGTAACCATGGCAACCGTAACGCTGCTGCCTGGAACAACAGAACGTAGCTGTCAAACAAAACCCAAACAGTCCTGACCCGCCACAATATCAAACAGGAAAGTACCGCCGTGTAATCCATTTATTTCAACAAAGTAACTGTATTCTAAATACCACCTTTTTAAACGGTAACTGTAACGGAATACAGTTACTCATATTTTGTATTTTAAATACGTAACGGCGGTACATGTATTCCGTTACTCCCCAACACTGGGTATAGCCAGCCACAAGCAACACTACGTTCCAGCCCAGAGCTCACCCAGAAACAGCCAACAGAATCTTTCAACACTGAGTCTAGCCAACCACTACCAGCAAGGGAAAGGAAGATGGAAGGCAGGAAAGATCAGATTCTGTGGCCCAGATCCAGTGAGAAAAGAGAGTGGGAAACCATTGACTCGGAACTGGCTCTTATACTAACGGACAAGGACCCTCTTCTACAGCAACCCATACAACTTTGCTAAGGGCCTTTTTGTTGAAGAGAAGAGCGGGTGCCTCAAAATGCCCATAAAAGACCTGGAAGATCATCTGAGGAAAACTTACTCTGATGATCAGAGGCATGAGCCAGTTACCATTCTGACTGATATGCCGCCTATCCAGGTACCTGAACACCAAATGGACATAAGACCACCAACATGGAGTGAAGTAGAGAAGGTAGTGAGGCAGGCAAGAGCAGCATCGGCCCCAGGACCTAATGGCATCTCATATAGGCTCTATAAAAACACCCCACGAGTCCTCAAATACCTGTGGAAGCTGATGAAGTTAGCGTGGCAGAAAGGAGTGATTCCAAAGGCTTGGTGAAGAGCAGGAGGTATTCTGATCCCTAAGGAGAAGAACTCCTCATCCATCAGCCAGTTTCGCCAGATCAGCCTGCTGAACGTAGAGGGAAAGATCTTCTTCAGTGTCTTGGCCCAAAGGCTATCTACTTTCCTGCAAAGAAACAACTATATTGACACATCAGTGCAGAAGGCCGGCATCCGGGGCTGGAGCATGCCAGCGTCATCTGGCACCAGATTCAAACTGCCAAGAATGAACGAAGAGACCTTCAAGTGGTCATTTTAGACCTTGCCAACGACTTTGGGTCAGTTCCGCACGAGGCCTTGTGGATGGCTTTCAACTATTTCAGCGTACCAAACCACATCACAGGACTGGTCAAGACCTACTTTCAGGATTTACAGTTTTGTGTGACAGCTGAGAACACCACCACAGCCTGGCAGCACCTGGAAATTGGAGTTATGGCTGGCTGCACGATTTCCCCTCTGGCATTTATCATGGCAATGGAGTTGGTCATGCGGGCATCCCGGTGGGTAGTGGGAGATGAGAGACTCAAGAGTGCCCTTCGCCTTCCTCCCATTAGGGCCTACATGGATGACATGACCATCATTACAACAACAAAACCATGTACTAGGCGATTGCTACAGAAGCTCCAGGAAAAAATAATGGGCAAGAATGGAGTTTAAGCCAAGTAAATCTCGCAGCATCTCCATTGTAAAAAGAAAGCTGACAGCTGAGCAATTCTATATCAGTGGAGAACCAATTCCAACAGTCTTAGAGAAGCCCAGAAAGAGCCTGTGACGGTGGTATAATGCAGACATCAATGATACATGGCAACTAGAACAACTAAGGCAGAACTTGGCTGATGACCTCAAGCGGATTAACAACACTGCACTCCCAGGGAAACTGAAGCTCTGGTGTTTCCAGTTTGGGTTATTACCCAAACTACTGTGGTCGTTGACAATGTACGAGGTCTCAGTCAATCATGCCAATCGACTAGAGAGGCTAGTGAGCTCCTACGTTAAGAAGTAGCTCGGACTTCCCAAATGCCTCAGCAGCGTTGGACTCTACAGCGACATGATACTGTCATTGCCTATCCCTAGCCTGGTTGAGGAGTTTAAATGTGCAAAAGTGAGGCTTGAGATATCACTCACGGACTCCCATAGTGAGAGGCACTGCTCCCACCCTAGCAACGGGGAGGAAGTGGACCCCAGCCACATCTGTGCTACAGGCGAAATCCGCTCTTCGGCATCGTGACGTGGTGGGTCACATCCAACTGGGCAGAGGAGGATTTGGTCTTGGCGCAATAACACCTAGGTGGCAACAGGCATCTGTAACCGAACGTCGAAAAATGGTGGTGGAGGAGGTGCGTCGACAGGAGGAAACAGCCAGACATGCCAGAGCTGTAGCGCTTGCCAAGCAGGGTTGCTGGGTGAATTGGGAGAGTGTGGAAAAGAGGAAACTCTCATGGAGTGAAATCTGGGGCATGGAGTCTAACGGACTAAGTTTCATCATCCGAGCGACATACGATGTGCTACCTTCCCCAATAAATCTGCAGCTGTGGTTTGGAAAGGACCCAGGCTGCCCCCTGTGTACAGTCCCAGCCACACTCAAGCACATCTTGGTTGGTTGTAGGACTAGCCTTACTCAGGGCAGATACACATTGAGGAAGCGTTTGAGCGTAAGAAGCTGCGGTATGCCAACTTGGCAGCTGAGGCAGAGGACAGAGGCTGGAAGATCAAGGTGCGCCCGGTGGAAGTGGGGTGCAGGGGCTTTGTTGCCAGCACAACAGCAAAGCTGCTTAGAGAGATTGGGATCAGAGGACAGGTGCAACGGCAGGCTATAAGAGAACTAGCTAACACTGCTGAGAGGACCAGTCACTGGCTATGGTTAAAAAGGGCTGACATCACTTGGGAAGCTAAGGCAGTCAGCTAACCGCAAGAGAAAAGAAATATTCCGCTCTTCTCCCCTCTGCTCTTCTTCCCTTTTCTGGGAGGCAGTGGGGAGGTAGAGCGTACAGCCCGATCCGGCGGGGTGGTGTGGGAAGCCAGATCAGGCGCCCCCCTTCCGGCTCTCCTCTCTGCTCTCTATCTTGTCCCTTTTGTCTTACTTCTCTCTATCACCTTTTCTAGCCCTTTGAAGAAGTTAGGCTCCATAAATGCTAAGTGACACACTCCAGGGCCTGATCAACCCTGGCAGGGCCTCCTTGGTGTCTAGTGATAATGGCCGAAACACCTGATGAATCAAAGGTCCACTACTGACGATGTGTCCCAAATTTTAAAATGATAAGCTAGATCAGATCTCTAATCCCTAAACCTAACCCAGGAAGGAAAATGGCAGATTAGCCTGGGTAAAAGATTAAAAGGGTAAAAAGATTATTCCTTTTAGCTATTGAACCTCTGGCAATAGCTGTTAGAACCAGTGGACAAATTCAAGGTGTTAGGATTGGTAGAAAGGAGCATAGAATTGCTTTATTTGCTGATGATGTCATATTATTTTTAAAGCAACTAAAAATTTCTGTGCCTGCTATAAAGGATTTAATAGATCAGTTTGGGGCCTTCTCAGGGTATAAAGTAAATGTAACAAAATCATCATTAATGTTACTTAAACAAGGGTATAATCCAAACGTAAGTCAGAATATATCTGGCTTTACTGTTAATTCTGAACTCACTTATCTGGGCATCAAAATAGTTCCTTCATTAAAAGATACGGTGGCAATTAACTATAATACAATTCTACTGAAAATTTCTAAAGATTTGGAGCGTTGGATAAGTTTACCACTATCTATTATTGGAAGGATAAGTGTTCTTAAAATGAATGTATTACCTAAACTGTTGTATGTGTTTCAAAATGTCCCACTGGCTCCTCCTGCTGGATTGTTTACCAAATTAGCATCATTAATCAGAGAGTTTATTTGGAACAAGAAGCATCCCCGCATTCGTTTGTCTTTGTTGTATCTTCCCTTTGATTCAGGGGGGTTGAAATGTCCCAATTTTCACTGGTACTATCTGGCTATTCAACTAAGGACAATAATGTTTTATTTTTCATCCCAAAATACCCCGTCTTGGGTGGGGATGGAAGCAAATTCTCTTAAAATGCCATTAAATTTGTATTTATACTCTGCACAGCCAAAACAGTTAAAGAAAGAAACAAATAATCCTATAGTCCAAAATATGATTGAAGTTTGGTTTACAATAAAAGAAATGATGAATATTAAGAATAATCTCTCTCAGTTTAGTCCTATTTGGGGAAATGCCTTATTTGTACCAGGAAACCTGGACGTAGGGTTCCAGGGTTGGGCAGAAAAAGGTGTTAAGAAAGTGGGTGATCTTTTTTGTGATGGAGTAATGGTTTCATTTGAGGATTTAGTTTCTAAATTTCAAATTCCCCAAAAACACTTTTTTAAGTATTTACAAATTAGAAGCTTCATTTCTTCCATGCAAAATCAGTCTGTCAACATTCCCCAGTTAAGTAAGTTAGAGGAGTTAATGGTGAAAAAAGGTGGTAATAAAGGTTTAATTTCAACATTCTATAACTGGATTGTATCTGCCTCTCTAGAAACATCAGTTTCTAAGTTGGTAGCTTGGAGAAAGGACCTAAATATCAATATTTCTGAGGAGACATGGAAGTTAATTTGCTTAAAATCACAAAAACTATCGATTAATAGTAACTTAAAGTTATTACAATACAATTGGATCATGCAATTATATATAACACCGGTGAAATTGAACAAATATAATAATAGAATTCCAGATACATGTTTTAAATGTGGAGAAGCCCGTGGAACATTTTTTCACTGTATATGGGAATGCAGAATTATCCGTGCATTTTGGCAGGAGGTGATGAACAAAATAAACCAAATTCTGAATAAAAAGATTGTTTTAGATGTAGAAATGTTGTTATTACATGTGTATTCTAAAAATCTTAAACTAAGAACCCATCAAATTGTGTTTATGGATTATTGTATATTACAGGCAAAACGTATGATTGCATTAAATTGGAAAAAATTAGATCCTCCTGCTATTGGTGCTTGGATAAATTCTTTGGCACAGTGTATGGCAATGGAAAGGATAACGTATTTTCTAAAAGACAAGTTAACATATTTCGATGAAATTTGGAAGCCATTTAAAAATTTTATAAAAGAAGTAAACATCGGACAACTCCTGCAGGAATGTGGATAAGGAGAAAATGGTTTAGTATATGCTAGCTATTTTTTTTATTGTTCATGTCTTGAAGTTGTATAAATACCACATATTGTACAAATGTATATATATTCTATGTGTTTTGTTTTTTCTTTTATTGTTTTTTTTGTTTGTTGTAGGTTTGGTAGAGAGCAGGGTGGGAGGTGAGGGTGGGGGAAAGGGTTTCTATTACTGCAGCATATTACGGGGAAAACAAACCTTTGTATGCTGTTGCAAAAAGGAAGGAAAATGGCAGATTAGCCTGGGTAAAAGACTGAAAGTTGAGGCACACAATAATGCGTGCTGCTGGCAAAGTTTCTGGGCTGCCTTTCCTCATAACAGCCATCCCTCAAGAGTCTCTCCATCTACAGGGAGTGCAGAATTATTAGGCAAATGAGTATTTTGTCCACATCATCCTCTTCATGCATGTTGTCTTACTCCAAGCTGTATAGGCTCGAAAGCCTACTACCAATTAAGCATATTAGGTGATGTGCATCTCTGTAATGAGAAGGGGTGTGGTCTAATGACATCAACACCCTATATCAGGTGTGCATAATTATTAGGCAAATTCCTTTCCTTTGGCAAAATGGGTCAAAAGAAGGACTTGACAGGCTCAGAAAAGTCAAAAATAGTGAGATATCTTGCAGAGGGATGTAGCAGTCTTAAAACTGCAAAGCTTCTGAAGCGTGATCATCGAACAATCAAGCGTTTCATTCAAAATAGTCAACAGGGTCGCAAGAAGCGTGTGGAAAAACCAAGGCGCAAAATGAACATGAACATGAACATGGTTGTTGTTCAATAATAAAATTATTCCTCAAAAATACAACTTGCCTAATAATTCTGCACTCCCTGTAGTATTGGACACATTCATACAACTCTTAATACATCCTTTTTTTCCCACAGTACACTTGGGACTTATAAACAAGCAAGTTGTAAGATGCAACACAACAAGGATGCACAATAATAATAACTAAGAACATTTTTATCAATAGGGCACCCCACAAAGAACGAGATTCAGCACGTGCTGGACCTGAGAGCAAAATTCCAAATTTTGGGGAGGTTACCACGGGAGAATTTGCTCCAGGCTCAACAGCATCAGCAACACCTTTATAACAGAGGGGGTAGACTCAGGCAATTTCCACCGGGAGACAAAGTGCTTGTATTACTACCTTGTTCTAGCTCAAAGTTGCTCGCCAGGTGGCAAGGAGCCTTTGTGGTCATACGGCGAGTTGGGGACTGTGACTATGAGGTCACACAGTCAGACAGGGGAGGGGCCACGCAGATGTATCACCTCAACCTCCTGAAAGCTTGGAGAAAGGCTGAAACCGCTCCTCTGGTGAGCGTGGTTAAGACACTACCTGTGAAAAGTGACAATAAAACTCATAAACCTGATAGTGTGTTGGGTCTTTACAGTAACGTTTTTGAAGAGAGAGAGAGAGAGCAAGAGAGAGAGAGATATCCTCAGGACATCCTGTCCCTCATCTTTGAAGGGGCCCACAGACAACCTTAAATTAGATTTTTTTTTTTTTTTTTATATGGGCAGAGCTCAATTGTGTAGTAATGTTGTTTATAAAAAGGTCAGATTATTACTAGACAACCCCAATCCCCACATGGAAACTTCAATTAAGGAGGTGATTAAATGGATGAAAATTCAGTAAAAAGGACTAGATGTTACAGTCCCTGATAATGCATTGCTTTACAGGGAGTGCAGAATTATTAGGCAAGTTGTATTTTTGAGGAATAATTTTATTATTGAACAACAACCATGTTCACAATGAACCCAAAAAACTCATTAATACCAAAGCTGAATGTTTTTGGAAGTAGTTTTTAGTTTTAGCTATTTTAGGGGGATATCTGTGTGTGCAGGTGACTATTACTGTGCATAATTATTAGGCAACTTAACAAAAAACAAATATATACCCATTTCAATTATTTATTTTTACCAGTGAAACCAATATAACATCTCCACATTCACAAATATACATTTCTGACATTCAAAAACAAAACAAAAACAAATCAGCGACCAATATAGCCACCTTTCTTTGCAAGGACACTCAAAAGCCTGCCATCCATGGATTCTGTCAGTGTTTTGATCTGTTCACCATCAACATTGCGTGCAGCAGCAACCACAGCCTCCCAGACACTGTTCAGAGAGGTGTACTGTTTTCCCTCCTTGTAAATCTCACATTTGATGATGGACCACAGGTTCTCAATGGGGTTCAGATCAGGTGAACAAGGAGGCCATGTCATTAGTTTTTCTTCTTTTATACCCTTTCTTGCCAGCCACGCTGTGGAGTACTTGGACGCGTGTGATGGAGCATTGTCCTGCATGAAAATCATGTTTTTCTTGAAGGATGCAGACTTCTTCTTGTACCACTGCTTGAAGAAGGTGTCTTCCAGAAACTGGCAGTAGGACTGGGAGTTGAGCTTGACTCCATCCTCAACCCGAAAAGGCCCCACAAGCTCATCTTTGATGATACCGGCCCAAACCAGTACTCCACCTCCACCTTGCTGGCGTCTGAGTCGGACTGGAGCTCTCTGCCCTTTACCAATCCAGCCACGGGCCCATCCATCTGGCCCATCAAGACTCACTCTCATTTCATCAGTCCATAAAACCTTAGAAAAATCAGTCTTGAGATATTTCTTGGACCAGTCTTGACGTTTCAGCTTGTGTGTCTTGTTCAGTGGTGGTCGTCTTTCAGCCTTTCTTACCTCGGCCATGTCTCTGAGTATTGCACACCTTGTGCTTTTGGGCACTCCAGTGATGTTGCAGCTCTGAAATATGGCCAAACTGGTGGCAAGTGACATCTTGGCAGCTGCACGCTTGACTTTTCTCAGTTCATGGGCAGTTATTTTGCGCCTTGGTTTTTCCACACGCTTCTTGCGACCCTGTTGACTATTTTGAATGAAACGCTTGATTGTTCGATGATCACGCTTCAGAAGCTTTGCAATTTTAAGACTGCTGCATCCCTCTGCAAGATATCTCACTATTTTTGACTTTTCTGAGCCTGTCAAGTCCTTCTTTTGACCCATTTTGCCAAAGGAAAGGAAGTTGCCTAATAATTATGCACACCTGATATAGGGTGTTGATGTCATTAGACCACACCCCTTCTCATTACAGAGATGCACATCACCTAATATGCTTAATTGGTAGTAGGCTTTCGAGCCTATACAGCTTGGAGTAAGACAACATCCATGAAGAGGATGATGTGGACAAAATACTCATTTGCCTAATAATTCTGCACTCCCTGTATATTTCACACCTGAAATTTCTCATGTCCGGCTTTGTCAAAGTTTTCTGTCAACATTGGCTGAAAATTTCATGAACCTTGGTGGAAAGTTGGAATGAGCAGAAAGGGAGAACTCGGGATCATTGTATTAAAAACAGCTCACTATGTGTGTTGGAGGTGTTCATGTCAGGCAGTGATGTCGTGGTTAAAGGAAACTTCTGCTTTGGTACATTGGTGGGAACAAAAGGCTCCACCAAACACTCCCCTGTTCTGAATGGACAATTAAAAAGCCCTCACTGGTTTCTCCTCATTGCCACAGAGATAGAATCAGTGTGTCTAGATAACAACAAATTGTCCATTTTTCCACCGGTTTATGGGCAGAGTCTTATTTCCCAGGGTTATGGTGTCTCTTGTACACCTGAAAAAAGGTTACAACAGAACAACTGTGAGACTAATGTGATCCACACAAATATGTGGTCACAATTGTGAGTTAAGTGGCGTGATACATGGAGATGATTATGTATGTTTTATTTTGCTGGTTTATTGGTGTAATTTAAGTCCACAAAGTCATGTAAGTTCTCTGTTGCCAGGAGAGTGTATAACACTTTGGACAGTAGGGGGCAGCAGAGTGCTGTGGGAACTGAGTCGGGTGCATAGCTGCTGTAAGCTTCTCGCAAGACTGACCAGGCGAACGGCAGCGTGTCTCCTGTGTTCACTTTCGCTCCTGTTTTACAGGTCAGTAATGTGGTCAAAAACATAAAGAAATGCACAGCTGGACACTGTGATACTTAGTCTTTCATGACGGGTCTGTGATATGTGCATCTTTTCAGTGGAATAAGTTGCCTTATGCAATTAGAGAACTGGCTTCTATTCATAATTTTAAAAATCACTTAAAAGCCTATTTAGGTGGCTTTTAATTTATTGTAAATATTGTAAGAGGGCATTGTCATTTGTAATGGAAATTTGTGTATTTTGTCATAGTGTTATTGATACTTATATGCTTATATTTTCACAATTGTAAAACCTCACTGTGGATGTAAGAGCCAAATTGTGCAGATATTTTGCATCCACTTTATTGTCTAATATTTTATTTGATTGTATTTGATGGTTTGGGCCCCAGGAAGACTAGCAACCACTGTTGTGGAAGCTAATGGGGTTCCTTGTAAATAAACAAATAAACAAATATGTGATGTATTACACTGTCGCTATGTGAGCTGCTTTAGCTCTGTGGAATGACTTAGCTAGGCTGTATGCCTGGGTAACGCTAGCAGGCTGTTGCAACTGCGCTCGCCTCCATATAATAATAAGAAGCGCCCATCCGGCTGGGTTTACAGTTCCTGATAAACTTGCAGCTTTGTGTTCATGACAAATGTTTTGTATAACGTGTCTGTAAAGTGTTCCGAGCCGGCCTGAAGTCATGTGTAAACTTGCTGTTTCAATGTTAGAATCTAACTGGTCTGAAAAAGACATAAAGCAAAAGAGCTAATAAGAGTACAGCCAACAAAAATGCTGGCAAGGGCAAGAAGTGCAGTAAAGTTTAAGGGGGAGTTTCCATGATAAGACACTACCATGATGATGTGGATTATTTTCTTTATCTGTTTTATGGGAAAAGAGGTGTATTTGTCAGTTGTTTCATTCATTTCAACCTTTCGTTGTTTTATGCCAGTAGTGTGGATTAATAATGAAATGTACTGTTGGAAAACAAGCCATTTGAGGGAATGAGCAGTTATGGTGAAATTGAGTTACAAAAATAGTGGAGCAGATGTGCTTGTGCTGTATGAATAAATTCTGGCAAGACTGACCAGGTGAATGGCAGCGCGTCTCCTGTGTTCACTTTCTCTCCTGTTTTACAGGATCGTAATCTGGCTGCGCGCCCACCATAGCAGGGCCTGTAACACTAACATGCATGTCTGAGACTGAAAGACAACATCATGTAGTTTCTAAAAACAAGTGCCTTCCTCGTATGTTCCTAGTTACATTCTGTGTTTCAGTTTCAGGGATCAAACCAACCTTATGATTAGCAGGTGACCTGCTCTACCTTAGTGTCAGATAGGTCTAGACCTTGGAAAATAAAGAGACTTCAAGTGTTATACAGACCTCGGTGTTCTCTCTGTGTCACTGACACTGAAGGCAGCTTCTTACAGTAACTTTGTACCTTTGTGAAACACACAGCCCAACAATCATCCAACTTTGAAGCTTCAAAGGAACCGATTTGTTAAAAAGTGTTGACAGCTGAGCCAGTTAAAACTTTATTCTCAAACTTTTCTTAAAGTGCAGATCACAAATTTTTAAACTAATCAGCTGAAAAATCCTCAGACATGTGTTCACTGCTGTGTGGATGCTGGTGTCTACAATAAGTTACATGTGAAAAATAATTAGTAAAAAATGTAAAATTAATATTTCACAAATTCAGCTCCAGTGATTAGAAGAAACATATATAAATTACAAGAACTTGAAATTCTTTATTGTCAGTTTTGTGGAACCTAAAGAAAGGTCCTGTTGTAATGCATGAAAACCAGACGTTCCTATTAAAGGTGAAAATTTAAACTGTAGAAATCTCAATAATAATTAAAAAAAATCAAGTTTTAAATATTTTAATAACAATGAATGAAAGAAGTAATAATGTTGAGTGGGGAAAATGAGGCGCTGCAGAGCCTGCTGACTGAGAGAGAGTCAGAGGAAGCAACTTTTATAAACTTATCAGATGTCACATTTTGGAGGAGGAGGAGCTGACTGAACTTCCCAAAGGCTGAAAGCTCATGTTCTTTCAGAGTTTCACCTTCCAAAGCAGAGCAGCAGTTTGTTGTTTGTGTGGAAATAGATCAGTGTTACTGGAAATTAGAGCTAATTCTTGTTTCTGATCAGAGTTTAGTTCAGACCTGCAACAGCTTCCAGTCACAGTTTAAAAACTCAACTTCCTCTCTTTATGTTCGGCCAGATGTTTCAGCTGTGCTTCTGCTGTCCAGATGTTGAAAGATTTCTCTGCACAGTGGAGAAATGTGTTGTATGTGATGAATGCTGATCTGCTGCTATAGTGAGCGTTTACCCTCAAGTTCAGCTTCTTCCCTCCACACTGCCTCAAAGCTGATGGACACACCTGGACAGGTGGATGATACCTGCTGGATTCAGATGTGACAACGTTTAGCCAAACCTCCTTTGAGATGGTTCCAAATTTCAGACGGATAATCCAGAGCCAGAAGCTGTTGTGATAACTTGTAAATATGTGTACAGTTCAGTTTCATTTGTCCCTTTTGAATAAACACAGCATCAAGATTACAGTGAAACGTTTTTAACGAGAGCAAAATTCTAAAGTCACACTAAGCCGCAGTACCAGTGACTGTAAGGTCAGTAACAGTATTGCACATTGTACTATAGTAAGCTAAGAAACAACAGTGGGACCACAAACAGTACAATTTAATTGGTTAAATGTTCCAGTTAACTGACCACATTTACCAACGTGCTGTGCAAATGTTGCTCCCCTGGCCCGGCAGGCATCAGGGAGCTGAATCCTGCAACTGTGCATTAAAATAAAGACGCACAGATCATGAGCTTGTTTACAGCTTCAACTGCAGGATTTATTCTGCTTCCTCAACAAGGAAACACAAAGTCATCGATCACTTCGTCTTATAACCAGCAACTCATTGTAAGGTATCGCATGGCAGATGTTCATACGTTGCCAAGAAGTGTTTGAATAATCTCAGTGAGTGAATCACATGACCATTGTAACAATATCTGAACATTGGTTCACATTGGCCACGGTAAACAGTATTTGCTCAGCTTACACACACATATCACTTGCATCATCAAATACAAAACACTATAACTCACAGCAAGTGACTAGCAAACAGCCAATCATATAAACCCATTACTGAACCATGTTTGTATTGGTTACACCATTTTACAGCAACTTAAATGATTCATGAGCCTGATGAACTTTGATCTTACAAATACATTTGTCCTTCATTAGCATCACTACTGTGCTTGAAGCTCACTTTACACATTAGCAACAAGTCTGTTAGCCTAGCATAACCATGAGCCATGATTTGATTTTAAGCACAATACTTCACCATTACTCAGTTTCCAAAGTTATACTTTACTTTGACATGTTCACACATGTCTTATTGTTTCTACTGTATCACCTATGAGTCATTTTGAGGACTAGTAACCCACCTGTGTATTAAAATAAAAGGCGCAGATCACCAGCTTGTTTTACAATTTCAACTGCAGGATTTGTTCAACAGAATTGCCTCTAACAGTGTTTACATTCCTCCTGAGCACTATGCGCCACCTAGTGGTGTCTTTAAGTCTATAAAGTGTAGTGAGATAGCTGAATCAAATAATTAAAGATATTACAAACACACACAACATATCCATTTTTGAACTTGTTTAAAAACATGAAGTGAGCTGTATTTTACATAACTATTTAATTTCTAACTATTATTTTAATTCATATTTATGTCTTAAACACATTTTCAAACTGGGTTAAAAAGGTTTTTAAAGATTTCTGTCAATATTTACAAAGGCGAAGAGCAGTGATAAGATTGAAAGTGAGAGATGACAATTTAGAGACTGGGAGTTTCTTCCTTAAGGACATAAACAGGTAACATAAACAGCATGTATTTCAAGTTCAAAAAAGTCTTATTGTTTTGCACCTGATATGACAGCAGTTAAGGTTAATTGATTAATCCAAATTGCCCATAGGTGTGAATGTGGGAGTGAATGTGAGCGCGAATGGTTGTCTGTCTCTGTGTGTTAGCCCTGTGACAGACTGCCGACCTGTTCAGGGTGTACCCCGCCTCTCGCCCGATGACAGCTGGGATAGGCTCCCGCACCCCCCGCGACCCTGAAAAGCATAAGCGGAAGCGAATGGATGACAGCATCCATTCGCTTCCGCTTCCTGTCTCTACAGGCACGGTCCTGGCCTGTTTGGTGCCCTGGGCGAACACTACCACTGCCCTAGGCAACCGCCAGTGTTGCCCATATCAAAAACCGCTCTGCTGATGTTAATTTATTTGTAATGTCAGATAAAAATCAGATTACAATCACTAAATTCTGAATTTGCTTGATGAACTCAGAGACAACCTGAAACTACAGGAGTCTCGTGGCTTCTGTACGATTGCGTTCAAATAGCTAAAACAGATGGAAAGAATGGAGAGATGATGATGATGATGTTGGACACTATCCTGAAAATAATATCCTGCCTATTTTTTCATGTTGATGTTTTTGACTTCGTTTCATAGTCAAAAACATAAACATGGAGTTTCAGTAATGGAGAATAGAGTTTAGTTAATAAAGTTTTAAAACACTTTTTTATCTTAATATATTTTATTACACTCAGTGAAATATTACAATAATTAAGTGGAATCATTTCAGGAGCATGGACAGAGCACATAGTTTTCACCATGACCTCAAAATTCTGTGATATGCATCTGACAGCGTCGGCCGTGATCCTAATGAGGCGACAGATGGTCGAGGGGATCTCCTCCCAGATCTGTACCAGGGCATCACTGAGCTCATGGACAGGCTGAGGTCCGGTCCAACCGGGCAGTGTCAGATGGTCCTACAGGTGTTCTATTTCTCATAACCAGTGAGGCAGGCCACACTCACTGGTGAGAACTGTCCACATGACATTCGACACTTAATCCCTAAGGCCTGTGTCATGCAAAGGGGGAGTGTCCAAATGGGGGCGTGTCAAGGCATGTATCGTTCTTCTGGATATCATGTGAGCAAAGATAACTAAGAGACAGAGAGAGAGGAATAAAAGAAAGACAGAGAGAATGACAGAGATGCACAGGTGGACCAGTCAGTGGTAGCAAGTCCTTCATCCTCCAGGAACTGCCTCCATACTCTCACAGGGGAAATTGTGATGCAACAGGCTGAAACCAGGGACCACTGCTGCACTGTCAACTCTGATGGTGGGTCCAAGGATTTCATCCCGATATCTAATGGCAGCCAGGGTCTAATGGCATTCCCTATCCGTTAGAGGTCTGCGTGTCCCTCCATAGATATTCCTCCCCAGACCATCACTGAACAATGTAACAGGCAATAAACAAGTAAAACAATGTATCAGTCCGTAATATTCTCCATGGCTTATCCAGATCCTTTCACATCTGTCACATGTTCTTGGGTCCACCACTGCACAGGGTGACGGCCAAGTTCAAGTTCAACTCAATCCCTGCAACGTGTCCAAGTCCTGTGACCGCAAAAAAACCACAAATCAACACCATTCCACATCTAAATTTGCAAAGTTAAGCTGTGTTGCACGTTCTTTTTAGAGAGCAGAGGGTTTCTCCTGGCACCCCTTCCAAACTAATTGCACTGTCATTAGTTTTAATATTTAAGGCCTGTAGTCTCTGAGGTGTAGCTCTTGGGTTTTTTGCAGTTTCGCTGAGCATTCCAACGTCTGACATTGGGGTGAATTTGCTGAGAAGTTAGCTGTTTTGTGTTAACACACACATGAATGCTCCAAACCAACAAACTGCCAAAACTTCTGCTTTTATAAAGGCACTCATACTTAATGATGAACAGTTAATGGAGTATATTTGATCACCAGCACATCCTCTTAATTCCAATGGAAGCAGTAACGGTGTGTACTTAGTTTGTCGACATACTGCTTTTGTATGTACTTGAGTTTTGGTAAATAAATAATGACAGTGTAAAATGTGTTGTTGTACATCTGAGGTTGTATTTACCTCATTTTAATAACTGCTGGTGACCAGATTATCTTTTTGTCTTGATGCATAGTTTACTTTCTTTTTGACCAGGACTGTACGTTGTGTTTATGCTTCTGCTGTCAAAGAAAAGCCCAGAAATGTCTCGAGAATTGTGAAGTGTTTAAAGCTGACTGTCACGTATGTTTGTGGCATTGGAAGGTTACAGTATTCAGACCTCAGGTTCCTGTTTCTGCAGCAAGCTCCAACCACAAGGTTCGCATCACTGGATGTCAAATGAAAGAAAGAAAAAATAACCAAAAAACCACACAGACCAGAATAATGATGGTGCATTTCACCTGCTCTCAGATAAAGCCTGCAACAACAGACACCAAGAGGTACAAAATGATATTGTCTTCTCCACAATCCTACATGATCACATTCAGATATTTGCTCAGAGAGTTTACTTTGCGGTACTTTTAAGTCTTTTTTTGAAGGTTTTTGTCTTGAGGTCAATGGTAGTCCAGGATTTTCCCGTGAAGAAATTGTTGAACACAAGATAGAAACCTTTTCAACAAAGAGTCAATTATAAAAATGTTTAGGAACTGAGAGGCAAGTCTGTCAAAAGAGGAACTTTATTAGGGACCCAAAAGTAACACAAGTGGAATAAATGCAACACATGATCTCTCATCCTTTCTTACTTTAAAACCTTCAGACTTCATTTTCTTTGTTGAAATACACAAAACTGTGGAAACCTCAGAATTTCATTAGACTGAGCAGCAGTTTTACATTTGTTTGCACATTTTCTGTGAACTCTATCAGCTCAGACACAGATCTGACACCATGTGCAAGTTTAAAAAGGGCTCAGTGTCATTTTTAACTGCTGCTTGGACTCAGGAAGCAGTTACTGTAAAATAAGAATAACTTCACTCACTTCATAAGAATGATATATGTAGTTTTACTGATGGTTAACACAGATGTACAAACACTTGAAAATACTGACACTGATCAAAATATTACCCAACATATTAAACATAAATATGTGCCAGTTACCATGACTGGCACATATTTATGGTTTCACTAAGGTTTGATTGTGCTGAATTTCTCAATGCTGGCATGTTGAATATAAATAAAATAAATACAAATAAATATGTTTAAATTGACCAGTATAATGAATCAGAAAACAGAATAACAGCAATACTAATAACACCGAGAGTCTGACACTGGTGTGTGTGTGTGTGTGTGTGTGTGTGTGTGTGTGTGTGTGTGTGTGTGTGTGTGTGTGTGTGTGTGTGTGTGTGTGTGTGTGTGTGTGTGTGTGTGTGAGACACCCTGAAGCCACTAATCTCAGAGAATTTCTGACTTACAAAATGTATGATTTAATAAAAGGAACTAAATAAAATCAATACAAATAAATAAATGGTAATTAACAAACAGAGTTATAAAAGGTAATGAAAGTATTCCTCTGTATTTGACACAGAAACAGTCAATGTTCATGTGAAAATGTGCTGAGGACAAATCTGACTGAAGTAGTTATTACATACACTGAAAGTGGAGGTGAATTATATCCATATGTTTTTGAATGACTGTTTTCTATCTTAAGAACAACCAAAATGTAATGAAGTTATTTTAAGGTTTAAACTTTGTGTTAAATAATGTAAGTCAGATAGAGAGAGCTAGATAAGGTGTGGGTGGACATTGGAGGATTAAATGTCAACTACTTGATTGGATGACCAAATGTGAAGATGTGACATCCAACGGGAGCAGGCAGAGAAAGGGGGAGTGAATTCAGAAGGATTTTGTTTTATTAGTGCAAACAGCTCTTATAGGCTGCCCTAGCCATAATAATAATAAGGAGAATCCTTCCTTGGAGCCTGCAGTCCAGGCTACTGAAAACATACCACAAATAACAAGTGCGACAATTCAACCCTAACCCTACTGTTGACAAGTGGAATTGGTAGGATTTTTAAATCAGAGAGCTGAAACAGACTTCTTGTATAAGGGTTGTGGGTCCTGCAGATCAACAGGTTAAATAAAAAAAAAAAAGTATCTTTTCCTAAACCAAGTAAGTGGGAAAAAAGTCATGAATGCTGCAGACATGCTTTCAGAGGATGGCGTGTTTGTTGCTCTTGTTATGTATAGTACATTTAGCCTTCTGCCACTTACATGAAGTTTCATTGCTAATGTAGTAACAATGTGTAAAAGTTGTAATACAAAATGTAGTAGTCTCACTGAGTATATTTGCAATGCTGTTTTTGCAGTAGAGCTTGAACTGATGTAAAGGTGTAAATATGAAGGTGAAGCAGTGTTTGAGGGAGTTACATGTACTTCATTTATCTTACTGTGTGCTTTCACCTGATGTTTGTTTCTCTTTAATAAAAACTGGATTTCTACACATTCAAATATTTTTTCTGCAGTAATTCGTTAGAGACATAAGATGGAGCCACTGTATCAGCTCAGACTTGTTAAAGTGAGGTTGAGCTTTGGTTCTCCTGTTTATTTATTTCAACTATTGTAATCCTGTTCTGACTAAAACATGCACTACTAGTACTACATTTTCTGGCATTAGAATCAGTACATCTTTTACTGCTGATTCTTTAATGGTGTTAGTCTCCTTTGGGGTACAAACATGTTGTCATATGAGTTGCTGTGTGTACTCTGACAGTACCATCCATACCACCAAAATTCATCATTCAGGGGTAAAAACCACTAAAACATCAGTCTGAAAGCTCTGTGTCAGATTCCTGCTGCAGACTTCTGGCTGGAGGTAAAAAGGTTTGACTTCCTGTAGTTTCTTGGTATTTGTGGTTTGTCTAAAGGTGTCTCACACGACATAATCAGCGCCTGAAGTAGGAAGTGTAGAGCACTTCTGTGTCAGAGTCCATCAGAGCTGAGCTGCTTTCAGACGACTCCGTCTTGTTGTGGATGCTGAAGCTGATCATGGTTCTCCTGTGGATGATCCTGTTGGTGGTTCTACTCTGTGCAGAGGCCGAGAACGTGACCGAGGTCAGAGGAGAGCTGGGGACCAATGTCACTCTAACCTGCTCCAATCAGACATCAGAAACATACTGGTACATGGAGATCCACAGTCAGTTCAGAGCATGTATCGGCCGCAGTTTTTCTTCAGCAGACTCTACCTACTGCTCTCCTGGTTTTGAAACCAAATTTTCAATCCTGCAAAACAAACTTGTGATTAAAAACTTTACAGCAGAGGACTGCAGGCTTTACTTCTGTGGCATCAAGAGAGGAGGCAGCATTCATTTTGTGGAGACTTTCCGCTTTGTCTCAGGTAAGTACAAAGTTTGTACTTTAAAGCTGAAAATTGCAGAAGCGCAAATATGTCCACAGTTAAAATTCACACCTGAAGTCTCACAAGTTCGGCTTCATCGGAGTTGTGTTTTCAATGAAAGGAAGGAGTGAATAAATGTTGGTGCAGATCTGGATCATTGTATTAAAAACAGCTCACTATCTATGAGGTGTTCATGTCAGGCAGTGACCTCGTGGTTAAAGGAAGCTTCTGCTTTGGTACATTGGTGGGAACAAAAGGCTGCACCAAACACTCCCCTGTTCTGAATGGACAATTAAAAAGCCCTCACTGGTTTCTCCTCATTGTCACAGAGATAGAATCAGTATGTCTAGATAACAACAAATTGTCACCAGTGACCCGTTTATGGGCAGAGTCTTATTTCCCAGGGTCATGTTCTCTCTTGTACACCTGAAAATAAAAGTTTAGAACACCTGTGAGACTAGCATGCATGTCTGAGGCTGAAAGACAACATCATGTAGTTTCTAAAAATAAGAGTCTTCCTCGTGTTACGTTCTCCTAGTTACGTTCTGTGTTTCAGTTTTAGGGATCAAATCAACCTTACAATTAGCAGGTGACCTGCTTTACCTCAGTGTCAGATAGGTCTAGACCTTTGAAAATAAATAGACTTCAAGCGTCATACAGACCTCTGTGTTCTTACGACCAGGTCAATTTTGTTCCTTTAGTCAGTGTCTGAGAGGTCGTCACTGACACTGAAGGCAGCTTCTTACAGTATGGAAAACTTTTAAAATGCAGATCACAAACTTCTTGAACTAATCGGCTAAAAAGTCCTCAGACATGTAAGACATGTTTCTTCAAACACACGTTAATTTATTTTTCAGTCTTTCTCAATTTTCTTCTTCCAGATGTAACTGAAACAACTCCATCTGTCACAGTCACTGACAGTAACCGCCCAGACCAACAATCTAACAAGAATGCATTGCAGAGTGATCGTGTTGTTTTCATCTCTCTGAGCCTGAATGCTGCACTTGTTCTTGTGGTAATCTGTGAGTCTGTTTCTTTCTCTAAATCATTGTGGTCTCTCTGCTCTTCTATTAATATCAGCACACCTCCACAGCATGCAACATCGTGGTGCATTTAGAGGTGCAGAAATGTAACCATCAGATCACGTTTCAGAGAAGTAATGAAGCTATTTTTTGAAACATGTTTGAGCGCAAGTTAAAGATCTGCAAAAGATTTAGCTGGATTATTATTCTCATCACTCATAATCAGTAGTGTCCGTGCTGTGTGGATGCCGATGTCTACAATATGTTTTATGTAAAAAATAAATTAGTAAAAAAATTACAATCAATATTTCACAACTACGGCTCTGATGATTAGTAGAAACTGATATTAACTACAATGATCTAAAATTGTTCATTAGTAGTAGTTTTGGTGGACCTTTGGAGTCCTGTTGTATCTTAAATACTTATTACCTTTTCTTATTTTTCTTTAATGCATGAACACACATGTTCATATTAAAGGTGGAGCTGCAGAGATCTCATAAACATCAAAAAACAAGTTTTAAATGCTTTAATAACAATGAATGATAGAAGCAACACTTTCGTGTGGGGACACTGAGGAGCTGCAGAGCCTGCTGGCTGAGAGAGAGTCAGAGGAAGGAACTTTTATAAACTTATCAGGTGTCACATTTTGGGGGAGGAGGAGCTGACTGAACTTCCCGAAGGCTGAAAGTTTCAGCTTTGCATGTAGTTCTTGTCTTTTATTTGGAGTGTGGGATATAAGCTCATGTTCTTTTAGCGTTTCAGATGTGAGTGTGAAGGTGAAGTGACTCTCCTGATGGTCTGTTGGCAGGTCTGAGTTGTGTGTCGCTGTCTCTGAAGAGGAGAATCAGCAAGTATCAGGCACACCTCCCTCCAGCTGGGACCAGTGAGAGGCTGGAGACTCCACAGGTAACTCAAAGTGTACAGGTGACCCTGCAGCTCCTGCTCATTGTTCTCTTTCAGTGCTACTTTGTCCTGTACTCAGTGCTGCTGTTGTGTTTCAGTATGAGGAGATCCAGCTCCCCCGTCGATCTGCTGCTCCTGCTACAGAGAGCATTTACTACAAACTTCAGGTTCCTCACTTGACACTGCCTCAAAGCTGATGGACACACCTGGACAGGTGGATGATACCTGGTGGATTCAGATTTTGTGGACAGAGGTCAGTCTGATGACTCAGGACTTGCTGCTCTGCTCGTGGGAGGATTTCTTTCTTCCTGTCAAGAAAATCCACAAACTTGACAAACATCAGAAATGCAGTGAGATTAATTTCAGTCAGAAACAATCTGCTCTGCTTCTGAGCTCAGATGGACCCAAGAATGTGACAACCTTTAGCCAAACCTGTGTTAAGGTGGTTTAGGATTTAAGGTGGATATGCCAGAATTCAAAGCTGCTGTTAAAACCTTTAAATATTTATTTGTTCTGTCTATGTTTGCATCTGTTTAACAGTTTTTTTTAGCTGTCTAGTTGTTTATGCTATTCTGAACACAAATCCAGTTTCCATATAAACCAACACAATGATTCAAATGTGAACAGAGACAGAATGCAGTGATACATTCAAAGCTTAAGTAAGTCACGTTTGTTTAAAGATTGGCTTTAACAGGCATCATGAAACCGCATGCTGGGAAAAATGTAAAAACTATGAAAATATCTATAAAATATAATTTAAAAAACTGAGCTAATAGCAGCAAACAAACAAAACTGCATGTTCAGAATAGAAAAAACTGAACATAAAAACAATCATAACAAAAGAGTCCCAGTTCCAAAGCCTCTGTCCCCCCATGTAGTCTGTGAGGGGCGATTAATAGATTTTGAGCCTGGTATTGAAGACTGCAAGCAGCTGAGTGTTTAACAAGAAGTTGAGATGAATAGCCTGGAGATCATTCATTTGGGGCTCTTTATGTAAGTATGAGAATTGTAAAACCAACTCAAAAATTGTTAAGTTTTACATTTCTGCCCTCACAAGCTCCAGGTGGTAACCAAGAGATCTAGAAGACCCAAATGGGCTTCCTCCAGAGGGTGTCTGGGTTTTCCCTTCAAGATACAGTCAGTGAATGACGCAGAGATGCTGCTCCTCCACATTGGATGGAGCTGTCTGAGGTAGTTTGAAAATATGCTTCAGTGTACTTTAAATACATGTACTGTACTGTTTAGTGTTAACACATTAAACATGTGACAACACCAATGAAAAGAAACCAAATCTGTTTGGTGTTTTGTTTTATTTTAAATAGTTTCATAATGTTCTGCTTCTTGGGGGCTGTGTGGGTGTTTGTTGGTCACATTTGACTCAAAACCGAATCAGAACTTCAATCACACGTTCTGAAAACGACCACAAGTGATAAACTGCAAAAAAACGTTTTGATTGTTGCTGCTCTGTAGAATGCCAATTTCCTGTTTTCGGATATTATGAATACGTTAATCCCTTCCCACCTCCCACCAGTGCAAAACGCACAAGAAACCCCCTAGTATCTGCGGAGTGGAACAACCAGAGCTGTCATGTTCATCTATATAAGAAGAGATGAGGCAGAAACATATCCAGGTGGCAGAAAAGGAAACACATAATGATAAATGGCTTTTGTCATTGAAGTCTTGTGGTTAGTTCAGATGCAACTTTGCAAACCTACACCCTGCTGCTGTGTTCCTTTTAGAGAGCAGAGGCTTTCTCTTTGCCACGCTTCCAAGAAAAAAAAGGAAAAATTCTGTGCATATCCTAAGCACCATGTGGTGCAGATATAAATAAATAATAATAAAAAAGGAAATTGGAGTTCTGCGGTATGTGAAACATTAATTTTTTTCTAATCCTTCTAAATAAAACATATTTGCTGAGGCTCTCTATTGTGATAACTTTGTTACAAATTCCTATGCAGAGAGAAACATCTATTATTGAGCTATTAGTGGGTTAGCTTCCCACTAACTGTTTCCCTGGTCTTTATTCTCTGTGCTCTACATCTTCCCTCCATTCAAATGAAGCTGATCTTGACTTTTCCTCTTTGGCTGCACATGCTATGGTTTTCAGTAATCCCAGTGGAATGAAATGTTGTGGAAACTCTTGGAGTCAAAGGGATCTCCTGTCTCGAGCAAGTGAGATGCTGGTCACCCCTTCCCTACAGGTTTTAGACTAATGGCTTGGCCCCTAAAACGGAAAGGCTCTTTTCCCCAGGTTTGCCTGGGATGGTGGTGCAAATTATGCAAGATTCTCATGCACCATTCAGTAGAGCTGCCTGCTCATACCATTTAGGGCAAATCAGCTATTATCCTGTGGCAGCAATCAAGGCAGCACATGCTGGTTATTCAGCACTCAGTGGGAATAAATCAATATTGATCTTCTGGTTTCTTAAGAGTGCCAGTGGTTTACAATTTGCAGGTCTGGGCCCTCAGTTCCTCCATGGGTATTTGATTTAGTTCTTGGTGCACTTCAGCATCCCCCCTTTGCGCCTGTCAAAGATGGGAAACTTCAGTTTTGAGAGATTGGTTGGCCACTTCATCGCCTTTACAGAGAGGTGCTTCCCTCTCAGCCATTTATGCAGCTACGGTGTGGTTGTCTGTGTCCATGTTTTCCAGATTCTACCATCTTAATGTGTCAGCCACTGCGTCCTTTGGGGAGCAGGTGCAGAATATCATATTTTTCAATCATATTTAGCTGATGGCAATCACTGAGTCTGTACAATTGGATTGCCTTGTACTGTATATCAAACACCTTCCAATGGTGTGTGAGGAAATTAGCTTGTATGTCGATGACACAGTCATCTTCACGTATCCGTGTGATGGGGAATAAGTAGCCAGGAAGCTCATATTGCAGAAAAAGTTCCATCTTGGCTTATCCCTGACTCACACTGAATTTTGATAAAACCATAATAATGTCCTTTACAAGAGAACATCAGCATAGGTCTTTCCAAAACATCCATGTAAACAATTATAAAATAAACTATATTGTTAAACACTCAAGTGTCGCTTTAGATCCTACGCTGAACTTCAAGAGACACATTAAAAAGATGGGTAACACACTTAAATGTAATATAGTTACCTATACTTTTAGATAGGAAACCAATGTAATATTTCCATCCTTAATAAATTTAATATTTTAAACTGAGAATTTAATTTGCTTTTCTGATGTTCGAAAATTGTTCAAAATTGCACCCCCACCTCTCAAAAATGTTGTTCAGCTTTGCTCAGAACAAACACCCAGAGTTTTGAAATCAGTAATGTAGCAGTATAAATGTATTGTTTAATATTGCATTGTTAATTGCTGGTGTGTGCCCAGTGGCATTATTTGGTCATGTTGTTAGGTTATCTAAGCACCCTCACTTGCTTACCTGTTGCCGTATACATCCATGTCTCCAGTCACCTGACTTCCCTAGCTTTCACTGGTAGGAGTCACATACCTGGTGCTCCTTGGTCTTAATTGGCTATACTGATTGATGCTAGTCGTGCTTTTGAATGGATCACCTGCAGATTATTTTCTTAGAAGCTTTCCCTCCATCGATTACTCGTACATTCTTATTTTGCTCCCCATGTGAACGGGTACAGAGGCTGTAGCTGCAGAACGCTCCTACTGGCCGATTACTATCAGAATTGAGCGATCAGTATGTAACTTTGGCTTGTCATGATCTTTCAATTGCTTCTTTCACCGTATTTTTTACTGTTAATGCTAATTTTAATTTGCATTACCAGAAGTCTGGGTCTCGGTAGGCGTCCAATGGCTTCACAAAGTATACACACAGTTTCAAATCTATGCATACGCTCACTTAAATCTTTTAAGTCGTTTACGTCAATAAAAGCCCAAAATTACCATGATGTTTATGCTGACGATGAATGTACGTAAACCACTGACCACAACTGTAAGATGCATTTCTTTGCTGTGAAACACAAGTGGGAAGTTGTTCTAAACTAAACAGGGTCAAAAGTTTTATGTTTCTATTATACTAGTGCTGCATGGCGACGCTAAGCAGAAATTATTGAAGATGTGACCAATTTTAGACTTATCAGTCGCTGGACCCCGGGTTCTTGTCTAGATTGGTTCCTTTATTTATTATGACTTAATTCGCTGTAGGACGGTATTTAATGGTAATTGTGCTGTGGTCAGGTGGTGGGAGTAAAAAGCTCATCTCTGGATAAATAAAAGACTTCACTTAAGCTTTCACACTCTCATGTTAGCTTAGAGTCAGGATTTATTTTAAATCAAATTGTGAAAAATATCAACAACCAGTTAAAGAGCAGTGTCATCTGTGTATAAACTAACTGCATGTATACAACAACATTATAACAATAACATTATGAGATTAAATAATTCGCTCTCTATTGCTAAGATGAAAAGGTTTTGTTTTTCCAGAGAGCAATTTCTTCAGTTAAACTGTGGAGGAAGGTGATTTGATCTTTTGATAAGAGCAACATTGTGGTCAAGTGGTGGGAGGATGAACTGCCTGTTCTGTTGACAAAAATAAAATCACCTAAAACAAAATTAACACCTATAGCCTCACAAGTGTTCCAGCAGCTGTGTGATATTTTTGCTGAGAGGAAAAGACTGCGTGTTTTTACAGCATTATATTATACTTTCCATATACATAAGCTGTGTAGAGATTATAGATATATTGGGTAAAGGATGCAATGTTAAAAATGTTGCTTTCATTTATTGCATCCTTTTTAAAACCCAAATATCAACAGCAGTGTCACCTGCATATAAATTGAGTCAAACAGCAGACATTGTTGTGCTACCTTTGAGCTGCACTGTGTGAGGGTGAGTTACAAAAGCTGTGGTGTGGTCGGGTGATAGACAGTTTAATAGTTACCAGGTGGGATTTTTCAGCCTTTGACTGCAGTAATGCTTTTGTTGGGCTTTTTTTTTTCATTTCAGAGAGCGGTGAATCAACACTGTGGTCACACTGATGAAAATATACAATGACTTCAACACCATAGAATAAAGCTGCAGAGCACTTTGTTTTCACAGCGTTCGTTTGACTAAAGCTGTCAAAGATCTTCTTAAAATGCATTAATCTCAGTTTTTTAAACTTATCACATTTAAATATAACTATTTGAAATACGCAAATGCAGCTCTAAAAATGAGTGTACTCTTTACGAGTTCCAAACAGTAAAAGCAGCATTTCACAGATATATAAATCATATTATAATCACTCAGTACTAAAAGTCAGTAAACATCTTTGTAAGTGAACTGAGGGTCATTTCATTTATACACAGCATTTTTTTTTTAAAAAAGAAACAAAAACATCTGACAGAGAGCAGAGTGTGACTTCACAAGAAACATTCTGAAACCACATCCTCTTTCCCCCTCAGCCCTGAAGAAGGCTACAGACAGATGCAATCTGTTCTAAACTGGTTAGCACTGAACTCATCTTTATTTTTCAGGTGTATTCAGTCATTTTTTTTACTTAATTCCAGGTTTTGTTTTATTGTTTTGGGGGTTTCTTTAGTGTAATTAATTCAAAGTGGCTGAAAATTTAAAGCCAAACACTCTTCAGTTTGTTTTTTCATGCATGAATCAGCAGCTGTCATCGCTGTCATGAGGTGAGAAAACTTGCATCTGCTTTTTAACTCAGAGGTCAGAGATGTTGCAAGAGTCTCATGCACCATTCACTAGAGCTGCCTCCTAAATCCTCAGATGGAGACTTAGTTTTGCCTGTACAGCACTGTAAAAAAAATCCTAATATAAAAGTATTTTACTGTGTATTTTACAGTTTTGTTCTGTTCTTCTAGAATATCATTAAAGTTACGTAAATAGACTGATTTCACATTTCAAATGTAAATTAACGTAAAATCACTGTAATGTAATAAAATATAATTTCTTGTTTTTTAAATGTATCTGTCTGTACATATGCATATTTAGATTGTTAAAATACATTCACAAATGTATCATGATTTCACAAATATGTGTCCGTTATTTGAAAGATTGAACTGTTAAATTCAAATGTAATGCTATGGAAAAATATATAAAATGATTCTCATAAACTTTTTTTGACATCAAATAATTTTTATTATTATTGCTGTTCGGGGCGATCGTGGCTCAAGAGTTGGCAGTTCACCTTGTAATCAGAAGGTTGCCGGTTCAAGCCCCGGCTCGGACACTCTCGGGCGTGGTGTCCTTGGTCAAGACACTTCACCTACCGCCTACTGGTGATGGCCAGAGGGGCCGATGGTGCGATACGGCAGCCTCGCCTCTGTCAGTCTGTCCCAGGGCATGCAATCCATTATTATTTAAACCAACTGTTAACTGTATATTTCTGTACATTTAAGTATTACTATTCATATTGCCACATTCATTGACTTTGTTTGTAGGTAATTTGATTGTTTAATCACATTAACATGTTCCTAATTTAATGTTTAAAAGCACTTGAAAAAGGCAAAATCCCATGTAAAATTAGGGCAACAAACTGTATTGTCATTACTGAAAATAACCGTATTTTTATGAGAAAGTTATTTTCTGTTATTTTCTGGTATTATTTTGGCGCCCCAGCTGCCGGAATGTTACTGTTTTTCTAGGATTTTTTTTTTTAACAGTGAGCGTTGGTCCAGATACACGGGCAGACTGTCATATGTTGTCTAACTAAATGCACACTTACACTACTTTATTGTCCAATGTCTCATTTTCATCCATTTAACCACCTCCTTAATTGAAGTTTCTAGGTGGGGATTGGGGTTGTCTAGTAATAGCCTGACTTATAAACAACATTACTACACAATTAAAGTACAAAATATTCTTGAGCTCTGCCCATATTTAAAAAAAAAAAAATCTAATTTAAAGTTGTCTGTGGGCTCCTTCAAAGATGAGGGACAGGATGTCCTGAGGAGGGGAGGTCTCTCTCTCTCCCTTCAAAAACGTTACTATAAACACACTGTCACGTTTATGAGTCTTATTGCCACTTTTCACAGGTAGTGTCTTAACCAGGCTCACCAGAGGAGCGGTTTTAGCCTGTCTCCAAGCTTTCAAGAGGTTGAGGTGATAGAGCTGCGTGGCCCCTCCCCTGTCAGACTGTGTGACCTCATAGTCAGTGATAGCTGCGTACACTTCAGTGAAATGGCCAGATGAGGTCCATGCCAATGCGCTCAAACGGGACCTCCATCAATGGGAGCAGGTGCAAAGGCGCTTTTGGTATGGCCGGCTGGTTAACAAGTTGTAGAAGTGCAGGTAGGTCCGCATGGCTTCAGGGCGCACCACATGACTTTAGCTTTCAGACAGATGGCCTCACATCTGACTCTAGAATACTTTGGTATGCAGAGGAGTTCACAGTTAACAAGCCCAAACCATCACACTTACACCACTATGATGACAGTTACTATGAGGTGTTTTTACACTGAAACTTGTACTGAAATCAATGTGTTTCCTGAAGTCATGTGGCTGTTCTATGAAAAAGTTGCTTGTCGCTTTCATCAACTACTAGATGGCATTGGAGAACACCCAGTATCTCGCAGTGGCGCCACAGACATCTCATTCAATTTCTCATGTAGTTGAGAATCACCAAATATGAAAATGAGCTGTGAAAATATTTGCGATGAGTTATGAAAATGGCAAAATTAGTGCTAAAATTTCATCTTCAGGTCAAAATGGTCAACTTCCTGTTGGATTTGGGTCAAAGATGGATGTTTTTTTATTTTTCTTTTATATGTGTGCACCAAATTTCCTCAAAATATGTGTCTGTAGTGCTGTAGACCCTTTTTGCATAACACATGTACAAAAACCAGACTTGACACGTGAAAAATTTCAGCAGTTTTCAAGGATGTTCAGTCCTCAAAAAGGTGATTCACTTGCTGAAATAATAATAAAAAGAAAAAGAAATGGAGCAGATACTATAGGGCCTCCCCAGTGCTCCTGCCCAAAGCAAACTAACCCTGATTTAAGTTCAGTTTAGTTTAGTTTATTTCAAACATAATCATTCACCAACATTGCATAATATCATTCCTTTCAGTTGTTTGAAAAGGAGTAGGCAGAAGTATATACTTATTTAGCCCTACCCCCATAGCTTACGGCTCAATCATTTCCTCATCATTCTATCTAAATTTGAACATCAAAAACTTATAGAAGTAATATAGGCATTGTATATGTATTTCCCCAAAACAAACAAAACAAAACAAAACACACAATAAAATTCAACTGAAACGAGGAAACATAACTTTCAAGCTAACTTAAAATGAAAATAATGGCAAGTGGATTGATTCTAGTATGGCTAGGGATGGGTATCGTTTAGGTTTTATCCCATACCGGTGCCAAACCGGTACTTTTGAAACGGTGCCGGTGCTTAAACGGTGCTCAAACCGGTGCTCAAACCGGTGCTTAAAGAATGGAAAAAACACAAACTTTGTCCAAAAACCTCTCATGTTTAACTGTTTTCCACTTTTTCTTTGGTCATTTTAGCCTTTTTAGCCAGGATGAAGGGAGTATCTGCCATCAAACAAGAAGACAGCCACATGTAACTACGACAGTGTTTGCTAGTTCACCTTACATGCATTAATGTAATAATGTGGTTAGCCTACTCAACGTAAATTACACACGAACAACATGAAGCTACTCACGCAGAGGAGAACGGCTGCTGCTGCCATCATCATCCGTCATCATTTCTGCTACGCTGGCAGGGCTAGGGGCCAGGACTCTACTCTTCGGGTTTTTGGGGGATGTTGCTAACTCCGGGTCCGATAACAGGCACCACACCCGCAGTAGATGTGCACGGTGTGAGGTCTCGCAGCAAGCTATCAAATAAGGCGCATTTCTCGGCTTTTAAAAAAACGCTATGTGTCGCCAGGTGTTTCATCGGATTTGAGGTGTTACCTCCTTTGACAGTATCACAGTATCAGCTTAAAGCACTTGTTGCAGGCTGCTGAGTTTGCATCTTTTGCTGTGAAGTACAGCCAGACTTTTGACCGCGTGGCCTTGGGCATTTTTAATCTGTAGCTCTGCTCTAAAAGAACGTACGTACCTGGCCCCGCTTACTATCCTCGGAAACGTAAAATCATTGGCTAGAATTGGCTCAGGGGAAAAAAAAGCACCGCAATAAAGCACCGAAATGTGAGCTGCTTTTCGGTCTGGTGGCACTTTCTACTCTATCTGAGCACTCAAAGCACTTTACACAACATGCTTTATTCACCCCCCATTCAAACAAGGACACTTTTCTATGCTTTCTGTCTAACATTCACACACAGAGTAACTAGGGGTTATCTTGCACAAGGATATTTGGCATACAGAGTGGATCGAATCACCAACCTTTAGTAGATGACCTGCTCTAACTCCTGACCTACAGAAACAAAAAACAAACAAGCATTTAAAGTAAAATGAAACTTTTTTTTTTTTTTTTTTTTTTAAGTTTTAACTGTGGATGACGTGTCAGAACTTATGGCTCGTTAGTCCTGTAATACACTGCAACATTCTATAAATCCACTTGGGGGCGCTGTGGTGTTACAAAAGAAGCTGTGCAGCTCAAGTGAGCCCACAAGCAGAAGCAGAGTATCTTTAGTAGTGTTTGCAGTAAAAATATTGAACTAAAAGTAGTACTAGCATCAAAACGAGAAGTACATGTAGTGGGTGTAATACGTACTGCAGCTGTAGCAGTAGTAGAAATATCCAAAAGTTGATTCTGTTCATCTGGACGTAGCGTTTTCAGTGGGAGAAACGTTTCGTCACTCACTCACTTGGGGAAACCTGCAGTCAGCTGTGACTGAAGAAGTCACTTGGATGAGTGACGAAACGTTTCTCCCACAAAACGCTACGTCCAGATGAACAGAATCAACTTTTGGAGATTTACTTACCTGAATGATTGAGAATGCATCAAGAAGTAGTAGAAATACTTTTAAGATGGCAGATGCAGGACTACTCTTTCGGTTCATACAGTATTATTCCAATCACCCAGGAGCACAAGCACTAAGCGCACGTACTTTAGAGATTTAGAGAGTATAGAGAGTAGTATTAACGCTGTAGTATTATCACTAAGTGTGTAGCAGCTGTGGTACTCACACCAGCTTGATCTTGTTGTTTTTGTGAAACAGCAAAAATAACGGCAAAAATGCAAATAAACAAAACAGCTCTAAGTTGTATTAAAATTAAGTAAAAACAAATATGAAGCGTTTCACTAAGTACAGATCTGCATGAAGCCCATTGATAACAAGGGAAGTAAAGGTGTGAGACTGTCAAAATAAAAGCACTGTTTCTTTTGCGTGTTCATGATCAACTTAGTTTCTCTTCTTCCTGAAATAGGCTGTTCCTTTAACGTTGTTTATAATCATTTCTCATCTTAAAGACCTCAGAGTAATGTGATATCCTGACAGAGCACTTTGCTCTCAGACTGCTGGCTTGCTTCTGGTTCCTGAGCTTCTAGCGTCTTCAGCTTTCAGCTGTCTTATGGAACCAGTTCACAGTTTGACACTCTCTGCATTAAAAATTGGTTTAGGAAAGGTGTATTCCTGATAAAAAGGAGTTCATTCTCCTCACCTTTGTCAAGTGCTGTTCAAAGGGAATCATCTAATTGTTGTGTTTTTTTCTCTAATATTGCAGTATAAAGCATCCTGAACCCACTGCTGTTTAAATCATTGCTCTATAAATAAAACTGAATAAAATTAGCTGATCATAGATGGATACATCAGTGCAACGTATCCACAGTAGCTTAAAGTGTGATCGTGATAAACACTTTTTTTCATTATTAGACTGGTTCTTCGTCACCTTATGACCCAGCTTACATTTTCTTAACCATTTCAATTTCAGTTCACAGAAGGGCGGGAGCTTTAACTGTAGCTAACAAAATACACTTTGGTTCAACAGTAAAATTCTATGGTTAAAACTTTTTTTAAAAAAATATAAAAGCCAAGTGGACCAAACCACTGTGAGCCATTAGGCAAAGGAAAGTGGGGTAGTGGACTGTTTGAAATCAATCAATAGAAGAACTTTCACTGCATATTATGTAACATCCTAAAGTTATATTTACAATGTGCACTGAGGAGGGAAACACGGGTTTTATCTAGAAAGGATCTGCAGGGCCATAATTCCTGTCCATGGTTGCAATGCTGTAAGTGCAGTGTATATATAACAGAAAGTGATACAGGTGAATCTGTTTTTAACTCTTCTGTGACAACCTGCTAAAAACAGAACACTGGATCACTCAGGTGCAGGGTTTCAAACCACTCCTTCAGACTCAAAGCATTCTTGTTTGTCATCTAGTTTCTCGTCTGAAATATTGTTTAATTCTGTTGCTTGTGGGTTTTATTACCTTTATAGGTTGATTTTAATCATCTGTTTAAAAATAAGTTTCACTCTTCTGTGGATGGATCTCCTTGTTACTGGCTTCTCTTCTCATCACCTCATCAAACTTCAGTCAGACTTAAGGCTTTAATATTTTTTTGTCATTTTCACTCCTCTATTATTTTTCTTTTAGTTTGCTTTTATTCATCATGCTTATTCTTATTTGTTGTATTTAGATGTTTATGTCCGTCTGTTGCTTTTGTGATACATATGGACTAGAAAGTGCCTTATGGATAACAGATATTTTCTGCTCTGTGCTGGATTTTTTTAAAGAATTGTAATAATTAATATACTATGTGTATGCTGTTTCATTTGTATTTTATTTTTTATATACTTTTTAGATCTAAAGTTTTTATATCAAGGTTGCAGTGGATTTTATTTGTTGTTGTTGTTGTTGTTGTTTTTTGTTTTCATTCACAATGCAATAAAAGAAAAAATACCGAGGAATAAAATTGCCTCATGAATAAACACTTTTTTTCCAACTCTGTTACTTTCATGTGAAACTGGCACAAACGACACGGTTTGGTTTTATTTTGGAATCTCCCACCGGAACCGAAATTTGTTAATTGAGTTTAATTTGACAGTGGAGCGCGAGCTCGGCGGAGAAAGACGTAGAGAAAGAGAAAAAAAAAGGAAGAGAGGGAGGCCGTGTTCGCGTGGAGGAAAACAGAAAAGAGAGCGGCGGGTGGAGAGGAGGAGGAGGAGGAGGTGGAGGAAGAGCGGGATAAACCCAGCAGACGCACGGACGACGGGACGGCAAGGAAAGAAAAGAAAGGTGGAATAACCCGCGAGCTGCGCGTGAGGTGCCCGGAGGGATATTTTCTCCTTTTTTTTTTTTGTTTTGTTTTTTTTGTTTTGTTTGGGGGCTCAAAGTGTTTGGATCTGATCCGCTGCTGTTGTCGCTCCCAGCCGGGACTCCGCGGAGGTACACACAAACACACACACACGCACTCGGGCTCAGTCCGGTACCGGACGGCACGTGTGCAGGAAGGTGGGTGCGTGCCCAGGTGTGCGCGGTTGTCTGTGTGTTTGTGAGTGTGTGTGTGTACGTGTCTGCTGTTCGGGGTTAAATTTGGCGTTTTTCCAGCGGAGTTCTGCGCAGCACGGGACACCTTGTTTGTGACCTGTGCGTGCGCGTGCGCGCACCATGCGCGCGTGCTCTTTGTAATGACTTTGGAGCTTTTTTAAAAAAAAAAAAATCTAGTTTTATTTTTAATTTAATTCTGGGAGCAAACCGAACCCCGCTGAGTGTGTGACAGCGTGTCCATGAGCGTGCGCGTGCGCGCACACGACCCCGTCCTGAGCCCGCACGCGGCGGATCGATGAGGAGGATGGATTTGTGGATTTATTTACCTTGATGGGATTTTTTTTTTTTTTTTTTTCGTTTTAATCTCACCGGCTTGGAGCTGATGGATGTTCACTCGGAAGTAAGAAAAACTGGATCTTACAGCTCAGGAGAAGAACACGGTGAGTTTTAGAGTTATTTTTGATATAAAAACAGAGCGAAGTTTACAGTTAAACTTTTCTGTTAATCCTCTAATGTTCCACTGATGATTAACATGTCTGTATATAAGTTTGCACCAATAATCAGACACTGACGTCTTCATATTATCCTGCTTTTAATTCACTTTAAAACACTCAAATATTCCTCAGACTGAAGGAAATATTCTTTACATTGTTGATATAATTTTTTCCTGCAGTTTGGGAATTTTCCTGCTCATCTTCGACATTTTTTTTTATGACTTTTATTGCAGTTTTTGTCACATTCACAAGCGCAGAGAGCGCTATCTGCTGACCTGGTGCGTTTGTGTTTTATTTAAGGACAGCTTTTAGAGTTTTCTACATGTAAGAATTTGCTGCTTTTCTTGTGACCTTGTTATAACTTGTTATAGCCTTTTCAGAGCGTTCCACATTAAAGTTTCTGATGAAATCACTTGTGTGCTACCATCATTGCAGATGTGTGCTGTCCATGTTTTTGTGTCATACAATAGTGCTGTTCATTTAGTCGCCTCTCATTCGTGTAGTTTCCTTGTTACTTTGGAACATGTTAAGTAAACCTATGCTGCAGGTACGTCATAATGTACCTTCGCCCTAACCTGACATGCACCTCCCCAGAAATGTAAGTACACTTTGCGCGGAGACAGTTGGCTGCCGTTGTTTCCTCGTACACTTCCAGCTACTTCTTCTTCTGCTGTCATTTTTCAAATTGAGTGGAAGAGAATGGATCAACTAGAAGAGTGAAAGTTCACGACCAGCCTAGTGTTTTAGCACCCAAATTGCAGAGCAGCACTTGCTCACCACCTCAACTATAAATGCTCGCAATAGCAATGTCGTTGGCCATGTGGGAAGGATACACCTGGGCTCTAAGCAGAAGTAAAAGTCGTACATAATGGGGACATTATGGTTCAGCGTTGGAAGCTCGTTGACAGCCTGAGTGCAGACACAAACTGGCAGTCTACTGGCCAAAAGCTTCTGCTGTCAGGTGGGGGCAGCATCAAAAAAATGATAACACAGGTCTGTGGACGACTCTTGCTTGTGCACCAGCCAGCAACAGAGAACTACAGAGTGTTAAAAACAATGAAATCTGTGCGTTCTCATCCTACATTCTTTTGATATTTGATGGGGTTTTTGGGGGGGGGTTGTTGGCAGTTCTTCTGTTCTTAGTGAGCTCCAGTGTCGCTTCCCTTCCTTGTTCTGGAACACTTCAGCATTCGCACGACACGCAGCGTCATCCATGTTGAGCAGTTTTGATTTTGGTAAGAGTGCACGGGAGCACATTTGCAGTGGTCTCTGTACGCTCAAAAACCTCCCCAAGCTGACGCAACCACTGTAGCATAAATTAAAACTTAACCTGGGAATACCCGAGTGCGGCTGTTTCACACTTCAGTTCTGGCGCTGCTGCTGATCACCTCATCATGAATCCCGGGTGTGTACCTCTGAAGTCATACCTCTGGTTTGTCCTCGGTATGGCATTGAGTCTCATCAGGAGCCTTTCAAAATTGGAGAGTTTGGTCTGCAAAGCAGTTTTTGTACTGGAATTTAACCAGATTGTGTGATGCTGCTATTCTCTGTAAATAAAAAGTAGACCTTCCACTGTTTTAAGCAACATGGAGTGGAGAGCATGCACATTTTGTGTTTTATCCCAGGTAAAAATAACACCTTTGCTGCACAAAGCAAAAGAGGGCACACACAGGACCAGCACAAAGAATCCAGTCAATTTCCAGAATAAAAGAACATATGTGCACTGCTTACGAAGCATTCTTGGTATAATTGATGCAATGTAAAGGACAGAACGAAACCTCATCCACACCCAGTCTACTTCCTGGGTTACTCATGCCAGCCCCCAGGCTTAAGCAGGGGTTACACTCAGTTGCAGACCTGCATGTGGACACCTGCAGACACCACTGTGCAGAACATTCTTTGAAGTCCTGACGGACACGTGCAGAAGGTGGACTTCCGTACAGAGTCTCTGAGGACAAGTTTATACTCTAAAAAAATCGAAGACACAAGGAGGTCTGCAAAGAACCTTGTGCTCCCTACTTTATGGTGGAATTAAAGTCACTTGGACACAAGTGGACTTGAGCAGACTTACTGACCTGGAGTCTATAACACCCATGTATTTCTGGATATACAGCAGAATACTCTGGAGTTCATCTCAACCACTCAACATCATGAAAGACAGAGTCTTGTGTGTGTGTGTGTGTGTGTGTGTGTGTGTGTGTGTGTGTGTGTGTGTGTGTGTGTTTTGTTTTTGGTTTTTTTTGTTAATGTAAATTGTATCAAGCTGTACAGAGCAGGAAGTTGTTCACAGAAAGAGTACAGAAAATCTGATGAAATTTAAAAGTAAAAGACCCCATGCAGACTGAATGCTCCTTCTGAAAGGCTCTTGGTGTAATTTGAAGGCATACAAAAAATAAAACAAGCTGATGGAACTAGGGATGCACCGATACCGATACTGGTATCGGGTATCGGTGCCGATACTGTAAAATGTGTGCGTACTCGTACTCGTAAAAGTTAACCGATACCATGAACCGATACTCATAATTCCCATGGACTTAAACGCCACGGTAACATAAGGTGTTCACAGTTGATGTTATGTGATGTAACTCTACCCTGAATATAATTTGCCCTGTAATATGTCGCAAGGTAAATACAGGTAATTAGAGCAATCAAACTGTTACGTTAATCATAAAAGTATTATTTTATGGTATGTAACTCTGAAGGGAGTTAAAATATTTTTCAGAGTTCTAATTTTCTGGAGGCCTGTGAAGGTAGCATAAAACGGGACCTTGCATGGGGAGATGCACGAGGTTAGCTGAACCAAAGTGAGAGACTCGACTAGTTTTACTGAGGTTAACCAGCACAAAAGAGTGTGTGACTAGAAAACTGACCGTGTGAGAGCTTCACAACAGAGTGTGGGTGAAGTGACTTTTTGTTTCAATGGTCGCACCACCGTGCTGTGTTTCCAGCTACGACCGCCGAGGCTACAGGCTAGCCCGGACTGCTTGGCTGCGCCTCGGAGGCAGCCGCTATGGACTGTCGGAGAGCTGGACAGTGACTCGCTAACGCGCTGTAGCAGAGACAGCATCGGGTCCGCAGGGAGTGGATTTAGTGTGGGACTGGTGAACGGCGATCTACCGATCAGCTGAACTGTAAGTCAGACTTTTGTGCTCTTACTGGGGAGAAGAGGATTTTTCTCCATCGTCCAGCGTGAGCAGCAAACAGGCCTGCAACAAGTGTGAATGTGAGTGTGTGTGGGGCCCAGGTGTGAATATTGTATGTTTAGTGGATTTATATAACGTGTTTTGGAGTGTATATTAGTGAGTCACTTACCAAAAGGTGATAACATAAGTTGGGTTGTTTAATATAATTTGAAAGGGAATTATGTCATTTATACAGTGTATTTCATTTGGTTAAGGAATTGGAATATCATTTGAGTTTAAAAAAGGGATGTGTTGTACAGTATTTGTCTCTGCCCTTACGTTCAGTAAACGTTTCGTTTGTGTTAAAGAGTTGTGTGGGGTCGTTTCTTTACTACTGGTTAAGTTTAACTTGTGTGTGGTAGAAGTATCGGTTTTTGTACTCGGTATCGGCAAGTACTCAGATCCAAGTATCGGTATCGGATCGGTTTGAAAAAATTGGTATCGTTGCATCCCTAGATGGAACAGTTCCCGAGGTGATGCACGCTTAGAGAGTAACTAAGTGTGCATCAGTGGGTTATTTTTAGTGTGGTTATTTTGACCTGTGGTAACAGCAGTGCACTTCCCCACAGGGTTGGTTAATTAGACAACCAAGTTATGAGAGTGCATTGTCTAATGATTTGTTTGCAGATGTTTCTTTTAGGTGATTTTTCCATTTTTGTTTTGCTAATTTAAAAGTATGACATCTGGTCAGTTTGAAAGCATAAACCTGAAAAGCACCATTAAAGCAGGCAGTAGCAGTTGGAGTTGGGCCGTCTTACACATAATCTTCCTGCCCTGATTCGAGTCTCTCTTTCAGTAAACACCAGCCAAGATGTCTTTAGAGTGCTGTCCAGTCAATTGGTGCTGAAAATTGAAATTAGCAATGTTAGAAATGGAAATTGAAATTGGAGTGTGTTTTTGAATGTGGATCATTTAATAGCTAAATTTTGTTTATACAGAGATGTTTAACCCAGGCATCCTTTTGTTCTATAATTTGCTGGGTTGGTCCTCTTGAAAACCAAAATAATTCCATGATTGCGATTGAGGAGAGTGGGGTTAATTTCTGATTGCTGATCAAATCTTCAGCTCATATGTTTTTCACAGAATCAAACTGGGGGGACAGGCTCAATTTTTGCCAGTTATAATACCAATACATCGGCCTTGGTTATTTACTGACACAGAGCATTGGCCAATATCAGCCTTAAATTAAGTGATGATGGAATTTTTTACCTGACCTCGGTGTTTGCCACAAGATTTGACTGGATTAATGTGAGTGGTTTAAAAGAAGCGACACCGTTCGATGGAGTGTGTCAACTTGCTTGCCCACAGTCTATGATTACGTCAAAACATTTCCAAACATGCAGCACTGTGAAAAATGATTGAGACACATCTCATGTCTTTATATTTTGCTTCCAAGCAACCAGACCTAGCAGCTGTAAGTTCTTCAGTCTTTGTGAAGCTCTTTCTTTGGACATTGGCTGCTTTTTCACTTATTTTCAGTCAGCGGGTTGTAACTGACCATTTTCAGAGGAAAGTCTTTTTTGTTGTTGTTGTTGCTGTTGTTGGTGTTGTTGTTAAGCCACTTAATGAAAAAAACAAGATTGAAATGCCACTGGTGTTGGGGATCTGAGTAACAACACCGCTGGCATTTCTGAGCATTACTGTGATCTGAAACCCACTGCAAGGCAGTAAAATCACACCTGGGTAAAAAAAACACACGAGGGAAAACAATCAGTCATGGATTGGCCTCCCCAGAGCCCCGACCAGTTGGAAAATTTGTCCAGTTACCCACAAATAAATTCAGTGTTTTACATTAGCTATAGTATCTTTGCTAGTTGTCAGGTCATCATAAGGTAAACTGGCAATACGTTAACTATCATCAGATGTGGCTATTTAGATTGAACAAACCGTGATGTTAAGCCTGCACCAGATTTCTTTGGCAAAGGGTTTGAGAACAATATCTCCCATAATCCCGTGCTTCTTTCCAACACCAGTAAGATATGTCGTATTGGTTGCTTTGGAGACCCCTAGTGGCAGAAATCACATGCTGTTTAATATTAAATGAGTCAGCGCGTCTTTATATCCCTGTTTGATTTTCTTCAGTGTCACGTTCTCAGAATATTTCTCTCAGCCCAGTGAATTATCTCTTGTTGTGTTCCTGCAATGACTCACGCTCTGAGTTTGCTGCGACACTTCAGTACTTCTTCCTAAATCATGTAAAACCCACAAGGCTCCCAGAGTGTAAAAATATCGCTTATGTAATGTGTCCAACCGTCTGCACTCGGATTACAGCCATAATTGCTGCGAGAGTTTATTTTTTAGAGTTTTTCAAAGTTTAAACTCATCTGAACATTTATTTTAGTCATTTTTATTTGTGTTTCGTTAATTAACTGATTATCTTTGTAGTTTTGATTTCTAAAGTTTCATTTTTCAGGCCTTGTCTGGTAGAGCTGTGCAATCAGCTAAATTTAATACTGTAATTCTGTCTTCATTTACTTATTAAAATAAGCCGGTTGAGATTATTCTACCACATTCTGTTTTGCAATAATACATTCCACCCATTCGGGAAAATGTAAAGGAAGAGAATGTGAAAGTCAGCTTCTCTCCCCCGTTGTGAGCTTTAGGTCAGCTCACAATGATTTAATTATTTATTTGTTTAGTTAGTCAATACAGCTTAATTATAATTAAAATTCAAGGAAATTTACTTAATTACAAAAGACAAGGCTTCTTCTTTTTTAAAAACAAGTCTTTAAGTAACTGTGATCGCAGTATTGACCAGAATAACTGTCATGATTTTTTTATTTTTTTTATTACCATAATCGAGCGTCACTATCTGAAGTCACATACACCAGTAATCAGTTTTAAAAACAATTAGGGAACCTTAATTGAAGTCACATATTTTGCTGAATTTCACAAAGATTTTCCTGGACTTTCAGCTGTTTCTTTTTTCTGGTCTTCATTCTGTCCTAATATTTCCAGACCTCCCACTGTGTTTCTGAAAAAGACTTCAGTGAAAGAAATCCAGTTTTGGGGGCAGAGTCATTCTCTTTGCAGCTACTCATTTAAATCTTGGGCAAAGTAGATTTTTGGCTACTTCTACACTAATCTGGATAAATTTGAAAACAGTGTTTTCGTCTAAAAATGCTCTGTGCCCACACAATCGTTTTCAAACGTTTTCATGCACACTGAAAACGTTTACGTTGCAGTACTGCGGATGCGTGAATCGTACGACGTTTCGACCTGCGTCATTTCCGTCTGCCGTTTATTTACTTTCCGGCTTTTTGAAACGTTGCGGCAAAATGGGAAAAGCACCGAGTTTTTTTAAATGGACTGACAATGAGGTGGAGTTGTTGCTGCGAGTAACACAAGAGTACAAAGTTGCTGAACAACAACTCTGAGTAAACATTCCGTCGTCTTTGAAGAAAAGCTATCTGAAGCATGTACACTGATATTAATTTTTAATAGGGCTGTCAAAATTGAGCGCAAACAAAATAACTGCTGTAAAATGCCATTGCCATCTTAGTTGAATTGGTCACATCACATGACTAAAATGTGATATCGTTTTTGAAAGGCTCCGTTTTCGCTGTCCACACTGTGATGTGAAAACGGCATTTTCAAATTTATCCACTTTGGAGAGTGTTTTTAAAAAGCTCAGTTTTCCTTGACCAAAAACGCCGTCTCAGTGTGGACGGAAGGCCAAAACAGAGAGAAAAAGATGCGTTTTTAAACAAAAACATATTAGTTTGGACATGGCCTTCATTTGATCCCATGCGGCTTTTTGTTATGCAGCTGTCATGCCTTTTTCTGTATTTCTTGCAATCCTGAGGTCAAAAAAAGCTCTTTCAGACTGCTTTGCACCAGGCATCGAAATCTAAAAAGATGAATGTGATCTTTAGATCCTGGTAGAATCGATTAATGAAAATCAATCCTTATGTTTAGCTATCGCGTTCAGTTTGAGGTTAAAACAGGAGGGTTAAAGATGATTTTAGCACCTTTTAAAGGGACTTTATTTCCTCCTTTCTCATTACCAGAGAGATTTCCCAGCGATCAGCAGGGCAGTCCAGATAAATCCAGGTTAAATAAACAGCGTTTTCCCTGCAGGGGTCATTAAAGTTTCATCTCAGTCTCTCGTCTCGTAAAATTAAAACAAAGCCGAGCGGAGAGCACGAAGGTAATGAATCCGTCCAGAAAATTGCAGCTCAGATTAGCCTCGGTGGCCAGCAGCACAGCTGGATCATCAGGAGTTTGAGAGAGGAGCTCCACGTGCAGCTGGCTGCAAACACAACAATCTGGAGCTGACGTTCGCAACTGTAACATCTACATCTGTGAGGGAATGAGAGGAGGGAGAGATTTTAGAGATGTTTCAAAACATATATGGGTAACTGAAGGCAGCTGAAAGAGGAAAGATACACTCACGCCATAACTAAAAATGTCTGAGTGGTTTAAGTTCATCTGAGCAGCAATTTAAATGTGCTTAGTTTGAAAGAGTAACTTATAAAGAGGAAGGAAGGATGAAGCTGCTCTGAAAAAGTCGTACATAAATGTCAAATGTGCATTTTGTTGTCATATGCTGCATTTTCTCGAGACTTTCTTTAAAAAATAGCTCCAATTTGGCTGGAAATATTACATAATATTTCTAAGAAAGGCTTGCAGTTTCCATTATCTTTGAGATTTTAACATCTAAGAGAAAATTATGTGGCTGAGAAATGCAAAGTAATTTTGGTGTTCATCAGATTTTCTCACAAAAGCAAACAGGGCTCTTGAAGATTCCAGGTATAACATCTTATTCAGAGAATCAGCTAGAATAGCTAATTCACAACAACATAAAAGCCTTGTTTTTCTTGTACTGTGTCACTCTTAACCCCTTAAAGCCTGAAATTTTTTAATATTGAGAATTTATTGAACCATCTGACAAATTAAAAAAAAAAAATTAATTACATTTTAATTTCCATAAATGACTTTTAATTTGTATCTTATTTACTAAATCTAGCATTTTTTCCTTAAAAATGTATTTTTTAATGTATGTGTGTAATTAGGTTTGGGTTTCGAGGGGAAAAATCACACTGATGATGCAGAAGTCTCAAAAGCGCATTAAAATGCTTAAATGTAAGGACATAGAAACCCAACCTTTTCCATTCACAATCCAGTGTACATAACTTGGATTCAGGTATCTGCTGATGCAGACCCCCTTAGGTCTAAGTCATCATTGTCTAAGTCACCCTCACCTGTGATGTAGCTTTTCATGGTGACTGAAATAATAAGATCACAGATATGGGAGGTAGAAATGGGCATTGAAGGCTATCTGGCTCTCCTTTGGAGATGCAGGCTGTGGAGTTCAATCATTCAGGCGGGGCTCGGAGCAGAGCTGCTGCACCTCCACATCAAAAGCAGCCAGCTGAGGTGGCTGAAGCATTTAATTAGGTTGCCTCCTGGACGCCTCCTATGTGAGGGGTTTGAGTATGTCCAACCAGAATGAAAACTCGGGGCAGACCCAGGACACACGTGAGATATTATACCTCTCAGCTGGCTTGGGAACGCCTTAGTGCCCTCCCAGGAGCGCTGGAGGAGGAGCATCTTTGTTGAGTCTGCTGCCCCTGTGATCTGGACCTGGACCTAGCAGCAGAAAAATTAATGATTACTTATAATGATTACTTTCTGTGTCTGCTGACTGCCAAGACTTTGGAGGGGGAAACGTGATATTTTCTGACAGTGTAGAATGAAGGTCATCTGTATTCTTCACTGTGAGGAAGAGGCTGGAAATCGTTTTTTTTTATCTCTGAAGCAACACCAGGCTGCACTAAAACACTGCTTTCCTAACTTGGTAAAGTTAGCTAATTCATTGTCACTGGTCAGATTTCAGCTCAGTGTGGGAGTCTTTACTGCTGGTATCGTGAGCCTTGTTAGTTTCTTCTTTCCCTGCTCTCCCTGTGATTGCACCTCCGCACACACAGAGTGGAGCAGATAGAAACTGGAGAAGAGAAACTGGAGAAGATCAGGTTAAAAACAACACTTTATGTTACTGGAAGTGCAATAAAAAGCTTCCCAACACTGGTATTTTTCAGTCTGTCCCGCTCACCTGACCCCAATGAAAAATTTGTTCAAACAAAAAATCTGTTAATGTAGCAGAGGTGAAATACTAGCAAACCCTAACAGACCCTCCTGCTGCTGATGCATTGTCACATATAGAGCAACAAAGAATTGAATAGATCAGTCAGTTTCAGTCATACTTGATCCACCCTTTTGAGTAAAGATCTACAGTCTACATAAAATCTCTAAAACATGAATAAAAAATAACTTCATCATCACTTCTAGCTACTCCCAGCACTATGGAGAATAAGAAAATTCATCGTGGAAAAGCTAAAAAGGATACAATTCTATTATTTTGTCAGACATTTCAATGAAAAGGTAAAGTGTCACTGATCATAGTCTTGTCTTTGAGTGTAAAAATAGTCCAAATCTAAGTTCATTGGTGGGTTGAATTGAAATCTACAAAGGCCCAGGTTTGTTTGCAGAGCCTTGAGTTTGACATGTGGGCCAACCAATAACATTTTAAGGTCTACTAGCATAATGCTAACAGCACTGCTACGGCTAGTTCAAGTTTGAGCTTCTGAAGTGTTGATGTAGATTTTATATTTTGCATTTCACCTGATTATGGGGACAAAGTCCTGAAGAAATTATAGAATAATTTGGATAAGAAACGATCTGGTGTGGTACATGGGAAAAAAAAGATTTTTAATATGTTTACTAGGAAAAAATATTAAAACTTGTTCGTTGGCTTATTGTACCCTATGTAAGTTTACTGTGCGTTTTGATGTTTTAGTATTTCAACATTTATAGACTAGTCACAGAGTTTTATTGGAAGATATTATAAATTTTATTTTACTTTAGAGTCTGTGACGTAGCCTGATCTTCAGTAAATGGTTACAAGAAATTCATGTGACACTACGACCTCTCAGAGAGGGGATGGTGGCTAATTTGGATGTCCAGTGAAGTTATTGAAGATCATGTCTTGCCCGATAAAGGCTTAAAGACGTCACAATGCTGCTGTCCCAATTGAGATATGGAAAATAATACATAGATAAGAGACGACCAAGAAAAATAAGGAGTATTTTTGTTAAAAACAGTTTTTTTATACTGTGAAAAGTAAATCATCATGTTTTTACGCACAAACTCAAAATACAGATCTAAAAAACATGAAAGAAAACTCTCTTCCTCTTCTGAGAATTTGGCTCAAATTGTGCCGATAAATTTTCCAGTGAGTAGATCCAGCTGTGTGGGCAACACATGACGTAACGCTTTCCCAGGCTAACGTGAACACTAATATCAAGTCTGAAGCAGCCACGATGTCCTCACTTTGACGGTTTTTGTACTGCAATGTGTGCACACAAGCATACAAAGACATGAACATACACACTCAAACGCACTTGTGCACACACAGACACACACACACATACGCACACAGCTGTCCTTCAGCGGTCTGGAGATAAGAGCCGTTATTGAAATCCCAGCTCCCTAACAGCCATCAATTACTCTGTGTGTGTGCGAGTGTGTGTGTGGCAGCTCGTCAGGCAGCTCTGTGCGTGTGTCTGCCGAGCAGCGCCGATACGTTTTCTCTCTCCGCTGGATTATGAGTTCCTCGGGAAAAGAGGCGACGTGCCTTATCAGTCCTCCGGCTGGGCGATAAAACACGTGCACGCGCACACACAGATGTCGAGCCTCGTTATGTGGCTGCAGACAGAGAGCGGCGTGTGTGTCTGCGAGTGTGTGTGCTTCACTGTCAGCGCAGCTGAAATGAAGCCCAAACCGTGCACCAGACTACACTGACTTTCCCTAACTCGTTTACATTTTTTAACCTTTTATGAGTGAAAGTACAATCAAATCATGAGGTGCAGGTGGGCTCACATTATTCAGCAGACATTTGGGCAACACTTCAGCTGCATGAACACAGCTTGCAGCTGTTTTGCAACCTTGACACCTTTACACCTTCACTTTTCAGCACAACCTGAACTCTTATAGGCACGCTTATAATTTCTTTCAGTAGCCTTTAGGAATAGTTCTCCAGGCTTCTTGAAGGACATTCAAAGCTCTTCTTTGGATGTTTCTGCCTTTTGTTCTGTTCTCTGTCAACATGATCCCACACTGTTTCAACAATGTTGAGGTCTGGGCTCTGGGGAGGCCAATCCATGACTGATAGGGTTCCATTGTATGTTTTTCTATCTAGGTATGTTTTTTTACTGCATTAACAGTATGTTTGGGATCATTGTCATGTTGAAAAATGAATGAAGCTGTTGCTAATCAGATGCTTTCCAAATTAAATTGCACTGTGGTTTAAAATCTCACAGTACTTTTCTGTGTTCATAATTCAGCAATTTTAACAAAGCTCCCGAACACCACTGGCTGAAATGCAGCCCCAAACCATGACAGAGCCTCCACCATGTTTTACAGATGGCTGTAGACACTGTTGGACCTCTTCTGTGCATACTGATGATGATTTGATCCTAAAAATATCAAACTTGGATTCATCACTCTATCAGACCTGTTACCACTGATTTTAAATCCAGTTCTTGTATAATTTGGCATACCTTAGCCCTTTCTCCCCATTTCCCTTTCTTAAGAATGGCTTCTTTCCTTCCACTGAAACCATTCTGATGAGGCTTCAGTGAACAGTAGATGAATTAGCTGAAGGTCCAGATGCATCTGGCAGGTCCTGTGTTGGGTCTTTTCTGGATTTTTTTGCTGTTTCTAAAGAACATAACTTTCAAATACTGTATATCTGCTGTAGGTAGTTTTTTTAATTATTTTTGTGATGTGCCACTTCGTATTTCGTCCTCCAATTGTCCAGTTTCCTCAAATTTTTGTAAGTACTCGCTGCACACCATGCTGAGATATCCCAAGCTTTCAGCTAATAGTTCTTTGGTAATCAACTTGTTGGTGCAGAAACGCTATTTTATGTCTATCAGACTGTTGTTTTTGGCATTTTACAAGATTCAGCTTCTTTCAAGATTCAGATGTTACAGCCATTCAATAAATGGGAAGAAATTATGTGTTTTCGTGACATGCTGCTACTAAACCAAAGACACAATTTAAGATGTGTGTGTTATGTGTTGACACAAAACTGGTTCAGCCCTTGAACCAGGTGCCTTTCTTCTGGAATGATTCATAGGTCAGTGTTAAGTGGGTAAACAAACTAAAAACACCCCTCTGAAAATGGTCAGGTACAAGGACTGAACTGAAAAACAATTGAACAAAAACAGCCAAAGAAAAACTTGGAGGATTGAAGGCTGTCTCAACACTCTGCACAGCACTGTAGCTCAGATGCATAAAAAAAATCTATTGACATTATTGTAGAATTTGGAACATTTGTCTTTTGATCAGAAAGTCACCTCTCTGACAGAGGTTTTCCCCTCTCTCCCCAACAGCTATGTTGTTGTGGTCCCCAGGTCTGCCTTCAGTAAGAGAATGTTGTTTATGCCTGTGCACCAAACAACAGTTCAGCGTACCCAGCCTTCTTAGAGTCATTGGGTGGAGTGCTGGAGAGTGCTACATCTACGGACTCTATTGTTCAACTCTCACATGGGCATTGATGGTTATGCCTTGAAGGGTGTGAATGAAAGGAATGGCCTGTCTGATCTGTACCCCTATTGGTGTTCTGTTATTGAACTTCTGTGCTAACCACAGCTTATCCATAATGAGGGTATTCATAAGTCCACATGGCACCTGTACACCCATCGGATCGATGACTGATTTTGTAATCATATCATCAGACCTGGAGCCATATTTCTTGGATACGTGGATAAAGAGAGGTGCTGAGCTGTCAACAGATCACCACCTGGTGTTTTACTCAACATTTTGGTTCTCAGATCTTCTTCAGATTAACTTGTGTATGAGTGTAACTGATTGAGCGCATTTAAAGTTTCAATACTGAAGAACTTTCAGTGAAATCTGACATGGACATGGACAAAAGCCTGATGTGAATAGAAAGCAAAATACATAGTTAAACCAGATGTTCCAGTACATTTTAAGCTTCCCATACAGGTGAAATGCTACTGACTTTTTTCACAACCCTCCAAACACCTGTGCTCACTTTATCAAAGTATCGTCTCCTCAGACCTTCATTAGGTTTGCTTTTGTACGACAGCAGCTGGAATGCTTCCAAACTTTATGCGAAGTTCTTACTTGAAAAGAAGGCAACAACTCCTGCCTGTTTGAACTCATGTTTTTCAGGCATTTGAACAAATTGCACAGCACTACAGATGAATAAATATCCATGACGATCTCTGGAGTTTTTATATTTAAAGCAGTTCTATGAATTCACTGATCTTTTACTTCACCAGCTTAATTAAAACACAGAGGTTAAAATTTGTGGCATTTTATGTGGTCAAAGAAGTGTGTGTAAAAGTGTGTGTAAAAGTGTGTACGACAAGTCAAACGGAGACTGTTTTCTGAAGTATCCCTGCTCTGGTTAAAAAGAAAGAAAGAAATGTAGTGAAAATGTCAAAGGAAATGATTTGTGTTACACAGTGAGACCTTTTTCTTTGCAGAAACCTCATGTGGTTTCAGTCTGACCTGCTCTCATGTGGTTTTTCTCTCCGTCTGCAGACATGGTGGGCTGAGCGGCGTCCTCGAGGCAGACGGCTCCGTCTGAAGCAGAAACCAGCGGAAGGCAGGCCCGCAGCATGGTGAGGTTAAAGTTCAGTTTCAAGTTTATTTTCCTCTGAGCTGTCTGAGCTTCACCTACAGACTGAGTTATAATCATTCCATGCAGAATGAAGTTGAAATGATGATGGAACTTTTTCAACTTAATGTAAGATTTTTAGAGAAAGTCTGAGTTTGGTATTCACAATAGATGGGAGACGGGAAACATAAATTACAGTGTTGGATAAGCAACAAAGATCCACTGGTCGATTGTTGTTCCCCTAGAAGGCTACTATAGCCAATATTTCCAAGAGTTGTCGTGACATGAAATAGCAGTCTGTGCCATGACCTCAGTGGTTTCAGAGTAACTGTTTGGCAGTTACTCTTTAGAAGTTAATTATTTATTGAGTTGAATTTTCAAGGAAGTTGACCACAATTACCAAAGTAAAACATCAAAAAACAAGAACAACAGTTGGTGATTTTAGATATATTTACAGATGCAAGCCAGCTTTTTCACATTAACAAAATCAAAAATTGCATATTTTCCCTCACACCTGAAAGGCTGATTGCATATTGTCTTCAGCACACCCGTGGGCGATGGGGATGCCCAGCTTTGTGAACACAGTAAGTCAAGTATAATTTTTAAATTGATGCCATAGATGCAGCTACTAAAATTCTCAGATGACTTGAAATATCGGTGACCTTGACCTCAACTTTAAGTTCGAGGTTACATGTTCTGAAAATCTTGTGAATGCAGCAACTCTTTCAGAGAAAGATCTGAACTTGTGGCATTGCTTTGTTGTTGTTTGTTGGTATATGTCTGTCGATGTCTGCGTACATCTCTACACTGTAGCACAGCTCAGCAACAAGCAAATATGTGCCGTTTAGAGTAGGGGTGGGTTTTAATAATCGATTCATCGATTAAAATCGATTCTGGCTTGGATAACGTGAAATCGATTCATTAAAATCCTGAATCGATTTTTTAATATAAATTTATTTTGCCCGAAACGCCAGAATCTCAGGTGAAACCTCACAAAATTTCAACAACCACCAAACAGCTAAGACAGTAAATGAGAGCAGGTACACGGATTCTGCACAAGGACGTAAACACACAGCACGGACCCGCGGATCAGAATCAGTGAGATGTCGCCTTTCTCACCCGACGGGCGCTGCAGCTTTAAGCGTATGCGCGCGTTCCCGCGGACGGCAATCACTTTCTGGCACAACAACTGCACGGACACGGTCGGTGCTGAAAGCCAACAGCTCGCTGATTGTGATGTTTCGGCGGGTAGCGCTTTGTGTTCACGCCCTTTTTGCGCTGATTCTAAAGCTGTTAGTTTTATCTCTCTCCAAACAATACTGACCGAACCAGCAGCAAAAGAAGATCCAAACTACGCTTCGTCATGAATTCCCTCTGACTTTTACTGTTTTGCTTCACCCACGATAAAATCACACTTCATGCACAGCTCTCTCTCTCTCTCTCTCTCTGTACTGTTTTCTGCATTATTCGCTTGCTTGTTACGCACAACTCTACTGTTGTTTACAGCGCTGTCGGCCGCTGTTTTTTCCTTTTTTTCGTTTTACATACTTCCGAAAAGAAAACCTAATTTCTGCCGTTCAATACTGAACAAATTTAAACTTTTTAAAATTATGCAAAATGCAAAACGCTTAGCCGTGTCTCTAATAAAACCGCTGTAACGTCAGAGGTAATGTTCATGTGTTGATTAATGGTTTTCTTTCGTTTTTGATGTACTGCAGATACATATTTTTATAAAATCCCAGGCCAGGAAAACCACCTTCATGTTTTTCTGTTTTATCTTCAGCTACTTTGACACAAAGGCATCTGCTGTGACGCTCACACTTTGATAAAGTCTTGCGTGTGTCAGCTTCCTTTTTATAGATACAAAAATATGTCAATGTACTGATCTGAATTATAATATTTCTGACTGTCAAAATTTCCCAGATTCAAATCGAATTTAATCGAATCGAATTGAATCGAATCGTGGATCGAATCGATTCGGGACCTTGTGAATCGGAAATGAATCGATTCTAGAAATCAGTGACGATACCCAGCCCTAGTTTAGAGCGCGTTTAATAAAAACAGCCAACCTTATCGGCAGAAAAAGGCTAGTCCAAAGTTTAGGCGCTACAACCTCAAGTGTGTTCACTAGGGGTGGGCGGTATAAACGGTATATGGTAGAAACGATATGAATTTGGCCAACGGTAGAGATTTTGACTGTACTGCTCTACCGCGATAGCGCATGTTGATGGTGTCATCAAGCTGCGCCTGTTTTGGTCGAAAGCATCGCAGCGGCTGCAAGCATGGGGAGGAGGAGGAGGTCATATGCACCTGGTTTGGGTTTAAGCAGTCGGATGTTAAGCAGAAAAATATAATCTGCAAATTATGCCTGGCGACAGTAATAGCGAAGAGACGAAGCACATTTTGGAATATGAGGAAAGCCAAGAACTGCGCTTCCTCCACTTTTGTACCATTGATTCATTAATGTTGAATTCTCTCGCAGCTGCTCTATTCCCATGTTGTTGCAGTATATTAATGACTAACCTCGTATTGTGGATGGATTATCTCAGTTGTTCTCGTGAGTTAAGTTTAGTCAGTTTACACCATCTTGCCATGTGATTGCATTTGTCCCTAATCATCAGGAACCCTCCCGTTAACTTTTATCATCCTCTGCTTTACTGTGTTTACATTATGCTAACATAGCTGTGTTGCTAGCAATCACATAGCACATCATTAAATGCCAGCTAGCCCAACTTCAGTAACCCTAAAAAAGTCACTGCTGTTTAGTTTTCTGTCTTCATTTATATTGGAAGTGACAGCAGAGCTGTACATTTTAATTTTTTCAGAAATCTCTCAGTCAGATGGAAACTAGCGAGCTAACATCCTGCTAACTTCTAACTCCATTAAATTTAATAAAATCTGTTTTCATGGATGCCTGGATGTTAAACTTAATTGTTACACCTAGTAAAGTAGCAATGCTGATAATTTTATTAAAGATGAAAGAATTTAGACAGTTTTTAACTCTCAGTTATGTTGTAGTGTTCGTTTGACTTTGGGACCTGAAGCGGACAGAGTTTTGGACCCAGATTACTCCGCGAGGCTCCTGACTACAGTAGCTGTAATGCTCTGACAATCCACCAAGCGGTGCGGCTTCGTATCTTACCAAAGTTTTACTAAAACATTTTTGACAGATTTTTGAGCGCCGTGTACCACATAAATTCGGTTTGAGGTCAGTAAGCACAACCAGAATTCATACCAAGGCTCGCAAAATTTCAAAATCTCTGGTAGCCCTTCGGGCAGGCACTCTTCAGTTTTTGGTAGCCCAAAAAAAATTTAAGTAGCCCGAATAAAAAAGAGAGCAATTTTTTAATGTTTTGTTTCCTTTACAATATTATACATTAAGGTATAATATTGTAACGGAAACAAAAATTAATCAGAAAGTTGTTAAAATACAAATCACAACAACTGTATAAAAATCACAGTCATCAACTCAAATACTTGGTTCTAATTGAACAGAAATTTCTATGAACTTGTAAAAACTGTGTACAACATGAATCAGTCTGTGTCAGATCCTGAATCTGAAATTTCCACTGAAGTCAAGGGTAAGGGGTGAGTGGAACCAAGATCGAAGCCATTTGCTTTTTGAAGTTTGCAAAGACTGCTAAATTTTGACAATGATAGTTCACTCTTTGCAACATAGTACGCTTTTGAAAGATTTTTCAGGACTTCTGCTTGTGCTTGGTTTATTTTTAGTATGTTTTTTGCAATTGCTGTTTGTTCTGGGAAAGATATTGCAGACTGAGCAATAATGCATTTCTTGCATTTCTCGTGGGTTCTGATGGGGTCTTTCTTAAAATTACTGGTCCCAGTTACAAAGGCGCTTGTCGACTCAAATGAAATGAAACTCACAACACACCTGGCAGAACATCATGTTATTTAGCTCGTCATATTCCAGCCACAGAAATTCTTTTGTCCATGAAACCAAAAAAGCTGAGCTTTCTTTTTGCCTCATAGTCTGATTTGTCATAACTTTTCCATTTTGTGGTAGGCTTTTATTTGGCTGTCCCTTCTTCACCCTGACCTGTCTTATTTGGCTCAGCAGAACTAAAATACCGGCGTAAATCCTGCTGCTTTTACACACGTACTTACATAACGGTCAGCGATTCTCTGCGCAATCAACCTCTCACATGTTTAAGCTTGCTGTGGGAGATTTCACTTGTTACGTTTGAATAGTAAGCTAATGAGTGATAAGACGATGTCAGAGGAATTGGTGCGCAATTAATCGTCACTCACCAATCAGTACTGCCGCTCTCTACACACCGTTCGCGCGATCCCAAAGTGAAAGTGAAAGCAAAAAACAAGCACAAATTCAAACGCGATTTCAATATGTCATATATTGACAGTGGCTCATCGATGCCAATGACATAATTACTCAGCTACATTTTCGAAAGAATGCAAAAGCATTGACATATATTTTCCCTTCCTATGATAGCCCGACGGGCAGGGCTGAGATAGATTCTGGTAGCCCGACTGGAAAAATCACTAGCCCCGGGACGTCGGGCTAGCGATTTTGCGAGCCCTGCATACATAAGGTGCACCGGATTATGAGGCGCACTGTCGATTTTTTAGAAAATTGAAGAATTTTAAGTGCACCATATAGTGCAGAAAATATGGTATACTGAAGAATAGAATATATCGCAATATATATCATTACTGCACATGCTTCAAATTATACCGCAATATGGATTTTAGGCCATATCCCCAGCCCTAGTGTTCACCTCTGGATTTAAAATAAGAACGTGGCACAGTTATAAGCACCACCTAATTTTTGCAACATTTCTGGGCCAACGGAAGAGGAAGGTTTGAGAAAGACATGAGCTATAGTGAGCTATAGTAATCAAGCCAGGAGAAAATTAAGATGTTAAATATCTAAAATAACTAAAATATCCAAATTATTGAATGACATTGGTCAGATAAGAATGAAAACCATTTAGAACAGTGACATTCTTGCCACCCCAATTCTGTAATCTGTTAATAAAACTAACATGTTAAACGGCTTCAAATGAGCCTAAAATGGAACTAAGGAACTAAAATGGAATATTATATTCTTATGCCCTCAGATAAAAGTAAATATATCATTAGTGATTTTCAGGTACGCTGTTTCAATGCTGTAGCTTCATCGGTTCGAGATTGGAATCTATCAAACACACTGTTTCCCTCAATCAGCTGAAGGAGAAGATGAGTGACAACTTTCACAAGGATTTTTGAAATTAATGGCAATTTGAAAATAGATCTGTTATCGTCTAACTATAATAAATAAATACCTGATTTACCTGGTTTAATTTTTGTTCCGAGCTGCTTTCTAACCCTGATTTTCCTTTAGCTACACTTTTCAGTCTTTACCATTCTCCTTTCTCGGTGCCTTAAAAAACAGAGCGAGTGAAGGATCTCTGCCTCCTCCTTCTCATCTCAGGCGGCAACCCAGCTGTCTGGATAATTTCCTAATGGCCCTGCGGCTGATAGCCAATCAGAGATGGTTCACCACGCCGTGTGACAGGAAATTCAATTAGGCTGCTTTTTTTCTTTCAATATTGCGCTCCCTGACTCTCTCTCTTTTTCTGCCATGCTTTCCCTTTGTCTCTTGCCCTCTCTTTGTTTATAGCATTTCCTCTTTCCTCCCTCTCTCTCTGGCTCTTCCCTCTCACCCCCTGCCTCCTCTCTTTTTTTCATCTCTCTGTTTCCTGGATCTGCCGAGAGAGAGAGTGAAAGAGTAGCTCCGGGCGTCGTATGCCATCCAGGAATACTAAAATAAATAAATAAAAGGAAAGAGTGCTCTTATTTTTCTCCATGACAGGAAAATGAAATCACAGGCTTTATGTCCTGCAGTTGAGATCCCCTAAATAGACAAAATTCTTTTTTCCTCTCTTCATTCCTGTTTGTCCTTGAAGGGCGAATTTAACCATGTGGTGCTTAACCATATATTTCAGAGTATGTACTGTACTAAAGGGAGAATAGCCTGCACTGCAGAGCCCACTAACATCCAGCTGACAGTGTCGGATACTTAGTCTTAAGAGTTCAGCAAAAGTCATATTGTAATTTCATGTCACAAAATGTCATATCATAAAACATAACCATTAAATGCACTGCGGAATCTCATATTGCAAAATGTCATATCATGAAAAGTTAAATCACAAAATGTCATCACAAAATATTGTATCAACTAAATGCTTCACAATGTGCTGCATCACATTGCAAAATGTCGTATGAAGAAATGGATCGCAAAATATTATAACATAAAATTTCATATCGCTAAATGTCATATCGAGAAAACCTTGTAATAAAAAGTTTTTAGTAGTTTAGAAGTGGTTTTTGGATCACTTAATTGTAGAAAACGTTAAGTTGATTAAAAGCTGCACACACAGACACTGTTTGCAGAAAGAATTTGTTTTGGCTTTTAAAAAAAAAGATAAGAAAAGAAAAAGAACTATTTCGTTTAGCAAAAATACCAAAAACTGTTTCCTGACTCAAATATAAAGATTTGCTAGTATTCTTAGCATTTTCTGTATCAATCTGAGAATCAGAAAGGATGTTGCCTTTTTTGTGCATGAAAGTTTTTCTGACTTTCTGTTAGTCAGAATTAATGATTATTGTAGAAAACAGTTCTTGAGGATTTTACAAAAGAATACAGTTATTCATTATTTTCTCTGACACTGTTACAGGTGGATGCCAGTGCAGCTCGCAGGATGAACCCGTTAGCTGCCCTTAGTATTGACCGCAATGCTCTGGTGGGGGAAAACCTTCGCCCCCATGGAGGAATTTTTTATCCTGGCATCCATCCTCTGTCTTCTGAGAAGCCCCAGGAGCCTGGTACCTCGCTGCCACTTGGCTATGATCTCCTGTATAAACCAGATGTATCCCTGCTTGAAGGCCAGAAATCTGCAAATGGATATGTTGGACTGTATAAAAACCCAGCACCAGGACTGCAGAAACCTTTACTTGTTCCTGCTGCAGGAGGTGATGGCTTGGGCTTGGACCGCAGAGTTGGATCCAGTGACAAACAGCCGGAGCTGGGCTTGAATGGTACCAGTAGCTTTCTTAGACTACCTTGGATCAGCCCCTATACCGATGCTACAATGTACCCCTTCCTGGACATGGCATACAAGGCCTCATTCCTGTCTCAGCAGCCACCCTTCATCCACCAACAGCTGGCATATCAATCTTTGTGTGCCTCTAGGCTTGGGAACAGCACGCCTGGAGAGGAGAGACTTTTCTACCTGCCTCCTTATTTACCGGCCCATATCTCTTCTCCACTAGGCCCTCCAATAAGGATTTCTACAGCCACCCCAGCTTCTACAGTACTTTCACCATTACCCCACTGCCAGGACAAGACATTGCAGGGTGTTGGTTCTCAGGTACATCAAGAACCCTCTGCCTTCAGCACCAGTCCTCAGATTCATCAGGAAACCCAAGCTCACGTTGTTCACCATACAGAGCGACAACATGAGAGTAGCAGCAGCAGTGGTGGAAAGTCCACTCAGACCACTTCTACCAAAAATACTCTGAGCAAAACTACTGGTGGAAATAGTAGCACCCATGTTTCCAGCTCAGCTGGTACTGATGCCTTAGAGTCATCCCCAGTTACCCTTCCTTCTTCCTCACTTCCAGCACCCCACCATCTCAGCAACAGTTCTGCAGAACTCCAAAAGTCCCTTAGCAGAAGCACTTCCTTATCCTCAACCTCACTTTCAGTGTGTCACCCTTTTTACATGAGCTCTGAGCGCTCCTCCCCTATACACTCAGGCAGCAGTAAAACCAAAGATGTCACCTCTGACTGCAGTAATAAAGAAAAGTGTATATCACCTGCAAAGACATCACTGGACAGAGTAGGACCTCATAAGGCTGCCAAAACCCCCAGAGAAAAACCTTTGGATTTGTCTGCTAAAGAGATGGAAGGGTTTCCAAGTGGATTCCCAACCAGATTAGAGGCCTTGGCCAAGTTGGGATATGTACCACCATCTCATTACAAGCTGTTAACCAGTCAAGACCAACAGCTCAAAGAGAGTTTAACCCGACCTGTTAGCACATCAGCTAAGACTCCAGATCATCCTGAAATGATCAGCACTACAGGCTCCAGCTGGGCTGCTCCAGGTCCTTCCTCTGCTGTCATCTCTGACCACAGCAGAGGCTCTCAGTCTATGAAAAACCGAAGTGTGGACAATACTCTTCACCAACAGCACCCTCCTGGCTCACCTGGCTCTAAGAGAGTTGAGTTAGCCAGTATTTCCAGTACTGCCTCAGGAGGGCAACCTTCTGCAGCATCTCCTTCTTTAAACACCAAAGTTGGGTGGCCACAAGTCCCACCTACTGACTCCGACAAAGTCCCTCCAAACAGCAAAGGGGAAACTCACTCTGGAAAGCAAATCTTAACTTCTTCTAAGCAAGAGGTTAAAGAGAGCCAGACTAAGCATCAGCAGCCATTTCGTTTGGAAAATGGAAATGGCTCCAGCCAGATGTATAGTGATTCCTATCTTCCTCCTGGCTTAGGTTATACTAATCGCTATGTCCCGTACTCAGTTGCAGAAAATATATCCATGCAGCGACTGTCAATAGCAAGTAAAGGACATGTTTACCCGCATCCACTATTACTCGGTAGCAGCAGCTTTTACTCATCTAACATTCCACCAAGACACGGCCTCCCATATGGAGTTCATTCATATCCAAATTCCCAAGAGATTACCTCAACTCCAGTTTCAAATTATTCAAGTCTTACAAGCAAAGAACAGCTGGAGATCAGGTCCAAGAGCCAGGATAAACTCTGGACTTCAGAAAAGTCAGATGTTGACAGCTCACGCACACGTGACAATGAGAAAGACAAGTCCAAGGCCTCAGGTAAAGGCCTGTCTGCCGTAAGAGATGATATAGTTTGCATTGACTTGGTGCATGATGAGGCAGAAGATGATTTTTCCACCAGTAATTGTGGCTCCACATCTACCAGAACAGAAGATTTCTCCAAACATGTACAAATCAAAGAAACAGAGCCAGGTCCTCCAAAAGGCATCCTTTCAACTCAAGGTACAGAGCAGAGACTAGTTTCACTATCCCACACTTCTCATCACACTTCTTCCTCACCTCCTCCTACTGGTCAGGAAAGCACAGTGGAAATCCCAGAGGAGGAGGAGGAAGAGGCAATTAGTCCATTACCAGATATCCCAGAGGAGGAGACAATGCGATGTGCCCGAACGTCTCCACAGCAGTTTTCTAGAAAATGTAAAACTGGAGCCTCTGCTGGTGCTGGGAATCAAACGTTGAATGCTACTGGTTGTGGGAAAAGTGTTACAAGTGAGGTTAGATCAGAAGTTTCAAGCAGTAAAAATATTCAACCTCAGCAAAGCCCTTCCAGAAACATAAGCTCTTTGGTTCCTGGAAGCAGAGAAAGTAGTTCTAGTGATTGTACTAGTTCAAACAACAGCATGGGAGTAGTCAGTACAATGAGCCCAAAGAGCTCAGCTCACCATGGCAGCACTCAATCAGAAAGTCCCGTTTACAGCAGTACGGGACAGAGTAGTCGAGGCTTCAGTCCTCCGGTTCCAGCATGCAGAAGTTTTAATTCCAGGCCATCACCTGGAGGAGCCATAAACTTCCGACCCCAACTATATGCCAACAGCAACCCGAGAGGCCCCTCATCAAGTAACGGAGATGCAAACAGTCCAAATTTTAGAAATTTTGTTGGGCCATGCTGCAGAAATCTGACTGTCAGGGCGCCAACTTTTGAACCCAAACTTTTCAGCAGCCCAACTCGTGAAAATGTTAACTCTATGCCTACAAGCTACAGGAGCAACAGCCCTCATGGTGAAAACTGCAATGCAGTACAATCAAATGCTAATCCCAGAGCTCCTGCATTTGGAAAGTTTAGTAGTCAGAGTTATGGAAGATCCCTCTCTAAGAGCCAGCCTTCTGGAAATTGCCAAACAGCCGGTGCAAGCAACACCCTCAGGGTTCCCACATATGGAAATAGTTTTACCCAGGGCCCAACCTGTCAACACCTTTCACCAACCAGTGAAGGTCTGAACACGATGCCAGCGGATCCAATGCTGGAGCTGTTAGTTAACAAAGACCTTTCCTCTACCATTAGCTGTGGAAATGAGAAGGAGTTCAACATGCAAGACTGCGTGGATCCTCTGGCAGATGAAGAGGATGGTCACAGCAAATCCCGTCTCTCTGGCCTCACCAAACGCATTGCCAATTCATCTGGCTACGTGGGAGACCGATTCAAATGTGTGACCACAGAGCTTTACGCTGACTCGAGCAAGCTGAGCAGAGAACAGAGAGCACTTCAGGTAAGGCATCATGTCCTCATCCCTTCGTTATTCAATGATGGTATGGTGAGACAGAGAGAGCAAATCAGATTTTCTTTGGTGGTCTGGTGTGCTATCATTACACCACTGCTGCCTGTTTGGGTTTGTTTTCTGATATTGATTTTTCAGCTTACTGTTCATTAAGGTAATTTAAGTCACACTCACTGAAAGGAAACAGACTCCCCATTCACTGAGGTCCAATTCCACAGTGTGAGGCTTCTTGTAAACATGGAAAAAGTATTTTAAACCAGGGTTACTTTTTAAAAAATAACATTATCTAATAAAGTCCTGGAGCAGGGAAATGCACAGGAGACTGAGAACATTTACCAAATAATAAGTTGTGCCTGAAAGAAGGTCATTTCAATAATTTCTTGTCCAGTTATAACATTACGATAACCCTAAAAAAATTGAGATTTCCTTACCTGGATGATTGAGCATGCATCAAAAACCCTTATCATGGGTTTTTATGAACATTCATATGTGGCTTAAAGTTGCTTTGACATTTTGGCTACAATATGGTTGGAATGCAGCTTTTAACTCAACTGTTGTGGTGTTTCTGGGTTTTATTAAGAAATTAAACATGAACATATGTGTCAGTTTTGCCTGCTGATGCACAGCCAAGGAGATATTTGTAGGAGGAAGCAGGAATTGGTTTTCTCTGAGAATGCGGTCCCTCACTAGCTTCCCACCTACAAATTATCTTTGGAAGTTGCAGGAGGAGTAAAAAGAGAATGCTGTGATTGTTGTGGCTACTACGTAGGAGGAGTGAATCTCAGCATATGCTGCAGACCGCTGGTCTTTGAGTTGCGGTTTTGATTTATCACCTGATTGTTCAATAAGAAAAAAACAAAACAACCACAGCATAGCATCAGCAGTTTTAAACGCCAATTGTGGAAGTGATGGACAGTTAAGGACATGAACATTTGGATAGAATCACAGTTTGCAGGTGTCTGAACAACTAAAACCCTCCGACTGAGTCTAAAGTTCATTTTCATTGTTGGTTGTTTCTTTTGCTTTCATGCACAGTCAAATCACTTAAATCCTGTTTATACAGGACTCAATGTACAAAAACTGAATGTAAATATGGGCTTATATGAGGTGGCTAATGAGTGAAAAATATTTTGAATTTATTCAATGATGTGGCAGTAACAGAGGAGGTAAGTAAGGCAGAAACAGTAAAATGTTGCTTTAAAAAGCAATTATAAGCCACAACCTTAAAGTTAGCCTCAGCTGATGGATTTTTGGTCTGCATTTAAAGAAATCAGCACTTTCAGCTGCGCTCACAGGGCCAGAGTGTATTGTTAATGCTTCTGTTTTTTTATTGTTAATCCTGATCATAGAGTGTTCAGATCTAATCCAACCATACAAAGAAAAACAACCTAGAATGTCAACAACAGACTTAGCAGACATAACATGGGATTTTAACGGTAAATCGGGAGAGGAGGTTTTTTTGAATCTGCAGTGAAGAGTGGTTGGATATGAGGAGGTATTTAGGAGGAGAACGGCTGCCTACTCCTCCTCTCTTTTTTTTTCTGCCTGCTGATATTTGGGGTCGAGCTGAGGTCGAGTTAGGATAACTCAGCGACTCTGTGGCTCCAGGCGACTGTTAACCTGATGGTTTTTTCCCCAAACTGGGAAGGAAGGAAGGAAGGAAGGAAGAAGTCTCTTTTGCGTTCTTTCTTCCTTTCTGTCTCTATTTTTATATGTTTATCTTGGCTTTTTCTATTTTTTCTCTTCATCTTTCTCTCTGAACATCATTTTTGCTTTCTGTTCTTTCTGGTCTTTGTTCCTCCTTCACCTCCTCCTCTTCATCCTCCTCTCAGTAGATGGAAGAGGATGAATTCAGTGTTTTGTTTTGGGTTTTTTTTCCTAAGAAGTCCTTCCTCCTGCAGTCCCAGATTAGCTTTGACTTCTTTAAATTTTTTGTTGTTATTTTTTCATTTACTGATGGAAGCTGCTAAATGAATAAATGAAGTACATTTCCAGACAGGCAGCTTTAGAAAGCCTATACTTTACATTACTGCTGATGTAAAGCTATTGAATTATTTTGGACACAAAATAAAATATTAGCTGTCTAAACTAACATGATGAATATTTCTTTAATTAACATGTTAGATTTCAGATATATATCCACATTCAGGCGAATAGATAGTGAGACGAAAGGTTGAGAGCAAAAAGCACCACACTTCTGTTAAATCTATTTGTTGTGGTTTTAGGTCTCTTTCTAGACATTTGTATCTTTTGTGGTTGTTTTGTATCTTTTTATGGACATTTTCCATCCTCTATCTTTTTCATCATTCTGGATCTCTTGAATGTCTTTTTGCATCTGCTTGTAGCCACTTTGTATCTTGTTACAGTCTTTATTCCATCTTTTCTTTGTGGCTACTTTCTAACTCTTTCTGTTATGGTCATTATACCGTCTTATGGTCATTTTCTTTTTGTGGTCCTTTTTATCTCGTTCTGTTCATTTTCTGTATCTTTGTAGTACTTTTTCATCTTTGTTGTCATTTTATATGTCCTCATGGTAATTCTGCCTTTTTTTTTATAAGGTTTTTGAATCTCTTCATTTTGTCATTGTGTCTTGTGGTCAATTTGCCTAAATTTGTCATCATTTGATGTCTCTTTGTTTTATGGTCATTTTCTGCCTTTTTGTGGTCCTTTTTCATCTCTGTGCTTTATCTCTCTTTGTCTTTGTTGTCATTTTATATCTTTTTTACATTTTGCCTTTCATTTTCATTTTTTTTATCTCTTTGTGATCATTTTGCATCGCTTTCTGATCATTTTCTGTCCATTTCATTTTGTGCCATTTTCTGGTCTTTTTTTATTTCTTTATGGTCATTTTTAACCTCTTTCTGTTGATTTTGTGTCTCTTTGTGTTCCTTTCTTCATTAATTACAGTGTTGAGTTTAGCATTAAACCAACAGGTCCACAAGGATACACAACAACTTCAGGGTCTTGTGTTTTCAGTAAAATTCTTTTAACTTTTTTTTTTTTCAGCTGACACTTGAAACCCAGACACCAGATAAACTAATTACACAATATTACATTTAGCCATTTACTGTTGCACATGCATGCTTATTGTTACACTGATTCTTCATGTTGGGCTCCATGTTTTCATGTGTTTTCCGGGTGATTCCTGTCCGTCTGTTTATTCCCTGATCAAAGCTGTTTGCTCAGTCAGTCGTGGCTCCTGAAGGAGGGTGCTGGTGATGCTCAAATTAACTCACATTTTTGCTCCTACGCCCCTGGGTGCTCTCAGCTCTGGGCGGCAGCGTTGGATGGATTTGTAGATCGTTTCACGGGCCATTAATTTTTAAAATGGGTTTGCGGTCAGGGCAGAGTGAGGTGAGTGACTAATACCAGGATGTCAGGCAGCGGATCAGGGGAGCAGGCACCAATGGTTAGTAAGGGCATAACCAGCCTGTAAAACCAAAGATGAGGCTTTCAGAAATGAGTGTGGTGCATCTTGGGATGTAAGCTGTAAACATGCATCTTCTTCTTTAGGATCATAACAAAATGTCTTTCAGACATGATTGGAGGTTTCTTGATTTGTTTAGATATCTTAGTTCAGGTAACAGAGCAGATAACAGGAGTGACAAATATTTAAAATCTGAAAGAAAATATCACGTGCTGGTGCCTACAGAATATCCTAAACAAGAGCATCTGAAAAGACATCGGTAACAGTGAATGGGGAGAGGCAGGCGATATTAAAATACTTAAGGAATATAAAGCGATTTTTGAGATGAGCACTGCAAGAAAGCTCGCCAATGGTTAGAATTTAAGCAATAAAGTAAGCCGAGGTCTCTTTTTTTATTATTAACATGGCCATGAAACTCTGTCTTTAAAAGAATCTCAAATGACAAATTGCTTTTAAGCACAGAAAAAAAACTATTAATCCCATTAATAGCTCTTTAAAGGCAATAAAAACTTTACATTACAGGACTTTATGTAATAATCAGTAAATAAGAAAATCTGATCATGTAAAGAAAATAAAATTTGGAGTTAAGTACTCACACAGCAGGCTCAGCAGATGCTGAAGCACATAGAGTGCAGAGCTTGCCAACTTTCTGAAGAGTCAGACCTCCAAACTTCATGTGACCTTCAGATTTGCTCAAGAACAGTGGCAGAGACCTTCATGGAATGGGTTTCCAAGTGGATGCAGTGGTGTAAAACACACTCCCACTGGACTCCAGAGCAGTGGAAAAGTGTTCTCTGGCGTGACAAATCAAACGGTCTGGCAATCTAATGGACAAGTCTGGGTTTGGTGGTTGCTAAGAGAACAGTACTTGTGTGACTGCACTGAAATAGAAAACGACCAAAACTGAGTCAAGCTGCATCGAATCAAGCCAAGTAGGCACTAGTGGAAAAGGACTTATTCGTTCCAGTGAAAGAAATGTCTTAATGCTTCAGCATACCAAGACATTTTAGACAACTGCATGCCCCCAATTTTGCAGGAACAGGTTGGTGATGCCTCCTTTCCTGTTCATGTTGGAACAGGAAAGGAGGCATCACCATCAGGAAACCTACCAAAAACCCACCCAATAGATTTTTTGCTAGGATTTCAGTGTTTTTCAAAGTCCTTATTCTGTATTTTGTAGTGACTCAAATAAAATTCTGTCACACAATACGCAGGGATAAAAATTTTGGTGACCATTAAGTTATGTACAGGTGACGTTAAACAAGCCCAAGTTGAGACAGACATATACATAAATATGATCACTGAACTATGATTTTATCAAAAAGAACTGTTAATCCATAGTTCAAATGAATGAATGAACTGATTTTAAAAACCCTAAATTCAAAATCATTGCGCTGAGTTTGAAAGTGTTAGAGGTGAAAGAGGTTAGATGAAGTTTAAAAAAACTAAAAATGAAAAGAGATGAACATGCTGAAAGGAGTTGAGGTGTAAATGCTAAAAGTTTCAAGCAAACTGTGATCCCAAAACCAATCTGACAGATTGTGAGGAGGAGAAGAACTGAGGGACTTTGTGTCGTTTGAAGCTTCCTGAAAGGAATCAAAGTGTGAGTGTACTTTAATTGGTCATAAATGATGGGTCACTAACAGCATATGCAGTTATTTTACAGAAATGCATTAAATTTGCTGCCTTTGGTTGATTGTTTGAAGGAAAGAAAGATTCTCCAAACTATGATGCTGTTTTCTGGACTTCATCCCAGCAGCACCTGTTCACTGTTTGTTTGGAGCAGCTTCACATATTTCTCTGCGTTTGTCTGTTGCAATGCCAGCAGGGAGTATTTTTTACCTTTCAAAGCAGCAGAGTCGAGGGGTCACAGAGCGACTTCTGAGTGTTTAGGATTTGTGGTGTGTTTGTGTTCTGAGGCAGTGAAATCATGAAGCTTCTCGAGGCTCCAGCTGCCACAGAGAAACAGAGGTGAGTACCTCTGGCTGACAGCTGCCGCCGCCTGTGAGGATCACTGAAAGTCCGGAGTTAGAGGCCGAGAAGGGAAGGTGATGGCGACCAAATGCTGATTCTTTTTTAGGGACCAATCCTACAAATATTGACTGAAAGAGGTCAAATACCAAATGTGAACAGGATCCAGTTCAAAAGCAGAAGCTCTTCTTTCTGAGAGCTGGAAGGTGACCCAAAATCTAAAAAGATTAAGATTTGTCAAGTAAACAAACCTCTAACCTCTAGCGGGCTCATTATGTTACCTGAACATCACTTGCGTAAATTTGTATACCAAGATGCACTTGTTTGTAGTTTCAGGGAAATACATTTTCCCTGAAACTGGTATTCAAATCATTTGCAGATGGCATCATTTAAAAGCAGATATATGGGCCTGTTGTGCTCATTTTCAGCACTGTGCTTTATTTTTGGACCCACTGCAGTAACTCTGAATGATAGTTCAGAATAATCCGCATGTATTGTATACTAGCCCCTTATGTATCTCCTCAGTTCACACTCCATATTACATGAACCATTTAGGGTCCTGTGTCTTAAAGCCCTCATTAAAAGTTCACTTTCTTCTGATTGGCCAGCTCATGGATGCTTGCCTGGGGCTAGCACCGAGTGCTCGTTAGCTGGTCAATATTGAAAGTACCACAGCTTTGGGTTCATAGGGATCACTTTTATTTTTAGTTACCTCATTTGAAACTCCTGAAATGTTTACATTTAATAATATGTATTACTGAAAACAAGGAAAACAGATCAAACCTGTGCTGTACTGGTTGTTTGGTTTTGTATATTCACATGGAAACAAAACAGTAACACTGCATGACTCCAGTTTTGATGGGCCTAAACCCCCGTCCACACAGGGTTTCAATCTGGTTGCCTAGGTAACCCGCTAACGTATTTACTACCCAGTCATATATTGGCGGTATCCTTAGCACTTATTGGTGTCCGCTTTAATTGTGTAACTTAATGAACAGTTTAACTCTAGACCAATCCAACGCCAGCAAATGTTTCCTTCATTATCACTAAAAGTCAATAAATGTCATTGACTTTCTTATGTCTCTGGTTGCCATGTTGCTTCACCGTGTGTGGATGATGCTTTACATTAAGAGCCCAGGGTTCTAAAAACTCAGGTATCAACTCATGCATGTACTGCATAAACTCTATGTAAAAGATTCTTTGTGACTCTACTTTTTAAAGCATCAACCTTACTTTAACGTTTACTTTGTTGCCATGTTGGTTTTCTGAAGCCAGAAATGACCATCTTTGGATGAGAAGGTCAAGTTGTAATTTTTCACCTCATACCAAGCGGTTTGTTTTGCAAGCTGCATCTACAGTCCGTATGGAAGCATCACACACACACAAACACAGATACCTTCAACTTAGTGTGAAGTAAAATCAAAAACTGGAGCTCAGTCTTCTTCTCTGTTAGTACAGTTAACCACACAGCGGCTGCATCATTGGTTAGATAGTCCAGGGGTCCCATTCAGGGACTCCAGATAGCTGAGCAGCTAGAGCCACCTGTGTCGCCACCCACCTGTCAGTCAAAGAGGCCACATCCCTAAGAAGGCAAACTTTGAGTACAGTTGTTAGAAAGGAGAACATTAGCTACAGAGACCAACACAGTCGTTGTATTAAGCTGTAAACAAGTTCATTTCATAAATGTGGACATTTATGAAATGAACTTTTTTTTATCTCCAGACTTTGCTGCTTGATCAATCTCAAAATTTTTAACTGGTCCTCTATCCTTCATTTTTTATTGAGCTCACTTGTTTTTTGTTTTTTTTCATGTGTTTGTTTGTTTCATTGAATAAGCTGCTGTCTCTTGGCTAAATCAATTATAATAAGTGGACTAATTAATGTACTGATCCATCCAGCTTTAGGAGTGCTGGTTGGTTTCTGGGGAAATAATAAATCTAAGATGTGTAATGAAGGTCAAGAGGGTCCAAACGCCTCCAGGCTAAAGCAACATGCTGACACTTTCTCGTGTTTCAGGCTCGACCGACGCAAACTCTCATATGTGCTTTTCTGTTTTTCTCAGCGTGCCATGCTTCGCTTCTCTGAGCTGGAGCTGAAAGAGAAAGAGGGAGACAGAGGAGGAGGAGGAGAAGGAGATGAAGAAGAAGTGGAGAAGGAGCTGGCAGAAGGCCAGCAGGGAGAAAAAGAAGAAAAAGAGGAGGAGGAGGGGAGAAGAAGAAAGATGAGGCAGGTTGGGAACGCTGCCAGCAGAGTGAGGGGAGGCAAGGAGGGGGAGGAGGAAGAACTCCCACTGCAGCCGCTGCCGAGGCTCCGAGAGGTAAGAGGATTTCCGGAGAGTTCTGCAGGATGACGCACACACATGCACACGCACACAGACGCACATGCACATGCACACATCACAGACACACAAAGACATAAAAACACACGCCTTTTTTTTCCCCAGTTGATCTCACTCGCTTGAAGTCGCTCAATTTCTTTGTCTCTTTCTCTCCTTTTTGTGCTCTCTCTCCATCTGTGTGTGTGTGTGTCCGTTTGTGTGTGTGTATCTCACATACACGCACACATTTGAACTCTGGGTGCACTTCTCTCCTTTTAAACTGAGCGAACCGCTGCCCTCATTTTCTCTAGAAAGCCAAGCGTGCCCGTTCAGTCGCACACGCAAACCATCAGCGGTTTCTCTTCCACATTTTTAAAAGTAAAAGTTTTAAGCGCAGAGTCCCGATTTGTTTTGTTTCACGCTCAGTTCACGCTGCTAAAAACAAAAAAAGTCCCAACACGTTATTTCAGGATCATTCAGTAGGTGTTTTGAAGGTGGTCGGTTTTGGCTCGTTTCAATGAGTTTTTCAAACTAACCAAACAAGTCTGACTGTGATGATCCACTTTAAGTCATTTTTAACTTGAATTTCTAGCAGGTCACAGCTCCACAGGCTGAAATCTGAGACATTTTAAGGTTCAGTTGTGTTACTCATGGCTGGATTTTTATGTTGGATTTAAGAAATTTTAACCTACTGTCAGTTTTTTTTTTTTTTTTTTTGCTTCAGATAATTCTACATATATAGCAGTTTATGTTATTTTGTTTGCAGTGTAAAATTACATGGGATTTTTACTTCTGTGTTAAAGCTGCACTGTAGATACATTGTAACCACACGCCCCTCTGAAACCCTACAACATATCCTAAAGTTCGTCTTTGTTAAAACGTAACTACACACTGCGCTGGTGCAGGCCCCGACTATTGTGATTGACCTGACCAGTGCCGTAGATTCCTCCTGAGCATTTTCAACATTTTAGCAGGTTTTTTTTACAATTTATTTATCGGTAAGAGTATAGTCATTGTCTCAATATAAAGACTCACATATGTAAGCAAAGTCCTAGAAGGAATGTACAAAGAAGTGAAAAAACCTACAAAAATCTTTAATAATTGGCAACGGTGTGAAGGAAAAACTCCTTTTCAATAGGAAAACACCGCCAGCAGAACCAGGCTCAGACCAGGACAGCCATCTACCCCAAATGGATAGGGGTGAGGAGAAGAAAAGTATGAATGCCGATAACAGTGTCAGACAGTTACAAAGGGAACGTGGTAGGCTCTGCAAAGGCTCTGCAAAACTGTGGTTGTGTTATAAGTATGGAGTGTTCTCCTTATCCACCAGCAACAAGTCTGACACTCTGAACAGGGAACTTATAAGCCCTTTAAGTGAGCCAGATACCCTATTCTCCCAAAGCACACTCGGACAGAACACCTGAGGAATGTAAGCAAATGTACGCTCGCAGCTTCAAGCATGTCACCCAGGAAAAACCCACATCAGCCAGAGCTTTAAGGACCTCAGGGCAAATATCATCCAGTCCCAGGGGCCTGCCAGAGAGGAGTGCTTTGAAAACTTCAGCAACCAACAACTTCTGCCCTTACAACCAAGTCCTCTACCTGATCCCCACTTCTTCCATAACCATGTATTTGCTTCAGCTACTGCTAGAGCAACTTTCCACTTGGTATGCTGGTAGTAGTCAGCTTCTTCCAGAGCCCCACAAGATAAGTTTGATAGGACTCATTTTTAACTTGTGGTGTCCCTAATTGGGTTTGGGGGTTTCTGCTACATAAAGCAACTACCACCTTGCTACAGACCCTAGCAACATAGAGGCAGACGTGGCCTGTTTGGACTCGGTGTTGCTGGTCTCTGATGTTCTGGTATGATTTGAAGATCTTCTGGACCACGACTTCTGCTAGACACGTACAATGTATCCTCCCTACACAACTGGGCACACCAGGCCTCTCCAGCATCCTCCTCCACCATTGTTACTTGATGCAAATCATCACCAGGTTGCAATCGGCTGTCAGCTCTTCTCCTGTCTTCATCCGAGGGGCCCAGCCATGCAAAGCCAATTATTCTATTACAGTATTGATTATCGATGTGCAGCCAAAGGTGTCTTGGTGCCGTGTGTATTGATGAACACTCGTATGCATGAACACCGTGTTTGTTTTGTACATCTGTGGTTAGCACAGAAGACCACTCATGTTCACATCTGCTGTTTCTCCAAATCTAACCCCTCCAGGTTTTACCGTCATCACCTATTGTGCGCTCTCCAGCACCCAACCCAAGAACTGTGTAAAGGTCAGGTACTCCTGACTGTTGTTTGACACACAAGTGAAACAATAGTCAGAGCTTGTTCCCTCACCCGCATAGGGAATAAAGGTGAACCTGCCCTTTGTAGCTGCTTCTCAGCCTTGGAAATCCCCTCTCCATTCCCTCTCTAGGAGATTGGTTTCAGAACCAGTGCAACATGTTGACGTGACCCCCACTATCTCCAGCCAGTATCTCTCAATCTGTCACACAAGTTCATTCTCATGCTTCTACAGAGCAAATAAATAAAAGACCGGTGAACATCTATATACTGTTGTGCTTTTACTGCCTTACTGCATTTTCAGTTTTGCTGGCTTTGTGAGAAAGGTGATACAGTTGTGCTTTTATTGCTTTATAGGCTATGTGGGATTACATTTTAGGATTAGGAGAAGCCAATGTTTGTTTGTTTTTTGGATGACTTATAAATATATCTGACTTTGTGACTGTGTAATAATCATTTCCTTGAATACAAACATTTTCCATTTGAATGATAGTGTTGCCTTACATATGGCAACTTTTTTGGGGGGGATTTTATGTCTGATTATTGCTGACCTCTGCTGCAAAAAAAGATTTTTAATGAAATCCTAAACTAATCAAAGGATCTCAGAAACATTGAAAGTATTTTTTGACAAAATTCAAATCAGCAACTTAAAAACTTTTCGGGAAAATCAAGAGTTGCTCAAATCTGCCGCTGCTGCTCTCAGGGCAGTTTTATTCTCTGTGTGCGTGCTAAGCGGCGGTCTTTAGTGCACGCAGCCAGACAACAACGTTTCCATGACGATTGCTTTGATGGCCCGTTGCCATAGCGCATAATGTGCCTGGAAGCAACGGGAAGCAGGGCAAGTCAGATGATTCAAAGAAGAGAGAGCATGGGAATATATGGAGGGAGAAAGATAGGGAGGCGGGATGATTAAAGAAAGGATGAAAGAAGAATAAAAAAGATGACAGAAGAGAGAAAGAAAGGAATGAGGTGAAGAAGAGAAAATGTGAAGATAAAGATGGAAAGAGTGAGCGAGAGACATAAAAGATGAGGGAGAGTATAAGGCGCCTGTCTTTGATCCGCTCAGCGGAAAAACAGAAAGCAGCTGTGTTTGTATTGCTCACTTTGTGAGGACTCAGCTTCCTTATGGGGACAAAAAACAAGCAAAAGGTAAATCAGGACACTTGAGGGTGAAGATGAGGTTAAGGCATAATTTTTCCCTGGTTTTTCAGAAGGTCCTGGATGCCATCTGGGTCGGTGGTGGTGGTCTCCAGGGGAAGATGAAAAATGTTTCAAATAAAATTATAAGAAAGCAGCTGGCTAAACCCCTGAAATTAAGCTGCAAGATGAAGGACTCCTCTGCTTGCAGCCTATAAATAAAGGAAGTTGGGCTAACATATGCTGTTAAATGATGAGGGCACACAGCTGTGTAGGTTTTGGTTCAGTCAAGAGCAACAAGAACACATATACTGTAATATCGCCTAAGTCTAACTTCCAGTTTTTAGTGCATGGTGTCAGTTGAGTTTTTTTAGATCAATTTACCAAGTCACATTTCGTAAGAGGCAGGTCATAAAATTTCCAAAGTAAAATGGCAAAAAACACCCCAGAAACAACTGGAAATAATACTAACCGACTGACAACAGTTGTCTCCAGTTGACCAACCTGAATGCATAGCTCTAACTGTCTTTGTCTTTGGTTGTAACTAATAATGCAAAGTCTGTTGGCACTGAATGCAACTATTTTCATTTGGCTTATGGAGTACCACCACAAATCTTAGCTGTTTGTTTTTTCTGTGCATTCTTCTTCTTCTTCTTTAAATCACTTATTGAAATCAGTGTCTTGAAACTATTACAAATTATGCCAATGTGTTTGGAGTAGTTAGTGTCTTACCTCAGTGGTTAAAAGGAGGTCATTTTAAGATTCAGGCCCTGTACATGAATAGTGGTGTTAAACTAAGGTGTACATTTTTTGTTTGTTTTTTTGTTTTTCATGCAGGTTTACACTCTCCCTGCCCTCACAACCACCTCCCTGTCTTGCCACTTTGTTGCAACTCCGACAACCTTCCCATCCCCAAGGAGAAGAATGATGGCTTTATGGAGAAAGAGAAAAAGAATGAACATGAAAGAGGAACTGGTCAGGAGAAAAAGACAGAGAACACTAGTTTTGGTTCACAGAACGAACAACAACAAAGGTTTTTCCCCCCATCCAGAGGACTGTTTCAGGGAAACACCTCCACCCTGATGTCCAGCCCAGGCCTCACAGGTTCGAATCTGAATATGGAGATAAGTCGGCGGCGTATCTTCAGCCTTGAGCCTTTCCATCAGAGCAGCATCATAAACAGCCGGCTGAAGAGAGGGAGGGAGGAGGACAGAGAGGAGGAGATGGAGGTGGAGGAGGGGACGGAAAATCTGAGCAAGAAAGCCAAATTCACAAACGGTAAGAATTCAGAAAGTCTTCATGTCTGTGATTTTGTGTTGGGATGCTGGATTCTTCTCCTACTGACTCACTGGTCTTGATTACAGAGGCATCTCTGGAAGACGTGAAGAAGCTGAAGGTCTGCATCGAGTTGAATGGCCTTCGGCTCAACAAGCCCCGCCTACCCGGGGAGTTCAACCAATGGCTTCCCACTGGCCAGAGATCAGCAGAGGCCAACAGGAAGTTCAGAACAGATGTCCCATCCATCAGGGCGAGGTCAGACATCAGCGAAGGCTGGTGTGAGCCCACGTTTATGAGGAGGGATGGCACGAGAGGTAAACCCTCAGATTTTGCTCTTTAAACTTTGCTTCATTTCTTGATTTTAAGCTTTTGGATTGACGCTTTGCCTCACAGTGATGATTCTACATGTATTCAGGATCGGACTAAAGAACAATAAAAAAATTTAATGTATTGTGAAACTGGAAACTAAAGAATAAAATGTGTTTAGACACGAGTAGAGACATATCTACAAGCTGACAGCCCATGTCAAGCCTCATGATGATTTGGACTTGTTTCACTAATTAAACCACACTTCTAACCCACGCTGCACGAGGCACACATTTCTGTGTCAGCGGCAGACCTCTAACAGCTTTTATTCTGAAGGCAGAGCTGTGGGTTCAGAGCAGAAAGCTCTGCTGCTGTTGCTGCTCGTGCTGATGAAATCTCTCTCTGCGTCTCTCTGCTGTCATCAGTCCTCCACCTCTCCATTTCCTCCTCCACCCCCTCTCATCTCTCCCTCACCGCTCTTTTTCCTCTTTCTGTGATTGCCGGAGCACATGAGTGGAATAACACCAACGACGTATGTGTATGTGAGCGTGTGTGTAAATCTGTGTGTGTATGAACCCGTGCGGCCTCGTGGCGTGCTAATAGCCGTCTAACATCTCCCAGATGGAGCTGTCACACTCGCAGTAATACATAGGGAATGTGTTAGCAGCCTCCTCCTCCTCGTCTTCTTGCTCTGTTTGTTGAAGGCTGCTCGGAGTGGCACTCGCAGTCTCTGCTTGTTCTCTTCAGGATGTCAAATTCACTTTAACTCAGACCAAATAAATCCAATTATATCCAAACTCGCCATTAGTGGTGGTGGTGGTATTGCTGCATCTGATTTACAAAGTCTCTGCTGATTTCATGCGCTTGCCTAAAATCTGCAAATTTATAACATGCTAATGATGCTAATAACAAGGTCTGTAAAGCTGTTACTTTTTAGGAGAAACAAGTTGAAATTATTGCAGACCAACACGTAATTAATTTAAATAAACTCAAATGCAGCACATTTGAATGCTGTAGGAACTTCATTTGTCAAGATGATACAATTAAAAGCATTTATTTAAATGTGATCCATTTAAATCAAAATAGGAATGGACCAAATGGAGCACCCTGTGGTACACCAGATTTATGAAATAATTTAGGTGTTTAATTTGAACACCCGTTGGGCGCTTGTGGTTACTTTTCTGCTCTTGTTGGAGTTTGCTGGGAGTGAACACAGTGTTAGCTCTGAGCAGTTGTTTAATATTTACCAAAGCATGCACTGCAGGGATTTTGCTCACACTGATTGTTTCTCTGTATGGATGAATCTGTAAATACTGAAGTTATGTCAGTTTTTGTTGTCCAGAAGATTAACTTTACCAATGACTAAAAGCACTTTGAAGATATATGCAAAGCCTTCTCAGATAAAGACATTGTCTAGATGGGAACATATGTTGCTCTAAACTTGTTTATTGCATTTAGCACTGATGGTCTAATATGCCACCATCCCATCAGAGACACAGGCTTTTGAACTGAGCACTGACAACAAGCCAGATGGTCCCCCTTCTTTTAGTCCAGAGGATGCTGTGTGCTCCATGTTTAAATAAAAACAAAAAACAATTTCAATGTGTCTGATCACAGAACAGTTTTCCATTTTGCCTCAATTTTAAATGAGCTCTCGCCCATTTCTGTATCATGTTCACATAAAGCTTCTTTGCACGATAGAGCTTTAACCTGCAATGGTGGATGGCACGGTGAACTCTGTTTATCCAGTTCTGGATGCGTTCCTGAGTCCATAAAGTGGTTTTCATGACAGAATTATCCCTGTTTTTAATGCAGTGCTTCCTGACAGCCCAAAGATCAGAAGCATTCATTACTGATTTTAAGCCTTTTTCCTCACACACAGAGATTCCTCCAAATTCAGTGAATCTTTTGATGATATTGTGTATGTTATATGAGGGATTTTCAACTCTTTTCAATTTTACATTAATAAACTATTAATAACTGCAATTCTTTACAGATTGGTGAAATATGCCTCTCATGGATGCTGTTTTTATACCCAGTCGTGTTAATGATATGTAGTCAGTTAACTTAATAACAATGCCCCTCCAACTGTTTCTTTATAGCACCAATGATTTTTCAGGCACTTCACAACTTTATTGACATGTCTTTCTGTCATTAAATTCGAAATAAACTAATATTGTTTTTATGAAAAATGCCTCATTCTAAACAAGACTCAAGCCATAAAAGAACTCCTGCATGTATGGGGTAACATGGAATCTGACTGGGCCATGATACTCAATTTAAGAAGCAGCCCGTAGGACAGTCATTGGTGCGAATCTTGGTGGTAACCTAAGAAACCACTAATGGTTGTTGGTGGTAATAGGAGCCATCAGGCTGTAGAAAGAGTACTTTCAAATTTTGTTGGGCCAGGGGACTCCTGAAAAACCACCAATACCTGGGGTTTAGAAAGGCTGCTGCTGTGACAAAAACAGAGGCTATACAGGACTTTTTGTTGGCCTCAAAGAGGTTCCAGCAAACCATTCAGAAACTCAGGAAGGGAAAGCAGGGCTTGGTATTTTTGGTCGGGGAGTTGCTGGTGCACATTGTGAATACTGCCATGTGGTGTAAGGGGTACTTTGAAAAGCTCCTTCCTTCCTGCAACAACACTGCTGTTGGTCAAGTTTACCAAAGGAAGCAGAGACTGAAAACTTGCTGAATATCTGGGCAAAAGTTTCCCCCTAAAAGCTCTAGAAATTGTTGGGCAGTCTTCACTGACACACCTTTTCAGGGATACATGAACATCTGGGACAGTACCTATGAGGTAGCTGGGAGAGATAGTGGTTCTCATTTGCAAAAAGGGTTCCCTCATATGTGATTCAATTGTCATAGTAACACACTGTTCAGCCTGTTGGAGAAAGCTGAAAAGGAAGCTTGGACCCTCTTTTCCTTCTCGAAAAAATTCCACCCTGGAACAGTGGAAAAGCTCTTTACCCATGGGATCATGGGAGTTTGACTATCAAGTCTGCATGTGTCTTATAAATGTGGAGAATATTTTTTTCCAGGTTCCCTGAGGTGAAGTAAGAGGTACTCTTAACTGTATAACTACAGGTTTCATGAGTCACAGTTACCTGTGGTTATACCTCAGTATAAGCAAGCCTTGACATAAAATCAAGCATGTCTTGGTGGGTGTTAAACTCCATAGAGGATGTCCCTTGTTGCCATTTCTGTTATTCATGGACAGGATATCAGGCATAGCTGGGAAGTGGAGAGTGTCCATTTTGGGAACTTCAGAATAGCATCTGATTTTTGCAGATGGTCTGGTTCTGTAGCCCTTAGAACATACTTTTGACACACGCTGGGACGTCTGCAGCAGAGTATGAAGCAGCTAGTATGAGTGTCAACATTTCTGGTCTGAGTCCATAATTCTCTGCAGGAAAAGAGCAGATAAGTTCTTCTATGATGCAGGAGAGTTGCTGCCCCAAGCAAAAGAGTTTATCTTGTTTATAGAGGATGATAATGTGGACCATGAGATTGACCAGTGCTGCATTCACAGCCACAGGGGAGTTGTACCAGACCAGACAACCAGACACCCTACCCTTATCTGGGATCTCTCTTTGAGGGTGTTTTCATACCTATAGTTTGTTTACTTTGGTCTGAATTAGTTGGTGAGTTTGTAACCTTGTAGCTTTTTCATGTGGTTTGGGTTGTTTTCACACAGAGAAAAATCAGAGTGAACTCCAAGTTAACCAAAATACATGACAATAAAATGCGTGAGAATGTTCAGTCCGCTCATTACCGAGATGTCTGGTTTGGGAGCAACAAAAGTAAATACAGGAAGACATTGCAGTCTTCTGAAGTATCCGAGAAGACTGAGAATTCATGTTCATCTCACAGCTAGTTGCTGGCCCGTACACAACTTTGTACATCATAGTACAATTCAGTATTCCAGAATGCAAAGCATACAAGTAAGATTTTTAGCTCAAACTTGCAACATACCAGGGTGCCGATTTGGCTCAGTCGGATGAACGAGCGACCATGTTCCGCATGGCTGAAAGCAGCCAGCCCGGGTTTGGGTCTGGCCCGTGGCCCTTTGCTGCATGTCATCCTCTCTCTCTTTCCCTCCGCTTTCCAGTCTATATTCACTGTATTTATCCAATAAAGCCAGTCAAAAAGGCCAAAAAAATATATTTAAAAAAACTTGCAACCTAAATGGTAACATTTCATTTGTAATTCTCTCATGCAAAGGGTCTCAGTGCTGCTGTTTTGGACCCAGTGCGATTACTGTGTTCACACCTGCACAAACAAACCGCGCCAAGGGGGAAAGCAGACTAAATATCAAAGTTGTGAAAACACCATGAGATACATTGGAGAGTTCAGATAATGGGAGGGAAATTGGAGCAGAGCCACTACTTCATCGTGTCAAAAGAAGTGAAAAGATGAAAAGCTCCAACTCTAAAAAGTTCTCATTGTAACCTGAAGCCAAGTGAGGAAGATACAAAGTGATAGAAACGCTCCGGTTGAATTCTATTCGTAAGGCTCTTCTTCTTCACTAGCTCAAGAAAAACCTTTGTTGGTCAATTTCATGACTTTTTAGACCTGGGGATAATGTCACCAGTTGTGACATTATTTATAGGCAACAGTGTGCTCTCCTAGTGAGTGTGGTCCTGGGCATTTGAAGGAAAATTACTATTTACGGTGTACTTTGAACTATATTGAAAGATAGCCATCTCCATTCTGTTCTATAAAGACTATATTCAATCCTAGTTTTATTCAGTTCACTGATCTTTACAGCTGAGATAATGGAACTTGGGGAACACTGTAGAATTTTCTTCCACGATCGATCGATATGCACAGTCGCACCTGAAAGCACCAGGTGTTTGCAAGAGGGGCGTGGCCAGTGATTCCAGATAATGATCATGTCATGCCTGAGAAAACAATGAATGCTGCAGTTTGATGATTAAAATGAGGAGCTGTTTTACTGCGACACATCCAGAGGGATTCGCACAGACACAAACACTTAGTATTAGCCCTGTATGTGTGTGGGTCTTTACATGTGTCTCTAATTTTGTGTGTCTGCACAAACTAGCTTCCAGTAAATGATAAATTCCTGTTTAGTAGCTTCACACATTCACGTGCGCCCTCATTATGTGCTGTATATGTTAATCCTATTCACAGAGAATGAGTACGTAGGTGAATAAAATGTGTGTGTGTCTGTGTGTGTGTGAGTTTGTGTGTGTCCAGGCTGATAAATAATTCAGCAGATGGAAGCGGCGTGACTCCCCGCCGGCTCTCAGAAACAACCTCTGGCTGTGTGTGTGTCTGTGTGCATGCGCGTGCGGTGGCGTTTACACATTAGCGGTTGTGTGTGTGTGTGTGAGCGTGTGAGACGGCACAGCATGTGTGTGTTTTTCTGTGTGAGTGTTTCCTCCAGGCGTCTGCAATGGAAAACATTGCAAGCACTCTCTCTCTCTCCTCCCCTCCCCCACTATTTGCTACCTCGTTCGCCCGTTCACTCGCTTGCACGCCTGCTTGCTCGCTGCTCCACTCAAGCGAGGAGGCTGTGTGTTTCTTTGTTCCTCTCTCACGCTCTCTCTTGCTCTGTCTCTTATTATCTAACCCGTCCCCGGCTGAAGGACAGACGGCGGCTCATTTTGGGCGATGAACAGAGTCTTCGCGCAAACAGGAGAATGATCACAAGCTGCAAGAAAAGTTTAAGTGTGTCGCACAAATTGGCCATTTTTAAGGTCACCCTGAGAACGTATTGACTCCGATTAACAGAATATAATTTTTAAGTGACGTCCACATTTAGGTTGGACATACGTTGACAGCTGGCAACTTGGATAAAAAATACCACTAACAGCTTAAGTGAACACAAAGCCATGGAACTAATTTTTCTATCATATCTGGTGTGATCTGTATTTTAAACTGTCCTTATTTTCATTCATAACTCTCTAACACAGCACTTCTAAGGGATATAATCATCCTTGATGTCCATCCAGCCTAAACCTCCATCAAGTCCCTGAGAAATCTTAGAACAAAGACATATTGTACTAAAATAAATTAACTGTGGTGTATCACATCTTTGGAAGTTCCGTTTTTCTAGCCACACCCAGGCCTGTTTACTGCCACACCTGTTCTCAATCAAGAAATAACTTAAATAGGACCCGTTTGACAAAGTGGAGTAGACCAAAAGATCCTCAAAAGCTAGACATCAAGCCATAATCCAAGGAAATTAATTCAGGAACAAATGAGAAAAGTAGATCTATCAGTCTGGAAAATATTATAAAGCCATTTCTAAAACTGTGGGACTCCAGTGAACCACAGTGAGAGCCATTATCCACAAATGGCGAAAGCATGGAACAGCGGTGAACCTTCCCAGGAGTGGCTGGCCAACCAAAATTACTCCAAGAGTGCAGTGAGGACTCATCCAAGAGGTCACAAAAGACCCCAGAACAACATCCAAAGAATTGCAGGCCTCAGTTAAAGTCACTGTTCATGGCTCCTCCATAAGAAACAAAATTCCTGGTTGATAGAACCAGGAATCTTGCTGTCTACAAAAACATCCTAAGAAGCGAATGTCCAGGCATCTGTTCATGATGCACTTCAGTCCATCTCTGAATGGCTTAAGAAGAACAAACTGAAGAATTTGGAGTGGCCTAGTCAAAGTCCTGAACTGAATCTGATTGAGATGCTGTTGCATGACCTTAAAAAGGTGGTTCATGCTCGAAAACGCTCCAGTTTGACTGAATTACAATAATTCTGCAAAGATGAGTAGGTCAAAAATTCCTTCACAGTGCTGTAAAAGACTCAGTTATGACAAACTGAATTGCAGTTGTCACTGCTAAGGGTGGCCTGACCAGTTATTAGGTTTAGGGGGCAATCACTTTTTCACACAGAGCCATGTAGTTTTGGATTTTTTTCCCCCTTAATAATAAACACCTTTGTTTAGAAACTGAATATTGTGTTTGCTTGTGTTATTGTTGTCTAATATTGAAATTTGTTTAATGATCTAAAAAAATTAAGTGTTACAAACATAAAAAAGGTAGGAGATCAGGAAGGGGCCAAACACTTTTTCACAATAACTCTAGGTCTTCAATGTGTTCTCTGTCAGAAACAAGCCATTCTGTCTCTTTAACCCCCATCCATCCATCCATTATCTCGGCTTATCTAAAGTCAGGTTGTGGTGGTTAGCATCTCCCTTAGAGATAAGATGAAGAATTCAGTCATTTGAGAGCAGCTCAGAATAGAGCCGCTACTCTTCCACAGCGAAAGGAGCCTATTGAGGTGGTTTGGACATCTGACAAGGATGCCTCCTGGGTGAGATATCCAAGCCATGTCCTACCGGGAGGAGGCCCTGAGGAAGACCCAGGACACACTGGAGGTTATATCGCTGTGCCGGCCTGGAGATGCCTTGGATGTTCCCCTGGAGAGAAGAGGATGTTGTAGTTTTGCCTACAAATTTGTTTCTAGAGATTACTGAATCCATAATATTTTCTCCTAGCATCATATAAATTGCACTTCAGGATTTAGTTTTATAAAACCTAAAATAGAATTAACAACCTCTGATTCAAGACTGAAATATCTGTTAGATTGATTGTGATAAAAAGTCATTCTTATCATGGATAAATTGGAATCACTGTGACCATCAGTGTCAGCATTTTAATGTAACTTTAATTAGTGACCAGATACCTGCAGGACATGCGTTCTATTCACAGCCAAAACAGTGATTTTACACCTCCTAACATGATGCTTTTAGTCGTTGTTTAAGTATTTCCACCACGATAAACAAGTTGATACCTGATGACTTTTTAAAAAATGTATTATTAATATCATTTGTAATTTTGAATCATTTCTGCCAGAATTTTGGCCAGAAACAATTCATCCCTGATTTGTCTTTTGTTTTTTCTTTCAGTTTTCCACATGGCCCCCCATCCGTCTTCTCCTACCCATCTACCCCGGCAACCATCCAGCTCTGTAAATCGGCAACCGACTCCCACATCTTTTGCCACCTTCACTTCCTTCCACCTTCAGGACAAGCATCAGAAGTTGAAGGAGAACCGCAAGGTGTCAAATTTCCTTCCTTCCTTGCCCTCTCTTCCACCCTCTTTCTCTTCATCACCTGACCCCCATCCATTCCGCTGCCCTGACGATGACCCAGACAAGCCGAAAGGCAAGCGTCCCTGCAAGACGAAACACACCGGAGGAGAAGCAGCAAAGGAGGAGGGACAAGACGAGGGTGGAAGTGATGAGGAAGAAAGGAACGGGAAGGTCAGTTTTTTGGGGGTTTTTTCACCTTATAAAATGTGATTTATTTATTATTTATTTAGAATGAATGGATTTTTGAAGGATACCCTGAATAGAACTGTGAGCAACTGAGAGAAAGTGCAAGAGGTCATCTGTGTATATGCTTATTTTATGTGCTCTATTTCTTCCGCTGCGTATTAGCAAGGGGATTACTGGCCACATCAAAAGAATAGAGGACAAGACCTCTGACTCATTTCCTCTTAAAAATATGAAAATAGAAAAGTGTGATTCATTTTATTTTGCCATCACACATAAAAATAATGAGACAGGCAGGCCACCTTAGATTTAAACTGCCACCCTTCAAATGCACACAAATGTGGAAAATTGAGTTTGTTTTTGTTTTTTTTTGTTTACTTAAATGCAGAAATGGTAACACATGCAAATGATGTGACTCAGAATGACTCAAACGCCCACACACTCACCCAGAGGGATGATGTCAAGAGGGAGCGCTTGTTTAACTCCTTGATATCATTTTATATCTGTAGTAATACACCACAGCTGAAGGTAAAATCTAAGTGTCTAAATCAGGTGCTCCTCTGTGGACCGAAAAGAAAAGGTCATCTGGAACAGTTGTTTTAAATTTGGTAAAACAATTCCAGGTCACAACACCCACCAAACTCTCTGGACAAAATGATCCCTATAGGTTTGAAACACGATGGCTAGAAGTCAAAGTCTATGAGATAAGTGTGAGACATCCTAACCCTCAAGAGAAGTCTAAGCTAAAATGCCCATAAAACCAGTAACCAGTTCAAGGTACCCATAAAACTGTCTTGATATAATGACAAAACCTAAACGAGTCGCACATGACTAAAACAAGATGGCAACAAGTCCAAGTAAAAGCATAATTTCTGCAGAAAGGGCCAGGACGGTTTTCCGGCACTCTATTTTTCTGTCTTGTTGTTTGTCCTCCCTCTCGTCTCTTTTCCGTCTCTGTTAATCGCTGCAATTATCGTCCTGATTGGAGCTCACTGGGAAAACTCAGCAGGGACGCATGTGTGTTTTTACTGTCTGCGTGTATGTGTGTGTGTGCATGCGCGTGTAATTCAATTCGCTGCAGATTAAACTGAAGGAGAGAGCGAGCGAAGGAAGGAGGGAGGATGGAGTGATTGAAGGTTATGAAGGAAGAATAATATTCTCTGCATGTACTGCCGGTGTGCGTGTGTGTGCTCATACTGTGTGTGTGCGGGCGGAGGATTGTGTCGTTTTGACAGCTGCTGCACCGGAGATTTCCTCCGGGCAGCGAGGACACAAACACACGCTCACACACGCACACACTTTCTCTCTCTTCTCGCTCAGCCCTCCTCCTCGTTGTTGGAGTCTGCTGCGCTAGAAAAAACACACACACGCACACACCTCCAGGGCAAAGCTCGCATCCTGTTTGCCGATGCGTGGCGGCAAGCGGCTTCGTTTGACAGACGCCTGCACACGCACATTACACACTCACACAAACACCCTGACACACACAAAAACATTAACACGCACACACCGTCTGGCTGCTAAGCGGTGGAGGCTGTTGCAGTGGCGTCAGCAGCTCAGCGCTGCATTTTCATCCAGCTCTACCTGCTTCTGATTTGATTAAAAGTACAGAATATATTTCTGTGTATTTAGGTTTGTTTCTGCTTAAATACAACAGAAAATACTTTTCATCAGTGGGAAAAGATCAAGAAAATGTCCTCTTAAATATCCATTTATTAAAGTGACCAATTAATTTTAATGTAAAAAAATTACTTCTGCCAATATTGTGAATGTTTAGTGTTTGTTGGTCATGGTTTTGTTTTTCATTAATCTGGCAGTTCTGCCACAGAGCTGCTGAGCGATGAACACTTGTCGAACTCACAGCCTTGAACCTTAATGTCAAAATAATTAACTCTTTGCAGGAGCCAGTATCCTCTGGTTGGCTGATAGTTGTGTAGGAGTAGTAATAATTGCATTGTTAGTTTAGATCTGATTTCCCAGTTTGCCGCTATATCCAGTTTACACTGCTGATACAAAAGAGAGAAGTCATCTTGCTTTTTCGACATTATGATCTGTAGTGAGAGTAGACATTAGAAGTAGTGAAAGTTGATGAGTTCAAATTCCTGGGGTCAACCATCCAAAGTAAAAGACAGTGCATAAGAAAGCTGAAGAAGAGAGTGCAGGGAGGGTGGAGTGGGTGGAGACAGGTGTGCGGGGTTATTTGTGACAGAAGGACAGCAGCAAGAGTGAAAGGGAATGTTTACAAGATGGTAGTAAGAATTGCTGTGATGTATGGTTTGGAGATGATGGCACTGACAAAAAGACAGGAGGCTGAGCTGAAGATGTTTAGATTTTAATTGACAAGATTAGAGACTGGACAAGATTAGAAATGAGTACATCTGCGATTGAGCTGCTGAGGTTGAGCATTCTGGAGACAGAGAAGCAAGGCTGAGATGGTTTGGACATGTCCAGAGGAGGGATAATGGATACATAGAGCAAAGGATGGAGATGGAGCTGCCAGGCAGGAAGAAAAGAGGAAAAGCTCAGAGAAGATTCATGGATGTAGTGAAAGAGGACAGAGGCAGAAGATTGGTGCAGCAAAAGAAGAGGCTAGAGGAAGACTGAGATGGAGGCAGACGATCCCTTAGGAGCAGCCTAAAGATGGAGACGAAGAAAATATCCAGCTGATTGGATCTGACTGTGCTTATGTCGAACAGCATGTGTTGGGGATTCATTTCTTGGCAGATATTGGGCCCCTTACTGGTAGGGCATTGTTTAAACACCATAGCCTACCTGAGAATTGGTGCTGGCCATATCCAACAGCAGGATAACACATCGTGTCTCAAAGCTCAGATCAGGTTTCAGATCAGGTTTTTTGAACATGATAGTGAGATCATTGTGCTCAAACTGCCTGCACAATCACCAGATCTTAATCCAATAGATCAGCTTTGTGGTGGAATGGGAAATTTCCATCATGGGTGTGGAGTTGAAAAATCTGCAGTAACTGTTTAATGCTATCATGTCAACATGGACCAAAATCTCCGAGGAATGTTTCCAGCACCTTGTTGAATCTGTGCCATGATCAATTAAGGCATCTGGATGCAAATTGGGGTCCAATCCAGTGAACTGGGTAATTAATTAGTTGGTGAGTGTGTAATCATACCAGAAGATTAGAAATTGTGACAATCAGGAAGATTCAAAAAGTACACAAAAAATGTCAGATGTTGCATGTTCTCTTAGCAAAATGAGTACAGTATAGTAAGTCAAATAAGCTAAAATTGGTAGATGGTAGTATGTACAACCAGTCCCAAACAAGCCAAAGACCAAATCCACTGCTGTCTAAAGCCTGGTCCAAAGTCAAACTCAGAATCAGTCCAAAACCAAACTAATTTTTTTTTTTCGAAAATTAGTCCAGACCGTGTCCAAAACCAGTTTGAAACCAGGATCCCAAGATCAAATTTGCAACCAGTCCACTACACACTCTGGAACAATTCCAAAACAACTGTAAATCTATTCTAAACCCAGAAACCAGTCCAACGTCGAAATCACAATTTGTTTAAAATCAGTCCAATACTGTACATGTTCAAAAGTCTAAAAGTAGTAAAATAAGCTCAAAACCAGTTCCAATATTTAGTCCAAAACAGATTAAAACCCTTTCAAAACCAGTTGAAAACCAAGTTAAAATCTATATAACAGTGGTCCAAAAAACCTTATAAATACCACCTTAAAACTAATAACATATTAACCAAATGTGAAGCCAGAACCCTGAGCTCAAAAAATTATCTAATTTTATGAGATGATGTGAAAGAATTCACACAGGAACTGCAGCAAGTTCTCCAAGTCCAAAAAGTTGTGCAGAGAACTGATCATCAAGAACACAAGAGGACCTGAAATGACACCACGTGGAACCCCACACAAGAAAAAAGACGTTACTAATCCTGCTAAAGCTTTTCTTTGTTGTGCGTTAGAGTCAAAGTGTGATCCTGAGTGGCAACAACGCACAACAACACGCCTGAAGAAACAAGATAAAGAGGAAACACATGAAGGGGAACAGTGGGAGAGGGGCGAGAGAGGCATGCCAACACCAGGGAGAGGGAGAGAGAATCCTAATTTGTTCCTCCTTTGCTCTGTCTTTTACTTTAAGACAAACCATCACTCCCTCCTCCTCTTCCTCCTTCTCCTCCTCCATTTCCTCCTGAGCTTTCTGTCATCAGCCTCAGGCTTCACACACACACTCACAAAGGAAAACACACACACACACACACAAATCACACGAAAACAGAGTCGCGGGAGCAGAGGTGGTGACAGTGCTATTTTCAACCGAGCCTGAAAAAGTAGGGCTGTGCGTGTGTGCGTGTGTGCTTTCGAGGGGGGGAGGGGGGGATGTGGCAATGACAGATGTAGAAAGAAAGTGAGCACATGTTTTTGTGTGTGTTTAATTGTTTTGTGGGTAAAAAAAAACCCCTCAAGCACGTTAATCACTTTAAATGTCACTTTTTTTCCCCTCCAAACACACACACAGGTCGCTCTGTCAGACTCATCTCGCTCGCCCACTCATCGACCTCCTTCCCCACAACACACCCACAACACCCGTCCCGTCCCTCCAGAGGTGCGCCGGCTCATTGTGAACAAAAACGCCGGAGAGACGCTGCTACAGCGAGCTGCCCGGCTGGGATACGAGGTAATAAAATGCAGACACACACACGCGCACAGGTGTACAGAGAGGTGGGTAACAGTTATAAATTAGGCAGTCACAACTGTTGGTTATAGGGGCAAATTTGATTGACTTTAGTTCAGTTTGTAACATTTTGGTCCATTTTTTATGGCGGCCATTTTTGGCTAGTTTCCCTCAAGGACAATTTAGTCCATTTTCCCCTTGAGAGGTATTTTAGTCCAGTTCCCCTCCATCAGTGTGCCCGTGTGTATGTGGCAAGTAAACTGCATGTTTCATGTCTTGCAGTGTAAAAAGCACTTTAAGGATAGTTAAGTGTAAAGAGGTACAACTGGTGCCTTTACCATCCTAGGCGTTCCTCTTTGAGCGGGGGCTCTGGCAGTGGTTGAAGCAAAAACTGAAGCTTGATGAAACCATTGAACAACACTTCTGGTCAGCATTGATTCTGGCAACCCATCAGGCGACTCTGGAGAATTTGTTTCCTGTTCATGTGTAGTTTCCTGTTTATGTGGAGGGGGTGGAGTGCTGCTGTCCTCAGCTGTGGATATGGTTGGAAAGGAATAATTTGAGGATCCCCTGAAACCCACTGACACGTCATCCACAGAGGAAGCAGTCTGGGGAGGATGACTCACACATTTCTGTCATTAAAGTCTCTGAAGTAATTCAAAAGCTGTTTATTGGACTGACTGGGGTAGAGGTTTCTCTTCTTAAGAAAGGCGACCGGAGGATGTTCTCCTTCAGCAGGATCCCACTCCTCAGTTTCTCTGAGAAGGTCTATATCAGGGCATATAGAGGGCAATCTCAAGGTGAGATTTCACCTATTGGTCAGTCCTCAACTTTAGGTGGAAAGATGCAGTTTTCATCCTCGTTGTGGACTTGGAGAAAGTACTCAGCCATGTGCCTTGAGGTGTCCCGTGGGGAGGGATTCAAGGGTATGTGGTATTGGGCTTGTTGTCACAGGATATTTGGGTCCTGTACAGCCGCAGTGGTTGGTGGTCTTAGACTTTTGTCTCTGCTTTTGCACATTGTGTGGTTTTGTTGGATTTACTGAGCCATGACCTCTAGCTCACACTGAGGTGGTGTGCAGCCGAGTGTGAAGTGGCTGGAATGATAATTAGCACATTCAATTCTGAGGTTCTCAGCTGGAAAAGGATGAAGCCCACTCCAGGATGACAGCAAGTTTCACATGAAGTAAAGCTGATAACTTTGTTCAGATGTTCATAATTGAGGGAAGATTCGAGCGAGACATTGACAGAGAGATTGGTGAAGATGCTGTAGATTTACTGGTTGATTTGCCCTCAAACATAAACATGAGCTGTGGGTAGTGACCACAAGAAAGCTCATCAAAAAGAGCCAGCTGAAGATGCCTCCTTGGTGAGATGTTCAACTGGTAGGAGACCCAGGACATGTTGGAGAGATTAGGTCTGTTGGCTGATTTGGAAATGCCTTGCTGTCCCTGTTGTCTGAAGAATTGGCATCTTTGCTTAAACTGCTGCCTCTCTTACATGAAAATCTGAGTCCAGTTTTCCACTCTGACATAATAGTTTAGTTTTCCAGTCCAGTTATTCTTTGTCATATTTTTATCCAACTGTCTTCAGTGGTTTTTTAAAATGTCATTCTCATCAGTAAATTCAGTTCTGATTATAAATTCTAAGAACAAGCACAAAACATGACTGAATTAATGGCTTCTGGATTGTTGCATCAAAATGCTTTAAAAATAAATGTTTTTTTGCCTTTTTGATGTCAGGCTAAAAGAAAATCTTTTATTTTTTTGGATTTTAGTTTGACATTATGAACATCAGACATTTACACTGAAATACACTTGGACGTTTTCCCACATTCATCCATTCATCCTCCTCCGCTGAGCATTGTTCTGCCTCACTCACTCTTTTTCATAGCGGAGATCATTAATTCACACTCCTCCTCTCGCCTTCCTTGAACTTTAATCCCTCGCTTCCAGATGAAAAAGATTAGAGAGAGACTTGCTTCCCATCCTTTCACATCCCCTCTCTCTCCCTCTCTCTCTAATTGAATTAGCCCTCGGCTCACCACTCACTCATTCCCCTTTTTCCCTGGTTTGATTCATTTTTCATAAAAATGAAGTCTCACCTCCATTTAAACACAAACTAAAATGCACGTGTGTACCAATCTACAGCAACAATATTTTCAAATTACCAAAGCAATAATTGGATCAGAAAGGAACAGTTAAAAGAGATCAAAATCAGCCCCTGGTCTCGTTATTGCAAGTGCAGAAATTGTGAAAAAGTGTGTAAAGAGTCTCAGCTTTTCTTTGCCGCATTTCAGAGCAGCAACAGTTGATCAAGAAGATGACTGCAGTTAATAATCAAAGCAAAAAACTGATGCTTTCATGTTCTCAAATGTGAAATTTTGCTGCAAAGTGAATGGGTTTTTCTTTTCTTTTCTTTTTGCTGATTGTGCAAAAAATGAAAATACTCATCAGATGCAGAACCATTTTGAAACACTGCATGACCAGGAAAAAAAACTCAGACAGTGTAATATTATGTTGGACCATGTTTAGCTTTGATGACAACACAAGTGCATCATGGCATCGTTTCAATAAGCTTCAGTCCAGTATTGCATAATTTTTCACCAGGATTGTGTACACATGAACAGATGATGAGTAAGACTGTTGTATAAAGACTTCTACAGCACATCCCAAAGATTCTCAGTAGGGTTAAGGACTGAACTCTGTGCCGGCCAAATCATGTGTAAAAAGATAAATAAAATAAAAAATGATGTCACATGCTCCCTGAAACACTCAGTTTGAGCCCGATGAATCCTGCCATTGTTTTCTGGGAAGATGCCCGCACCATCAGGGGAAAAAACTGTTGATTATTCAGTCCGATAGTCAGCTGACATCATTTTTTGTGCACATAATGTCACAGAACCTCGACCTGACCAACTGATGCAACCACAGATAATATTGTTGCCCACTTAGATTTGTACATTAGGCGTCAGGCATGATGGGTGCCTCACTTCATCCACCTCTCATCCTACCTTTATGCACCCATACCTAAATCTGGCTAAATCTGAACTCATCAAACGCCATGACATTTTCCACTGCTTGAGAGTCCGGTCTATGTATGTCCCCTAGCAAACTGAAGCCTTTTTTCTGATTAACGTCATGATAACTGGTTTTCTTAAAGTTATCTACACGATTTTTAGTCCCGTTCCCTTGACTTCTTGGTTTTCCTTCATCATCAGAATGCCAAGAAAACCAGCCAACTACCAAAATTACCTCTAAATGATGCTGAACTGATGATTAATGAAGTTGTTTATTTTTATTGTTGTTATTATTTTTAACATTAAACATCTGATTCAGAAAAGCCTGATAAAAATATCCACCTGCTAGTAAATATATGTTGTAAACTATTGTTGGAAGCAGGCTGATATTTCTGTCCTGCTTTCCTTGCTGTCATTTCAGGTAACATCAACTTGAATCTGTGACATTATGTTACAAACATCACAGCACTTTTTTTGTTATTTCACTCAAATTCATTCAGTGGGCTTGAAAATTAGTTTGGGTTTTTTGTTTTGTTTTGGGGGATTTTCAGGGTTTGTCACACACACATTCACATGGTGTGAATATTTCATGCTCTGTGTGACGACTCCTGTCAGGGCTCATAGGTGTCGCCTAGCTTCTTGCTCTCTTGCTCTCTCTCTCTCATTGAGGTGCAGCGGTGAAGCTAATGAGCTCAGTTTGCATATGAAGCCGTCATCCATCATCGCATACACACACACATTAACACACAGGTTTCTGTGCACACAAATAGAAGAACAGAAAGAGTGAGGCTTTAATTATATTCTTAAGGTGGAACTGCTCTTTGCTTGTAACATGACGTTTCCATGTTGGTATGTTCTCCATATAGTGTGGGAATATTAAAGCCCCGTGAAACAAAAGTGTGACTTTAAGGGCTACTATATATTTTTTAGAGCTAAGGACAAGGTGGTTGAGGTAGTTGGTTTTATTGTTTGTATAGATGACTGTATCATCTACATAGAGACAAATAAATATTACCACATTTTTTAACCCAACAAAACGTTGTTTATCTGATCACTTTTTTTGTTTGTTTGTGTTGATATATATTTAGTCCTGTGGAATTCCTGCAGAAGGTCAAGTGGGATGTGTAAGAGGAGGGGGGAAGTCAGCATGAGTAAAGAGTGGAAATGAAATTCACAATAAGTCAATTTTATATGTAGTTTATTAATAAACTCTTTTCTTTATTTTGGAAATAATATTAGGCATTCTCTTGCTTTTTATCATTTTTTTCTCTCCTGGATTTCAGTAACTTCTTGTGGTCGGTTGCTGATTGGTTCCAGCAACAGTGCACGATGTTTGTGGATTGATAACATATGGTGCAGCCAATAGAATTAATATTCCCATGATGGATTAAAGTCACATTCAGGGAAGATGGATTAAGTACCTGAATGTTGAGACATTTCTAGATTTTTTGTACAATTTGTAGTTATCATTTGCACTTTTAACTTGGGGACATCTTTTAAAGACAAGTTTGTGAACATTTCTGGTGGCACTGGTTGGTAAATGTAGCCAAAAATTACCTCTTTCTAAAACCAGAGTTACTACTGGTGGTCATGTTTGGCTAAGTATGGCCTCAGTCACGCAGACCTAGAAACCAGCCAGAAACCCACTGGTCACTAAGGGAAAATCTGTATTTCCTGAATGGTTGGCAAGTACTTACTGGCAGTAACTAGGTAAAATTAGTCATAAGGTGGTATTTGATGCTGAACTAAAAACCTCTTTGAAATGGCTTTGTTCACTGGCAGATTGCTGCAGTCTGCAAATACCTACCAGCTACTTGCCAAATAATAGTGAAACCTAAAAAAGCGCAAAGCAAAACAGAAATGGCAAACATTCACCTTCAAGGTAATAGTTAAGCCTTAGAACTGCAACCAGCACAATTTAACAACTTTTACTTGCAGCTAGTCCTCATTTGTGGTTTGTATCAAACTTTGTGTTTGTAGACAAATCACCATTTTCCATGCAAACTGAAGGGGACTATGGCAGTCTACTAGAAAGTTTTTGATGCAGCATCCTTTTTAAAACAAATTTCATGTGGTGACTACCATCAGCCCTGAGCAACCACACAACAACTGGCAAGAAAATACACTTTTTTTCCCCTTGTGACCTGTGGTTTCCAGAGTATCACTGACTGGGCTGTATTCACAGAGGTCTCAAGGCTTGTGTGACTGCAGCCTGACATAGCATCTTGTGTGTATAGCCAAAATTGTACACATTGGACTATTGCAGAAGGATTACAACATTAGAATGAATGCAAGATGAAAAGTTGTTCATATTCTGTGTTGGGTTTGTGACAGGAGGGAAAATTTACTGTGGTCTCAATTTGTTTCCACATTTGCAGGAGGTGGTCTTGTATTGTCTCGAGCGGCGAATCTGTGATGTCAACCATAGAGACAATGCTGGGTACTGTGCCCTACATGAGGCCTGTGCCCGTGGCTGGCTGGGCATTGTACGCCACTTGGTGGAGCATGGAGCCAATGTCAACTGCAGTGCTCAGGATGGAACCAGGTACCGTGCATCAAAGGAGATTTCTGCATTTGTTAGATTAAAATATAATATTAAAGTGTAAGTATGAGTTCTTGCACAGGTTTCCTGGATGTTTGAATCCTATCCACTATTGGTAATTCATAAAAGATGTGTAAATGGGGACAAAGCTGAAACTGAGGTCTTGAAAAATCATATGGACTTACAGCAAACGTAAAGGTTTTGCAGACTTAATCACATTTGAACCAAATTTGAGAAATGAATAACCTTTATAAATTTAGAAATTGCTATTATTGTTTGTCCATGTGAATACAGAGTCAGAAGTGTTTTAGATGCCTTATTATGTTTGAGCTAGTCCAAGAACTCAAATCCAGTTCAGATTCACATCTTATTATCTACCTTATCTAAATTAAATAAGGTTATATGAATATAATGGGTTATGTGTCTTCTTCCAGTGAGCACATTAATATTAGAACCTGTTAAGCATAAAATAAAGTAATTTAAAGTCAGGTAGCAACAGCTGCTGCTGAAACAGGTAAAAAAAAAAAGTCCTTCAAGTGATGAGGATAGATTCAGTCTCTCTTTCTTCTTTTCTCATCAGGCCACTTCACGACGCCGTGGAAAACGACCACGTGGAGGTGGTGCGCTTCCTGTTGGCCTGTGGCGCTGACCCTACTCTGACCTCCTACTCAGGACGAGCACCAATCAACATGACCCACAGTGCTGCCATGGAAACCTTTCTGGAGGGTAGGACAATAAGGAGAAGGAAGAACATTTGTGTGTGCTGTCTGTTAACTGTTGCTGGTTTTTACACATAAATCAAGTGCTGCTGATGATAATGTTTTGACATCTGTCACTTTCTTATCTGGTCAGATGGACTTAAGTTTTCAGAGCCATTAATTGACTAAAAGTTTTAGGTGGCAGTGACAGTCTCAGGTCTTCTTCATGCATACTCTGCCAGTTATGGTTATGGAGCATCACTACACGGACATTTTCACATGCTCAGGTCTGGACTCTGGCTGAGTTCGTGTCCAAGATTGTGATGAATTTTTCGTAAAGCCAGGCAGTATTCTTCAGTTTGTTTTTGTCTTAAAATGTAGACCTAAACCCTGAGATCGTTTGCCCTCCTGAAAAGGTTTTCAGGATCGCTGTGTATATTTCTAAATGTATCTTTTCTCAGCCCCGGTCACCAAAAACCATTCTTTCAGCATGATACTACCACCTCCATGCTTCACTGTGGGGATGTAGCTATTAGTAAGAAATGGCTTCATCTTGTTCCACCAATGTAAGGTTTTCTATAAACGATTATCAAGTCAGAATTTCTTTGCTGAGAGACATAACAGAGCCACAGAGTGGCGTCCTGAAACAGGAACTACTGTAGATGAATCGATAAGGTGCACTAAGACCACATATGTTGTCTTTTCTTGCTTTTTTCTGGTCACAGTCAAGAACCTACATTTCTGAAAGGCTTGCCTTTTTGAAGGGACCTCATGAAGCATTCAGGCTCCCAGCTGTCAACACTCAGATCCACAAAACAGGATAAAACCATCAACTGTCCCACTCGCTCCCACTTTCTGTCCCGATGCGCTATGGCCGCAGCGCATCGGGCCGGCTTCGCCGTGTTTACAAAAGTCATTAAAATTCACACATAAAAAGTCCTTTGTCCTCCGAAGAAAAATGAACAAAAGAAAGTGGAAAAAACAACGAATTAAACATATCGTGAGAGCGAGAAAAACAGTGGAGTAAACAAGGAGGAAACAGAAAGGAAAGCGATGCAGCCTGAGTGTGTGTGTTTCTGTGTGTTTGTGTGTGCGCTCGCCAGCCTGTCTGATTACCATTCCCTGCCTCTATTTGTTCTCTCTCTCTCCATCTCCCTTTTTTCCCTCTCTCTCTCTCCAGAGGGGTTTAATGAGGCTTGGCTGCTGAATCCCAGAACAGCTTACTGCTACACACACAGACACACACACACACACACTTCTGCCAGCATCCGTCTACTCAGCGCCAAGCGCCGCGGCGACGAGCCGGCACCGTCTGAACACAAACACTCATCTTCTTCTTCCCGTCTTTCACTGTGGCTCTGTGTGTGCGAGTCTGTGTGTGCGAGTCTGTGTGTGCATCTCTGTGTGTGCATGTCTATGTGTGTGCGTCTGTGTGTGGCTCTATTGTTTTCATCTCGCTGCCTTCATCCTCTCTGATTGGTCGGCTCTTTGATCAGCCACAAAAGCCACTGACTCTGCCGCTCTCTCCCTGCAGACTATCTCTCTGACCTCCAGGGAAGGTCGGAGGGCGATCCGGGAATCTACTGGGAATTTTACGGCAGCTCAGTCTGCGGTTAGTTTACACACAAACACACACACACACGTGCACACACATACACACCAATGACATCGTCAGAGGAGAAAGGCAGGAAGGCTGGGAAAGATAAATAATTTAGGATTAAAGGAATTGCATGGCCTGCAGCTAAAGACAAAAGTTAGATGAAAAGAAATGCAGTTGAACTTTTGGTAAAAAGAAAAAAAAAAATCCAGGGACTCGGAAAAAATCAGGACAAAAGGAAGCTTTGATAAACCAGCCAGGACTGAAGAAACCACAGCAAACTCAATTACAGCTGATGGAACTACAACAAAACTGGTTAGAGCTAACCTCTAAACCAGTTATGAGTAAAGGCACTGCCATGAATTTAATTAGGAATATATAATTACCATTAACCCAACTGCAATGACAAGAACTGCCATTACACCACTCATAACTACTAAACCTGTGTGTAATGATTCCAACTCTAATCGAAGACACTGATACTGAAAACATTTGCATTTATCGATATTTCGATAAACAGTTAAATGAGAACTAAGTGGAAATACAAGAGCAGCACTTTGTTTAACTACAACTAAAGAAATGAGCTCTTTGTCCAGTAACAATTGAACTGAAGTTTAGGATAGGACTAAGAAATTTAAACTGAAGGTTTGGGGCTCGAAAATTAATGGTCTTTGGAAAGTTACAATTAAAGAATTAAGACCACGTGGTATTGAAGAAATGAGAGCAACAAGAATTTAGGCCTATTGAACGAGAAATAAAGAGATTAGGACTAAAATGAGGTCTGATGGAACTGGAACAAAACAAATTAGAATACACAAAATTGTGCTAATAGAACAAGACTGAGTAAATGAACAAGGACAACTGTGGTTAAAGAAATTAGGTCTAAACAAATTTGTACTAATGCAGCTATGACTACTGAAAGATGCAACACTAATGAACTGTTAGTGTTAACCTTGAAACTGGTTGGTAAGTGATTGCTGGTAGTCTCTATGCAAAATTGGTCGTAAAGAGATGCGTTGCTGCACCAAAATCTTGCGATTGCTTTGATTGTTGGAAGATTCCCACAGTTGCCAAGTTTGCATGGCGAATGCCAACTTATCTGCAAATACAAACTCTTTAAAAAGCAATAGAAAAACTATAAAAAGTATAAACTAGAAACAGAATGTTTGTCTTCAGTGTAAAAGTTGAGCTTTTTAAAGATATTGGTTTTTACGTTGAAGTCAAACATCAGCCATTTTCAATTTATGTCACACTTCTTCAGGTTTCACTATGGCTCAGTGAGCAGTAGACAGCTGTTTGCCGACAAGTCAGCATCAACCGTGGAAATCACAGGCGACCAAGGAAAACTGCTAGCTCCCAGAGCATTTACAAGGAGGCCATTGGTGCAACACCCTCTTTGTGTTTACCTAGTGACTGGTGCTTGGTAGTGACTGGTCTCTAGTCCTGTGTCACTAAGGACTAATCTAACGAATCAGGATTACACTCAATGGAATTAAAGGAACTCACAATAGGGAAAGAAACCCGGACTAAAACTAGGACTAGTGCAGAAAAGGACCTTCGATGATGATTTTTATGTGTTGTTTTGAACTCTTGTTTGTGCAGAGCCATCCAGTGAAGAAGGTGTATATAATATCCTTGCTGATCCACCGGGACCAGAGGAGGAGGAAGAAGATGAAGAAGAGGAGGAGGATGAGGAGCAACGTGCTAGGAGGGAAGTGTTTGAGTTTGAACTCTCTGACCGACCGTTGCTTCCCTGCTACAACATCCAGGTGTCGCTTTCCCAAGGGTAAGTGTAAAATACCCACTGTCCTTATGTCCCTCATAGAAGCTTTCAGAACCAGAACTTACAGGTCAAAAACAGGAGCAAGTATGCTCAGAATATCAACTTAAGAATCTAATAATGAGGACACATTTAATAGAGCAAGAGTTTAGGTAGCTTTTTCCACCAGCACAGTATACTTCTCCATGCAGAGCCAGCTCTGGCTTGATGCCTTTGACATCAACCTGCATTTTGACAGCTCTGAGAACCGAACATTACATATAAAGGTGGGAAAATATCCATGGGAACAACGAACTGCGGGTTGCAGCTGTGCGCCTTTTGTGGTGTCATGCTCATGCCAGCTTTTTGGTGCTGGCACCAGATCTTGTTGGTGGAAATGAAATAAATGTTTCCTTAGTGGGCACCTGCAGCTCATTGTTGGAAAAGAGGTAAATGACATGAAAGACTAAACCTTGTTAGAACAATGCGAGGTGGATATAGAGGATAAAATCTGATGGGCCTAAAAGATGGAGAAAAGGGACAAACGTCAGACTTTGTTGCCGTAAAAGATCTTGGACTCAAGGATGTAGATTAAACACATCGGAACAGCGGAAACAGAAAGTTGGATCGACTGTATTAGAATTAACAGGCATTAGAATGGGATTAGGATTAGTGGTGCTCCTGATTAACTATTACTGTAGGTACTAGGTGGATAAAACAAATTGGACCTCGACAAACTAGTGTCTGGGACAAAAGACGTAAAAAATAAAAAATATACATACATATGATAAATATATATGCATGTGTAACCATGGAGGATGTCTATATAAAATAGCCTAGTCTTTTCTAACTAAAACAACATGTATAGGGATAAGCAGAGGAACTCAAATATAAGGAACAAGGGCTTTCAAATACCTAAACTTATTAGTGTAAACCTAGGTCAAAAAATCTGTATGACAAAAGGGGCTAAGAATACTAAAGGGCTTGTATTTAGCTCTACAAAAGAGCTAAAGTCATTTGGACTAAAACAACAATATTAAGTTATAGCCCCAATGGAACTGGCACTGTGACCACAACAAAGACTAAATATTTTAAGGTAAATGAACTAGAATGAAAGGCCTAGAAGTACTACAGGACCCCTGGGTCAAGGAATTAGAACTGAGGAAATAGGATAAACAAAAGGGCCATGAGTGTGTTAGGGTTATGATTAAAAGATCCAGGCCAAGATCAAGAAGGCTAGGATGAGAAGAACCAGGGCTAAATCTAAAAGGACTAAAGGATCTAAGACAAAAGCCAAAGCGAGATGAACGAGAACTTAAAATGTATGTGTTAAACAAACAAGGATCGAACAGGCTAAAACAACATGTACCGTAGGAAATTGAACTAGAACTAAATTCAGGACTGAATGTTAGAATTAAAGGACAAAGGACAATGACTACAAGAGGTAAAGAAAACAGAAAGTATATTTGGTAGTAAAGGTACTAAGAGGACTAAGGACAAAAAATATGTAGGTTAAAGGAACTGGGACTAACCCATTGTATAACCAAAAGGACTTGGGCTAAAAGAAACACCAAATATTAAGTTTAAGGACTACATAGTACAGGAGAACTGGGCTTAACGAACTCAAACTAAAGCAGCAGGGTTAAGTAAGTCTAACCTGAGATTAAAAAAAAAGACCAAAGATTAATATATTAATAATATTGGGGCTACAGAACTAGGACAAACACACTGGGACTAAATTAGGGCTACAGGCACTAATTCTAAAAGACCAAGGGCTAGAGGAAATAGTGCTAAATGGATGTGACTAAAGAAAGAGGGACTAGCAAATACCCCACCTGTGTACACACTTTGTGTTTCTTATTCACACTCATTTTATCTTCTTCACACTCACACATTCCTCCTCAGTGTTGTTCTAACACGTCTTTTCACACTCGCACACACTCAGACACCAATTAAGGTGGCGGAAAGCAGCTCGGAAAGGAAAGAAGGGAGGGAGGGAGAATGGATGAAGGGTGGTGCGAGAAGGAGAGAAAAAAGATCCTCGGCGGAGGAGAGGGAGGACAGACGGAGAGGTCGTTAACGAGGATTGCATCGCCGTGGCGACGCGGCTAATTGGCTTCCACTCCGTCTTCCTCCCCTGTCGCTTTTCTCCGCCTCTCTCTTTCTCTTCTCCGCTCACTCTCTTTTTTCCTCTCTGCCGTCTGATGTTGTATTAATGGCTCTTCCTGGATACAAGGCCACCGGGCAGCGACACACATTTCACCGAGCTGTTTAAAATTCAGGCAGCAACTGGCTTTAAAGCAACATGTGGCCTTGTCCACGGCACTGAACGTGTGTGTGTGTGTGTGTGTGTGTGTGTGTGTGTGTGTGTGTGTGTTAATCTGCCCTTGACACGCGCACACATTGACAGACATTGTGAATCAATAACAGCTCCATTGATGTTTTCAGCTGCTACAGCAGAATATATAAAAGAGGAGCTGTCTCCTTCTTTTCTCCTCCCACCTTCCTCTTCCCTCTTTGGCATCTGTGGAAGCCAAATTTAAAATTTTGCCTCAGCTGAATATATAATATATAATCTGTCAAGCACCACTGCAGTCATTATACAGCAGCCCAAAGTGTTCAATATTAAATTAAGGCCTCGAGCAGCAATGATTGGGTGAGGGGTTTTATTATGGGCAATGCAGACCTCTTCAAACCTGAAGTCTTATTTTTTCAATGTACACTATGCGGCAGTAGAGAACACTCACTAATATGTCACGACTGGATTGTTGGTTTCACGGGTGGCACTGTCAAGATAGGGCCCTTTGGAACTGCAGTAGAATTCATTTCACTTTTAGTGGTTTCAGTTGTAGTGATTACTGGCCAATCAGGATGCATTGGGAGACTGTGTCAATGTAAAAAATTGCACAATAGTGACACATTAAAATCAACTTGCTTACTTGTTTACCAAGTAAACATTGGTAACAGATTTACCAATAAAACGTTTGGTAAAAAGTTTTGACATGATAGCGTACCATGGAAAAGTATCGAGACACCCCTGAATTGTCTTGATGCATGCTCAATTATTCCAGGTAAGAAAATCCCAATAGGTTGATTCTGTTCATCTGGGCGTAGCGTTTTCAGTGGGAGTGGGGGTATAAAATGTTTAACGGGTTACTGTTTATAAGGTTGGGGAAACCTGCAGTCAGCTGAGACTGAAGAAGTCACGTGGATGAGTGATGAAAAGTTTCTCCCACTGAAAACACTATGTCCAGATGAACAGGATCAACCGTTTGGCACCCCTGAATTGTTATTATTTTGCTCCAAGAGGCCAAATGCACTGGGACAAAATTAGGGCTACAAGCACTAATCTCACTCAAGTTGTCCAAATCATAGGAATCTGTTCAATGTGTTGAAAAAATAAAATAAAAAAAATAAATTGGTCTTTAAAAATATTGACATCGAACTTATCACTGTATGAGCCTTTTAAAACACACCATTTGAAATTGATCTGTACGTTTCCCCTTCTTGTTTCCTCCAGTCCCAGGAACTGGCTCCTTCTTGCAGATGTGTTGGGTCGCCTTCGGATGACTTCTCGGTCCTTTCGCCGCCTCTTCCCACAGCTCAACGTCCAGTCCATCCCTGAAGATGAGTTCTACCGGCAGGCATCCCTGTCACAGCTCCTGACAGGTCCTGATGAACAGGAGCTGGCCTCCTTCAGGCCAGATGTCAAAGACCCTCTGGAGCTGGTGGAGGCCACACCCGAGCTGGCTGGCATGCTAGGCTCTTCAGTGGAGTTTGTGGATAGTCGCTGGGACTCGCTGGAAGCTTCGCCACCACCAACTCCCTCTCCACCACATTCACCAAGACCGCTGCAGCGTGTTCCACCACCATTATCCCCAGAGCAACATGGACCAGATGCTGGTCCTAAGGTGGGAAATGTGGTGCTGAGCCAGACTGAGTCCAGAGGTCAGGGATTTAAAAACCTGGGATATTCTACTCCAGCAGAAAAGGCAGAAACTAAACTAGATCCCAGCATATGGGAATCACAAAAGCAAGGAATTAAAATTGCTGTGGGACCTTCAACCACTAAGCCAAACATGACATTGAATGCTAGCCTGTGGGAACCACAAACACAGCGTTCTAAGAATCCTCACGTCATGGGTTCTGCTACTCCGGACTCTAAGATGGACTCAAGCCTGTGGGAACAACCGCAGCAAGGCAATAAAACAGTCCAAATCAGTTCGGTCAAATCTGATGTGATGGCTGGGACTAGCATGTGGGACCCACAGCGACTACGAAGTCGAAATCCTGGGAATTCTGATGCCAAATTGGACACAGCAGTATTAGAAACACCACGACTTCGGAATAAGAACATTGGGAATTCCACTCCCACTCATTCAAATGGTGCAGTGGATGCTAGTGTGTGGAAACGGGAAAATCAAGGAAACAAAAGCAGCAGGGTTTTGGATTCTACAAACCCACCTGCTGCAGTTGACTGTAGTGCTTGGGAACCCCAGCGGCTGCGAAGTAAGAATGCTGGGATCTCTGGCCCTGCAAAGTCGGATGTCAGGGTGGATGCCACCACATGGGAATGTCAAGGAATAAAGAGAATGGGCAGCAACAGCGGAGCACCAAAAAGAGAGGCTAATCCCTGTGACACCCAAGGTGAATGCACTAAGAACATAAAGATGGACCCTGCTTGGCAGAGGAACTTGACGAATGTTAGAGTTCATATCAGGGACTTGGGAATGAAAGTTGGCACTGTTCCAAGAGACTTAAAGAAAGAGCCGGGTAAAGTGGTTGGGAAGGGTGCCAGGATCAAAGGGAAGTCATGAAATGACAAAACACCAGGAAATTTGAAGAGACATATCCTGACAGAAATAAACTGAGAAGCATTCCAACATACATGTAAAAACATTGTAAATTAATATCTGGACATTGGAAAGACAGTTAACTCTGTGGCAAGACTGTACCAGTATTAAATGTGTGTTATATGTAAACTGTAAATAGTCTTTGTTTGTTTGGGGGTTTTGTTTGTTTTTTAATTTATGAGCACAGAATTGACGGATCATTTTTTTCTTTGTAAATGCAGTCTGGTGTAAATACAATGGCATTCCTGTTGACATGCTAAGATTGTTGGTTCACGTCTGGGAAGCTGTTTGTTACCTTTGTGTGTAATTTTGTATTCAGCATCCTGTTGGCTTTTGTCACCAATCTATTACTGTCCAATAAATATGAGGAAAGAAAACAAATGAGTTAACTGTCTGAATTATCCTGAGCAAACTGGCAAGACTTGAGTTTATATACTCATTTTTACAGTCATGTAAAAAAGAAAATTTGCACAGGATTTTGTAATCCTGTGCAAATTAGGTACACCTCATGATCCAGTAGCTTGTAGAACCACCTTCAGTAGCAATAACTTGATGTAGTCTTTGTTATGTATAACTTTATCATTCTCTTTTATCTTTGTTGAGTACTATTGGCTCACTTTTCTTTACAGCATTACTTACATTCACTGAGGTTTGTTGGCATTCATTTATTAACAGCTCTCTTAAGGTCCCAATTTCAGTGATGTTGAGGTATAGTGTGATTGTAAATTGCAACGGGGGCCATGATAGAAAAACTGCATTGTGCTGCTAACTGAACTTCAGCTCTTTGCAAACAGCTGCAAAGGGGCATGCTAATACAAAGCTAGCCAAGGACCCAGAGTGATGTTAAAGCTGAGAGAATACCAACCCAAGTCCAGCAGCCAGACCCTGAACTTAAACAGGTAACAAACTGATGAGCAGTCAAGTCGCAGCCTTCGTTTCTACCTGTTCATGTTTTTACAGCAGAATCACTGTGACAATCGCTTTGAAGTCTCTTTGTGCTTATTTTAAACTTTGCTTTGTGCTGTCGGCTTTGTGTTCATTCCTAAATTCTTATAGCCCTGTTCCACTATTACCGACTCAGGTTAGCTTGGCACGGCTCACCTGGCGTCCATTTTTTTCCATTAGGTGGTAGTACCTGGTACCAGATATTTTTTAGTACCTACTTGGCCGGGGTTCAAAGCAATCTGAGGTGATCCAAAAATGTGATGTCAGCTGACTGCATGCCACCAATTGGCTAGTCAGTGGTGTCACTCAATGAGTCATGGGAGCATCTCTTCATGAAAATCAGCAGCACAATTTTTGAAACCCTCTACAATGAGGGAAATGGTTACACAAAAAACAACACCCTAATGATCCCAACGCTGATCATAACAAAGGGCGAAGTAACTCCAAAATGCACAACCATTTGACCACACAGTATGCAATTAATTTGCACAAATGGAATGTCTTTGCTATGCTGCTTAGTGATATTGGTGCCTCTCAAAGAGGAGCTAATGAGAACACAATGAGAATTGACAAGAGAATCAATACGGAATCTAATTAATAAGTGATATTGATGGAATGTGTAAATTCTTATCAATTTCCATCTCTAGTCTTTACACTTGCTAATGATCAATTAAATGTATTTGATTCCCAGCTCTAGCTGCTAATTCCTATGGAAGTAGTGAAGTTGTACTTTTTCATAGGACTGCATAGAGTCCTGCAAAACATTTTTCACATGACTGTAGCTGTCTGGTAAGCAGGACCAGGAGCCTAGCTATTTTTTTTTTAATGGTTACTGCTTACTGGTTAAAATTGCTAGCAGTCGCCTAAACATTATAGGTGATTTATCATTTCTGTTAGCGCAGAACTAATTGACTATTATTAGTCAATTGTCTAATTGCGGCAGAATCCGTCCCATAGGACCTCTTTCAGTGCTATTTTTGGTACAGAAAAAAACAAACACCTGCAGGGTCGGTACCTCTAAATGACCTTCAAAAAATGTTACATGTGGCTGGATGCTGAATGGATAAATGTTGGAACACTTCTTTATTTTTAAAACCAGCAGTCAGTACGATGTAAGAATAGAAGCCGAGTAGCTTATCATGGCCGTCAATAATGTTCTTGTCTATACTGGGGGCTGCAACAAACAGCAACCAAATTATTACTTTTGACCATGATTTCAGTGGATTATAGAAAACAATAGAGAAAAAGACACTTTATGGTTCTGTGACAGTTTATGCAAATTAATGCCTGCCTGAGTTCCTGCAGTGGAAAGACTTATGTATGTGTACGTATGTTTCCATGGTCTCCCTCTGGGCACTCTGGCTTTTTCTAACAGTCTAAAGGTTAGGCTAAATGGTAATTCATAACTGGCCATGGATGTATGACAAATAATTGGTGGAAGTGTTAGAAAAAAACACTGTATGACTGTATGGCTAAATCTATGTCAATAAGTAAGTTTAGGAAAGCGCTGTATAAATGCCAGTCTATCACCAGAGGGGAACTACTGTATATCCTGGGTGTGCCAGACTTGGTGTGCAGTTTGTAGCTGACGGAAAAGAATGTAAACACGTCTGAAGTTTTTGCCCCATAGTTGTTGACCGCGCTCACTGAATGTGTGCTCAAAGCCTCACAGACATGCTGAATGCATTTCATTCAGGAAGTTTAAAGCTGCATTCTTTACATTAACAGCCTTCAACATTTAGCTGTGATAGTCAGAGAACGACGTTCCTCACAAAGACACGGAAAGTGCAAACGAGGTGACTCACTGGATTCTCAAAAACTGGGACAAACTACTTTCTCTTATATGAAAGAGAGAGAGGCCATTCATGCATGCTGGATGTTTTCTCTCTCTCTGTGTCTGCTGGCCTCGCACGCCCTCCCTCACTCAGCTGTCTTCACTTTCGATCGCCCACACCCTATTTATCCTGATAGAAAAAGAGAGAGAGAGAGATGAGTCATTCACACATTATTCACGTTTCTCTCAAAGACACACGCATTTGGTCTTCTCTCCTTGTGAGGCCCATCGATCAGTCTGAAACCACTGTGAAAGCCAGAGTAAGGAGCAGACACAATGTCCTCACAAAACAATGTCCTCACAGGTGTACTCACAAAACACAATACAAAGGTGTGGGAAGGAGAAAGCAAACACTCACACACATCTGTGGTTTTCTCCTTGAGAATACTAATACACTTTTCAGAATAAAACTAAAACTACAGCTATCCAGTCTTTTAAACGCATACAAACTACAAGATAAAAGTTCCTAAGTCAAATATTTTGTGTGATAAATTAACTACTTCATTTTGCTGGTCAGTTGACAGTGAATCTCTTGGTATATTAAAGTGGTGTCATTTTGTTGGATGTTGAATGGTGGTTGAGCATTGGGTGATGAATTAGTGGGTTTGCTTGTGATAAATATTAATTTGGCGGATCAATAAATTGGGAAGTTGTCAGTCTCGTTAATTAGATTAATTTGTTGGTGATACGTTAGTCTAGATCAACAGAGATCTGCACGTTTGTGGTGAGCCATGACTTTTACAAAAAGACTAGCAGAGACGATGACCACACTGCTGACAGATGCAGTTCTTCTGCACTCCTTCCTGGCTGAAGAACTACATATAAAAACTGTACTGTTAGCAAATTGTACACATATTATCAAAAGTAAAGCTGCTTATTCTGCTGAAAAACATTACCCGTTAGTATTATATTGATTAATATTACTGCAGCAGATGTTTTGGGGGGGTTTCGGAGGGGGGTGGGGGGAGGCTCAGATTAAACAAGAGCAAGGGCTATACTAAAACTAAAGCTTTTTCCTAATGTGACCTTTAGCCACATGATTGAACCAGAAGTGCCTGAATTTGTTGTTATCTATTGTCCAGCTGGACCTTACTCAGCATTTCTGTCTGATTTTGCAGACTTTTTATGTGATTTAGTGCTCAGCTCTGGTAAAATAATTATTGTGGTTGACTTTCACATCCATGTAGATATTAAAAATGGCAGCTTCGACACGGCATTTGATCGATTATTAGACTCAATTGGCTTCTCTCAACATATAAAAGAACCCACCCACCACCTTAATCACACTCTAGATCTTGTTCTAACATATGTCATAGATACTGAACATTTAACAGTGTTTCCTGAAAACCCTCTTTTGTCCTGTTATTTCCTAAAAACATTTAAATTTACAATAATGGATTACACAGCAGTGGGGAGTACATTTCATCACAGAAGATGTCTTTTTGAAAGTGCTGTAACGAAGTTTAAAGATGTAATTCATCTACTGTTATTATCTTTTATGCCTTGTACCAACAAAGAGCAGATCAGCTACCTGAACACTACTCCTACAGCGGTCACTTATCCTGTTAATAATTATACTCTGAACATTGTAGCTCCTGTGAAAAAGAAAGTCTCAAATCAGAACTACATGACTCCCTGGTATAACTGTCAATGGTCCGGGCTGATTCCCTCTCTAGCTCACGGTGGGGGAGTAGGTTCGTCCGGATGGCTCCCCGGCCTCAATCGGGTGATGAAGGTATATGGTGGGCGTGGTCTGTGATGCCGTGCCGACGCACCTGCACGGCATCTGCGATCATGCTCGCCTGTTAAAACACGGGGACTCATGGGTTGGTGGGTTGTTGTTGTTGTGGTGGTGTGATGTGCGGCTGGCAGCTTGGACCTGCAGCCAGTGTAAATAAATGGCTCAAAACACGGATCTGTGGTCCCGCCGTGCCTTATTCACGCCACACACACTGTGGGACAAATTCAACAGGTGGACACAGATGAATGTATTGCAACAGATACTGCCCCCCCCCACCCATAATTTTATGCATTTGGTGTGCTTATCATTGTTACGTTATGCATTCAGTTCTTTATTACCGTATTTCTGACACATACTGTGCTGACTGGCAATCCAGCTAGAATATTTTGGTCAATGATGATTCCCATGGGTGACACTTACACAGGCACTGAATCGGGCAGCTTTGGGGTCCTGTGTGTTTTACTGCACAGACAGCCTGCAGAGTGCAGCTACGCTAAACTGAAGTGCTTGTGTTTTGTATTTGCAGTTGCAAATGAGCAAGTAAAGAGAACGATTCTGAACTCATGCACGCCTGGAAGTGTCATTTGTCCAAGTGTGCAACAACACCAATTAGTTAAACTGCAGGAATGTCTTAAAGATATAAAGACCTGGATGGTCGCTAACTTTATGCTTCTTAATTCAGATAAATCTGAGGTTATTGTACTTGGCCCTGAAAATCTTAGAAATATGGTATCTAAGCAGGTACATACACGGGATGGCATTACCTTGGCCTCCAGTAACACTGTGAGGAATCTTGGAGTCATTTTTGACCAGGATATGCCTTTCAATGCACACATTAAACAAATATGTGTGACTGCTTTCTTCCATTGCATAAAATCTCTAAAATTAGAAATATCCTGTCTCAGAGTTCAATTCAATTCAATTCAATTCAATTTTATTTATATAGCGCCAAATCACAACAAAAGTCGCCTCAAGGCGCTTCATAGGTACAGTTGGGGTGAGAGAAGGAAAACCGGATAAAGACATGCTGTGGAAGAGAGACAGAGATTAATAACAGATACGATTCAATGCAGAGAGGTCTATTAAAACCGGTCAGAGCGGGCACGCTCTGTTTTGCGTAACTATTTTTAAATCCCGGTAGCACTGCAACCACGTGAGGTAGCACAATAATTTTTTTTGCATATGAAACCGGAGGAGTTGTACTTACATCTCATGCCATCAGCTTGTCCTAGGTCACAGTTTCCTTCCACATATAGCTTTGCAAAAACTGCATAAAAAGCACTTGCAGCAACAAAAACATAATATTCAAGAAACACGCTTTGCCGATCCGATCAGCTGTTCATAGCACTTCCTAGGTTGGAATAGACGTCAGGCCGAACTTTTGCATGTCCGCCATGACCTGCCCGAAACCGGAAGTGACGTCATTTTCGCGGAAATGTAGTTTTTTTTTTACCATCAGGGCCTCATGAGCCTGTACTGGTGTTTTTAAAAGTTATGTTTGACTTTATGACTTTCTGTGTCGTTTCTGGGATGCTTTGGACTCATATTGCACTGCTGGAAATAGTTTATTTTGATGCATATGCTCCTTTTTTGCAAATTTGCACTGTAATATTTATTTTCGTTTTTCCTGCAGTATATAAAAAATTGGTGTATTTCAAAAATAAAACTATGAAGACACTCAAAATAAATCTCCTGTGGTGGGAAACTATTTTGTGCAACTTTTTTTGTATTTACAGTTTTGAGGGATAAGCCTCTTACATTTCTCTAACTAGAAATATATGTTAAAAAAACAAAAACGATTTTCAACTTTTTTTGTAGTTTATTGCACTTTTTGGCAATTTATGTAATTACTATGCACTTAATGCATACATATTATTAAAATTTGGGCTATAATGGTTGTATTGATGTATAGCAACTTGAAATGCTCCCAAAAATGGCACTACAGCATGTAAAAATATAATATAAGCTCTGGCGGACTTGGTTCTATGGTAGGTCTTAAAGGGTTAACACATACTGAGTGAGAAAGGTGACTGGAAAGGAAAAACTCAATGCATCATGGGAATCCCCGGCAGCCTACATCTATTGCAGCATAACTAAGGGAGGATTCAGGGTCACCTGGTCCAGCCCTAACTATATGCTTTAGCAAAAAGGAAAGTTTTAAGCCTAATCTTGAAAGTAGAGATAGTGTCTGTCTCCCGAATCCAAACTGGAAGCTGGTTCCACAGAAGAGGGGCCTGAAAACTGAAGGCTCTCCCTCCCATTCTACTTTTAAATACTCTAGGAACAACAAGTAGGCGTGCAGTGCGAGAGCGAAGTGCTCTAATGGGGTGATATGGTACTACAAGGTCATTAAGATAAGATGGGGCCTGATTATTTAAGACCTTGTATGTGAGGAGCAGGATTTTGAATTCAATTCTGGATTTAACAGGAAGCCAATGAAGGGAAGCCAAAACAGGAGAAATATGCTCTCTCTTTCTAGTCCCTGTCAGGACTCTTGCTGCAGCATTTTGGATTAGCTGAAGACTTTTCAGCGCGTTTTTTGGACATCCTGATAATAATGAATTACAGTAGTCCAGCCTGGAAGTAATAAATGCATGAACTAGTTTTTCAGCGTCACTAAGAGACAGGATATTTCTAACTTTAGAGATGTTGCGCAAATGGAAGAAAGCAGTCTTACATATTTGTTTAATATGTGCGTTGAAGGACATGTCCTGGTCAAAAATGACTCCAAGGTTCCTCACAGCATTACTGGAGGCCAAGGTAATGCCATCCAGAGTAAGAATCTGGTCAGATACCATATTTCTAAGATTTTCAGGGCCGAGTACAATAACCTCAGATTTATCTGAATTAAGAAGCATAAAGTTAGCGACCATCCAGGTCTTTATGTCTTTAAGACATTCCTGCAGTTTGACTAATTGGTGTGTGTTACCTGGCTTCGTGGATAGATAGAGCTGCGTGTCATCTGCATAGCAGTGAAAATTTATGCTATGTCTTCTAATGATGCTGCCTAGGGGAAGCATGTATAATGTAAACAGAAGTGAGTGATGCTGAAAAATTAGTTTATGAATTTATTACTTTTTGAGCTTCCATCCATCCATCCATCCATTTTCTTCCACTTATCCGGGGCCGGGTCGCGGGGGCAGCAGCCCAAGCAGAGAAGCCCAGACCTCCCTCTCCCCAGCCATCTCCTCCAGCTTTTCCGGGGGAACACCAAGGCGTTCCCAGGCCAGCCGAGAGATATAATCTCCCCTCCCATCACTCGTGAACAAGACCCCGAGATACTTAAACTCCTCCACTTGGGGCAGGAACTCGTCCCTGACCCTTCTTCAGCTTGATGGCTCCCCTCACCTCTGGTGTCCACCATTTGGTTTGGGGATTACCACCACGACAGGCACCAACTACCTTGCGGCCGCAGCTCAGTGCAGTGGCTTCGTCAATGGAGGTGCTGAACATGGTCCATTGGGACTCAATGTCCCCAGTCTCCTTCGGAATGTTGTTAAAGCTCTGCCGGAGGTGTGAGTTGAAGATCTCACGGACCAGGGCCTCTGCTAGATGTTCCCAGCACACCCTCACTGTACGTTGTCCAGCGTCCTCCCTCGCCACCTGATCCAACTCACCACCAGGTGGTGATCAGTTGACAGCTCAGCCCCTCTCTTTACCCGAGTGTCCAAAAACATATGGCCTCAGGTCTGGTGATACGATTACAAAATCGATCATCGACCTGTAGCCTAGAGTGTCCTGGTGCCAAGTGCACTTATGGACACTCTTATGTTCGAACATGGTGTTCGTTATGGCCAAACTGTGCTTTGCACAGAAGTCCAATAACAAAACACCACTCGGTTTCAGATCCGGGAGGCCGTTTCTCCCAATCACGGCCTTCCAGGTCTTGCTGTCATTGCCCACGTGAGCATTGAAGTCTCCCAGTAGGACAACAGAGTCCCCAGGAGGAGCACCCTCCAGTGCCCCACCCAGGGACTCCAAGAAGGCTGGGTACTCTGAACTGCCGCTCGGCACATAAGCGCAGACGATGGTCAGGACCCATTCCCTGACCCGAAGGCAAAGGGAACAAACCCTCACGTCCACTGGGAGAAACCCCAACATACCAGCAGCAAGCCGAGGGGATACCAAGATACCCACCCCAGCCTGCCGTCTCTCACCAAGGGCAACTCCAGACTGAGACAGAGTCCAGCCCCTCTCCAGGAGGCTGGTTCCAGAACCCAGGCCATGCGTTGAGGTGAGCCCGACTATATCTAGCCGGTACCTCTCAACCTCACACACTAGGTCAGTCTCCTTCCCCACCAGAGAGGTGAGGACCTCCGCTCCTGGCTGCCGCCCGGCTCACATTGTACCCGACCCCTACAGTGCCTTCTGCGGGTGGTGGGCCTGCAGGAAGATGGGCCCATGTCCCTTTTTCGGGCTGTGCCCGGCCGGGCCCCATGGACTAAGGCCCAGCCACCAGACGCTCGCCCTTGGGCACCCTCCCCGGGCCTGGCTCCAGGGCGGCGTGAACTGTTCCCTTGATGGTCTTTTCATAGGGGTCTTCTGAATCGCTCTTTGTCTGGTCCCTCACCCAGGACCAATTTGCCATGGGAAACCCTACCAGGGGGCAGAAGCCCCCAGACAACATAGCCCCTGGGATCCCTGGGACACACAAAACCCTCCACCACAATAAGGTAGCGATTATTGGAGGGGAAGCTTACAGCACCTGGTATTCCCAGGCGGTCTCCCTTTCAAGCACTAACCAAGCCCAACCCTGCTTAGCTTCCGAGATCAGACGAGAGTGGGCGTGCTTAGGGTGGTATGGACGTAAGCCATACCACTTTTAGAGCTTGACTACTGTAATTCATTATTATCAGGATATCCTAAAAACTCCCTAAATAGCCTTCAGTTGATCCAAAATGCTGCAGCAAGAGTACTGGCAGGAACTAGAAAGATAGATATTTTTCCTATCTTGACTTGTCTTCACTGACTCCCTGTTAAATCCAAAATCAAACCTGGGGGAGAGAGAGGTGTGCATGTGTTGACAACTGAAAAGCTGCCGCCATCACAAGACACTGTGTGCGTTCCGGGTTCTTGCTATTTACAGTGGTGGCAAAACTCAGGAAGAGCAGGATTGTGCTGGTTGTGCTGGAGCAGTATATAGAGAGGCTCCCGGGGAGGAAAGCGGAATGGTTCTGCTGCCAACGGCTGGCAAGCCTGGAGGTGGCAGTCACACTGGCGAAGGACCATCTGGCAGCTCGACCAGTTCTGGTCCCGAGGAGGCTTCTGCTGTAGAGGCGTCTGCCGAGACATCAGACTAACCTGTTCCTCTCTGCTGTCTCTTCCCAGGTACCAGTGGCTGCAGGTGCTGCAATTGACTCACCAAGGGTCACACAGACTGGGACAGGAGTGTGTTGGGGGGTGTGGGCTACTGCTTGCTTTTTCACAAAACTGGATTAAACCATGGGCTACTGGCAGATTTCCTTGTCTCCAGAGTCTAAGGAAAAAATGGCCTTCTCCACTTCTCCATGTTTGGTTTGTACTAATTTGTCACAGTTCTGTTCAGCTTGTTCAGTTTATGACTGATTACACTCCAATGTCATTCACTGTCTTTCTCCCAGCTTTCCTATCTTCTCTCCATTGTCTTGTCAAAATAAAGGCTAAAAAGCCCCCCAACTCCAACAAAAAAGAATAAAAACATTTTTAAAATTTCACTGGACAAGCACTGAATGCCTTGCTTACCCAGATGAAATGCTACAGTTCTAAACAAATATGTAAAATCTGCAGGCATGCTCATACTTTTCGTAATGAAAGTTTTCAGGTTCCTGTCTTACTGAAAAATTACGTTTGAATGTGATTTGGTTGCATGAAGATGGCATTTGATAAAATACATTCTCAAAACAATCTGTAGTCTTATGACAAGGTTTTTATTGAAATCTATAAACAATAATGTAATTAAAATGGTTACACCTGAACCCCAGCCATCTTCTAGGCTTCATCTCAGCTAACCAGAGTCCCTGAACTCAACATCTGGACTGATTTTGTCCTGATGGAGCCTTTTGGATTATTTTTAATATAATTAACTCAAGAAATATGGATGCTGTGAGGTTAATTTACTAACAGACTGTCTAAGAAGTCTGTACTCTAGTTTTTGTGAGTGAAAATAAAATTTTATTAGTTTATGGATGCAGCGTACTAAGTTTGCTAGCAACAGCTGTGAACTTCGCACTCCATTTTCTCTTCCAAATAAGGTCACTTCTGGCTTCCAACTAACATGGTGGTAACCATTAAGCCAAGTCTACAAACCAGCAAGTGATGTAATGATGGCTATGTCCTTTCTTACTATGATTTCATATTGGTTTAATTTTATATTGATTAGTTCCTGCGGGGTCAAAGGAGTTTGCAAAGAAAAGCGTCTGGACTTCTTTGAGTTGCTTGAAGACGTTTCACCTCTCATCCGAGAAGCTTCTTCAGTTCTAAGGTCAAATGGCCGAGAGTCCCAAATTTAAACCCAGTGGGAGTATCCCCCCAAAGAGGGACAAAGGACCCCCTGGTGATCCTCTAATCACATGCGCCAAGGTGTGAAAGCGGGTGTGGGACCTAATCAGCCAGGGTTTCGGGTGAGCTCATTGTGAAACCTGGCCCCACCTTGTCATGTGAATTCCTGAGGTCAGATGGCCCAGGATGTGAGTGGGCGTTAAGGCGTCTGGGGAGGGAACTCAAAACTGAATTATAGATGGCAGACAGTTGGTGTCGTAAACCACCGCCTCTGTTCAAAGATGGTCGCTCACAGTGGACATAGATGGCCTCTTTCACTCCTCTTTCAAACCATCTGTCCTCTCTGTCAAAAATGTGAACATTGGCATCCTCGAAAGAGTGACCTTTATCCTTAAGATGCAGATGGACTGCTGAGTCTTGTCCCGTGGAGGTGGCTCTTCTATGTTGTGCCATGCGCTTGTGAAGTGGCTGTTTGGTCTCGCCAATGTAGAGGTCTGGGCATTCCTCGCTGCACTGTACAGCATACACCACGTTGTGTATGCTGTACAGTGCAGCGAATTCACATGACAAGGTGGGGCCAGGTTTCACAATGAGCTCACCCGAAACCCTGGCTGATTAGGTCCCACACCCACTTTCACACCTTGGCGCATGTGATTAGAGGATCACCAGGGGGTCCTTTGTCCCTCTTTGGGGGGATACTCCCACTGGGTTTAAATCTGGGACTCTCGGCCATTTGACCTTAGAACTGAAGAAGCTTCTCGGATGAGAGGTGAAACTTCTTCAAGCAACTTAAAGAAGTCCAGACGCTTTTCTTTGCAAACTCCTTTGACTACGATGACCTGGATGACTGAGAACCTTCACAGACATATTAGTTTCTGCGTTTAATCAGTGATCTAGCTGGTTTGTGAAGGAACCTTCATGTGCGTTCCTGCTTTTTAAAATGTGGTTTTCACTGACCCGCCAACAATGAACACAGACATATTCCATTATTGTGAAACTCCATGGCAACAAACTGAGCTTAATTAGCGAGGAAAAAAAAAAAGTCTTAAAGACCGAACACGTGAAAGAGGTGGGGATGAATACAGAGTGATGTGAATATGAACCAGCTGTGTGTGTGTGTGTTTGGGCGTTAATGTTGGTGGAAATATGTTGTATGCCTTCAGCACTCCAGCTTCAGCTTCATTTTTTTCATTGCTTCAAAGTGCTGCTCAAACACATCGCAGTGTTTTTATCAAAGCCTTAAACATCTTTTCCTCTCGAAGGACACGATGACTCCAGCAGCAGTTTCAGTTGTGTCTCTAATTCAGTTTAGAGTTAAAACATGAATAGATTTTTTAAAATTAATAATTCTGGGAAACTTCCTAGCATGACGGACTGTTCCTTTAAGTGATGATAAACGAGGCGTCCAGCGGCATTGGGTTTCATCACCCTCACCTCCCCCATCAGAGGCACACACTTTCATGCAGCTCTGTCAAAGCCGCCGCTTACTCTCCGGCTTTTTGTGTGTGGTTTTCTCTGTGTGTGTGTATATAATGAGTGTGTAACCGTGATTGTGTGCCTGTAAACGCCTCCGTGTATGTGTGTGTGTGTGTGTGGCTGCCTAACACGATGCTGAAGACGACGGATTGAATTGCTAATGCGCCTCAGGGATTGTGTGCGTGTGTGTATCTGTGTGTGTATGTGTGTGTGGTTCGTCTGGCTGGCAAGCATGCGAGGCTGTTTAGCGAGCGAGACGAGCAGCGCTGCCGATGAATATTTAAACAGAGAGAGGGAGAGAGAGAGCAGCCATCATTTATTGATGTTGGTGAAGGGAAAGATGAATAGCCTGTCTGTGTACACAGCGCTGGAGAGGAGTGTGTGCTGGAAACAGCCGGCATCCGAGCGCAAGTCGACTCTGAGGCTGTATGGGAAACTGCAGAAGCCTGAATGTGAGGCCACGGGCAAAGATTCAGTCTTTGCCCGGAGTTATTTTCAGAACAGGAATCTTCTTGATCTCTGCAAGATTTGGTAAAAGTTTCTTAGATCATCTAAGAATTTGTTACGAGCATTGTTTTGAATCCAGACTCACCAGTTTCAACCAAAAGTTTGGAGCTGATATCAAAAACCTTTCAAGTGTTCCACTGCTGACATAAACTTTGTCAGTCAGGTGTTTCACTAAGCAACCTTTGGTTGGTTATTAGCATTGCTCAATTATCCAGTCAATAAAACTGAAAGTTCCTAAGAGTTAAAAACAGTCTACATTCTTTAATCGCCAATATAATGATCAGTGTAGCTGTTCTCCCAGGTGTTACAGTAAAGTTTAATGAAAAGACATACACGAAAGAAGACAACTGATGAAGTTTAACAGAGGTCAGCGTTAGCAGGAATTTAGCTAGCAAGTTGACATCTGGAGATGATATTCCATTTTCTGGATGAAGTTAGAGGTACTAATTGGAAGGTTGGTGGTGTCATCCCTGGCTGTTCCAGTCTGTAGGCTACAGTATCATTCAGCAAGATACCGAACCCCAAGTTCCTCTCAGTAAATCCATTGTTGTGTGAATGTGTTAGATAGACCACTTAGACATGGAAAAAAGTGCGTGTAAATTGCTGCATAAGATATTTTGTGATTTAAGTACTCAAGTGGAATAGAAAAGAATTGTACAAGAATGAGTCAATTTACCATGAAAAAAGTAAAAAAAAAAAGTAAATACTGCTTTAACTTTGTAGTTGAATGTCCAGGAACTTCCCCAGAAGCTGGTCTGCCTGGCCTGGTCCACAGGAGCTTCTCTTTCCTGTACTTTCCTTCCTGCACCTGCTCCGAGTTAACGCATTAGAATGCTATTTTAAGGCTGGCTGGCTACTGCTGTTCTCCACCAGATTATTGTCACTAGTATGGTAGTAATCAAGCAATCTTTGAAACTAGCAATTTATTGTGCTATCTTTCTAGTCATCCATTCGAAGACAGTTTGAATGGACAAACCTGCCACTCTAACCTGAGCCTAATCAACAGGTATGTTGATGTCTGTACCTGCAAAGGAATGGAAAGTACTTACCTGTAACTCACATGCCTGCCCACCTTCTACCATTGCATTCCCAGGCATGTTAGAATCCTGCCTGCCTACTGATAACCCCTCTGAAACTTTAATTCCAGTCTGGAACCTTTGAATTAAGTCACAAGTTCAAGGCTATTGCTTCATAGTCACCTTGGCCACTTATAACAGGTTGGCTTTTCTCTGTTAAAGCTTACAGTAACGTTCCTGCTGTGAAACCTCCCTTTCAAGCTATTTACTTCTTCCAAGTAAATCCACTTTTGCGTTAGAATAAAATATATAAAAATTTTAGGTCTATTTTCTCTGTCAATTTTGAGTCAAAACATGACAAGTTTCTTATAATCTATTTACACATCATGGGCAATGCCCTACAACCATCAAATCAGATGTCCTGAATGTCTAGCAGGGCCTGGACTTCATTAAATGTAGTGGTTTAGAGCTTGATTACATAGTTACTACCACCCGCCACCTGTTGCAGTGTAATATTAGAAATTGTTGGGCTTAAAAAACAAATAAGTTAAATACTGCAAGTCTAAGGAGCTTGGAAAGAAAAGCGTCTGGACTTCTTTAAGTTGCTTGAAGACGTTTCGCTTCTCAGATGAGAGGTGAATCTGCGGGAGCCCGCGCAGCTGCTTAAAGCTGTAGCGCCCAGATTACTTACAGCTACTTCCGTGCAACTGATATAATGTGCGGTAAGCTGAACACAGCTTCAACCATCTGTTTGTTGAAAAATAGTAACGCATTTTCTTGTTAGTAATGGTAACGACGTTGTAACGATAGAAATAGTAATTACCGTAAATCCCGTAATACAGAGCGCACCTGACTAAAAGCCGCATGCTCTAATTGTAGAAAGAAAATCAATTTTGTACGTGTACAGGCCGCACCGGATTTTAAGCCGTATGCGTTTCACTTGTAATATGAGATATTTACACAGAAATATTACACATGAGGATTTTTAATGTTTAATTTAATCCGTAAGGTAACATAAACATGGTAACATAAACGTTATGGTAACATACAAAAATACATACTGCAAATGTTTTTTTTCCTCGACCAGCGCCTGTAACACGGCTACCTTTAAGTAAACGTACGTATCAGTAACACACAAATTATGTTGCTTATGGTTTTTTTACGGAACAGTGCACAAACAATATTACAACGTCTCTTAACAACCGATAAAAATATATACCGTATATATACTACTTATTTTGATTGGTCTACTGTTACCAGGCAAAAATGTTTTTGGCTGCATGAAAAAAAATATGCATTAGCCGCACGTCAGTATAAGCCACAGTGCTCACAGTGTGGGGAAAAAGTAGCGGCTTATGACCCGAAAACTACAGTAGTTAGATTACTCATTACTGAAAAAAGAAACGCTGTTAGTAACGCCGTTACTTATAACGACGTTATTCCTATCACTGCTCATCATGCACAAGAACACACTGACAAAACATAGCGCGTTAGAATATATTTACTGTGTCCATGGTACTTATCAATAGATACACCCAAACTGTCTTAAGTAAATTATTTGATAGCATCATATGGACTCTGTAACAATAAATAACAGCATAATCACCTGCTTCTCCAATGTATAGACAGACTTCATCTCCACTGTGTAGGAGAAGAGCTGATAACAATAGTTCTTGTTCTATGCTGCAGCCTTGGTGAGTTTTGACATATGAACCACTTCTCCATTTGCAACAAATTGTAGCAAGTGCCGCTAACAGATTTTTATGGTAGAAAGATTAAAAAGCAGTAACAACCTTTTCAAACCATCTGAAACTCATTCAAATGGGATGTTTATAAACATTCTTCAGAGATTTTGCTCCATATTTAGATGATAGTATCACACAGTTGCTACAGATTTTTCAACTGCAAATCCATGCGAATCTCACATTCCATCCCAAGACTGAATTGAAATCTTGTGACAATGGAGGCCATTTGAGTATAGTGAACTTAACATGAAACCAGTTTGATTTCAGCTTTGTGAAATGGTGAATCCTGCTGGAAGCTGGTATCACAAGAGGGGTAGGCTGTGGTCATAAAGGGATGGACATGGTCAGCAACAATATTCAGCAGGTAGGCTCTGGTGGTTAAACAATGCTCCCTTGGTACTAAAAGAAGGAGAGGCATTGGTTAAACAATGCTCCCTTGGTACTAAAAGAAGGAGAGGCATTGGTTAAACAATGCTCCCTTGGTACTAAAAGAAGGAGAGGCATTGGTTAAACAATGCTCCCTTGGTACTAATGAGCACAAAGAGTGCCACGAAATTAAACCCCACACCATTACATGACCAGCAGTCTGAAATGTTGGTGATACGCAAGATGGGTCCATTATTTCCTGTAACATGCAACTGACTCACTTTAGGAGTCTACCTCAAATGGAAGTTAGATAAACTGCAGGGTTTTTCTTTATTTCTCAATATCATCCAGTTATTACTACAAGCTCAGCAAGCTAAAAAAAAACCAAACAAACAACAAAAAAACATCCCTTCAAATCAGCCTAGTTGCATGAGGGTGAATCTGCAAATAAAGTTAGAATCATTGAATCGAGTCTGAAGTCTTGAGATGCCAGTTTAGGAGGTGGGGTTGACAACTGGATGTTAAATATATGAAACTGGTTTTATAACCTATATAGAACCACCACTAGGGGGTGATCAAAAATTTGGGCTTTAACGCTGCAAAGCAGGAACCTCGTCCATCTTTATAAACAATCCCTTGGCTAAACTAAGCTAGTAACTTAACTGTAACTTATCATAATGTTACTTACTGTTACTGTGGAAGCTGTAGGCTCTTTCTTTATTGTAGCGATTCATCGAGTTCAGTTAAAAACATTCTTTTGGAGGCATTTCCACATCAATTAAGGGACTAAATTTGAAGTTAATGGTGCATTAACCATTATATAAACCCATTAATCACAGCCTATACAGCTCAGTGAAATGGATGCTGGAGTTTGGCGTTGCGTCATGAAAAACTTCCTCCATCACTTTCACCCTCTGCTTTCGCCTCGCTGGCAGAATAATTGCTGCTTCTCTCAGCTCTCATCTTTCAAAGAGAAAGAGGAAGGGAGGTCGTTTAATGTTTACACGTCAACAGGAAGGCGAGAGGGCAAAGGTCAGCGGGGGTGACCTCCGAGGCGGTGCTGACAGCAGGAGACAAACAAACACAAAGAGAAAAGAAGGAGAGGAAAAAGGTTTGGAGGAATGCACGAGGGTGAGCGAGTATGTGTCTGCATGTATGCCGGAGAGAGAGAGAATAATGGAGGAGGGAATCAAGACAGTTTCAAGGCTCCCCCTTTCTATTCGCTCGCTCGCCCTCGTTGTCTCGCTCTCTCTCTACCGCACATACACACACGCTGCCAGACAAGGTCACACACACACAAACACACACACACACGTTTTCATGCTTCACTGCCAAAGCCTTCAACGGTCTCTTTTCCCTCTCGCTCTCTTTCTCGCTGAAATGCAGACACTTGCTCGCTCGCCCACCGCTGCACTCGTCTGACCTGCTCGCTCTCTTTCCAGGGAGGGAAAATGAGGAAATCAATTAGACTCCCCACCTCCTCCTTCTCCTCCTGCCTCCTCCCTCCCCCTTCAATCCTTTCTGATGTGGGCGATTTCATCCGGCAGGGACCCGACTTCTCGTCTTTCAGATCTTCTGGTGTTTTGTTATGTTCAGTTTTTAGATGTTCAACCAGAAGCGCTGCGACTGATGCAGGTGGAGGGTTTATGAAGGCTTAACATATCATATGGAGCAGAAATAAGAGTGCAGGATCAGCCTTTAACATTTATCCTGAAAGTTTTAACAAAATGTTAAAAATTTTCCACCAAAATATCCGTTCTTAAAAAACAACATAATTTCAGCTACATTGAGTTATTCAAATATATACAAAAAGCAATGACTTCAGTAGCTACTTGACTTGATTTGTTTTTTTGGAGCTAGTGCCCGGCTTAGGGCAGCAGGTTTTAATTCAATTCAATTTTTATTTATATAGCGCCAAATCACAACAAAAGTCGCCTCAAGGCGCTTTATATTGTACAGTATACTCTATAATAACAGATACAGAGAAAAACCCAACAATCATGTGACCCCCTATGAGCAAGCACTTTGGCGACAGTGGGAAGGAAAAACTCCCTTTTAACAGGAAGAAATCTCCGGCAGAACCAGGCTCAGGGAGGGGCGGCCATCTGCTGCGACTGTTTGGGGTGAGAGAAGGTTTACTAGGTTGTAGTAAATCAATGAATTATTTTCCATTAAACTGTGTGGAAAATGTGGACAATGATTTTTATTTCTTCCTAATCTTTTCTGGGAAGACACAGGACAGCCTGTAGGAGGCGCTAGAGAAGGTCTTCACTCCTTGCTGAATGATACAGGAGCCTAAAAAAACTAACACTGTTAACACACCAAAACAATAAATGAATAAAAGACATTAAAAAGGTTAGAACAGTAACCAAAAAGAAGTGTGAAAGAATTCTAGGATTCTGTCAGAAGTTTTAGTCTTTTATGGCGAAGGTTACGGGAGGTGGGAGGGGGACTACTCTGAATTTTCTTGGCAGTTCAACAAGTAATGATTTCTCCACATGCGTCATGTTTGCTACTATCATCAAAACTGTCTAATACCATGTTAAAACCAGCATTCTTTCTAATGATCAGCAGGGGGTGACTCCTCTGGTTGTAAAAAGCAATTTCATTAAACAGAAGTCCATGGAAAAATCATTCTACTACTTACTTGAACTCCCAACTCAGTGAACACTTTCCTGATGAGTTTATGGTCTCAGATGCTAGTTTGAAGTCTTAGTCAATAAAACATGAAGTTCATATTGGAAATTTTGGTCCCATTAGAGTGAAACAAGACCAGAAAGCAGGGAAGGATATACTGTGTGATTTATAAGTTGCAATGTCCAATGTTTCTCTGTTCAAGCTATAACTGGCTCATCATATCTGTTTTAAATTTGAGGTGCTGAAGTTAACCTCAAGGCTTAAAAATACTGATTCCCACCAGTGCTACCCCTAGTTTTCAATAATCAGAAGGTCGATCCCTGACTCTTGCAGTCCAAAGGCAGTCCAAAGCACTGTCACATCATGACAAGCAGGTCCTGGGTTTGACACCAGTCTGTGGACTTTTTATACAGAGTTTCCATGTGTTCTCCAAATACTCTAGCTTGCTCACATAGTGCAACATGTGGGGTTACTTTAATTTGCGATTCTGAATTGTGTGAATGGTCTCTATGTTAGCCTTGCAATAGTTTTGGTGATATATCCATGGCGTACCCTACCTCTTGCTCTATGACAACTAAGGTGCACACCCCCAGCCCCCCAACCCTTTATGACCCTGAAATGGATAAGCAGAAGAAAATGGATTGATGGACTGAAGACTCTTCGAAGGTGCCAAAAGCCTTCAATTCTACAAAATGTGACCTCTAGCAAGACAATCGTGGACAAACCTTTCCACCATTATTTCCAGTAAGTATTCACACTGCAAAAACTCAAGTATGTTGTTTGCATACTGAACTACATTGAAGCCACTTTATAGCATCCACCAATCCATCATTTTTGTATAAGGCATGCAAGCAGGAGCCTCCTGATGGCCTAATCTTCAACCACCCCAACCAGCTGCTTTGCAACCTGGGAATTCTCATCCTCCTTTCCAGCTCCAGTGCTGACCACACCCACTGAAAAACAATGCAGCATCACCAACATGCAATGTCGCAGCACCTGTCACTCCAGATCACTTACAATAACAGCAGGTATATTTTTAAGGTTACAAGGCACAGACTAGGTGAGGATAGTAGGAAGTTGGACACATGAACAGTTTGGCGTATTTGGGCAATTTTCAAAATAAAATGTCTCAGAATAAATGTAAGGGACGGAACAAAACTGCACCTAAGTCCTGTTGTCAAAGATGTCTACTTGGTGTATTCCCAGGGTTTCACTCGACAGAGGTTAATTCTGGGCTTTAACAACACTCCGAACGCCTTATGGAGTTATCGTTTCTAAACGGGCGCCAATCAAGAAAGGATGTCCTGACTGTCCTAAATCTTTAACCGGCCAATCACCATGTATAGAGATTGACAGACCACGTGACTTTCGCGCAATGCATGCCGGGCACCGGTGGCAAAACATTGAAATTGCCGCATTAAATGCAAGCATTTGCAGCACCGCAAAACGTTTATTCTCCGGTTCCAATACCTTCTTGGTTTTTCTTTCCTCACCAAAAAAGCTATGTACAAAACGAAGGAGAACAATGCTGGTCCGTACAAAGACAGACTCGACGAAAAGGCAAAGAAAAGGTACTTGGAAAAAGTCAAAGGAGTGAAAGGGTCAGACCCTTACGAGCACACAGAGTGGACAAAAGAGGTCAGCGTGCTGCCCAACTTTCACCACGCTCAGATTTATAATTATACGGTTCTTGGAGTGAGTGCATACACTCATGAAGTTTTTAGTAACTTCAGGTCACTGCAACAAGCCCAGGTACAGTTTACCATCGGATGGGTACAGGACCTTGAAATGCACCGTGTAGAACACAAGACCATCGTACGAACAAAGGTAAGTTTACCAGTCTCACAAATCGCCTTCATAAATACACATTCGTTAACCGTTTATTAATAGGAGCTTTGAGCTCACGGTAATTAATTTGTAGTGAAAAGAATTTCTGGTACGCATTACAGAAATGTAGCAGTGACAATAATATTGTATGCTGTAATCGCACTGGACAATTAGTGATACAAAAATCTATATCCTGTGAATAAAAGTATATGTTTTCAGCGCCATATAAGACGTATTAACTACTACAAAACACTTACCTTGGTGGAAATGCTTGGAGCAGACTAACGTGAGCTGGAGTGTATTCGAACGTTATATTAGGTCTTCTCATAGCGGCAATCCAGGCCATCCCTCGCCTCTTCGTGACTTCAGAGACATGGCTTGGACAATTTCTCTTCCACGCCAGAATCCGATAAAAACCAATCACATTTCCCGTCGGCTTCACGCGGCTGTCGTTCGCCCGGCTTGTGCAGTTAATAATACAACAGCTTCTTGCCATTTTTTTGTGTCTTTTTATCGCTGTGTAACTGATTTCAATTGAAAGCCTGTGCCCGCTAGTACCTCTTGCCACGAGTTCCCAGAATCCTTTGCGGTTTTACCCCTGAATGACGTCACATTTTCAATCTCTATTACAAACCGTGTTTTATGGTCAAAATCAGCTTTTCTGTGGGAAAAACTAAAGGGCAACTGTTTCTTTCAGTTTGTACACATAATCGTTGCCTGATTAATGAAACATCGATCATAGCACCTAGGATGTAGCCTGTGCACATGGCTAGTGCCACTGTCGGTGTGCTTGTGTTGCTCTGTGATTTTATGGTCAAAACAATAGTTGGTGATGGAGTTTCTCTCTCCAAGTTCATCCATTATCTAGTAGTCAATTTAAGAAATACGGGCAGTTCAAGCACCATAGGAGGAACAGGCCAGTCGCAGTCACTGCGAGCTGCGTCAACACGACGTGTACTTTCATTTCTACGGAGGTGCATGCATATGTTTTTCAGAAGGATTTGCAGGTATAGAGTAAGGACGGTTTCACCGGCGCCCTCTGCTGTGCTACAGGTGGAATTAAAGGAGGTTTCGTGCAAATTTATTAACATGAAGTCAACTGGAGCTCATCGATCAGTGCTCATAAAAATGCTAACAACAGACTTTGTGTTACGACGTTTTAGCGGACATTTATAAAAAATGTCCTGTGTTTTGCAAGGTTCCGCTCATGTTAGCAATTTTCTTTTTTTGTTTATTCACCCTGTAAACAGTTTAGATTCAAATGAGCTGCGCTACTCTCATGCAACATTAAATACATGACAGTTTCATGCTGTAGCGCCCCCTAGCTATGCTGCATTAAGGCGTCGCAGGTGGTATTTTAAGCAAACCTGCAGGATTTATTGCTCCTGCTGGTGGGTTTTCTTTTTCTGTGTGCCGGCTGCTCGCTGGAAGAGAAAAATAGAGCCGAGCTTCGCCCGCAGCTGCAGAGGAAAAAAAACATCCGTGTGCGCGCATTAACACACACACACAGACACACACACACACACACAGAGACACACACACACACACACAGATGCATGCAGGCAATCAGGGCGTCACATGGAAGACTAAAAGTGTGTGTGTGTGTGTGTGTGTGTGTGTGTGTGTGTGTGTGTGTGTGTGTGTGTGTGTGAGGGAAATTAGACTGCCTCATTATTCAAATTGGCTCGAAGGAGAAACGACGCACTCGCCTCGTTTACGCCTCAACAGAGAGAGAGAGGGGAGAGAGGCAGAGCGAGAGCTCCCCGATCTGTCACTCCCTCCTCCCGCCTTCCTCCTCCGTCTCCTCGTTCTGTCATTCACCGTCCCTTTGTCCTCTCCCGCCCCCGTCTCCTCTGTCACTCACTATCCCCTCCTCTCCTTCCTCTTCCTCTCCCTCATCCCTCTCTCCATCACTCTCATCCCTCCTCCCCTCCTCCTCCTCCTCGTCCTCCGATCTGTCACTCCTTCCTCCCCCTCGTTCTCTCCTTCTCAAATTACATCCTCGTTGCCGCCTCGTTTCTCATCCCGTCGCCGAGGGCTGTCGCCGAGGACCGGCGAGGGCGCTAAACGATTTCCCACCATGCATCACTCTGCACACGCATGCACGCACTCACAAACACACACACACACATTTTTACCTTTTTCCATCTCCTTATAGAAATGCACATTGGACTAGTTGGTGAGACGGAGAGAAAGAATTTAAAGGTTCTCTGCATAGCCATCATAAATCATTATTAATGACGCCCGCATCAGATATTTGCTCTCCGTGTACGTGCTAGCATCGACCAAATCATTAATGAGTCATCCACAGGCTGTCCTGCTCTATTAGGTTACTTTACTGATACATGAATGTATGTTTTCCAACAGCTGGATTTAATTCCCCAAAACGGACGATCTATGCTGACACTGACCGCAGTTTTAGCCTGGCGGTTAAACTCTTCTTTGTTTCGGGGCATCCACTCATGAAGCAATTCGCTCAGCACGCAATGCATTGTCATGTGGGGGTGTCTGGTTCATGTTGCTTGGGTAACTCTGTAAGCTACCCGGTATCCTTCGCTGTCACTTACAATCGCTTCAATCTGTTGCCACAAAAATGATAAAAAGTTTGATTCTAGACCTGATCACTTTGAGACACCAACGATAACACTGAAGTCGGTGAACATTGTGTTGGGTGTAATGACCTAGGAGCCAGGTGAAATTGTAAAAATGGACCAAAAAACTACTTTCGATTACTTTGATCATTAGCAGGTTGCTGCAGTTGCCCATAGATTGTATGGAAGATGCCAACTTGTCTGCTAACTTGTTAACTACTTGCCAGGCAGTAGTAGTACAAACTGTTAAAAGCTAACCTTCAAAGTAAAAGTTGTGCCTTTTGAAATGTGTTGGTTCTATCACTGAGGCTTAACTTTTATACTGAAGTTTTGCACTTTTCAGTTTCAGTTGGCAACTATTTGCAGACAAGTTGGCATCTTCCAAGCAAACCATGAGCAATTGTGGGATTGATGCAGCATCCTTTCAGTTACCGATTTCACCTAGCAACAGTAAGTAACCACTCACGAAATGCACATTCTTCCCAAAGCAACCAGAGGATGTGGTGTGGATATGGATGTAAGTACTGTGATCTCACTAACTGGATAGTAAACTTCCGCCACGAAGCCTAAAGTCAAATATTGTCACCACTATCTTGATGTTTTAAAACAAATATGATGAGACAATGTGGCTGTCACTGTGAAATTATTTGCTCATTGACTAACGATTTGTGACTGAAAGACTTTCCTTTCATTACATAAAATAGAAATAATTTACAACTTAATGTTTTCTAATCTACCTATCTATCGACCATAGGTGAGGGTAGGGACGATGTACATCCCTACCCTCACCTATGGTCACAAGCTGTGGGTAGTGACCAAAAGAACGAGATCGCGGATACAAGCAGCAGAAATGAGCTCTAAAAGGTGGCTGGCCTCTCCCTTAGAGAAAGGGTGAGAGGTTCGGCCATCCGGGAGGGGCTCAGAGTACAGCCGCTGCTCCTCCACATCGAAAGGAGCCAGTTGAGGTGGTTCGGACATCTGACAAGGATGCCTCCTGGGCGAGGTTTTCGGGGCATGTCCCACCGGGAGGAGGCCCCGGGGCACACCCAGGACACACTGGAGAGATTATATCTCTTGAACGCCTTGGTGTTCCCCTGGACAAGCTGGAGGAGGTGGCTGGGGAGAGGGAGATCTGGGCTTCTCTGCTTAGGCTGCTGCCCCCACGACCCGGTCCCAGAAGAAGATGGATGGGTGGATGTTTTCTAATCATTGACTTAACACTAGTGGTTGAGTGAGTCCATAATGTAATCGGGAAGGTTTTTTTCCTTAGATATCTAGGGGACAGGAAAACTTATCTAAAATCTACCGCCTCCTAGTGGCCATTAGAAAGAATGCAGGTTTAAGGTACTTCTGCGTTGGCTTCATTTTTTTACACTTGCAAGCAAGTCCAGCTTTTGTACTATCTAAGGCTACGTTCACACTGCAGGCGAAAGCGCATCAAATCCGACTTTTTTGAGGCTATGTGACCCATATCCGATCATGGTATGACAGTGTGAACAGCACAAATCCGATATTTTCAAATCCAATCTGGGTCACTTTCGTATGTGGTACTGAATCCGATACATATCTGATGTTTTAGAAAGCGACTGCTGTTTGAATGGTCATGTCGCATTAAATCCGTCTTTTACATCACTGACACAAGACAGACGCCAATTATCAGCGCCCGAGAAGACATCGCGAACGCTTCCTGGCTATCCAGTGTAGATGTCAGTGAAACTGTTGGGAAGACAACGTTGGAGAAACGTGAACATTTTATGTGTACTGTATAATCTGCAGATTCTGACAGAAATCTGCAACTATCCTTTGAAGCACCGCTCCTCTCAAAAACAGCAATAAGGATCATTATTAGGCCATATGTAAATAACTTTATAACTTTATAACTTAAAGCAAAATTGGGAAACGTAAAGTCTGAAACAAGTCTTTATATTAAGGGCCATCAGTCAAACAATACTTTTTGGTCGGGTCTAAACAGAGCGCGTTGTGTGACGTCTTCTTTTGCGCATGCGGGCCGCTTTGAGGGTTCACACTAGAGCGCGTTTGCTGTCGCATTTTATTTGTAGTGTGAACAAGCAGACAAAAAAATCGGATTTGATCAAAAAATCGGAATTGAGCATTAAGACCTGCAGTGTGAACGTAGCCTAAGACTAATGCAGGCATTCATTTATATGTTGCTCTATAGATTTTTAAATATTTTCTCAAATTTGTGGTGTGCTTATTTAAGAATATACTAATAAATGATTAAAAAAAAAGTGCAACATATCAAAATGTTTGTCAGTTTATTGTGTACATTTACATCCTGCTTTTAAGGATTTGTGTTTGGAGTGGGTTTCTCTGTGCGATGAACGTGTTATCAGATTTCATGTGCTACACGAGCTGCGGCGTGATGTGAGTGTCGACTCTCCATGCAAACTTCACTTTAACTGTGAAAATCTGCTGTTCTTCTGTCATGTTTTTATGATCTGCTGCTGCTCATTTCATTTTGCATCTAATCACCGCTGACGATGGCATGAGAAACAGTAGCAGAGAGAGAGGGGGTGATGGAAAGAAAAGGTAAAGAGGCGAGAAGAAAGGACGAGCGGAGGGAAACAGAAAGAGACGGAGGCTAATGGATGTCTACAGGGTCGCATAAATCACACACATTCTGTGTGACAAATTGATCGCCCTGCTGCAAATTTCCCCCAGTGCAGCAACTGACAGGCGCTGTGTGCATGTTTGAGTGTGTGTATGCTTTCAGGAGGAGCCAACAGGACACAGCAGAGACAGAAGAAGAAAGAACCAAAACAAGAAGATGGAAAACAGACTGAAGTAAAGGTTAACAGGGACTGATCAAACTCTGTGTTGTCTCTAATGGCTCAGTCCCTCTAGAGTCAAAATAGGACAGCAACCTCTTTGCTACTAGGGGAAATTGGTGGATGCCTTGTTTTTGCATTGAAATTCATTGCATTAGGCAACCAGTTGCACCTGTTCACCCCACAGTTCAGTGAGCAACACTCTGAAGCTCTGGGCGACCACTTTTGTAACACACTAGCACAGGTTGCCTGATAGGAGGCAACCTGTCTGCAAATAATCACGGTCTGATTCACACTGACTACAGCTCAGTCTCAGACAGATTGTTGAAGGTGTGCAAATAATTGCAGTCTAATTTGTAAACGCCAACACATTGCAATCGATCTGATCTCAGCTTATCAATGTAACTCAGATCAAAGCAACTCATCATCCCTTTTTGCCACATGGGACTCAACTCAGCTATTTGTATTTCTCTGATATTATTGCATAAAGACAAGGCTGTAGCTACTATACTACTGCACTATTTAAAGTTTGCACAGTTTACATGAAATTGTCAACTTGACAAGATTCAATCATACACTTGTGGTACACCGATTTTATGACTGTCTTGACGCACTGATGTTGCTTTGACAATGTCGATATCTGACATCATACATGATAGAAATGTTACAACAGTTGGAAAAATATCCAGTTTGTGGAAAAAACTCAAATGCAATTACATTATTTCCAGTTTTGACTTCTTCTTCTCTTGCACCACTGGTAATGAGCCACATCTATAATGGTGCAGCAGAAATGGATGCGGCAACAATAACAAGCCAAAAACAAGTGGAACATTAACTAATGTTTACTAATGTTAGTCAGCAAATAGACTAAATAGCCTAAATAACAGAAAGTGACTGTGAACTATTTTGAACACAAGCTACCTGTGGTTAAAAAAAAAACAAAGGTGACACTTGCCACTCTCTTTTTTGGTTAGCAGTTTCCCATAGTTTGTCTGGAAGAGAGTAATTTGTCTGCAAGCACTTGCTGACTATTAGCCAAATGGTAGTAAAACTTAAAATTATTCGGCTGGAAACCAGAGTAAAATTGTGCCACTACTTACATACTTACTTTATACTTTGAAGGCAAATGTTCTCCATTTTCGTGTTTCACTAAAGTAGCCGTCCTCAGTGGAAAGCACAGACAACCACGGCAATCTGCTAACACCAAAATGTTTGCCAGAAGATTCAAGGAATACAAATGTTTCCATAGGAGGCAGAGGTTGCCAGGTTCTCACTGATCAGTCTCCAGCAACCACATAGCAAACAGTCATGGATTGGTCTCTAAACCAGTGTGAACAGATCTGGATTGACACTACATTGTCACACGCCCAAAATGGTGGATAAATTAATGTCATGTCGTTAGTGGTCACTTGACCGCAAACTAGGCAAAGGTGATCAAATTAATTCTTGAGGCTTTGGATTGGGGCTTCTCTAACCAATGGGTGATGTCAAGCTATATTTGTCTTTTATTCTCCTCTTAGCAAGTAAAGTAATGTTAGCTAGAAGAAACACACTCTAAAGGGAAGTCCACACAGGAAGTGACTAGCAGAGATGTTGTGATCATGAATCATTCATGATCATCCATCCATGCAGCCATCTATTCTCTTCTGCTTTTCTTTTTTCTTTCTTTATCAGTGTTGCCTGGGTGATGGAGCCTATCCCAGCTATCATTGGGCAAGAGTTGGGACACACTCTAGTCAGGTTGTCAGGGCTGGATTGTGAACCATTAAAAGTTAATGATGTTCAGCAGCTCAACAGGATAGCAGGTGAAGAAATTTCGGGCGATGCAAAGTGGAACAATTGAAGTAAACGTTTCTCAGCTTGAAGGCAAGCGACTTAAGTGACTACTAATAAGAGTAAGGGATACAGTTAAGTGATAAATGAAAACGTTACTTAGCCAACTAAAACCTTCGATGGCCACCAGTGATCAACTGCCAATGACAAAGCAGTGCTTGACTACTGGACGTTTGGATCCCCATTAACAAATAGGAATTTGACCTGAAAGATTTAATCCGTCAGTCAATCTGATAATGGCAGAAAGACGATAATAATATTGACCACAGTAGCTACAAAAATGAGGGTGGTTAGCTAGCTGTAACTTGTTAGGTCAGATACTTGAGTAAAATAAATAACATAATTTTTGTTCTTCTACTTTTTATTATCATAAATTATTTGCTGTTAACTTGGCAAAAAAAAAAGGTGTTTTTTAGTGCAACAACACATTCCTTGTTTTGGTGCCCCCTGGTGGTCAGGTTTTGATTAAAAAATTTTTTACATAGAAAATGTGTGAAAGCTGTCATAACAGAGACATTTGTGGTGTGTGTACATGTGTGTGTGTGTACATGTGTGTGTGTGTACAAGCTGTGGAAACCTCCGACTGTCTGTCAAAGCAGCGAGCCGCAGAGGGAGGAGGGAGACACACACACGCAGGCGAGAAACATCGTGTGGGAGAGAGAGCGAGCGGCGTGACAGGTGAATAATCAGAGCTGCAGCGCCGGCCGTCACGGAAACGAGGCCTGACAGCACCGACAACGCCGGAGACACGCACACAAAGAAAGACACACACACACACATAAAGAGGAGGGCTGGGATTAGGTTTAAAGTACAAATACACACACACACACACTGATCAGCAATCAATCACACAAAAACTTTAAACATGCTCCTCCACCCCCTCCTGCTGCTGGCCTTTGACCTTTAATTTTCACACTTTGCTTTCATTCCTCCACACGCAAACATTTACACACAAACTAATGAAAACCGTTTTTGTGTGTGGGTGTGTGTATGTGTGTTAATTATTCTGGGCCCAACCTCCCAAACACTAATTGGCACTCTGACACGCACACATACACAGACACATACACACACTCACTCTGCTGCACAGCGATATGAGGTGTGTGTGTGTGTGTGTGTGTGTGTATGTGTGTATGTGTGTGTGTGTACGTACAGTGGTGTTACCACAGCGCCCCCTGCTGACATCTTTATTGAAGTCTGTTAGAGGACAAACTGCAATAAATTAAATGAATGGAAACTTTAACTTTCAATAAAATGTATAAAAAACAATTTTAGATTAAAAACAAATTAGAACAGTGCTTTATTTAAATCAAGTGTGTTGTTTTTCGGGGGTCAATCCAGTCCCTTTATAGGTAAGTCTTACTACCTGGCAGCCCTCTTTAAAAAACCCTCTGGGCTTTTATTTTGAAGTCAGAGTGTATTATGCCCTGAATCTCATACATATGCATCGTGCGCCTGCAACATTAACTGTACCTTCTGCAGTATGGACTTTTCACTCCTGCAAACTTGACTGTAACTCATTGCACTGAAAAGCACTTTAAAGATAGTGACACCCCCTGTACTATGACCGGGTTGCATGCACTTGTGTTTTGTATCATGTTGTGCTGGTATGTGTCTTACTGTATTGTCTCCAGTTGGTCCAAAATGCAGCTGCACATTACCCCAGTGTTGGCCTCTCTACACTGGCTTCCTGCTCCTTACAGGATCCAATTAAAAATCTTCCTTTTTGTTTTTAAATCACTTAACGGCCCAACTCCTTCTTACCTGTCTGAGTTCCTATTTAATTATGCTCCAGAAAGAACCGTGAGCTCCAGGTCAAAACTAACCTTTAACTATTCCACGGACTAAACTGAAATCTCATGGTGACAGAGCCTTCTCTGTGGCAGGTCGCAGACTCTGGAATAGTCTTCCTCTTAATATTAGATCGCACAAACGCTCTAACATTTGAAATCATTATTAAAGACACATTTTTATGGTCTGGCGTTTAACACACATTGACCTAAACATTTTGGTTTTTGTGGTTGTTGTTTTAGTTGTTTTTATTGACTATTTTATTTATTTATTAAGTTTTCTATATTTTACTGCATCATTGTTGTGCATTTTACTTATTTTAGTGGCATTTTACATTGTTAAGCACTTGCATCATGGACTTTGGAAATGTGCTATATAAATAAACTTGACCTTGACCTTGCTCTATAAGTGAGCACACCAAGACAAATTTCCATTAACTATGTTGTTGAAACGGCCCAACAACTTTATCCCATTTTTTTTCCACCATCAGTTTGCACTTCACAAAAACATGCAGTAGGTGAATTATTATTTTGAGATAATTGACCAGTATTTTGAGACAATAATCTTAAAATGAGATTTGAGATACTAATCATAACTATTGGGTAAATTATCTCAAAATTTTGAGATGACAATTAACCAAACAATTTCAGATAATTCACTAAAAATATTGAGATAATGACCAAAAGGTTTTCGTAACCCAGAATTATGAGCTATTTACCCAATATTTTGAAATAATAACCAAAAATTCTGAGATACTAACCATAAATTTCAGGTAAACTATCTCAAAAATTTGAAATGTTCACCCAAGATCTTGAGAAAACCCTAAATTTTAGAATGTGGGATAAATGATCTATAATTTGATATGATTTACCCAAAATACGGAGATAATAACCCCATGTTTTGAGGTAACCCAGGCCTTTTAGATAAATAGCAAATTTTTTTAGATCATTTACTAAGCATTTTTAGATAATCTAAACAAAAGATTGAGATAATGACCCAAAGCGTTGAGCTAATTACCCAATATTTTGAGATAATCCACAATCCTGACATACTAACCCTATATTTGAAGTAAACTATCTGAAATCTGGAACAGTGAACACAAATTTTGAGATAACCCTAAATCTTTAGATAATGACCCCAAATTTTGACATAGTGTTGAGATAATTACCTAAAATTTTGAGACAATAACCTTATATTTTGAATGTAACATTTTGATATTTATGGGTTTGGTTTGAGGCCCAGAAGAAGTAAAAACAGAAACCAACATTATCCAGACATCATCTTAGGCCAGGTGATTTCACAGAGCTATTCAGGGACTTTTGGATGGGCATTATGTGCTCATTGCATGGCTGATAGTTCACCTGAATGGTATTTTACCTAATTGGGACAAACAAATTAAGGGGAGTGTTCCTATCCAAACCTGTCATACTGTTATAATAAAATATAATAATATAATATTAAATAATATAATAGTAAAATATAATAAAATTGGTCCATCTTAAAAACATTAAAAAATTATTTTTTAGTCATTTTTCTGACCTTCTATAAGGCTACTCTTCTTAATATTTGTTCCTTAATTTGTTTTTCTCCTTTTTATATTATTTTTCTTTATGTATAAATAACTGATGAATCAACATCACACTAAGCAGCAGATGGTTACTGGCAGGTGAAGAGGCGTTCACTGACTCCTCTGTGCTGGAAACTATCTGGCAGCTGAGTTTAGTCATTTCAGCTCCGAGGTCAGAGGGATTATGGAAGATTACAGGTGAATGGAGGTGTGATTGGCTGCAGATGTCCTGTTAGTCTTTCCATGAATTTAATGATCGACGAGATTCACCTGCTGATCTGATATGACCCAGAATAACCTGGCAATGACGACTTCCTGTTAATCAGCATTTTTACAGATCTAAAAAAAAAATGATTAAGACAGTATTTGATGCTTTTCTTTGTCACACAGAGGATTAATGTGAATCTTTCTGGAGTTGAGAGCAAGCAAAAAATCTGAAGAAAAAGACTATCAGCACTGGTGAATTTTTCATATGTAAGCTACGGCTTTGATTTGTAAGGTTAACCTACTGCGGGAGACAAATTACAGTTTTGGAGAGATACTGCTTAAATCTTTAATTTGTACCAACTTGCTGTGAATGACCATGATTTATTATTTATTATGATTGATTATTATTAATTATGATGATTTTTTTTTTTTATTAATACATCTACGTATATCTGTAGAGCCACGATGAATAAATAACGTGTCTGTAAGATCCCCAGTCTTTGCTGTATCTTATAGGTTATGACTAATATAATGTCAAACCCTGAACCTGAAGGTCGGGCTGCTCAGTTTAGGAAAGAAACAGCAAAAACAAACATAATTATAGCTATTCATTCACTTAACTGTCATATATTTGTTGAACTTTAAAAATACATGTCTTTTTACAGGAGCTTCCTTGCTCTTTAAATAAAACTGGGTCATTCAATGCCAGCTCATTAAATTCCTCCCACCTGACCATCACAGGCTTGCCTGGAAACTAATTTCAGGTTCCCAAATGTAAATTGACTCAAAAGGGATAAAGGGGTGTTTTTAGATGTTTTATCTAGAAAACTGCAGAAATATAAGCATTTCAAAGATTAACATTGAGGAAAAAAAACAAAAAACACTTTCACAAATTTATTAGAAATTTCCATTGTCTAAAGAAGTTCATCTGGATTTGGTGTATGGTGTCACACATGGGGAATATCACAGTGAAGTCTGTGAAACTACCTGGACTATTTTAAAGATATTATGTTCCTTAACACATGAAAGATCCCTGGTTTGAGACCAGAGGGATACACAAATCCTTACGGGGCATCTGGCATAAATAAATATGCCAAATCAAACATCTGGCGCTACCTGCTGTGGTGAGCCTTGTATATGAGAAGCTCTGGTTTCTACAGGCAAATCTGCTGTCAGATATCCAAATACTTTACCTAGAGCTCCACTTCTGAGAGTCCACATTCATAGAAACATGCTACCAGATATTTAGCCTAAAACATTTATTAAGGGGTTTTCTGCTGAAGTTTCTCATGTGATGTCATGCACACAAGGCATGAGGCAAAGGGCCTCCATTTCCAGTTTGTTACATTTTTTGTTTCACTACAGCTCAGAGGGCAGCTGGACAGAGTTTGTGGACAAATCCATCACTTCAAAGCAAAATATGACCTCTGCAAGACGCCAACAACTAAACCAAGCATAAGGAGGTATTTTTCATCTGGTTGGGGAATAGACATTTGTTCCTAGTGCCAGGTGGTCACTAACATGACTGTAGGCCTGTGTAACATAGGCTTTAGCAATCATTTTCCCTTTGACTGCAATCAACCGTCAGCAAACAGTTGGTAAATACTTAATAACAATAATATGAATTCCTTCATGACAAGTGGTTGCAGACTGGTTTCTAGGCCTGTGACTGGGGCCTTATTTACTTGATAATTCACTGTTACCGTGATTGTCACTCATCAAAAATGATAACTTAATGTCATGTGGTTAGTGGTCACATGTCCGCAAAACCTCAACATAATGAAATGTCAAATGACCCCTTAAAAAAGCATCTGAAACCACCTCTGCCTCTGAAACTTAGCAGATTCAGTTTTTAATTACCATTGAAACTGTTGGGTTAGTGCTGGACAAAGATCACTGTTGGGGTTAAACTACAACAGTTGCCACTTTTCTAAAGAGACGTTCTGTTTCAAGCGCAGAGACTGAAACTCGAACACGAGAACAAAAACCTTTACACAGTCACCTTTGTTCGGCATGCTAACATACCACTAGTGCTGTCATGGTAACATGTGGTCTGGAGCTGTAGATGGTTGCAGCCACACGGAAACCATTTTTTCAAATGTGGTCAGTAAGTTTTGATGAACGAAAAGACCAAAAATACACACCAAAAACTTTTAATGGTCAAACTGGACAGAAATAGAAAAACCAATAAACATCAGTATATGTACACCCAGCATTCTTCACACACACATACACACACAGACTCCAGAACGCCTTCAGGTGTAATCGACCATCAAGCAGTGTTCAATTCATTAAAATAAAGCTTTGAGACGACAAACAATCAAAACATTCACTTCTTTACGTTCAGTCCAATCAAATCAACAAAAATCTGCCAATAATCATTCGTTACACCGTCTCTTTTATTCAGCTGAAACCAGACAAAAACAATGGGTTTCTGCCAAACTCCTTAAAATTTTCAAAATTTTCCTAAGGTGCTTTAGTCCTTTAACAAACGGACAAACTGTGGCATCTTTAAAATATCAGAACTTCCACATTTAAGAAGCTACAACCAAAGAACTGAGAATTTGTGGTCTGGTTACAATCGCTTGTCAAGAGATATTAAGAGGTTATGAACGATCATGCACCATGAGAACTGGGTTCTTATTACTATTGGGAAATTTAAGGACTCCTATTTTCTCCTTTTTGTGCGTCTAAAGCTGTACAGAAATGTCAAGCCAGCTTCTTTTGTGCTCTCGTCTGTTTGCATAGTTTGGAATTTGCAGCATGAAATGAAGGATGTCAGGAGATTTTTTTTTTTTTTTTTTTAAAGGGCAGACAGATGTCAACCCTGAAAATAGAATGCAAGCAGCCAACCACCTAGATGAAGTCTTCAAAAAAAAAAAAAAAAGAAAAAAAAGAAAAAGAAAGGGAAGTCCATTGAACATGTTTTAGCTCTTTAACTACAAACTGCTGTAGGGAGCTCAGAGCAGAGACACTCTAATCTGCTGAATCTTAACAGGATGTCATATCCAGAAGACAAAGAGTGGATTCAGGTGTTTAAAGTATGCCAGAGAAAGAGTTATTGGAATCAGAGACAGATTTTTGGCTCGATGGCATTCCACAGGGATTATACCAGGATCCTCTTTCATTTAAAATTTTTTAGTTTAGGTTTTTTTTAAGCTTATGTTTGTTTACAATTGTTTAGAACTGCAACAGATTTCTCCTGATGAAAGGTCAACTACCCGAATATTCAAAATTAATCAATTTTAGATTGTTTGTCCTTCTCCTGCATACCCACCATATATCTCTTAAACTCATTAATTTGATATATTTAAGAGCTGATAATCAAATTTAGTCTTAACTTTACAATATTTAAAACTGAATTTGCTACTAAAGCTACTTTGTGTAATCACATTCCATGTGATTGATCTCCAACATTCACCACCAGTGAGCAGCTGATGAATTAAAATGTTTTACTATTGGTTTATTTTGGAGGGTCTCAAGCAAAAACTCATGTGCAAACATTCTTTACAAATTCATTACCGTACTGACTTATTGTTTAGTAGCACAGATCCAGACTTAATTCAGAATTTTAAAGCTTGAATCAGTTTTGTGCTTAGTGACATATACTGATGTCACTGCCAAGTCTCTTCAAAAAGACCAAAGCATAAATTGGCTATAATGAATGAAGTCGGCATCAGTGCATGTGCCAAAATGAGATCCAAAAAGCTGCCAGTGAATACAAAAAAGTGGCATTTAAGATGACTTAACGACCCTCACAAGGACTGTTATTAAAATTGTAGTTCTCATTATTTGACAAAAAAAAATGCCCAAATTGTTCCAGTCACACAATCACAATCAATCTGCAGATATTTTTATTCACCGTTATTGGGACTGGCTAGTTAATTTAACACAATGATATCCACCACTGCAAGCTGTGAAAAAGCTTTTAAGTGAATTCTGGTGTCTGCACACGCTCCTTCCTTCACTTGTAGTTACTGAGCTAAAACCCACAGAGCGCCAACCGTCGGGACATTCAGCGGTCAGTTCCCGCAGCCGATCTCCTCCTTGTAGCGATTCGTCAGTGTGTTAGCTTTATGCGTCAGTTTCGACAGAACCGCGTGGAGTCCATTCAGGTGGAAGTGAAACTGCTTCTCCAGGTCATCCTCCTCTGCCACTACCACGCTGGCCACACCTGCCTTCTCCTTCCGCAACTCCTCGCCTTGCACGACGCCCCACTCGATGTCATTGCGGATGGATTTGAGCAGGATGTATGAGCTGTACATGTCAGCATCAGGCTGGAAGTAGGCGCTGTCATTGGCGGGACTGGTGTTACCTGTGCCACCACCGTCATCCCCACCATCCCCGTTCTCTGTTGGCTTCAGGTCATCCCTGTCGTCCAGCGGGACGTCCCGCAGCAGGCTGGGCAACATCACTGTCTGGTCCATGTTGTTGACGGCGCCAATGAAGCGGTTCATGGCGTTGAAGAGTGAGTTCTTCTGGTTGTAGGAGTCAGGTATCTGCATGACTGCGGCTGGTGAGGGCCCGTCTTGGCCAGCGGTCGCAGCGCCAAACTTAGCCCGCTAATGCTCCTTAAAGGATTACTGAGAGACTGCGGAGGCACTCACTGCTCCAAAATGGGCTAGCTCCTGAGCTGAAGGCCCCGTGTTTCTGCTGCAGGACTCCAGCTGACCCCAGAGGCATAAACCTGAAATAAAAAAACAAAAGGAAGAGGAGGAAGGATGAAGCAGCTTCAAATGGAGACCCAGCATGTCCAGAAGCGACAACTAGAAATCTGCAGGGTCATTTGAGGCCTTCATGATTTAACTACAGAGCTCAGGGATGGGAGAACTAGTCAGGAGCTCTAACAGTGTATCCTGCATCCATTATCGGACATCGGATCCCCCCCCCGTTACTCACTTCATATTCAGCCACCTCTGTTGCTGCTGGATGTCGGTTTACATTATTTAAATCCCTCTGTGCTGCACGGCCACAGCCTCGCATGCAAATAAGAAACGTGAGAAACGTGAGGTGCTGCAACGTTTTTCAAAAACAGCGTGAACACCTGCGGGGGCAGCCCGGGCAGAGGAGGAGGGGGGTCTGCGGGACAAAACACGGAAATGAAGGGGAATCACAGCGCCGTCCGATAAAAGCACCGGCCTCCACCTGCTTCATTCTAAAGCTAAACCAGGGGACCTTTGAACAGGTGGGACCAATAAACCATCTACCCCGTCTATGTAACTGTGAATTAGTGACGCTTACACCGCTTGAATCTTCATTTTAACCGGAACAAATGACCGCACATCTGCTCTTATTAGCCTCGCCACCCCAGCCAGCGGGTGATTCCGGGTACCGTTAGCTCGCTAAGTCGAATTTTAAACCGGGTAAACACCGGTGGCAGTGCGCCTACGTGAGCTTACCGTGTGTCGGCTTTGGTTCCTGGGTACCAAATCGCTGCTTCTGCCCGTTAAAGCTGTCCGGAAAGGGGATCGTGCAGACGGTCGGGCCGGTGGTGTTTGTCAGGGAGGCAGGACAGTCGGGGCGGAGCGAAACATGGGATCACGATCACAGCCAATCACAGAGGGCGTGACGTCACGGAGACCGTCGGTTAGTGTTGCATTGTTTATAAACTGACTTGAATAAAAATAAAGCTTTTTCTAAGCTTTATTTTTATTTCAAAAAAATAAAGCTTAGAAAAATAAAGCTTTTTCTAAGCTTTATTTTTATTTCGAAATAATATATTTATTTACATTTAAGGTTTAAAACGAAAACAGTAATTAAATTAAAATTTAAATATATTATTAAGACTTTGTTTTATTTTATATAGTTTGTCACGTTGTGACTGATGCAACCTTGTCCCCCCTCTTTGGGGGGAAATAAATTATTGTTACTTTTGTATGAACAAATAAGCATCAATATCCCCCTGAGAACCCAGGAAAAGAGAACTTTTGTGATTTCCTTCCTATTTGGAGGTAACAGAGACCACCCAAACACATCAGATATCAACGGAAAGCCCAAGATGTCCTCTATTTAGTACATCAGGACTTAGTAAGGTAGCTCAAATAAGTCAAAAGATGTAGATCAAATAATATATATAATGATAATGATAATCAGATCAGACTAGATTATATTTCAAAGGAGTCAAGGATGATGTTACTAAATGTTCGTTACAAATTTAATTTAAAATATTACAACTTTTGAAACTCACTAGAAGTTTCTGATTCCATATGAGGAAGGTTTTCACAATCTCATACTCTTGTTTTCATTTCCACAAATGAGTATTTTAAAGATTATTTCATACGTTCTAACGTGTTTGCAAGGATTCTCTCAGGGTATTCTGGTTTCCCACAGTCAGTTCTGAAACATGCAGGCTAGGTTAACTGGTGATTCTAAATTGTGTGTTATGTATGAATGTGAGTGGGAATGGTTGTCTGTCTCTAATGGATGGATGTGTTCCTCTGTGATGTGTAAAACATTGCCCCCGTCTGGCTCCACGTTAATATTACGACTGAGTTCTTTCCCAGCCATGAAGTATTTATTTTCACTGTGTATTTTAGTTTATTACCAGGACTCTCTTTTTTAAATAATGCCAAACAGCAGTAGGTATACTTTTTAGCTTCTTGTTAATACAAATATCTTATCAGCCAATCACATGGCACTATCTGAATGCATTTAGGCATGTATAAAATAGTCAAGACAACCTGCTGAAGTTCAAAATGAGCATGAGAAGGGAAAAGAAAGTTGATTTAAGCGACTCTGAACATATGATTGTTCTCTAAGAGAAAATAGCTCGAGAAGCTAGCAGATCATCTGATCTGATGAGTTTCAATTTCTGCTTCATTATTCAGATGGTAGGTTCAGAATTTGATGAATGACATGTAAGCATTGGTCCATCCAGCTTTGTATCAGTGGTTCAGTTTTTTTCTGGTGTAAAGGTATGATGGATATTTTCTTGGTATGCTGAGCATTGTTTAAACGCCACAGTCTAAGTATTGTTACCTATCCTAATAATTCTTCCATTAGGAAAACACACCATGTCACAAAACTCAATCTCAAAGTGATTTCTTGAACATGACAAGGAGTTCTCTGTACTCAAATGGCCTCCAGAGACACCAGATCCTCAATCCAATGGAGCACCTTTGGGGATGTGGTGAAACAGGAGATTCTTGTGGATGGATTCACATGAATGTGGAGCTGACAAAGCTGCAGCAACTGTGTGATGCTATTATGTCAATGTAAGGTTACATATTACATGTAAGGTTTTCTTATATTGGACTTATCGACACAACACGCAGCCTCATTTATTTTTTTTGAAAACATTGACAAACTCACTGATAACTATTTGAGACATGCATTCAGAAAACAGAAATATAAAATCTGTCACATCACAGTACACAGAATATGAAACACGAACATCTTTCAAACACAGCACACTGCGAAAGAATCAAATTTCAACTTTAACCTAAAAATGTGAAAGCCTTTCAAGTGTTCTGGTGCCCCTAAGAGGGCTTTCTGAATATGATTGTTACTGACAACAGGTTTTTTCAGGACCTGAGCCTGACACACATAAAAAGAAAGATCGTAACAACACAAAGAGAGAGAACACAAAGGGGTCAATTTTCAGTATTTCACAGCAAGACACAAAATAAATACAACAGGAATGTTAACAGTGCGTGTTTGTATGTGTGTGTTTTTCCTAAGGTTTCCATGGTGATGTACATCTTATTCACTTTCCTGCAAAAGAAAACACAAACAGAGGAGATGGAGGTAAATAACAGCACATGCTTGTTTTACATTCACTTAAAGAGTTGAGACTGTGGTCAGGTAAACTTTAGATTAAAGTTAAGTGTAGGTCTATGTTGGGGGTACATCAGATATAGTTATGAGGTTGGAGTTAGGTTGGGAGTAAGTTTAATGTTGAGTCTTAGGGTAGGTTAGGTGTAGCTTTAGGTTTTATCCTGGTTTGAGATAGGTAAGGTGTAGATCTAGGTTTAGGTTAGGAGTAGGTTTAAGGTATAAGTCTTGGGGTAGATGGTAGATTGAGGTAGGTCCGGTTAGATGTAGGATTGTTAAAGGTTATATAGGTTGGGTACAGGTTAATGTTTTGTATGGGTGAAGGTCTCGGTTTGTATTAGTTAGGTTTGATTTAGGTCAAGATCTAGACGTGCACTGGTTGTGTAGCTCTAGGTTTGGGGTAGTTTTAAGTGTAGATTTGGGGTAGGTTCTCTTGTTTGATGTAGGTTAGGTTTAGTTCAAGGTCTACATGTAGGTTTGAAGTAAGGTAGATGTGAGTCAGGTTAGAAGTAGGTTAAGATCTAGGTTTGTGACTTATATAGCCCTTTTCTACTTTACTCACTTAAAGTACTTTCTTACCACAGTTGTGTCCACTCTTTTATGCACACATTCCTATTATATTTTTTCCTATGCCTAAGCACTCTAGTTTAGGATCCTTTTGTTGTTAGATCTCAGTTTCAGGGCCCTGTTTCAGAAAGCCGGTTTAGAAAACTCAGAGTTAAAAATGATACTCAGGGTTGAGTAACCCCGAACAGTCCAACTCGGAATATTCGGTTTCAGAAAGGCTGATAACAATTAGTTCAATCAACGCGGAGTTGCTTTAACCCCAAGTTAAGCGCGCGCATAAAGCCCTGATTAGTGGAGCACAGATTAAGCGAGTCACCATGGAGACGGAGGGAAAGAAGGCGCGGTCAATGTATTTTACAGCGCTTGAGGCCGAAATTCTGATGGCAGCATATGCCGATAACATGCAAATTTTGCGGAAAAAAAGTAACACAGCCTCAGCTGCAAAAGAAAGGGAGCACGCATGGCAATACATAGCCGACAGAGTCAATGCGTGAGTGTTAATTTAAACATTGATCTAGGGAGTTCCACCCATTTAATACGTTATTTTATTATATTTCATTTTATTTTTTATTTTATATATTTTATTTTGTGATGTGATGTGAGCGCAGGTGCAACCCAACAGGCCCCAAACGTTCCTGGCAGCAAGTAAAAATGAAATATAAAAAATGTAGAGGAAGAGGGTCCAGCCACTTCTCCAACAAACCTTTCCTCAGTAAGATGTTCAGCACTGATTTACAACCAACCTAAGTAGGCATGTACTATGAATGTCAATGCTATTTTCTGTGTTTCAATAGCTCCCTGTAAAGCAGCTGTACAAGACCTGTTTGATCAAGAAAATAAAAAAATGCTTTTTGGAAATGGAACACTTCAAGCAGCAGAATGGAATGTGAGTGCCATCTATACAGCCAATCACGCCTGGGAACCCTGAAAATAAATGTAAAATTTAAGTAGTAGTTCAAGTATCACCACATCATGAATTAAGTTTTGTTCATCCTGATACCTGCAATTTTGTGGAATCCCTCTTTGATAAATCTTGTGGGTCTATGACCGGGGAACACCACAAACGAGTACAGGAGACGTTTCAGTGCAACTGTAACATTCCTGACTGCCCGACAGACGGTAGCCTTGGAAACGTGCTCAGTGTCACCAATATTATACAGAAAGCTCCCGTTTGCAAAAAAACGAAGTGCAATACAAATAATATGTACAGAACTGAGAGAATGTCCGCGATGTGTCACATGAGCAATATAAGGCCTGAGGATGTTATTCAAATAAATTATGGATTGTGCTGAAAAACGGTAACGTTCACACAGAAAATCATCAGGACATGATAAAATGTCCAAACGCGCTCTAATCACTCTCTCCCGGCGGAGAGCTCTGCGGAGAATTTGGGCTTCAACATCTACTGGCTCTTCAAGGAAGGGGCACGCCATGTCTGACACTTCCTACAGTCAGGTTTCCGACAAAGAGGTGGAGAAAGTCAGGGTTAGTTGAAGTAAACCTGCTAGGGGGCAGGTTAGCTTCACGGAATGTGTCGTCATAGTAACGCACTCAGAATTAATCTAAACTTGCTTTGTGAAACCGAAAACCCAGAGTTTTCGTTAACTCAGGGTATACTTACTCAGAGTTTGCACTAAACTGGCTTTCTGAAACAGGGCCCAGGTGGGTTAAGTGTAGTTTTGGTTATCTACGTTACACCTTGGTTGGTTAGTTAGTGTCCATCAGAAAGTGATGGGTTAGTGCAGGGGACGTGTGGATTACCTGTTAGATCATCTCGTACTGGTTGCTGTTGATGAAGTGAGACAAGCAGCAGGCCAGAGTTACACCGACCAGCTAAAACACACATAGAGATGGATTTTATTTCTGCTTCAGTTTCACTGTCTCCTGTTGTCTTCTATTGATTCCAAAGGCCATGTTTAGTACCTGAGAGAAGGCAATACCAAAGGTAACTCCAGCAATGATTCCCATGTTGCTCTCTATGAAGGACACAACCAGCTCATAGCAACCCTGCACAGGGTAAAGTGATTTGCATTAAATACAAACTGATGGATCATCATCATGTGACCACTTAGCATAATTGTGGTTGTTAGACTTAATAATTATAATAATCTCAATCTCCACAGAAAAGCAAATGCAAATGAAGGCTTTTGGGAACTGAATTTTCTTCATGTATTATGTGTGCCTTCCTGACCTCTTTGTAGACCTTCTGTGCTGCCAGAGTGGTGTTCTTCAGGTCTGCTTCATTGCAGTCAGAGACATGAACACAACAGCTGGTAGGAATCCCACTGATGGGAAAATACACACTGCTGAACCAGCTGGTGTAATTATAAACTCCACAGCAGTGTAACTGAAGAAACAGAGACAACCAGATCACCACTTTTTAACATCTCATCATGTTTGTTTCTGAATGTGTGAAATGTATAAAATCAGTGTAAAATCTGCATAAAAGAACGCTGGACATATCAGCAAATTTCTTTGCCTTTGAAATCTGACATTGTTCCTTTTGCTTTTTTTTGTTTGTTTTTTTTATTAGGAAATTAATTATCTCTATTGTATGTTATTATCCTCAGGCAGCAAACTGCATATTTGGTTATCACACCAATCCTTAAAATCTTTGTTCTTTAATGACATGAGACATGTTTAATAAAATAAAAGTAGTTATATCATTTTTATATGTTTGAATAACTGCATTAATAAAACATGTGCATCAATATTTGAAATATATTTGATTGCTACCACAGGAGTATATATACAGTGACACTGACATTTTTGGTACCAAATATTGCCTTTAGTAAACCAAGGGGAGAACAACTTTGTTGACTGATCCATCAATAGGGACCCACAGGCTTGCAAGAAGTAAGGTGAAATATTTCATCTCTAAAGAAATAAAATAAAATTAATGCCACAGAGGGTTGTTTAAAATTTAAAACTATAAGAGACCAACAATATGACCCTGAGGAACACCCAAAAGAAAAAAAACAAATGTAGGTGTTGGTATTAAGGTAAAATGCTCCATAGAGTAGCAGGTTGGACTTTTGCTTGACAAGTAAAAGATCCCTGAGTTGGTCTCAGTAGGGGACACAAAATCCTTTGGGGTTATGTCAGGAAGGGCTACCAGCATAAAACATGTGGCACTTCCTCCCGTGGTGACCCTTTGTGAATAAGGGACCACCCAAAAGTTACTTCTTTTATTAAGATACTTGGCAAGTTTAGAGGTAACACTTTAGTTTCCAATATACCACTTATGAGTGGATCATGAGAAACACCTACTCTGCGTTGGACACCATCTACTGCCAGACTCCTGTCATCTCGTCCGTCATATCTCATCACTGCTGCACTGTATGCAGTGAGGAATGTCCCTTTAATCTAAACATGCATACACAGACAGATATTGGTCAGGATGAGCAGCTGTGTTTTTTTGAAGGCATTCTGAAAACTCTGAAGTGTGTTTTGACCTCATGACGAAAGACAAATCCAGAGATCCCAGCAATGAGTTCAGTCATGAAGACCAGAGACAGAAACACTGCGTACTGAGGAGAGATCAAAGATTATAATGAGGTTGGACAAGGAGTCACACCATACAGAATGAACAAGTTAACTGGTCATTAAACCTAAAAACTTGTTTAATATATATTAGTTAGCAGATATTTTTCATTTTGAAACATTTAGTCTCATAAAAAAGATAAATAAAACAGAACTTCTAGGAGGTCATTGAATAGAATCATAAAAGGTTTACCCAGACATTTGTTAACAAATTCCAAATAAGCTGGAAGACCCACCAGTTTTAACATCCAGGGACGCCCCCTACAGGTGGCAAAACAGCCGAACAGTCCGAACAGGACAATGGCGGCGCCGGTGCCAGTGAGGACGTAGGGAGCACTGGAAGGGCTGCTAGAGATCAGCAACATGTAGGGACCCAACATGAACTTCCACCATAACCCCACCGCCAGCAGGACCACCCCTGTCACCTGAAGGAGTGTTTAAAAAAAATGAGTGTAAAAAAAAAATGAAAAACTTAAAAACACTACATTGATTGTATTGTAATTTGTATTTTAATTTATTTCAGTTCAGTGTATTAATTGCTCCATTAAAAAAAACACAAAAACAAAACACTAACATTTTGGTAGATGGTTTATTAGTGCGAATTTATCTGTCTTTTTAAAATATTCATGTTATGTTAGGCAACATCACTTTAATGATGATATGCCTGTTGCTATATTTAGTGGCTATTTTGAAGAACTGGACAAAAGCAGCATTTAAATATACAGTTACACAGTAGATTTTCAAATTAGAGAGAAATCATTGATGTACAAGTGTAGAAAAAAAGAAAACTGTAACAAATCATTTTTGTAATGACCTGGGCTGTTTTTATTTTTTGTGTTTTTTCAAAAAAAAAAACCCAAAACAAAAAAACCCCCGCTATTCTGACGCTATACATTTGGAAATACAGATCATTTTACTTGGTTGGATTGAACCAATTGAATAATATATTATAAAATGAGACAAAAAAAAGATGTAGATTTTTTAAGTTGCAATTGACGAGCTTCTTATTTATTTAGTAATTTAGTGAAGAGACTAAATAGCCATGATAAAGAATAAAAAACCTGTGTGTTTAATCTGTGAAAGAAAAGGTCATTATTTGATTTGAGGTTTCTAGAAGGATCTGAAAATTTGTGTTACAGCTGCACAAACTCTAATACAAAAATGAGTAAAATGAAAACTAAAAATGTAAAGAAAAAAAAAAGAAAGCTTAGTGTTCACAAACAGCTGATAAAGACATGAATCTCATATGATTACAGAGCCCTTATAAACTCATCATTCATTCATAAGGAAGCATAAAGGCGTCTTAGTTTTATACAGTTGGTACGTAAAGCAAGTTATAATGTTTTCTGTCCAATCAAAAGAAATCATTCTTATTGTAAAAGTTTAATCTGCAAAAAAAGTTAAAGCTGTGCAGCCGACGTGTTGAACTGCACACAGAAGCTGGGACTGTAATTAAGCACCACATGTCTCTGCAGACTCTGACAGTGAAGTGACAAAGTGACAAACAGATGGGAAAAGAAGCTGGACCAGCATCCCCATGACAAACTGGATGCTACATACAGCTGAAACCAGCTGAAAGAATTTAGCTCAGCAGCTGCAGACACAGTCAGAGCACACAGAAGACGAGCAAAAGCAACTCTGACAAACTCCTCATGTCTGCAGTGGAGTGTTTTCACTCCAGTTTAATTTACTCGTTGTACTCGGGGCTAGCTCATCGGATGTCTTCAATAATAATTGCATCCATTTTAGGGTTCGGCACTTAGTTGTGACAGTTAAATTTAGCGGCAAGAGGTTTCAGAGTGCACTAATGTCAGTGAATGTCCTCAAAAACATTCCCAAAAAACACCACTGTGGAAATGTGTGCTCCACCCCGTCAGAGTGGATTGGATGAATGGTTGTCAGTAGATGTAGTACAAGACAGACACTGAGATTACTAGAGTTGTTGGTAGGTTTGTGTTTACAGACCAGGTTTCTATAATGATACAAATATATTTAAGTATATTTGTATTTAAAAGAAAAAGATTGTGGGGCATCCGGGGTAGGCGTCCATAGGTCATATCATTCCCAACACCAATCTCAGCCTTTATTTTGAAGTCAACTGTACATTAGTATGTTGACATAATCTGTCCATAGACATCATGAAAATCAATAAAAGATAATTACCAAAGCACTTAAAAGCACCCGGGCCACCAGCACCAACTCTCAATACCAGCCTCCTTGTCGAAACTGGTAATTATAAAAAATAAAATAAAACAAAAACAAAAAACGTATGAAATGTGATTCAAATCTGCAGTTCTTCTTCATCTTCTTCTACGTCTGATTGTTGCAGTTTGGTTCTCAATTTTTCTCTATGCTACATGAGTCCGTGAATCTGATTTCAGCCTTTCAAACTTAAAATATAACATTATTTGAGAACGATGTACAAACAAAATCACCAGACATATTGATTAAAAGGTGTGTTTAAAAGGTCCTAACAAGGTGAAATTCTCTTGTTTTGAGAATCACTGTAAATTCTCTTGAGGACCTATCATGCAAATATCAGTTTCATGATTTATAACAATTTTTTCTGATGAGCCAGCTCTCTATCTGGATACTATGTCTTGCTCAGGTGGTTTATGAGGATGCCTGATCAGATTTGGGAGTAAGACCGGCACAGGATGAAAGAGGAGAAAAGGCACTGGCTGCTGGCAGGAGATAAATGAAGGAGGCATTTGATTTTGACTCCCGGTCGTGCCGGGCTGCCTGCTGCGCCTGTATGAGCGTTTCAAAAGGAGTCATGCTGGGATGTTGAAACACTCCGCAGATGATAAGAAAGCCGTCTGTCAGCTGGAGTCACGTCAGGTTGGTTTGATTCAGGATAAAAGTGGGAGTTTGTGTTTGTGCAGCAGACAACAGATTGTGTCTGGGAAGACTAAAAAAAAAATAAAAATCTGATTCACTTCAACAATAAATGGACCGGGAAATAATGTTCGATATCTTTATCATTTACTTTGTGCCAGCAACAAAGACAATGACATTTAAAGTAAAATGTGACTTACATGATCGTGTACTAGATTATTTTGTTGTAAAATCTGTTATGAAAGACTAATGTTTAAATCTTGAAAAGAAATAGATCAGGTTTAAGGTCAATATTAAATATTAATTTAATAATAATAAATAATAATTTAATTTAATTTAATTTAATTTAATTTAATTTAATTTAATTTAATTTAATTTAATTTAATTTAATATTGAGCAGGTAAAATTTTTCTGACAGACTGAACTACAGTCAGCATCCATCGAGAGAAAACAGTCTCTCAAATACTGAAATCTCATTCAGAGCAAGAGGAAGTTAGAGATCTAACCAATAGCACAGACTAAGACCACACAAAATACAGTCCTCATTAGGACAAATGGGCCGCTGCAATAGGAAGGACCTGATAATTATCAGAGGCTAAAAATCCAATAGCAACCAAATTGGGAAAGAAGCTGAACTCGATGAACTCAGTCTAAGCAACAGCTAAAGCTGGGGCAATATCTTGGACAATACAGCTAACTGGACTGCAATAGAAAGAACAGCAATAAAAATGGCTAGGCAACTACCAGCACAAGGCAGCAACCTGGAGAAGATCATGATTTGGGCTCCCAAATCTCTAGGCATTAATCACGGCCAAGTGACTTAAACTCTATATGACAGCAACACAGACCAGTCAATAACTGGGCCTTACCAGCAATGTTAGGATACAGCCAGAGGTAGGCAACAATCAGTTGTTGCAGCAACAACCATTGTCTTCATGACAAGTAGATTAAGCAGATTTAAGCACTAGAAAACCACAGGACAGACTGTTCAAACTAGGCAACAACCTGTAAAAAACAGCAGTGAAGTAAACAATCAGGAATACAAAACGATGAATGCTCCTCAACAACCAGGGTACGGCAACTTTAGGCATTACAAGACAAGAAACCAGACAAGTCAACAATCTGGGTTTTGTAGGCAACAGTTAGCTAAAAAGGAAACAATGTGGACTGGCTAGATAGTAGTGTTAGTCAACTACTGCAGCAATGGAACGACCAGACTCTTTGAAAAACCTAGGTCATAGGCATCGAGGTGGCCTAGGCAACTAGCAACTAGAAAAAAATCAACTCAGAGTATTCAACAAACTGAGATAGAAACTACACAGAGGGCTGAAAACAGGACTGTGTAAGAAAAAAAAAAGACAACAGCTGGGAGAAGATTGTAATGAGGAACAGGTAGCAACCCAGACTAGACTGTAAATGGGACTGGACTAAAGCACTAGAATACAGGCCTTGTTAGGACAACTGGAAGAAACAAAATTGAGGACTAGAAAGTAACTAGCATAATCCATTAGGTAACAATCAATGGTACACAACTACCTGAATGGTTTAAAAAAACTCAGTCTAGGGCAAAATAGTTATATGGGTTACAGTGGAAAGCAACTATAAACAATAAACAACCATGTCTAGGCTACAATATATGCTAATCAACAGGGCAATGTATTGAGATAGGAAATAACTGGGGCTAGGAAAAAAAAAAACTAGTGAACAATCTAGTCTGCAAAACAAACTGTACAGCAAGTTATAAGAAATAGGACTGAGCAACTGATCAGGAGTAGAAATGTAAGGTTAAGTGAAAAGTAGGACAAGCCAACAACAACAATTTATAGATGGCTAGGAAATACAGACTGTGGATTATGAAACAAAGCAGGAGCTGGACTAAGACAACCAGACCTGAACCTGAAGGAGACAAAGAAAGAATATTCTGATCAGGTTTACTGACATGACTGCTTCCTGTTATCAGTTGTTGTTTCAGCAGTGCCCTCTGCAGAGGTCCATGTCTTCATTATCAGGTTGGTGTCAGAGCTCTGGCTTCATCCTACTCATTCCTCAGAATCCAGATAATTACCGATCCTATGACCTTTGACTTTGTCCACTTTAAAAATAGATAAATTGGTTGAAGTTTTTATCTACTCACCTGCATGTTTAATTAATGCAGCTTATTCTAAAATTGATCAAATTTACACCTGTTCAAAATATTTCAGTCTGAGGATCTGAATGACATTTCAGCAGTTTAAACATGTTTTAAACAAACCCGTTGAGCTCTTGGATCTGATTGTGAGACAGGATTCAGCTGAAGTTAAAATAAGAGATGAAGAACAGGTTTTCTTACCCAGAAGATGAAGGAGTAGAGCAGCAGCAGCGTCTTCAGGCAGAAGATCGCCGGTTTGGTTTCCATCCTCCTGGGAGCCATAATCCATCTGACACTGAGGGACCAAAACCAGGACTCCCCTCTTCTTTCTCTCTTTTATCACCACAGGAAGAAGGAAACCTCTCCCTCATGATGACAATCACTCAGCCCCCTCTGCTGGTTTTACCAGTAACTGCATAACAGAGCAAACTCCTCATGTTTTATGTTATTAGTTTATCTGTATTAACCTCACATTAATTACAGACAAACACAAATATAATACATGATTTTCAACATTAAGATTTAGCAAACAAAACATTCACACAAACACAAATATTCCCCATTCAATCTTAGAACATAAACCCTTATGGGGACATTTTGCATATGAAGTACTTTTAATTTAGGCACATTCTGAAGCCAGTAATTCAAGTCGAAGTTATAATGGGTAATGTGTAGCAGGGTAAGTGTTAAGTGTGGTGCTACTCTTTTCCCAATTGCTTTGAGTGTAAGTTCTTTGTCTAAATCTGTCCATTAGACCATGTTGAGCCTCTCAGATGGTTCCACTCTAGATGTGAATCAGTTTTAGTCATACTACAGTGTCTGAAGTGCACATACATATATAAATATTTCAAGTAATCGTGCTCTGTTTAATGGGTGAGGTGTGCTGGGCCTTCACAGGCAGGTGTTACAGCAGCTCAGACTCACTGATAGTCACCACCATGTTAATTGTGTGGTCAGTGTGTGAAGAATGAGGCTCGCATGTTTGTACCATCACTTTCTAACCACCAACCAAACCTGCACGTATCCTTTAGTCTCCTCACGTCAATCTGCTGCAGCTTTCAGACCAATCAATCAGATCATTAATGCAGTCAGCAAAATGTCAACTCAATGTGCTTCCTTTCAGTCACATTGATAAACATGTTTCAGCTCTGTGAAATACATTTCATCCCCTGAAAGATTTATTCTTGAGTTTTAAACCACATGTGGCACCGTTTTATTTACAGGACTTGTGGTGGCTCTGGACATCTGCTAATTTAATTCAATTGTTAACTTTAACAACATGAGTCAAAGCAAGAAAAGCCAAACCAACAGATGTGTTTAATATGTTTATTATCTCACACTGGGACTTGGTGTAACTCCCAGTTTATCACCTGTGAAACTAAGAAGTAGTTGCTGGGGTTGAAAAGTGTAACCAACACCTACGGTTCCCCTAATGTACCTGTGAGGCTCTAAAAGTGAGTCCCAATAAACTCCTATGTTAAAATGTCCAGCTTTATAATTGAAATAAACATGTTTTTAGCCTGTTTAAATTTAACAAAGGCTTAAAGTTTGCATTATTCAATGTGTGACCTCTTTGACTAACTGCTAACTGTAGGACTTTTATTGCATTATTTAGCACTAATAAGCAGATATCTGTGTCTGTACAATCTAACAGCTCTCCCTCTTGTTCCAAATATGGTCACTTCTGGCTTGAAAAAAGACTATAGTGGTCAAAATGTTGAGGCTTGACAACAGGACTTACCAAATCAATAGGGAATTAGGTCATGGTGGCTATCCAAACCTTTTTTAACAACCGTCCCTCATAAAAGCTCACATTCTAATAACTGGACAGCTCATGGAAGGCTGGAGAAGTACAGCAGCTCTTGGCTATGAGATGTGCTTTGTCTGTAATAATGACCTAAAGTTAGCTCTGTAACACTGCAATATTATATATACTCTATATTATAGAACAGAAAATGCAGAACATGTCCCCTTTAATTAATACTCAGTTTACAAAATTACAACTGAAATATTAAAGGGAAAGTGCAAAAAAAAAAAAAAATTGAATTCTTTCCTATTAATGCTGTATGAGTAGACAATGATTAGAGTAACACCACACCAGGATATCCTAATATTCTAATCCTATCATAATTAAATCATTGGGTAATATTTGGTCCTTCAGGAGCTTTTCTGGAAACAAGGCATCATTAAATGTGACTTAATGTGTTCTTGAGGTTTTTTGATTGATCATCAGTGGAGCGTCCTACACCTGAACAGACCAGGGGATAAAGGTTCCCGCTTCAGCTGGAGGACACTGCAATAGAAAAACAGCTGGTAAGTTCAAATATAAACAGTTTTAGGTCTCTCAGTTTCTTTTATCCAAATCACATTTCTGCATATTTTCAATTTCTCCTTTAAAGACATGAAAAAGATTTAACCATCTCACAATGTAAAATTTTCTTCTTTTTTTCTGTTTTTTTTTTGCTCGTGTATCTGGATTCTATCTCTTCAGATCTGACAACAATGCAGTTTGTGTCAGCTGGACAGAAGAGAAACAAAACTGTTAATCCAAAGCTGTAACAAGGCCTGATTCTCACTGAACCTTTTCATGGACAGGATGGTGTCATCGGCATAAAAGCTAACAATGAGATACTCATTTGAAAATTAAATATCACAAAAAGTATTTTGTTAAAAGTTGGAGTTGCATCATGCTGCAATGAGAACATGAAAGATGTAGTTATTCTCATTTTTATTTACTGAGTGTGTCCACTAAGACTATTTTACAGTCTTCTGCGACATTTTTTAACTACCAGAATTATTGCTGGTATCAAACTTTTGCAAAATTATGTTCATTTTTATGTTGAACAACCTTTGTTCTATAATCTTCTCCACTCAGGGAATTTTTGGCCAAATCATTAACATTGTTTGCACTGTTCCTTATTAACCTTTAAAAACCGCAGGTCTTACTACTGTACCAGTGGAGCTTGTCTCATCTCTCATATGGAGCCAATGTTTTTCTGATTCTCCTAATTTTGGGAAATCCGTAAAATTAAACTGTTATGCCTGATTTGTCAAGCCGGATCTTTCACAAGATTTTCATACCAGTTTAGTGAAGCGGTCACTGCAGGCATTGCGGATCCTCTCGGCAGAAGCAGGGCTGTCCAGTCTAAATGGCCCGGTAATCCCTGACTCTGCCCGTGCAGCACTGATGGCATCTTTGATGGCATAGAAAACTGAAGATGCCAAGAAGAGAGGAGGCTCACCTACAGCCTGGGAAAGGAAAAACAAAAAGTATAAGTCCATTAGATCCAGAATCATCAGTGTTTAAACTGTCATGAGCATTACCAGAATTCTTACCTTGGAGGCAAAAATGGCCTTTTCATTAGGAGCATCACGAAGCAACGAGACCGTAAGCTGGGTAGGAATGTCACCGAAGGCCGGGATTTTATAAGAACCAGGACCCCGAGTGAGGAGGACTCCCTGGGGTGAATAATGAAGCTCTTCCAGGGTGAAGAGACCCAGACCCTGCATGAATGCTCCCTCAACCTAAAAGTAGACATGAGCATGAGGAAGGAATCAGTACCATAAAAATGTGGTTTTTGTTACTTTTACTGGTTCATTGATCCATCAGTTGTCTTTATGTATGATTAATATTTAATTATTTATTGACTACTTGAATATCTCACCTGTCCGATATCTATAGCTGGGTTGAGGCTGTTGCCAACATCCATCACTATGGTGGTACTCAAGTTCTATAAGACAAATACATCATGAAAATATCTCAATTCAGAATTTACCAGTAAAATTGAAAGGTATAATCAAAAACTGTGAAAAAGTGGGGGGGGAAAGTACTGTTAAACACCTCAATCAGATTGACAGAGGTGATAAAATCAGTTCGAGTTCCTTAAAACTTTCTGTGGCTGAGGAGAAAGACTGGTCGGATTGGAAAGCTACTAAGCAGAATATTGTAATATTTCACAAGCATACAATTTTGCAATACCTCTATTTTAGGGGACCTAATGCTGATTCTTGTGCGATACCACCAATCAACATTTTAAAGATTTGATTCAAGAGTTCGAACTCAGATAAATCTAGCTGTACTTGGTGCAGACCTTATGTGATCCAGTCAAACAGTCTATCTCCACCTCTGAACAGGCCACTCCGTAGGAGAAATAGCTGAAGGCTCTGCCTGAGTTTGTTTCAAAGTCATAACCAATATCTGGAGTCCTGATAAGAAAGAAGGAAACGGTGAAACCTTTTATTTTGTTGTAATATGAAGTTAACCAATGATTCATTTGGTAAACTCACTTATAAAAACCATTTGCACTGAGGCTGACTCTGTCAAAGTAAGCTGCTTTCACCTGGAAAACAGAAACAAATACACGAAGTAAAAAGATGAATATTTAATGGGAAAACCCCCATAAAGAAGTACTATGACAAATTTAGCCCTGTTTACCCAGTCCTCCCACGTTCCATTGGGATTCTTGGCCTTGAATGGCTCAAGACGTTTCAGCAGGATCTCGCAGGCATTCTTCAAGGCAGCACCATTGAGGTCTGAGGATACAGAGGCAGCGGTTGCACTGGTGTTGGGAACTGTGTTGGTGCTGGTCTCTGATATGTGGATCTTTGAGGAGGGGATATCCAGAACTCTGCTGGCAACCTGAAAACACACAGCAAAGACAGTTCTGCATGCTTCTGAATGGCTGACCAGCTTCTCATTAATTTGCAGTAGTGTAAAAGCTTTGTGCTGTTTTTATAAAGAACATAGGTATTTATAATACTTTTTTAAAAAGCGCTTTAGAGAATTAATAAAAGCATCAACGTTCGATACTCCAAAAGAAGCTTTTAGAGGCTATTTAATGTTTAGTATCCTTATGTGCCAAGAAGAATTGGTAATAAATATTTCTGTGTGTGATTTCACCAAAGGCCAGAAGAGAGAGAGTACATTTATTTCAAACATCCAATGTGATGTTTGAAATAAATATGTGGATTGTAAATAGACGAGTGGAGTCCTTTACCTGAACCATCTTGGTGTGAAGTCCTTGTCCCATTTCAGTCCCTCCATGAGTCAACAACACTGAGCCATCTGTGTAGATATGAACCAGAGCCCCAGCCTGAAGACAAATCAAAACAACCAATCAAGGCTGCTCACAATAAAAGAATAATAGGAACTGTTTAGACTTAAAATATTTGTTTTTTTGTGGATCAGACCTGGTTTAGGAAAAGTGCAGTGAAACTGATGCCAAATTTGGTAGGAACCACAGCAATTCCCCGTTTGGTCCATCGGTTCTGTCTGCCCAGAAAACAGAAAATGATAATTTTGAAAAAGTAAGTTTCATGTTTTTATCTCTTTGCTTAACACTTTTCGCCTCTCATCCCACAAAGTATATTTGGAGAAGTTATGCAGACTGAATAATTATTACCTCTTGCGTTGCTAAAATTGTTTCTAAACTTGTTTTTATCCACTCAAAAGCACTGAAATTATGGTCTAAATAACTTGCTCTTACCTGTTGTAGAGGTCAATGGCAATTCGACGTTGCTGGTATCCAGAGCGTGACATGCATTCATCCCAGCAGCGGTCTAAGGTGATCTGGTCCAGGACTTGATTAAATGGAGTTGAATCACCTTTCATATACAAGTTCAACCGCCGAACCTACAGGAGGATGGAGACACTGACTGGACTGCCATTCATTAACAAGACTTAGTTGTTTATCCAACTTCAGTTATCCACCAACCTCCTCAGGCGACTTCCCCAGACTTTGAGCCACATCGGTCATCCAGCTCTCTGCCACCATCATACCCTGTGGCCCTCCGAAGCCTCTGAAAGCGGTGTTGGATGGCAGGTTGGTGCGGCACAAGAAACCTCGGCCACGTATATTTGGCACTCTATATGAGTTCTCCATGTGAAACAGAGCTCGCTCCACAATCTTTTTGAATACATAGCTAACTTTAGGGCATTATCAGCATACTATATCATTAGATGAATAAGATCTGTGGTTGATAATAATACTCACTGCCTGAGAGAGGTCCATGGAGTTTCCAGCATTACCATAGTACGTCACATCCAGGGCAACAACTCTCCCACTGTTTAGAAACCCAACCTGCAGCAAGACAAAAGGATCAGTAAAATTACCTTCTAAAATAGAATTACTGCCATAAGTACTATAGCTGCTGCTACTGCCAACACTGATGGTAGTACTACTCCTCATACCTTGTATTTACCATAGAAGGGATGTCTTCCTCCAGTAATTAGCATGTCCTCGTCTCTGTCCAACATACACCTGACAGGCCTCTTCAGTCTGAAGCACAGAAAGCCAGATTTTTACCAATTTTAGATTCTTGAGGTTTTAAAAATTGATGGACTTACTTATTTGCTGCCACAGCAACCACAGTGGATAGCAAAGTGGTCCGGGATTCTTTTCCTCCAAAACCTCCACCCATCCTCTTCACGCGGACCACCACCCTGTTTGCAGGGACACCCAATGCCCTTGCCACCAGAGACTGAATCAGAGACACACTCACAGGTTAATTTATTACATATTATTTTGCTTTATAATGATGTGTTTTTATTGTTTCCTGTGTTTTGGAGCATTGGAGTTACCTGTGTATGGGTGGGTGCCTGGGTGGAAACAAAGAGCTCCATCTCTCCATCTTCTCCTCGGGGAACAGCCAGAGTGACATTTGTCTCCAAGTAGAAATGCTCCTGACCACCGATGTGCATCTCACCTGACAGACAGCAAATCAAAAATTAATGCCAGTTGGAAAAGTGAGGAGTCACACAGAGTCACACAGAGTCTCAGAGACGGTCCTACCCTCCAGGATGTGGTCAGCCTGTTTAAACCCCAACTCCAAATCCCCATTTTGTATGGTTCTGATTGGCTGATAGAAGGACTGGGTGGCAATGGCCTCCTGTCAATCAAACCAACACAACATTTTATTTTAAACATAAAAGTCAAAATTTGAATAATATTATTTTATGGTTCTCAGCTGCCTGAATCACACAAAGTTACAACATTTTACTGGACTTTATGCAATAAAAAAGATACATACATAAAGGTACATGTTCTAGAGGTAGATTTTTAAGTGTAGAGTAAAATATATTATATTCTACACTAAGTACACAACAGAAAATGTTTTAAAAAGTGAAACTAGAAATTATTGCAATACATAGAATAAAATGAAATTATTAAAAATTCAACAATGTTACCTGTAAGTGCAAATTTATTTTATAATGTAAATGTAAGTTACATTTAATGTAATATTTCATTTAAATGTAAATTTACATTAAGAAATTAAGATTTATTTTTGTGTCAAATTACATCGACATGTTTAAAATGTTACCTCAGCATTCACTCTGGATCCATAACCATCAAAGATCATCAATGATTGGTCAATAGCAGCTCAGGTGTGTCAGCTCTCACCTGTATGGTTATGACAGGCTGCCGCTCTTCATACTCGATCCTCACAGCTTTGGCAGCCCTCTGAGCTTGAAGCTGAGTGTTGGCCACCACAGCACCAATGATATGACCCACACAAGTCACCTGCACACGGGACGGACGAGATATCAACCTCAACCCTACAAAGCCTGATGACTGGTTGGATTAACAGAAACAAACCTCGCCGTCAGCAAGGACAGTCTCATCAAATTTGATAGATCCGGCGGTGTTACTGCCGGGGATGTCATCAGCAAACAGGAAGCAGACGACACCAGGGCAACGCTCAGCAGCTGACGTGTCTATAGACCTGTAACACATAACTGGTTACACATGACATATGTCTGTAGTACAGGTGTGTTTTCTACAGGTCTCTTACAATATTCGAGCGTGGGCCTTGCTGCTGGTGATGAGTGACAGGTAGAGCTCGTTCTCGTACAGCGGCACGTCATCGCAGTAAACCGCCTCACCCGTCGCCTGCTTCATGGCCGACAGGTGCATTATGGGACGGCCCACCACATCATCCTGGCTCTGCCCCTTTGGCACAGCCTACAATAGGAGAATCGAAATACACACATGGACAATAAATCTCAATCTATTACATCTCCAGAGATTATATACTTATAAATACCTACTGTAATTAAACTCCGAATTTTAATATGAAATAAAAAATTTAGAATATTTTGTAGACATTCATATAAGAACAACATAAAACACCTTGTTGTACCTGGTAGATCTGAACACTGGATGGTGTCTCTGGATGGTACACTTCAGTCGCACTCAGACAATCTGAGGTGACCTCGGTCACGTTTAGCCCCTGAGAGATGGACCAATGAGATGCTGTTAAAAACGATCACATGACAATTGTTGTTTAAATCTGATGATGGGAAACAGACAGACCTGCAGTCGGAGTTTCTGCAGCACTGTTAGGTAGAACTTGTAGAAGAGGCTCAGAGTTAAAGTTCTTCGGTATGTCACCATGCCACCCGGCACAGATGGATCCAGGCTCATCTCCTCAGCCAATGAGTTGCAAGCCTCCTCTATAAGCTCCTCTCCCCACGGCCTGTGTGATGCCAGACATTCTTACAGCCTTCTATCCTTCCTTCTTATTTTTCTTCTTTGTTACTTTCCTTTCTTTTCCTTTCCTTTTTTGTTCATCCTGACCTTCGTCCCTTTTTTACTTCCTCCCTTCTTTAATTGCTTAATGACTTTCTTTCATTCATCCTATGTGCTTACATCCTTTTATATTTTTCCTTCCTCCCATCATTCCTGCCTACCTTCCTTTCTTTCTCCTTTCTTTCTTCTTAAATCATCACTTCTTTTGATAATTTCTTGATTCCTTCCCTGTATACTTATTTCCATTTTCTTCCATTCCTTCCTTCCTCCCTTCTCTATTTTTATCTTTCTTTCCTTTGATTCCTTCTTACCTTCCCATCAGTCTGTTTGCCGTCTTCTTAGCCAGTACTGTGGTCGGTGCCATGCCACCATAACTCAGCCTCAGGTCCTCAACAACATCGGTCCCAGGGGTGAAGGTGACACTCATCGCTGCAGTGACGATACTGATGTCATCCTCACGGCGAGGGGATTGTTTGTAGGCAGACACAAACTGAGTCTGCAGGTAGAAAACAAAGTTGTTGACTGACAGAACACGAGGTGGTCACAGGAAATGGTTGGAGGGGTTTAAATGTAACAGGAAGTAATGGCATCAACAAAACTGCTTCAACCTTTTTGCTGTATGGGATATGAATTGAGAGTAGGATCTCCTGTGGTCGCAGAGCTGTCCTCCTGTAACCTGTGAAGAACCCATCATCCATCTGAACCTCACGGCTTCCATCTGAAGGACAGACAGAGGTCAAAAGTGAGGGTCAACCAGACAAAACACATGGAAGCCACACAAACAGCTGGTTGTCAGTGGTAATTCTTATTCAAACATATCAATGTTGCAAAATGAATACAGTTATTATTATGAACACTTAAACTACAGCTTAGACAAATGTAACCAGGAAACAGCTGAATTTCCTGTGAGCAGCTGCTGTTTTGGCACATGATAGATGATCAGACAAATGTCACCTGATCACTGTGAGACTGAAGGAAACCTAAAATCAGGCAGATTCTCAGGCAGGTTCTGAATGAGATTTGTCTGATGTTTTTTTTCTGGAGGTTTACCTTGAATGGATAGCTTAGTTTGAATCTTTATCAATTCCTTATCTCAGCCAGAATAAAAGTGTGTGCTGTTACCTTTGTCCACCAGAGTGAGCTTGCAGCCGGCTGCCATAAAGACCGGGTTCAGGTCTGATATGGGGCTGGCTGTCATAATGTTTCCACCGACAGCCTGAAAAACACGACACAAACACGTCTTATCACAATGTCACAGAAAACAAGACAGTCTCAACTTTTTAGATCACAGCAATGTTTTTATGACGTAAGGTGTTCTTTAAAGTGGTAGGCATGGTTCAGTAGCTAATGTTGAGCAAAACTCCTTTTTCAAATTCATACTGGATTAAATTTGCTTCTAAATTTACTCTATACCAAATAGCTCTGTGTATTTACTGGTATAGTTCTACTACAGTGGGTATTTCCTTGAAAAGGTCCAAATGCAACCGAATCCAAATTGCTCTGTATATTTTGCCACGTCCAAGACGAATGAAACTTCCCACTAACTTGGTTTATGTCATAGAAGAAATGTTTTCTCTTACAGGGCGTCAACCACAAACCTCTTACTACCTCTCTGTAGGTACCCTAAACTCCCCCATGAAGCCTGCGTATATTGGGGTATTCCCACTGTCTTGCCCCCTAAAGTACTTTCTTGCATTTTCAGGAAAAATCCAGTTTTCACACACCTACTGTACTATCATAGAAATTATATAATTGGTTGAAACACTCCATAATCCCCAACCCTGCAAAGCTAAACCTTAATTGTCATTGGACCAGAATATCGTTGAAAATGTCAATTAACTTTGAAATGATTGACATTTTATACTGTCTCTGTGTATTGATTAGTGATCGTACACTCTCCATTGGCCCCTCGTGCCTAGGTACACTGGGTATCTCTTCAAAAAGGTCCATTATAACATAGAACCTAAATTTACTCCACCAAAGTACCCACTTATGTCTTGGAAAGGGTCTAGTTTCCTAGAATCAAACAACTTTTGTACCAGTCAGTCCAGGTAACTCACCGCTACATTACGAATCTGCACTCCAGCAAACCAGCGCAGCTGCTCCAGGACAGCAAGGAACACTTCAGTCTTATGAGGAGGAAGACTTTCCACTGCCTGCCTCAGCACCACCGCCATGTGGCTGAGAGTGCATGCTGCACCAAACACAATCCCTGAAACAAAGAGATTTTCTCATCACTGCTTGCAACCTTTAACCTTTTTGATTCAGAAGACAATCTGACATGTTCTCTTAACACTTACTCTTCAGTGATAAGAACCAGTTGCTTTCTTATTTACTTTCCACTTTTTTTATTTAATTCATTCATTTGCAATCAGAAGGAAACGTTCATTAGCAGTGGTATCAATTGAGTTGTACTCACCATCTTTAGTGTGAGTCACTGCGCTCAGTTCAGGAATGAAGGTTGGAGCAAGGATGACTGGGTAAACCATGTTTTTAAACTTAACTTCAACACCTGAAGGCATAAATGAAGGAGTGAATGAGTCAGTAAGTTAGTATTTATCTGAGTAAACGAGTTGCTAATTGTGAAATGAAGGAGTGAATGAATGATCTGAGTGAACCAGACTGACCAACTTCAGTGTTTCCCACCACCACACGGGCATCTGGATGTTTCCATTTCAGATTCAGAAACTCATCCAGATTGTCAGGCTGCAGCCATGTCATTCGCTCACCATGGAAACACAGCGAATGTGGCTTCTGATCTTTAGAGAGAGTCTAGGTGGAATAAAGTGGCGAGAGAGTGACAAACACGATGTGCGAAATCAGTTCATTATACATATCAATAGCACAACAAATGACTGGAGGGAAACTGTGGAACTACAGCTCACATGGTGCTTATGGAACTGTAGCTTGATGTGTCACAGCCACATCTGAAGCTTCACCTGCCTTTGTTTAGTAATCAAATCAGCCAGAGCTCAAGAACTAACTTCCTGTTACACCTGCATGCACCTCTCTGTTTCTCTACACTCAGGATCTTGGCCTCATGTTCAAATCAAATCAAGGTTCTATGTTTGCTTGTATGCCGATAATATTCACATTTACATGGAGGACAAGAATCATGTTTAGTAAGTTCAGTTTGAGTTCAGCATTTAAGATATTTAGTTGAAAAATCTGTTTTACTATCTCATATCAAATACCTTTGCAATATAGGAAGTCAGTTCAGGTCTTTGCTGGCACAAATATTTATATGAGGGGCCCCACGTATTGGCCGTTTAGCCACTCTGTTTCCACTGTGAAATTTTACATTTACACAGGTGGTTGTGCTTTAGAAGCCAAGACATCCATATGGAAAATGGTAGATGTTAATAGGGTTTTTTTAGGTCTGTGAAGGTTCTCAGTCATCCAGGTCATCGTAGTCAAAGGAGTCTGCAAAGAAAAGCGTCTGGACTTCTTTGAGTTGCTTGAAGACGTTTCACCTCTCATCCGAGAAGCTTCTTCAGTTCTAAGGTCAAATGGCCGAGAGTCCCAGATTTAAACCCAGTGGGAGTATCCCCCCAAAGAGGGACAAAGGACCCCCTGGTGATCCTCTAATCACATGCGCCCAGGTGTGAAAGCGGGTGTGGGACCTAATCAGCCAGGGTTTCGGGTGAGCCCATTGTGAAACCTGGCCCCACCTTGTCATGTGAATTCCTGAGGTCAGATGGCCCAGGATGTGAGTGGGCGTTAAGGCGTCTGGGGAGGGAACTCAAAACTGGATTATAGATGGCAGACAGTTGGTGTCGTAAACCACCGCCTCTGTTCAAAGATGGTCGCTCACAGTGGACATAGATGGCCTCTTTCACTCCTCTTTCAAACCATCTGTCCCCTCTCTCAGGGTTTTTTTAGGTTTAACCCATCAGCATCAAGACCTCCAAGCATTTTTTTCAGAAGCTCCTACACCTCAAGTAGGTACTTTGTTTTTTTCCCAAAATGACCTTGAAGGAGGTTTTATAGGAGCAGGTTCTTAAAATGACCCCAACATGATTGTGCTTGATTGTGTGCTTGAGTTTGTGTGAATTTACCATGAGCTCCGGAGGAAAGATGACTTCCTGCGTAGGGTCAAAGGGCGCAAATTCTGCAGGGTTAAAAAGAGACGTAGCTTCCTGTGGAAAAACATACACACAGTTTACATCCAAATACCTTCAACAGGCTGGTCAATAGTTTTTAACAACAAGAACGAAGGTCACTTACATTGATTTTCTCCTCTGAACCATTCTGTGCTCCATTCCCATTACTCATACAGCAGCCATTTTTCTGCCCCCTCCCTCCACAGCATCCCCCCTCCTGGAGGAAAAAGCACACAGATGGACTGTCATCAACAGAGTAATGGCAAAAATAAACCTTCTCCAAGGATGTCTTCTCACCACAGTGAAAGTCTTGTATCCTTCCAGTATTGGTCTGTATCCAGTGCAGCGACACAGATTTCCTGAAAATTTGATAATTTGTGTTAAAACATTAGGTCTGATCACTGCTACCTAGCTTCTTTCCCCATTCAATAAACAACAAAAGTCAGTCTGTCTCTGGCAGGACCTTGGAAAGCCTCCTCCATATCGGCCATCTTAGGTGTGGGATTGTTCCTCAGCAGGGCATACATGGACATGATGATACCTGGCGTGCAGAAACCACACTGAGAGCCATGAGCCTTTGCAATTCGTTCCTGAATGGAAAAAAAACACTCATTAAGGGAAGTATTTACAAAAGTAAATATTTACATTTACAAGTATTTACGGCATTTGAAGCCTCAGATTCCTTAGGAAAACATTGTAATGGTTCCTCAACTTTGTTCTTCAACAGCAATTCCTCCATTAGGGAGGAAACTAGTTTTAGCTAGCATTAGCCAGAGGAATGACAGCATGGTGTCAGATTTGAGCCAAAAACCAAATAATTCATGAATAATTCATGAATTATTAGATAACTGCAAAGTTTTGCATTGTTACAAGTTATATTAAAGTTCATTTAAATATTTGCAATAAAAACAATTTAATATCTGCAAAAAGTTGCTTCATTAGTAACTTTGTACAAATATACAAATAATTAATTGAGTAAAAATGCTTTGTTAGACGAAGGTATTGAAGTCATTATCCAGCTGGCAGACGAAAATTTCTTCCCCCTGCTGGCCAAACATCAACAGATACCAAAAGTCATTAAGGCAATATGTCACTATGGAAACTTGTTTCTGCCATTGTTTCTCAACTTTTTCAACAATTTTGAGATAATAACCCAAAATTTTTAATTAATGGAAGCCATTTTGTTTCAGTTGCAGAAACACAAGTTCCTTATGTTCCTTTGTGTGTGTTGTTTTTTTGTTCTTTTTTTTACCTGGACAGGGTGCAACTTCCTCGCCACACTGCCGATTCCCTCCACAGTCGTCACGGCCACCAGGTGCAGGGAGCAGAGAGGGGCCAGGCAGGCGTTGATGGCGTAATGACTGGATGCAGTTAAAGACTGTTCATGTGCTCTCAGATGTTTTATTTAAGCTGTAAAATCAGTTTGTTATGGATGGAGCACATGACTGCAGCTGATCGACATACACACATTTTAAACACACACACATGTATAAACACACTCAGAGTAAGGATACAGCAGCTGCTTACTGTGTGTTTGGTATCTGGACAGCATTACAGTACAGGCTCCACAGCCGCCCTCAGCACAGCCCAGCTTGGTTCCTGTTAGACCCACTGAACACACACACACACACACACACACACACACACACACACACACACACACACACACACACACACACACACACACACACACACACACACGTTTACTGTGAAATCACTAAATCATTGAATGTGGTCATGAAGCGTGTCGGAGTACAGTTATGCTCCCAGAGACCGTCTGTAAAACCTGAATCAGCAGTTCTCACTGTTACTGAACACGACACTGAGATGAGATGTTCTCATGTGACATGATACTCGACTCATTTTGTCTTTGTGTGGAATATAAATGGATATAAATACTGGCAGGCTACTACAGCCATAAACAGGTCAAGTTTAGGACTTTAAAAGACATTTTAAAACCACTTTTAAAGAAATTTAAGAACAAACATACAATGGAAATACACAATAAGAGGGAAAATGATGTTCTTCCAAGTATAAGGAATAGCAATGTGTTTTGATGCTGATGTGTTCTAAAATTACGCAATTTGGTTTAGACACTGAATTCACTTAGAGTTAGACATTAAAAACTATTCTGTGAGGTTTAGGAAAAGACTAACACAACTATAATTGATTACTTTTAGGCGACAGATTACTCTCAAAAAAGTGCCAAAGAAATTGCTAAAGATAACCTTATGCTTAAGAGCGTCATCCCATTTTCCCGAGTTTTAGGATACCTTTGACATACATTTGTAAGCATTTTCACAGAGAATAATTGTTGCTCCAAAGCCATCTGCTTGCTAGCAGGGCCTTCTTCATCATCGTCTCCATCCAGGACCAGGTCAGGCCTAAAGGGCTGAGGAATGTTGTATTTGTATTGATTTGGTACTATATGCTGGAAATGATTTCAGTAAATAATTTGAGACCGATCAAACAAAGTTTTTAGTTTTTTTTACAAACCTCTAATCACTCTCATAGACCTAAAAATGCTGCTCTGTAATTGGTTCAGGTGCTTCACAAGGCACTAGAGCCCCTTTATTGGGTAATTTGGATCCAGGATAACCTGTGATTCTAAGTGCTATACAAATGAAAAAATAGGTGTTAGTTTGGTTCTAAATAATCTGAAATCTGTTGTTACTGCTCTCATTGTAACATTTATAGAATAATAATAAACGTAAACTTGTAACCACAGCATTTACAAGAACATTGTTGTAATGGAAAATTGCAGATAGCAGTTGCAGTGAATAGCTGTAATTCAACAAACTGCAAGAAGGAGCTTCAAAACTAACCTTTGTGGATGGAATATTTCTTGGACTTTTTTATGTAACACTTAAACAGTGTGATGCTCTGAATCTGTTTAATTTCTCTTCCTGGTCGTGGCAGACAGCTGTTCCTCCCTGACACTGGTTCTTCCTGTTAACAGGAGTTTTTCCTTCCTGTTGTCACAAAGTGCTTCCTCATATTAGGTTGCCTGTTTTCTCTCTATTTTTACCTGACAACATAAAGTGGCTTTAGGTGACTCTTCTGATTTGGTGCTATATAAATAAAATTTAAATAAACTGGACAGAAAATCAAAGTTGGGAATATATTTTTATATTTATACCCATTATTAACAAACTGTACCTTTGTGGTATATATATATCTAATGGTGAACAATACTGCACAATTTGGTATGATTGCTTTCATTTCCTGTAATTAGCTCCTTTTATTTACTATTATTAAAGGCAGTTTAATAGTTCCTATGAATTCAATTTCCTCTAGTGGGACACGAAGATACTGCTGTGCTGTGAGGGCGGTCTGAAACATCAGTCACAGTTTAATATTTCATAAATGATGAAATCCAAATGACACATGAAAACTCAGGAAATCAGAGAGGAAAGGTTTCTGGCACAAATCCCAAATGTCTAGGAAAGTGCTGGACTTTGACTGTTTGATTGCAGATACAGTCACTGACCCCGCAGCCACTCATCATGAGAAAAACAACAAACCAAACCAGCACTTAAAAAGCCCACTGATTTAAACCTCTGTATTCATATTAAAGACATCAAGAGCTGTGTTATTGGGTTAGGTTGTTACTTTGAGTTCTTCCTCTTTTTCTTCATGTAGTGTGCGCGAGGCTGAAGGTGGAAACGTGACCAGTGACAGAAAAAGATAAACAGGACCGTCTGTACAGTGAAAAAACACAAGGCTGAACTTAAACTTAAAAAAAACACTCACTGAGGACAAAGTCTATCTACCACTACACTATATGTTTACTCTATAGATTATACTACACACTGCATAGATGTGTGTGTGTGTTTTTATGTGTGATCATACATTTTCTCCGCAGATATGTCAGCAGGGTCATCTCAGGGTCTGCGTTCTTCTCAACAATCTGCAGCACAAACACAAATCAATCTTTCAGAGCACAAAGAAGCTCAAAAGTTACATTTTAATAAACATGAAAAGACTAAAAATACACAGATTTACAGGACATGTAAATCAGTGTTTTACAGTTAATTATCAACAAGTTATTCACTGCTCGGAGACAGAAAAGTGATGGCAGCTGAGGTACACTGAGTGCAGATCATGTCCTTCCAGTTTAAATTTAGAGAAACAAACTAACAGTCAGTTACCAGGAGGACAATTCATCAAACATTCTGAATCAGAAATAAAACATAAACGTAAGTCTAGATTTTAATAAATAAAAATATACTAAAACTTGCATGGACTCTGGTTTAAGTGTAGTATAACTGACCAATGTAACATTCTGAATATTTTGAATTAATCATGTATTTTAATGAATGAAACTTTTATTTTGCTCCCTCTCAGAAAAATTAAAGCTTTCACTGAGTATCAGCTTCACATGCACAGCTTATTATCATTTATTTTACCAGCTTTTTTGTGTTTGTCTCACTTATCAGAAGCAAACTGAATGTCATTATGTGTTTTTAATGCACCGTGTCGCCTGTAAGTCATCAATGTTTTGCTTTCACCAACATTTTGTTCCACATTCTGAAATACTTCAATTTTTCATCCCAACTTTTTGTTCAGCTGAACAAACTTCTGTTGTTTTCTAATTACTTTAGTAGTTTTGTGCTTATTTGTTCTTTTATGTGTGAAAAAATATAACATTAATAGAATCAATTTACTGGGATTACAATAAAAAAAAAATCAGGAGATTCAGCTGCAATTTGAAGCACAGTCTAAATTCTTACATAATTAAGTGTTCATGATCTTTGTTATCGTTAAGATGGATTAAGCATGATATAAATGTTACAGAGGCAGACTGAGATCACAGTAAAGTCACTACGAATGAGCTACAAGATGAATATTTTTACCTTCTTCCCATTAACAAAGAAGATGAGTTCATCAGACTCAGACCAGGTCTTGGTTCCTGTCCGGTCCCCCATGTTGCCGGTCTTCTGTGCCCTCTCCATGGTGCTGGTGTTACTGGTCTTTAATGATCCGTCCTCGTGGGCTCAGTTATCTGGAGGGAGGTATGTCCTGTCCGGCCCCCCTTCTCCTCCCACAAAACCCTGATGGTGCATTCACGAGCGTAGCAATCCCTCAGATGTTTCGATCACGCTCAATAATCAAACGTTAAATCGTGATCAGTCATGTGTGGATTAACTGATAAAGTCTGAAAACTATTTTCCCCTCACTTTAAAAAATAAAGAAATAATTTGTGTCAATGACCTGCAGTACTAACATTGCAGATGTTCCTGTTCTGAACAATTATTCACAGCTATGAGCATACCTGAAGGTCAAAGGTCACAGTCCTGTATAATAGTTATGTAATAGCTGTATAATAGTTACTGGATAACTATTATGTGAATTTCAAGCTGACACAATGGTTCACGAGTTCCAGCCTGTCAGGTCAGCTTCCTGCTCGGTTTTTATTTACCTTGAAATAAACACTGAAAATGTATCTTTGCATCTGAGAGAACCCTCCATAAACTACATCCACTGACATCAAATACACATAAAAATCACAGTAAATCTATCAGCAGCTTTAATGAACAATGACTGGAAACAACAACAAAGTCCTCCCCAATGAAGGTCACAGCCAGAAACAAACTGTGATTGAATAAAGATGGAAATAGAGACAAAAACAGAAAATCAATTCTAATTTAAAATATGTAACAACAAGATCTATGTAATAAAACAATGATGGTATTAAAGTAAATATAAAACAGATGACTATGAAAACATGCTAACATATTCAAATGGAAAAATAAAATACATAATAATAAACTCAGAATTCAAATGTTCATAAATAATGAAAAGAATGATAATTTGTAGTATGAATATAACTCAACCATAAATACTGAGAAAACAATAAAAATAAATAAAAGGTATAAAATGAAATAAATACAGTAAAAACATTTCCTTAAAGTTAAAGTTTTTTTTAACGGAACATCAGATTTTAAGTGTTTATCCATTTTAAACACAGTTTAAATCCACTACATCACCATCAGCTCAAAGTGTAAAACAATTAATTCAGTGATTTTAAACTTTATATTATTATTATTATTATTATTATATGGTTTATATTAGACTTTAGAGCTGAAATAGTTACTCATGTCACAAGACCTGTCAGCCAACATACAGTTTTGTAACACAGCACAATGAATACAGTGCTTTCTCCTCACACATACATTAGCGTCAGATCACTCACAGACTCATGTGATCTGAATTCCAGCTGTGAATCCATTTGATTTGCCCTCCATAGCCTCAAAGGCCCCTGCTTATAGTCAGGAGATGCGGATAAATGAAAGAGTTCAACCAGACTCCACACAGTTATTCTGCTTCTCTGTTACACATGTACATGGATGTGTTTGTTGTGGAGGATTTAAAGGTTTCTACAAGAGACAAATAGAACTGTTCTGCCTATAAACAACTGACTTTTAAATTCACAGTCAGAGCGGGCCTATGACTGAGCCCTGAGGTACATCATATTTAATGGTGCTGGCTACAGTCTTCGCATGAGGTTAGACAACAAATATTAACTGTGAAAGTAGTTTTTAAAGTAGTAGTGAATGAGTGCTTATTGTCAGCGTGCCACGCTGGCTGACTCCATGTTAGGCAACAGGTTTTTGGTTTTTGTTCTCTCTCTCTCTCTCCCTTTCTCCTCTGCCACGGCGGTGCTCAATGCGGGCTCCCGCCCCTGGCCCACGCACCTGTGCTCATCATCACACCTGTCCCTGGTTGTAGTAATCAGAAGAGCTTCTTAAGATGGCCGACCTACACTACTCGTCGCTGGAACGTTGAGCCACCAGCGTCAGTTTTTCTGCAATTAGCAAGTCTGAATCTGTGAGTCTCCGTGTGATCTTGTACTAATAGGATTTTCTGTGTGTGTAGATCTTCCCCGGACCAGTCCCTGTATCTGTGAACGAGCGAGTGAACGAGAGGAGCGTTGGAGGAAAAGAGTGGGACTTTGTGCTGAGAGAGTGGAGTGTGTTTTTGGACCTTTCCCCCTTCCCCTCGGACCCTGGAGCCCCAGAACCCTCTCCCTAACACTTTGTATATATAATCACCTGGTGTAATCACTGTAAATAAACTCACTGTCAGCTTTTGAAAAGATTTCCTGGTCTGCGCCTGAGTCTGTCTACAAAACCGTGTCACTTATGCCATTTGTGCCATTCTAGTTTGATTTGCTAACAGAAAGCATTTAGTGTTTGTACGACCCAATAGTTTCCTAAAACACATTTTCCATCTCAGTCCACACATTAAATTCTCTTTATATTATAAGGTTGTACACAACATGACATGAGTCAACCATGAACTTGAACATGTACTTAGTAGGTCTTTCAATTAGGTAAAGAAAACCTCAGCAAAACTAGAAAACATGACATATTGAACCATTTTATTATTTATTTAACAAAAATTAAGTCAGAATGCACAAGCAGTGTGTGAAACACATGGAAAGCTGGTGATTTGGAAGGACTGCCTTCCAAAATTTAAACACATATTAGGTTTGCAAAGTAGCATCTGAACAACCCACAAGACTTCTGGAACAATGTCTATTGGACAGACAAGACCAAAGTGGAGATGTCTGGTCATAATGCACAAAACCAAACACAGCATTTCAACACAAACACTTCATACTAACCGTGAGCAATTGGTCTTGTGGTTTTCCTTATTTTCCAGCAACAAGACTCGTGCAGCCGCTGAGTCAACCATGAATTTGAACATGAAATCTGTACCAGAGAATTCTACACTGTAAAATGTAATATTGTGTTTAATTAAAAATATTAAATAGGCTGAACTCAATTTTTATCAATTTGTTATTAGAACTCAATTTAAATAAGTTACCAGTACTTTTTATGCAAAAACGCTGATAAACTCAATTAATTTGAGTTGTCTTAACTTAGAAAAACTAAGTAAGCTGAAAGTTTTGCATCTCAGTGCGGAAGGATGAAAGATGTGTTTTGAAAATGCCACGTCACTACCGTCCTCCGCATTTTTTATGGAATATGTTGAGCAAACCTGGAGAAGCGTCAGCTCAAGATATTATTGTTGTCATTGCTGTGGATCTTTACCTGATACACTGACTTGGTGAGTAAATGTTTACTCTTATTCAAACTGATTTGTGGCTTCTCTTAGTTTAACACCAGGTTTAAAATCTTGCTAGCTAGTTAGTGTTAGCCTAGCGTTGCTGCTGCCGCTGGGCTCATGTTACTTAAAAATTAACACCACAGCCTTAAAACCCTTATATAATATTATTCTTGAATGAAGACATTGATCTGACACATGTAGTAATTGGCTAATTGACTTTATTGTTCCTCCATCATCTCTCTACCCTGTGTTCACTTTAACACAGGGTAGAGAGATGATGGAGGAAATGAAAAAAGGGGGGTAAGGAAAAGGTAGAAGGGAGAAAAAGAGGTGAAAAGAAGGGATAGAAAAAAAGGAAAGAGACAGAGGAGAGAAACCCCCAACAATCCCCTCTGAGCAAGCACTTGGCGACAGTGGGGAGGAAAAACTGCCTTTAAGCAGAAACCTCCAGCAGAACCAGGCTCAGGAGGGGCAGTCAACTGCTGGGACTGGTTAGGGGGTGAGGGTGAAAAGAGAGAGAGAGTGGGGAGGGAGATAGGAGAGGTGTTAGGTTAGGAGAGAAAGGGAGAGGAGAGGTAAAATTAAGATGGAACAGAGGTTGAGAAAGATGAGGCTACATCAGGTGAAGAAGCAGCAGTGTCCCTCCTCCGGAACAAGCAGAAGCGTTTTTTCTTCTTTTTCAGTTGCTGTTCCACGAGTGCTTTTTTCTCTAGGATGAGGGTTCTCAATTCATTGATTGTTTCTGCATTTTGCATCTCAAGTTTCTTGCATCTTTGCTCCACTTCTTCTAATTTTGCTTGTTTTTCTTCAAGCTTTTCTTTCAGTTCTTTAGATGCTGCCTTTTGGGCCTGCATTTCAGTGTTTTTGCACTTCAAGTTGTTAGAAAGTTCTTCAAGCTCTTCTGTGTTTTTTCTCAGCATTTCAGCAATCCTACTCTGCATCTCTGAGCATTGTTTTTCTAGTTTTTCCTTTGCTACTTCCAGTCCAGTTGTTTTGTCCTTCATTTCAAAATAAAATTCTTGCAGTTTTAGATGTTTCCTCATAAAGTCCTGGGAAATAATTTTTTCTTCTTTCTGTATTTCTTCCTGTTGCGCTTTCTCTTGAAGTAACCCTTTCATTTTGTGCACTGTGTCATCAAACCTTTTTTCCAGCACTTTGTATTTTCCCTCCACGTGTTTGAGTTTGTCCTGCGTGCCTCTGTGCTTTATGTCCAATTCTTCCTTCTCATAAAGAATTTCTTTATTTCTTTCCAGCGCTTCATCGAAATTTCCTTGGAGCTTCTGATTCTTTATATTCATTTGTTGGAGGTCACACTGTAACTCCTTATTAATAGCTTCCCTGTCTTGAAGCTGCTTGGACATTTCTTTCAATTCAGCTCTTTTTTGCTTAATTTTGTTCCTCAGGAACAGAATCTGCTCTTGGACTTGTGTACTGTTGTTAGTTTGTTGGTCCTCGATGTTCTGAAGCTTGCGATCCATTTCTTTCTGTCTTTCTTGTCGTTGCTCGTTCTCATGAAGTAGCTGTTCATTTCTATGCAGTGTTTCATTAAGTTTTTGTTTGAGCTCCTGATTCACTGTGAACATTTGTTGGACTTCACAATGTAACTCCTCATTCGGAGCGTCACTGTGTTGAAGCTGCTCGGCCATTTCTTTTAATTCAGCTTTCTTTTGCTTGTTTTGGTCCATCAGGTTCATAATCCTCTCCCGGGTTTGACCAAATAAAATTCCCCAGCCCTCATTAATAATCTTTATGTCAGGCTGGCGCCACTTATTGTTAGTTTGTTGGTCCTCTGTGTTCTGAAGCTTGCCATCCATTTCTTTCTGTCTTTCTTGTAGTTGCTCATTCTTGTGAAGTAACTGTTCATTTTTTACCAGTGTTTCATCATGCCGTTTTTGGAGCACTCTGTATTTTTCCACCATGCCTTTGAGTTTGTGTTCCATGTCTCTTAGCTTTATGTTCAATTCTTCCTTCTCAAAAAGAATTTCTTCATTTTCTTCCAGCACTTGATTAAGCCTTTGTTGGAGCTCCTGATTATTTTTGTCCATTTGTCTACAGGGAGGAGAGTTAGTGTGAACTTTTGGTCTTTTCTGGTGAGACATGTCGTGGTCTGTAAACAGTGACTCTGAAAACAATCCAAATGTTTCAAAATACTTCTCTGGTGAACCTTTGAAAGCTGTGAAAACAACTTCTGCTAATACAATTGCTGCAAAAATACTGACTAAAAGCTGTTGCCTTTCTACCCTATTTAAGGAAAATTTTCAAAGGACATTCCAGCACATCAAAGCAGCAAAGGTGATGTCACAAAGGTCCATATGATATCATCATTCCATAAGCCAATATTGTTGTCACATGACATTTTTGAATGGGGATTTTTTTTTTGCTTGGACAAATTATCAGTAAAGTTTCAATCACATACAACAGAAAATAAATAAATAATTACAACAAAATAAAATGATACGAACAAGACAAAAACGGGTCTTTTGTAAATATAATAATAAATGTGAATTCACTGTGTAAATATTCCTTATTAGTAGCGTCCTCCTGAAATGTGCCAACAACATTGAGAGTAACATCCTCCTCTCTGCCCCTTAATGCTCTCTCGTCGCTATGGGACCGCTGTGGGCAGCTGGCTGAACAGGACACGTAGAGCTGTGATATTGATGCAGTTTAGCACTTTTTCTTCTCAGGCCTCAAATGGCTATTCAACACTTTCATATTTAATTTAAATATAGCTCGTAATGATGTTACCGCCGTGAAAAGCAGTTATAGTAGCAGCCGATTTAAATCAGCATTTGTTTGTCTTTTGTTAAGCTGGTCAAGGCCGAAATAAAGCGTGGACAGTCATTTTCTATAGAATATTGAAAGATAACAGACTTATGTTCACAATTACAGAGGTCCCTCGCTATAACGCGGTTCACCTTTTGCAGCCTCGCTGTTTCGCGCATGTTTTTAGTGCAATTTTGCATGTTTGTTTTTTTTTAAGCGCAGTGTGTTCTGCCTCCTGATCAGCTGTAGAGCATTGTCGATCTCCTCCGTGCGGTCTCTCCTGTACAGTACAGAATCGCTACATCAATCGCTAGCAGTGTGACTTTGGGTCAGGTGTAACTCTGTGTCCAACAGCTAAAACTTGGACCTGTTGGTCATACTGCAGGGCATACATGAAATACTGTAATACGTTATTTGTTGTTATTCACCTGAGTCGTAGTTGCCCAGGTAAGGTCCAGATTACTTATATAATGTTCTGGTATATTAACCTTTGAACACAGCATGTACTTTCCTTTTCCTGTGACTTTTACTTTCACCAATCACGAGGGTCATAAGATTGAGCCCTGAGGTACATTTAACACAGCTCACATAAGATTAGTCTTACATCATCCTAATCTAGTTATGAAAAGAACAACAACCACCCTGTTAGTAGTTACACCTAAGCTGGATTTACTAAAAGAAAAGTGTCAGCGTTTTTAGAAACTAAAAATCTACTCAAGTTTAAAGGTAAACACGTTTATTTCCTGTTTATTTTATTAGAATAATAAAATAGTATCATTAACAGCTGTCAAATATTAGGCGGATCTTTAATGTAAATTAACCACAATATAAGAGTGCTCATACATTTAACCATAAAAAAAAAAAAAACACTGCAAAGGACAAATGTTTTTTTTTTCCTTTTTATTTATTTATTTATTTAAATCAACACCTCTTACAGACACACTTTGTCCTCTGTGGACAAACAAAGTCCTGTCACAACTTAATGTGTCTCTTATATGTCCACAAATCTAAAATATCCAAATGTAAAGTGCTTTGATTCTGGAAATGTTTTTGGTCCTGCAGTCGGCTCCACCTGGTGGTTAGTTGAAGTTATGACAATTTTAAAAAATTGCTAGAAGAGTTTGAAACCTGTTACAGCAAGCATAAAAACACAGTAAATAAATGCTTAATATTTGATTATTTACAAAAGAATAACAAGAAAATTCTTCACACTTTGATCAAATCTTTTTACAAACATTTTTTGTAAAAAGTTACATGTTGTGTTAAAAATGTAACTATAATCTTGTATTGACTTAAAGCCCATAGTTTCATATGAGGAAACCAGAGCTATATAAACACATAAAATAAAACATGAAATGTTTTGCTGAATCAAAGTCTTGGCAGAATCACAACTCCTATAAAGGAAGGCTGCTTGAATATCCAGAATAAACTTCCAGGAATCCACTTAGAAACCAGAGAAACAGACACATCAGAGGTCCTCTGAGAATCTGTCTACTTTAACTTTCCTTCAGTGTCTCAGCGATTAGTGATGTTTAATCTGCACATCCATTATTCCATGTTCTTAGCTTTGCTCTGCAAAGCACCACAGGAGCAGTTTGTTCCAAAACAGACCAAAAGTACGACAATCTATCACCATCGTTACTAATCTTTCCTTTACTTTAAGACGATGCAGATGAATGTTCAAACTCCTTACCTCCTTCAACATTTCAGCTTTAATAGCTGGTGACAATTTTACCTTTTACCCTCTAAACCAAACCTTTTTTTCCTCCTCACGATGCTTCCACCAGGTGGAAGCCTCCGTTCTCCTCCCTCATCTTCTCCCTTTTCTGGGCTTGAACCAAACTGTAGACCACAGCTCCCAGTGTGTTCCTATTGAGGCTGAAGCCCCGCCCCCCGCCACGCTCTATGAAGCTGGATCGTTCCTCCCGACTGCTCACGAAGTACGTTCGAACCTGAAGGGAAAACACTTTGATCAGAGGTGCATACAGTTTATGTAACTAATACATTAAACAAGATATTTTTCTTATCTGAAATATTTTTCTCATGTTTATGAAAAGTTCTGTTTATATTTCTGGGGTAAAAATATATAAAAATGATCTCTTTGTGTTAGGCAAATTTTACAAAAATGTATGACACACTTTTCCTGCACAATTGTGTCATACACTTTCTCATAATTTTGACTTCTTTTGATTTGTATATGAAAAAACTCTTAAATTTTTGTCATACTCTTGATATATATTTTTTTGTTTAAATATAAAACCTCCAAGTTAAAATGCAGTTTTTTATGGCTATGTTAAATGTAACTATTTTCAAACTCATTTGTTCATACCTGCACATAGATCTCATAGCTTAGATCTTTTGGTCATGTGTGTGGTCACATGATGATGATGGCTCACCTTTCCATGGCGTTCACTAATCCCTTTGAGATAAACGTCCCCTCTGAGCTGCCTCAGAAAGCCTCGTTCAACCAGAATAGAGCTGGTGAGTTCTGAGACCTAAACACAAAGGACGACATTTAAAAACCTGTTGAAGTGATGATCTCATGTTTCTACAAACAGGTGAGCTCACCTGTATCCGCCCGCTCACACCGGTGCTCTCCATCCTGCTCGCCATGTTCACCGTCGTCCCCCAGATGTCGTACTGAGGTTTGGTGGCTCCAATCACACCTGCTATCACCGGACCGTGAGCCACACCTGGAAGTGATGTCAGAGGTCAAAGGTGAGTGTTTAATGAAATACACAATAATAAGAAGGGAAAAAGAAACACTTTGTATTTTTTTTTATTTTTTGCTAAAGCTTTTAAAAATGTAATAATAATAATGAAAATAATAATACTACATTAAACTTTGTTTAAAATTTCTTTTCAAGACATGTTTGTAATTTAAATATATTTTGAAAACATATATTTTAAAAAGTTCATTATTCAAAAACATATTAAAATATTCGTAGTTACTGTTTAGCAATGATTAATTTAAAAAATATATAAAGAAGAATGATTTTTAAAGAATCAATTTTAAAGTATTTTACAGAATGATTTTTCATATATAAAATAAAAAGAAGTAAATACATTTTTGAAATTTTAAATTTGTGAAGTTTTTATGATTCCCATTCTTGATGAAAATCTTTCACCTTTACACCTAAAATACTGGTTTAACTGTTTGTTTAAAACTTTCAAATTTTCCCTCTAAACTCTTTCTAACTCATGAAAATGTAAAGATTTTTATTTTTTTCTTTGAATACCAAAGTGGTATTTATGTGTGTGTTTGTGTGTGTGTGTGTGTGTGTGTGGTACTTACCAACACGGAGCTGGAAGCTGTTTCCTGTCTGTGTGTTGATGTGTTTTAGAGTTTCCTGCATGGCAAGAGCAAACAGGACCAACTCGCTCAGGTGATTCCAGCCATCCTCACAATCCTGAACACACACATGCACGTCTGAATGAAGTGTGTATGGACATCAGAGCCTTGGACAAGAGGCTCAGAGGGAGCATTTAAGTGTTGTGATGTAACAGCAGGACTCACCTGCCTGTCAGGTGAGAGGCCTGAAGCTGCCATGTAGCAGCTGCCAGTGGTTTTGATCTTCTCCACCTGCTGAAAGTAGCATTCATCCAGCAGCTACCAACACACAAACACAAAGGTAAAAAATACTACATTTAATAAAGTTTACAAAACATATCTCGTTTGTGTGTGTGTGTGTGTGTGTGTGTGAGAGTGTGATTTATGACCTCATCAAAGTCGCTGATGATGTGGTTAAGGAGGCGGAGACACTCAACATGCTGATGAAGGACCTCCTTTTCCTCGTAGAAGTCGGAGAATCCAGGCAGAGAGGCAAACAGCACGCCCACTCGCTCATACGACTGTGAGTACAACTCCTGATGACACACACACACACACACACACACACACACACTTTAATGCTATGTTAATATGACTCATACTAATAGAATAAGTAAATATTGATTATTGATCAGGCCTACTGGTCATGAGGCCTGAGGGCATATGATGATGTCACACCTTGCATTTAAAGATGAGAAACAATTCTACAAAAACTTGAAAAAGCCACAAAAGACTCAAAAAATGTGCAAATGGGCACAAAATATTGTCTAAACCACTTCCAATTCTTTCAAGGTCTCAGCTGTTCTATACAGTCATTTTTGTATATTTTTAATATTATGGTTGTAATTTTTTTCATTCTCGAGATCTTTTTTGTACAGTTAGATTAGTGAGTGTTGTCTATGTTAATATATCCAAAAATTCATCCAATGATCATTGAGGGTTATGTGAATTTAGACCACCAGATACTGCAATAATAATGTTCAAAATTAAAGTAGGGAATTTTTTAACTTCTTCTCCTCTGTACTCAATTTAACTGTCATTAAACTCAATTTCAAAGATCCTGGATATAACTATGAAACTTATTTAACACTATTCTGCACAGTCACCCCTGTGCAGAATAGGGTTTTTTTTTCTTATTTTAATTTTTAGAAATCACCTGGTTAAATTTTTATCAAGGCTGAAATATTGGAGGAGTGGCCTCTTTGGATGGCAGGTTGATGATGACATAGGAGGTTATACATCTGAGCTAATTGGAAAACTTAAACTCTGACCTCTGGACAGTTTGAACTGATTTGTATAATTTGGTAATATACAGAATCACATCATGAGTATACAGTGATATTTTCCCTTCTTTTTGGACCTTTTTTCAGAACACTTTAATACAATTATCTGACCAATAATATGTCTGCTGCGTGGTTACTTGCACTCATAAATCACTCAAGAAGTCTGTGCTTCTGTTTTGCTGAAGGAAGTCTAGGATTTTATTTACACGCTGATTAACAGTTATCTGTCTGTGTAATGGTCCCATACAGTCATGTGATGCTCCCATGGCGACAGCATGATAATGAAATTAGCTTTGATTAACTGATAACTTAGTTATCCTCTCTCATAAAGATATGGTCACTTCTGACTAGAAAAAACTAAATGACAGTGACCAGAATGTTAATACTGAAGCTCCAAAACTCAATAGGAAATCAAGTTGGCTGCTATGTGAAAGGCATCAGGTACCTCATCATTACGGTCTCTCTCCAAGAAGTGCTGGGCGACATGTGCGGGCAGGATATTGAGCAGCAGACACTCATTGTGCTCCCGCTGCTCCTTCATGTCCTCCACCTCCTTCTTTGCCTGAAGGCCCCAGAGGAAGTCCAGCCGTGCTGTTGCCTCCAGCTACCAGTGAAGAAATAGAAACGGGAAGTGGTGGATATTAGCATACTGAATTCATATCAGGGTTATCATTGTTTATTTGTCAGCAATAAAAGCTGGTAGCCTGTTTAACAGAATCCACCTGTCTGCTGTTGAAGAGGACAACCACCACAAACATCACCATAAGAACAACACAGACTCCATTCCTGCACAAGTGATGAGACCTGACAACAACAGAGGAGACCACATTTTATTTTCCACACCTTTAAACAAAAACACAGGAACATGACCTGAATGGAACTTGTACCTGTAATTCTCGATTATGTAGGTGTAGACGGCAGCAAACAGCAGTAGAACGGCCAGCTGCAACACGCAGCTCAGTCTGAGGAACACGGCACAGGTAACCATAGCAACCACGCCACTTAGAACCATGTACTGTACACAGAAGCCCAGTGATAATTTTAAAAATGGTTACTGACTAATCAAAACAATGTCATTATGGTTTTGAGCTCATGTGATGTTTGAGTGTTCACCTCTGGATATGTGCAAATGTTGATGTCGGTCCAAGCCGAGGGAGGCGGAGCCAGCAGGGAGTCCCTGCTGCTGATGTCAGTTTCTGATGAATCACACCACAGCTAGTGGAAGCAAGCAAGAAGGTTTATAACAAGTTATTTTGTACTAAATTGTATTTCAGTGAGTTTTTGAATGCTACTGGTTATTTTACCAACAGCTTTTTGGCGGCTTGAAGAACATTTTAAAAATGTTCAACATAGAAGCTTGGTTGTCAGTATATGGGAAACCGTAATAGACAATAAGATGTGCACGTTATTGCAGGTGAATCATTACTTTTTGGCATAAAATACCAAGAAGCTAAGCTAAAGAACTTGTGGTTTTTATGCTGATGATGCCGTCTTGTATATATGAGCAATGAAAAAAATGGAGGTAACTATTTGAAATGCTTTAAACAAATGTTCCCATTGCTAGTAAAAGAGAATTTTAATTTCACATTATGTTGCTTTTAGCACTGTTGCGGTGCAACTAAAGAATATGTAAATACATATTTTTAGTTTTTGTCAAAACAACAATCATGTCAAGCCAGAAAACTTGAAAGTGATGGTAATTTCACATTTCTTTTACAGAGAACAACAGAACAACATTTTGAGAAACTTTAGAAATTCAAGGTGATTACAATCAGGATAGTCTTTTATACCTATGGAGAATCATCATCAAATAGTAATCCTCACACTGTGTTGTGTCAACATTGCTTCTTAAAATGTAAAACAATATTTTTGGAAAATTAAATTTCCCAAAAATTGCTTCATTGTTTTCATTTCCTTCCAACATTCACAGCAGCAACTGTTACTGTAACATATATTTTAATATGTTAACGTGTTTTGTTTTCCCATCTTTTCTTCTGATGGTGGGCATTTCTGACCTATAACATTTCTTAGTTGTTGCTTTGATAAAAACAACATCAGACTTACAATGTCTGCAGAGGCAATTCCAAAGTTGACAGTGATGGCAGTAAGTGTTAGCAGTGTGCGGGCACTCTTGTTTTCATGAACCCAACAGCAGATTGACTGGAGGGGAGCAGGACAATGCTTAAATTCCTCCCCCAGAGTCAGCAGCAGGAGCAGAAAGTAAATGCTGCCACTGACCACAAACTGTGCGACCATTGGACACAATCTGTAAGGAACAAAAAGTTACTAAACACACACATGTCAGCTGTTATAGAGGTTCCAGTCAGCATGAACAAGATGTTTCCTCTCCTTGATTACATTTTTGCAAGTACCTGGTTCTATGCAGATTATGTGAGGGGTGTTTAAAAAATATCTACTGTTTTTGCACTGTTACATTTTGGTGCTGAAAAGATCACAGAGGTTTATATATTCAACACTGATTTAATTACAGCTGCTCATTAACACAAACATCCAATCACATGGCAGCAACTTGATGCATTTTGGCATGTAGACATGATCAAGATAAAGGTCAGAATGGGAAAAGGTGATTTCAGTGACTTTGAACATGGTACAATAGAAAGTAACACTACTTGAAATATGATCAGGACCAATAACAGTGACTTCAGTTTTATCTGAAAATAGATATAAGCTAAAAAAAATTACAGGTCCAAGGACTGCACCCTGTGGGATCCCACATGTAAACATAATACAGATTCCATTGTTTTGTTTTTTACATTTACAACATGTTAAGCTTATGTTTGTCCAGTTGTTGGATAACTGGACAAACATCATTTACATTTATTTACATCATTGAATAAAAGGAAAATCTATACCTTGGGGCTGGGATTAGCATCTGGACTGTCATTAGAAGCAGCAGCAGAATGAAGGAGCAAACCATGTTAGATTTGAAGAGTTCGTCTCTCATCTGGGAATACTGAGAGACAAACATTTTATTAAACACTGTTTTCAAACGGCCAGTTTCACCTTAAAAACAACAACAACAAAAAATGTCACGTGTTACCTTTCCCTCCACGTGGGAGTCCTTAAACACCTGAGTAAAGGTGGTGATGTGCTCCTTCCTCATTCGCTCACTGCTGCGCACCTCCATGGCCTGGCGAATCCTCTTGTTCACCTCCCGTGTTCCTGAGCGCTGAGCTGCGATATGATTGGGCAGCTGGGTCAGTGAACCATTGGTAAAAGTAGCAAGGATCTGTGAACCAACAAAGAACACAACAAAAGGTCAAAGGTTATTGAAATTCAATCAGAAAAGTACTAATGGACTTTGAATCTGTCTCCTGCACTCACAAAATTCTTTCCTAGGATGTCCCCAAATGGCAGCTCAGCACTCCACGTTGTTATCTCATCATAACTGGGGCGCCTTGCTTTAGGCGGCTCCACATCTTCCTTCGATGCCGGACGGACCAGGTATGTGTCGATGTTGTGTTTCCGTAGAAACTCGCTACGCTCCTGGCCATGTCCCGCCTCCGTCTCATAGATCCCACCTAGACAGTCCAGAGTGGCCTGTGAGATGTGAACCTGTCTGAAAGGAGATGAAAATGTACAACTGAGTAACATGAACACATAACAAAATATTCTGTATTTTAATCATTAAGATTACCTTTGTAGGATGACACCTATGGCAAACTACGGTTTGACAATTAAGTAATAAGGATTTATTATGTATTAATTTGTCTTACCCAGGCACTCCTGCAGCCTCCAAACTGTTGGCGACGTCCACGTCCCAGCTCCAGATGTCAAACTGCCACTTCTGAAGACCCAAAATACCACAAAGGACAGAGCCAGAGTGTACGCCAATTCGCATGTCCACCTCCTGCTGCAGCTCCCGACGAACGTAACTAAAATGAAATACACCGATGAAGTTTTGTGGAAACAGCTGGTGGGATGTGTTAGCCATATGTAGATGACTGGTACCGTATAGTGTTGATCATACTGAGGCCCATCTCCACACAGCAGCGGGCATGTCCTCTCTGAGGCTCTGGGACTCCTGATACGCAGTAATAACAGTCACCCAGAATCTTAATGCGCAAACACTGGTGCTCCTGTACACAAACACAGGGGGGGAAAAGAAAAACTGTTGCCTTGTACAATTAAACAACAATAAATAAATAAGTAAATAAACTGCAAATAAAGATTAAATTCAAATGAAAAAACTTTATACAAAACTGAACAAAAGAACCCCTAGTAGAATAACAAATATTTAACTCACAAAAAGCCACCAAACCAATCCTTCAACTAGTATAAACAAATAAAAGAGGAGCTGATGCGGTTGACAAGGTGATCTGACCTCAGCCAGCCTGTCGAAGTGACCAAAGAGTTCATTGAGGGTTTTAACGAGATCCTGAGCCGAAAGAATCAACGAGAGCGATGTGAAGCCGATGATGTCTGCAAACAGGATGCTGTGGAGAGGCAAAATTCTCATCATGAGAATATCATTTTAATCCCACTGAAACCAATGTAAAACCACTACTGCAATACATTTTTGGCTAAATTACCTTTACGTATTCTTTATTCATCCTCTACATTTTTAACGCTACAATCTGTAATGAAATCATCTAAATAATTTATAAAACCACTAACAATACCTGTTTAGTCTTATTTTACATTAGATGAAAATTAAAAACTTCTTTAAAAAATTATGCCTTTGCATTATTACTGGTGTTGTTGCAGAACGGGGTTAAAAATGACACCTGCTGGCTGTTCAAGCGTTAATTAATTTTTGGGGCATTTTTGTTCTTTTTTGAAATGTAGACAGAAAGATGGGACAGTGGAGGAAGATACTCAACAAAGGTCCATGAGTTGGACTGTGTTATAGCTGTGTAGTATGTGGTTGGCTTCACCACTAGTAAGCTAAACTAGTGCCTAAAGTTAGAGGTTTTGGATCCAAAACTCTGTGGTTAAAGTTTAACTGCTCATTTGACTGTTATAACTAGTCTATTACAGTCGATACAGTAACTATAGTAGAGTTGTTAGTCTGTGACTTGCTGAAGCTCCTCGAAATTCAATTATTGGTTCTTCATTCTTTAAAAACTACATTTATAGCATGTGTGTCAAGCTGATGGCTCTTCATTTGTGGGATGTGGGTTTGATTACCTGACATCCTTGTAATGGTGAATGTAGATCTTGTGCAGCTGCTGAGGCAGCATATAATCTTCCATGACGGCCATGTCACCAATCATCTCCAGAACCAGAAATCGTGGCAGGATTGACATCACCAGGCGTTCCTGACAGCACAAAGACGCACGCATCATTAGCTTTGGGATATATGAGGTCCAGACATATCCCAAATACTTTGTTTCACATGACTTGCTACCTAGCTGTTTCTTAGTTAAACATCTTGTTAAGTTGGTCAGAAAAATTATGATTTGACTTTATGCTGATAACTGAGATCATGAATGAATAGATAAATAGGTTTACTACATTTACAAATGATCCCAATACTTCTTCCACTTCAATAGGGAGACAAAAAATTAGAGAACCCTTAAATATAATCCTCACTTGTCTGTTGTTCTCCCTCTCTAGTCTGACTCGTCCTTCGATACAGCGCCTGGTCTCCAGGAAAGACTGTCTCTGAGTCCGATCAGACAGGTAGTGAATGAACAGACCCGCAGTGTTCATAGCCAGATACAGCAGAGCCTTGGACAACACCTGCACATGTACAACCAAACAGTTTAACGCCTGCACAACGACAGAAAGCAACCAAGAAAAATTGAGGAATTTTGTTACCTTTCTGATGAAGCTGTGGTCATTATAGTGACAGCAGAAATCCACCAGGAGGTGCAGAGTGGAGGTGGTTGCCCCCGCAGTGATGGACCAGAGGAGCGGGAGGGGCAGGAGGGTGTAAGTGGAGAAAAGCGTGAAGAAGACATACCAAGAGTGATCGCTCTCCGCCCAACTGAAAACACTCACCAGTACTTGGAAGGTCTGAGACAGCCAGCTGACCACTGACAGATACCTTAAAGGAAGAACAAGTCACTGTCTTCAATGTTTAAGTGAAACATTTTCAGAATAAGTATGTTTGACTCTGGAAAACTGAAGAATTTTAGAGGTTCCTTCGGCTGAAGTTGTAGCTCTTCTTTCCTTTTCTGGAGAGAATAACAAACCTTCTTCCAAAAGAATTTATGACATCTTACAGCTTTCAATGCTGGGAATTTGTCTTAGAAAATGACTTCTGTGTTGGTAAACGCAGAGTCAAGTAGTCACATTGACTTATCCGGGTTTAAAATTAGAGCTACTGTTTAGATTCTGCTGGTAGGATGAAATGTCATCTGCATATAACTTGATATTTATCTTAAAGAATACTAAACATACCCTCTGCAGTGCAGTGCTTCTTTCCTAATAATAGACAAATAAATAAACGAATAAATTCAGATTGTTTTGCACATCAGGGTACTATAATTTCAGTGACAGATTACATTAAAAGACATAGAAACTTCATGTAGGATGTCACTAAGTTGGCACAGAGATCCTTATAAGGAGCCCTGTGGTACACCACCGTTTGCTTGTACAAAAAGCAAAGCTTTAAAGAGCAGAATAGAATCTTTGTGTTTTTAATCATGTGAATCCTTTGGAGATTGAGATTAGCTAAAAAACAAACAAACAAACAAACAAAAGAACTGCTGACTACATCCCAGTGTACCTAAGCCAATGAGGTGATGACATGACTTCCTTTCTGGTCAGAACCACCAGGCAGATTCCTATCCACAAGATTATAGACAGGCCAGTAAACCAATCACAGGCCATGCCCCACCAGCCCGTTGGCCATGTTAGCAATGAGACTAGCAGGCGGGTCAGGATGTCAACGACAACAGTGACGACCAGCGAGGTTCTTCTCTGAGCCGAGGAGAACTGCTGGTAGAGCTGCTCCAAGTCTGCAGACCTGAAGAGGTTATAAGCGTCAACATTACTTATTTTTATACCACTGTCAATAAGCAACAATAGAGTCAATAAGACACCTGAATAAATAAACCAGACAAGTAAAGATTTATGATTAAATATGTAAAAATTTCTAAGTAATATCAAAGTTTATGCTACAAAGCATATTTAAACAAAGATCATTCATTTTATGACTGTATCATAATTGTTACTATATACAAGTAATAATTGTATGGTTTTTTACAGGTTGAATGTCCCTTTGAATGTCTTTACTTGAATTTGTGCTGCAGTGTGGGGATGAAGACGCCTCGCACTGTCCACCCAGATGACACAAAGAAGTCAGCATCACTGAGTGAGTCATGTTTGGTCTGTGTTGCTGTGGTGACTGTTGGGTGAATACGAGCTGCAGAAGAACGGCGCTTCTGCCAAAATACTCCATGAGACGCTTTATTGCGAATCTGCCTAAAAAACAACACAGATTGAAGAACTTGTGTAATATTTCAAGCTTGATTTAAGGCAATAAACACAAAAATTATGTGAAAAACGTTTTCTTTTTTTTTGTTAAATGTTCTTAATTCAGTAACAAGTTATCAAGTTAACTAACTTTTTTTGTAGTTAATTAACAATCAAGAAAAAAGTAATCAGAAATTTCAAGGTTATATTTGGGGCAATTTGGAATTTAATCAGGATGAAGTTAACCTTGATACCAACGTTTATTATATTTAACGTTCAGTTAACTCAGTTTCTTTTTACCTGTTGATGTCCGCGATGTAGGCATCGGTGACTTTGATACGGTGCTTGCCTCGCTCCAGACCCCCAGCGAGCCTCAGTGTGTACAGGTTGTGCTGGTCAATGATGTTCCTGACGGCGTTCTGCCACAGCAGCTGCTTCCTGCGCAGGTTGGAGGTGGGGCTTATCCCGGTGCTAAAGGTGATGTCGCTAGTCTGCCGTGCCACCTCACAGTCACCATTTAACAGCTCGCTGCAGTCTTCACCCATGGTTACAGAGTTGTAAGGCCTGGCTCTTCTGGGAGCTGATTGGTGTCAAACAGATTTACATCAGCGATAACAGCAGCAAAAATGTTCTCTCTTTCAGTGTTGAGAAAACCTCCAGGCTCCCGTACACAGGGCTGTTTCATCATTTCTACTAACACATGAAAACAAACCAGAAATTTTTTTTGTAATGACAACTTACTAAATTTTACAGTGTGGTGGAGTTGAACCCAAACATGGGATAAAAGGAGGGATACAGTTTGGACAGGCTGGCCACTTAATAGCTTTTCAGTTTTTCAGTTTTTACACTTATCAGTCTTTTAAATGATCATTTATCATCATTTATTGGTTTTATTATATTTTTTGCAGTTACACAAAGGTCATAAACTGTTTTTTTCACAAATTTCTCACTTTAAATGTGAAACACGTGTATAGAAAAGAAACAAAACCAATCAATAAATAAAAATATTTGGAAGATAACTAAGATAAAAACCTTCAGGTTACTTGATTTTTAATTCTCAACTTGCATTTTCAATTTTTCTTTTGACTGTCAAAGGGGAGATATATCGACTTAATGTTTATTACTGAAGTGGCCGGTCTGGATTGCATTTAAATGAGTTCCTAATATTTTATACTCCACACTGTAAATGTCATGTAGATATGTAAAATGTAAATATTAACAGAAATATTTAAAAAATAAAATAAATCATTGCCAAGTTGTCATACTGGACTGCATTCAACCTCTCAGGTGTATCTAATAAAGTGGCTGCTGATTATAAATGGCTTCAGGTCTCTCTGCCAAAAACCTAAGACACCTCTCAGTGGCACAGTTGGCTGAACGCAGTCTTGGCCCAGATCAGGTCCAGGTTTCAGGGTTAATCCAATCAGGTAGCAACTCACTAACCTGACTGCTGACAGGATATTAAATCTCTATTTTCAGATGTCTGGATTGGTAAATGGAAGAAAAATTACTCGTTAACACTCTAAAATTATCGGACACTTGTTAATAAAACAACAATATTTACAGTAAGATACATTTCAGCAAGTGAAGCTTTAAATTTGGGCTTTAGATCCAGGATATCTGAGCATAGGTTAAAAAAGAAAGAAAGGAAAATTATGAGCTTTAAAATAACCTTTACTTAGTTCAAATTGCATTTGATTGCTTCCTTTTCTCATTCACCTTATAATATGTCAGATAGCTACCATGCCTTAGGTACTAAGCAACTTGCCTGCATTAACAGGTAAACCAACATTAGCCAGTATAAATTCAGTTTTAAACTGGTCCATAACAACTTTGTTATGGACATGACTTTGACCATCTTTTGATAACTACAGTTCATACCAGTCAATTGATCCGGTTTTCTGGATCAAAAATGATTTTGAGCTCTTTTTTCTGTTTAATATTAGCATCATTAATATTACCATGTTAGGGTTAGTATTACATAGCTAAATCCCATCTTTATTTGATAAGGTTAGCTAATTAATCCAAACTTCTACAGCTGATCTGGAAACGTATCTGCCATTTTCACTTTATCAGCTAATATTACAAGTATTACTAAAAAGAATGTTAGTTGGTTAGCTTTCTGTGTTAGCAAGATCCATGATACTAAATAGTGTGTGTCAAACGCAGATTCTGTTGATGTGAGGACAGACTTTATCATTTATCAGAGATGTTCCAGACTCCTCTACAAATGAAAGAAAATAGTAACATTTTACTTTAATTTAATTGATACTTTGTAGAATAACATTCTAATCACATCGCCCCTCCATTAAGCCCCGGCTATTACTTCTTGACCAATGAAATTTCAGCACTTTGAATTAAAAAAGCCAATCTACAATCAATCTAAATCAAGTTGAAAATATACATTCATCAGACAACTTCAACACAAGAAACAGATATGTGAGGGGCAAAGAGGAAACTAATATAGTTTTAACTTATTCTGTCAGTATTTGACCTTTTACTGGAGTTTTTTAAAACTCTGAAGCAACTCCTAAGCTGTTGGAAACAGCCAAAACTGTATTTTATTTTTCTACAATCTATTAATATTATTTAATTTTATTATTTATATTCATTTATTTTTGTTTGAATAGAAATTGATGTAACTCTGCAGTTTAAGGCTGGTGTTTGAAGGTCTGAAAGCAGATTGTGAGGTTAATTTGTCTGCCTTTGCCTTTTGATTGATTATTTTTCATCAGAGTAAACCATTACAAACCAAAGTTTAGGGAGAAATAATGGAGTTTAACATAGGAGTGTCCTTCAGAAAGCAAAAACTGCTTAAGTGCTTCATAGTCAGGAACATACAGAGGATTACTTGATATGAGACTCAATTCAGTTTCAGTTCAATTTTATTTATACAGCACCAAATCACAACACCAGATGCCTAAAGGTGCTTTATATTGTATGGTAAAGACCCTACAGTAATACAAAGAACATGGAGAAAACCCCAACAATCATATGACCCCCTGTGATCAACAAGAGTTGGCAGCATATACAACATGAATTCACCTCAATTAAACTGTGTGGAAAGTGTGAAGTTTGAGTGTTTGTGTTGTACCTACTTGTTGCTTTGATCCTGTCCAGATAAAGGTTTAACACCAGTTTGATCCTTCAAACACTCTTCCTGCTTTCTTTGGTTTCTCTCACATTTCAAATTCACAGTTTTTCCTTTTCAGTCCAGTTTATTTTGTCTTCATTTCACTTTTGCTCCTCAGCCTCAAAGTTTCTTCTTTAAAACATGCTTCATGTTTGTCGTCTCTTGTCAAACATCTCCATCATGTTTCTCTCTGATGTTGAGTTTATGCTTTCATAAAAGCAGTACTTTCTCTGACAGGAAAACTGCAAAATTACAACGACGACGAGTCATTAGTTAACCTCAGCGGAACAAAATGAACCCAGTGAGGTAGTGAAGGTCACCATGGCTGTTTCTGGTCATTCCTGCAGCTTTAACAATGTCCCAAAAATCAGAAAAATGAGGATAAAAAGAACCAGAAGCGACAAACAGAGCAGAGCGAGGCCGAGTGAGGAGATGAGGATTTGAGTAATGAGCTGATGTGAAGCAGCAGATGTCTGACTGAGCATGTTAATCCCAAAAGGAATCCCTGAAACAAAGACAAATGGCCCTTCATTAATCAGACAGATTAACTGTGTGTGGGGAGGTTCAGGTGCCTGATGGGATTGGCAGACCTCCAACCAGGTCAGTTTGAATCACCATGGTTCAGTTCAGGATAGAAACAACTGAAACTCAAGAGAAAACTTCATAAGGTCACCTCAGTTTGTTCAGACAAACTAAATAGTGAACAAGACAAAACATTAATGACAAAGTTGATGTTTTCCTATCAGTCAACACCATAGTTGAAAGTTTGATGGTCTGTTAGTACAATTAACCACACAGAGCCACACTGTAGGTCAGATAATTGCATTTAAAATGCTCTAAAATGTTTCAACAGCACAAACACAGACCAGAGATCCAGCTCAGTGAATCCAATAAACCGACAGGCTGACAGCTTGCAACTACAGCCACCTATATCACCATTAACCTGTCAGTCAAAGAGGCCACACCCCTAACAATGCAAACTTATCAATGGAGAATTTAGCTACACAAACTAAATGTGTTTTTGTGTCTCAGGCTGCAAACTTGTTCATTTCTGCTGAAGCCAGCCACTAGTGGACATTAGGGGAACTGCAGTTTTTTGGTACGTCTTCTAACACAGAACCCATCCTGTTGTGACCAACATGTAAATATAAAGCACAAAGCAACATTATATTATGTTTATATTTGCACTTAAAACAAATAGAAATAGAAGAATCAAATGGCAATGTAGCAATTCCAACTGATATTAAACCCAAACTCTGAACATAACCTGATCCTGACCAGATTATGTGCACATGTTACCATGGTGATTTAGCCAGGTAAAAAGAGAGATTTAATCTGACACAGCAAACTGACTTGAAACTCAACAGAGCACGCTAAGCCATTAACCTCACTTCATTAAACTGGGTTCAGTGAAGACAAGATGAAGTACAGACAACAAGAAGTCAGAACTGCACTAAATTCAGTCCTCTGTTTGTGGTGGTGCCTCCTGCTGGTCCTAGTTCACAACATTCTAGAGGTTTAGTGGTTATATGAGCACATGAAGGTTGACTTTGGCTGAAAAAAGTTTTGTCACTGAAAAAAACAAACAAAAAAAACTATAACTTTATTCATGTACCCACAGCTATTAGAATCAGATTAATTGACCCCTTGCAAGAAATTAGAGACAAAAGTTGTGGAGAATTATTTGTAAAAAATAAACTCAGTGATGACACAACCTTAACATATTAAAAATTATACAGAATATAAAAAAAATATCAAATAACTAAGTTACTAAAAACTAAAATAATAATAATTTGTTTTCCTCCAAAAAGTGAAATACGTTCAATTTGAAAATATTCTAAAATAGTCAAACAATTATAACAAGTTGTGTTCAGAGGTTTGAAATATAAAAAATTAAAAAGAAAAAAGTTTTATATTTATTTTTTGTATTATTTCCATGACACAATCTGAATTTCTGAATCATTCCATTATTATTATCAATTACTAATTATAAAATACTAAATTATAGTAACTTATAAATATAAACTAATACAGATGACAAAAATAAAAAACTCAAGGTATATTTCAGAATGACTGGAGGTATGGTTTAAATCAGCGGTCCCCAACCTTTTTTGCCTCACGGACCGGTTTATGCCTGACAATATTTTCACGGACCGGCCTTTAAGGTGTCACGGATGAATACAACAAAATAAAACTAGTACCGGTACCGAAAAAAAGAAGATTTATTCATAACACACGTGAAAAGACCCAGGAAAACTGAGTTAACGATAAAAACGATAACAAAATAACGCTGAAAACTGATAAAAACACTGAAAACCATACATTTCACACCTGAGCCTCAACTCTCGCGGCCCGGTACCAAACGACTCACGGACCGGTACCGGTCCGAGGCCCGGGGGTTGGGGAGCGCTGGTTTAAATTATACATCAAGGATATCCTAAAATCTTGAGATATCAAAGGAAATCCAGGACCTGGCAGCAGGTAAAACACCTCAAGATAAAAATCAGAACAGGCTGACATCAGAATTCATTTTTGTGACTTTTTATTACTTAAAAACAATCTAGCAGAACAACAATTAGTCTGTAACTGTAACATACACTCACTCCAGCATTCGCACGTCATCATGTGACTGATGACTGCACAAACTAAGGGGAAATTTGTACTTCTGTGTTAAATCTATGTCGTAGGCTCTACATAGATTCAGAGCACAAGTATAAATTAAACATCAGGCAACAGGAAGTCAATATGTTTGAGCCATGAGGTACAGAGTTCAAACTGTGCCATATCACACATTCATCAAACACATAGTCACATTATGAGTTAGCTCAGTTTGTTTGTAACATAAATCATGTGATTATAATAAACTACACAGACAGAAAATTGGTTGAAATAAAATGATTGATTGGCCAACGCTCATTAAACTCCTCTTCCACTTTCACGTTTAGTGTGATTTTTATTTTTTAACCTCATACTTTACTTTCATATTATGCACTAATATATTTTTTCTAATGTAAGTTAAATTGACTTTATACTTTTTTCATCAAAATCCTTTGTTTGCATAACAGATTTCAATTTGGGGGATTTATCTTTTTTTTAAATTAAAGAGCATTTTTAATGCGTTACAATATTTTTTTCTTTGATATCCCTTTAAGAAATTTTCATTATATAAAATGCATAAAACATTAGAGATTTTCTGTTTGAAAATAGTCTTATTTTGTAATATTTTTATATAATTTAATATTAACTTTTCTCACTACTCTCTTTTTTTTACTTTTCTCAGTTAACTGGGTTGGTTTTCAATGTTCTCACTTATACGTCATTACAAACTGAATTAGAGTTGCTTTACAATTTAGTATTCTGAAAATATTAAATATACTCACATCCACAGAGATTAATATAGTTGAGTATTAACAGGGCTGATGTAAAATGTTGATGAAAAGCCACTTTTGTAATATTTTTTAATCAAGATCAATTGACTTGAACTTTAAAGCATAACAATAAAAATCACATTAAAGCAACAAGTGGAACCTCATTCTGGATTTTTTTAAGTTAATTCCTGTGGTTACGCATACGTAAAAATATAAAACTATGATAACATATTCATGCTGCCTATGAGTTCTTTACAATATGAAACGCTTTTCAGCTTTAACAGGACATTTTGTGTGATACAAAGTCAGTAAACGGGCACAAGTCTCTCTTTTAGCTCGAACAACCAATCGTGTTCACTACCATCATGTAAACATCAACTATGACTCTCATCTCATGGAAGACGAATCACACATTAAAATGTGGTGATGAGATGGCCATGTTGAATTTTTTTAATTTGTTTTTCTTCAAGAAATATTTTGTTCATTTTTCTTAAAGTGAAAATAATTTAATAAGAAAACCAATTAAGTAATTTAGAATCTTAACAAAATGTGTAATTTCTATCAACTGCCAAAGAAATAAATCAGTTTTTCCTTTTTTAAATATATTTTTTAGGTAATAGCTTACTTAGAGTAAAAGTAACAATAAATAACATTAGGGAACCAATATTCAGTATAAGAAAACAGTTTGGCAGTTTCAGGGAAAAAAATAAATGAACTGAGGCAACAAACCAAGAAAATATAAACATGCATAAGTGATTCCATTGATTTTAAAGGAACAAGACTTAAAAATACATCTAGGGAACTATTCAATGAGTTAAAAGAATAGGTTGGCAGTTTGGAGAAAAAAGTGATATAAGGGCATGCATTAGCATTTTCACTTTTTCCACAGTAACTTCAGGGAACGCTTTCAGAGGGAACAAATATATACAAATTATAGAAATCATGGAGAAAGTCAATAAAACGAACAATGTACAAAAAACTAAAATTAATAGTTTGGGCACAAACTAAACTTTTAGGCCAATAATCAACCGGGAAAAGGGATAAATTAACTAGTTAAGGGAACAAGTTAGCTACTTGGGGTGAGTGATTTTAATGGAGGAAATTAGTAGTGTGAGAGTAGAGATATGCTTTTTTTTCAGGGAACAAATGTGAGGAGCTCCATATAAACAATTTAGGGAACAAAGCAGCAACTTAAGGAATAAATTAATTTAAATTGGGTAGCATGTGTGAGTGACCTAATTGACACTGACATGAACATAACTAATTTGAAGGAGTTTCACATAATTTCCTTAGGGATTAATAAAGTATTCTGATTTGTCCAAAACAAGTACATTAAACTAACCACATCATTACAGAGAACAACAGCCGATTGGTTCATTTTGATGGGTTTATTTCTAGTCACAAAGAAAGCAAAGCTGGTAGTTTAACTCCACCGTGTCTACAAGTTCAACCCATTTTGGTTTCAGATTCGTTTTTGATGAGGAGGACTTGGCAGGTTTTTGCTACATTAAAATTTAAAGTTCTTTTTTTTAAATATTCAGCATGCAGTTTTAGTGATTATGCCTTTAATTTGTTTTTGACAGCTTCAAGTGGACACACACAGGATAAGTACCTGTAAAAAGTAAAAATTTGAAATCATTTAATTTTGAAATGTTTTTCACAGAGTTATGAAGACAGAATAAGGTTTCCCTATTTTCCATTCTGTATCTTCTTCATTTGTGTGGCACTCATCGTCTTCCATACTCTCTCCAGTGTAGTGTTTAAAATGTCATACAAGTTAAAACTGGTTTTATGTTGGCATACCGCACTGTGGCAAGCAACATGGCACACATGACACATATGCTGAATAAATACAGAAATAAATAAATAAATAAATGAAGTTCGTCATCAGTTCGTGCCTGAGTGACAGCAGGTCCAGTTGTTTCTGTGTGTGTGTGTGTGTGTGTGTGTGTGTGTGTGTGTTATTTAATGTTCTTTAGCAGTGAGGTGCGGGCATTCACCACCGCCTTGAATGCATCTTCACTGCCGGGGGCAACACATTTGTCTGGGTGCAGCAGGACAGCCAACTTCCTGTACGCCTTGTTCACCTCCTCCCTAGAAATGAAAACATAGTAAACTGTATTAGACCACCGTAGGAAAAAAAAAATCCTTTATTGAAAAGATGGTATGTATGCTGGCGACTCACCGCGTGGCCCCGGGTTTGACTCCCAACATATCCCACGAGTCTTTGCTGTTGCGGATGCGTCGGATGGTGTCGGCCTGCTCTTTGGTGAAGCCGACGCTGACCTCCGACACCGGGCGCTTCCCGCCGTTCTCGCACATGTCAGTGATGGAGGAGAAGAACGCCTGTGGAGAACACGACACTCACTGAGACCCGTTCCATAAAAAAATGTACAGGAAGCTGCGCATGTGTGCGAGGAATACCTGAAACATCTCGTTGATGCCCTCGCCGCTCTGTGCTGATGTCTCAAAGTAATGAAAGCCTCTGGACTCCGCCCACAGGCGCCCCTCGCCCTCATCCACCACCCGCCGCTTCGTCAGGTCCACCTGTATGAACACACAGACATTTACCTCCAGCTGCAGGTGTGTTTAATTAACCTCAATGAAAGATTTCCCACTCATTTTAAACAATACATTTTACAAAACAACTACTTTTTAGTTCTCTGACTGTGCTGGAGCAGCTTAGCATGAGTCACAGTTCAAAATAATGCTTCTTTATTTCATTCGGGGCCTTAATACAGCTCCTTAGTACATCCTCTGTCTGAATCAAGCTGCTTCAGCTCCTCTCTCTTTAAGCTGCACTCGGTCTGACCTTGTTGGCGCAGACGACGAACACGATGCTGTCCATGTTGGCCTGAGAGCCCATTTCTTGTTTCATCTCGCCGAGCCAGCTGTCGAGGGCGTCGAAGCTCTCCCTCAGGCCGACGTCGTACACGAGCAGCACGCCCTGGCTGTCTTTATAGAACTCGTTACGCACCTGGTCGACACCACAGAAAAGAAACACATGTTCACAGAGCGCTGCCTGCTGGGTGGGTGCAAACATTACAAGAAGGCTTATTTTTTGCCTTTGAAAACATCTTGTTTTAAGAACAATACAATTTAAAATTTCATGACTTCAAAGATTGGTGAGATGTACATAACTGCCTATCACAGCCATTGAAATTCAGAGAAAATAAGTTAGAATTTGAAATCTTCTTATTGTATATTGGTCATTTAAAAAAAAAAAAAATTATCTAACAGGATTTTTGTCATAAAATTTCTAGACATTTTTACTTATGAATTTACCAGTTTTCTTTTCTTGTAAATTTGTGAATTCTCTCCTATTTCTCTTTCACAGCACCTTTGGTGGCGCTCTAACATGCATGTGTTTCATACATTTCTTCTGATGTGAACACCATAAATTACTCGTTTTGACTCACTTCATAGAAGAACGGGTGGCCGGCCATATCGAAGATGTTCACCTTGATTTCTCTGTCTCGAACCTGAACTCTGTTGGCAGATAAAACACGTTAGTGCTCAGTAAGACACATCATTACACACACAATGACAGGAAGCAGTCTGTGAACTCACTTGGTGACGCCATAGTCGATGCCGATGGTTGCCAGATACTTTGGAACAAACCTCTTTTCGCAGTAACGTTTGATGATGCAGCTCTGAAGAGAAAACAGTATTTAATTTAGATGAGCTCCACTGCCTTTCACACCAGACACTCCATCACACTGAGATTTATTCATTTTTTAGTGTTTTTATTTAGATAATTTGTGTTTCGATAGGTTTTAATTGGATAATCCCATTTGCAGACGTATTTCAAATAATAATCAATCTACAATTCTGAGCTATTTTGGAAAATTTGGCTTCATAAATGAGCTGTTACGCCTTTATAACAGGAACTTTTTTAGCCTTCTGCCCTTTAAAAGTACATTCATGTCAAATTTTACATTAATTCAAAACAAGGATTTCTCAGGGTTAAACTAAACGCCTGATCAATTATAACTAACTAGACCCTAATTCGGCTCACACATCAAACATCAAGCTGATAATACAGCACAATAAAATAAACGTTTTTTAAGTGTGTGCTGCTGGTTGTTGCCGTCTGCTACATGATGCTCCCAATATTAAAGGTAATAAAACAATAAATTCTTTTTATGACTAAAATCTGCGCCGAATTATAGCTAATGCAAGCAACATTGAAAATAATTCTCCCTGGGTGCTGAAATCTGTGAGAACGTGTGGTGAGATATAAATAAAATCGGTTTTAAACGGAGTGTGGCGACAGATTGAACAAAATAAACCAGAGCGCAAAACAATAAAACTGACATCCAAAACAGAAGAAAGACTACATAAAAAATCTTTCACGACCTTTATACAATTGTTTCAAATGTGATATTATAAGCCATAAACGCACAGCAGTACAGTACAGGTGGTTTATAACAAGCTCACGTAAAATGAACCAGACTCTATTTTAGGTTTGAGCTAAAATAAACAGGGGGTCTAATACCTTTCCGACCTCGGCGTTTCCGAGGCTAATCACCTTCACCCGAAGAGACTTCTTGTTGTCTCGTCTTTTCGGCGGGTTTGTTTCCATTTGGATTGTTTAATTTTTAAAGTTTTTTGGCGTTTAAAGCGACGCGACTGTGCCGGAATACAGCCGCTGTTATTATTATTGTGAGCGGAGCTAACAGGGCTAACTAGTTGTTAGCACGCTGGTTAGTATCTCTCACAGCCCTTAAACGGGATTATTTCCAGATTCATTAATCTCATCGCATCGTTTAACTTCAGCTCTGATGTTGACGTTTGCGTACACCAGACAGGCAGAGACCCTGCTGGCCTCATAGCCTTAATGCTAATCAGCTGTTTGGGACTAGCATGGAGTTAGCTGCTCACTCACTTCCGCCTGTGTTTTCAAAATAAAACTACATATAGGGAAAACTGTAGCTTTGAGGTTTTCCGTATACGTACCAAAGCAAAAAATGTGCACATAAATGCTATCTATATGATTTTAAAAACAAAAAAAACTTAAATTTACATCAAGGTCTTTTATTTTATAGTCAAAGATGTATTCAGTTTTATTTTGAAAAACGGATACCGGACAACGTAAAAACACTGAAAAGCTATTACTGTAAGTTTAAACTGTGTAATTTAACAATATGTTTATTACAAAATCAATTCATTTTATGAAAAATAAGTTGTAATTTTCAGAATTTGAAATATTTTAAGAACAATACAATTTAAAATTTCATGACTTCAAAGATTGTATTATTTTTATACATTCATGACATGAAATCCAATAAAATGTACAAAATTGATCATTTTATGTTAAAAGAATCTTCATTTGAATAATATAATTTCGGGGAAAAAAGCCTTTCAGTTGATTTCAGTTGATACAACTGATCCTGATGTCTTTACTACATACTACATAGATCTCTGTCCAAAAGAGCGCAGTCCTAGGAACAGTTAAGATACTGCGCAGGACCCTCAAGCTCCCAGGCCTCTGTTAGAGGACCTGAGCTTGGAGGATAGACCACCCGCAGGGGCGAGAGGGGAATTTATACATGTATATATAATAAAGGGCTATACTTGTACTTAATTTATACCTTAAAGTGCCCTTCATTTCTTCAGTTTTAATATGTATGTGTTTTAAAATCATCGGTAACCCATGAATTTAAACCTCACTTGTAACTTTAAGCTTATTTAAAAATAAAGGTTCTTTAACTGTTATTGTCACCAAGCCTTTTCTGCTATTTTTATTTACCAAAAAAGAGCCACAACCTTTTTCTAAACATATAAAGACCTTTAAAGAAATATTTTTAATGGTTTACATGTAATTAATCCATTAAATTCTTTAATTTACCCATTAATCCATTAATCACATCATTATGAATTTTAGATTTAATGGACTTTAAGGGGATAAGTTTTTTTTTTTTCATCATAAAGTGAAAAACTAATTATAAAGGCTGTTTTTGTTCAGAGATGTGCTTTAATGTCTGTCCATCAGGTGGCAGAAGCATCCAGCATCTCATCTTCAGGTCCTCTGAAAACTCTCACGTTTATTTATTTTTTTTTATTTATGACACATTTTGAAATGAGAAAAAAAAAACTCAGAGTTTTGCAAACTTTAATAATGAAGCAAATATATTCATACAGGAACAAAATAACTGACTGCAGTACAACTTCTCAGGAAAATATCAGAGAGACATAACGTTAGAAAAAAAACAAACTTCCATGCAAACTATCTGACACATCAGATAAAATACATGAACACAGAAAACTACAAATAACTCTATACAGGACAAGGCAAAAAATATTGAAACTTAAAGCTGCAGTGCTCTTTTAAAAATTACAACTAAATCTTAGACCTGAAAAGTGTGGAAGCCCATTCATTATTGCAGAAATTTGAAACGGTAAATAATGATAATAATAAGCTTTTGAACATTTTTTAAACATTTTTGTTTCATTTATTTTACTGTTTTTATTGCTCTTTTGAAAGCTTTTTTTGTCTTTTATTGTGAACAAGACCAAATGAAGAAACATTTCAAAATACATACTTCAAATTATTACATTTTTTTCATATTTCATATCGTTTCATATTTTGCCATCACTCGTGTAATGAACATTGATTGATTCAATCCTGAGGTCTTTCTTCCTTTGCAGCTGTGATTCTCCAGATGTTACTCAAGACTTCATCATTTTTAGATGATAAATATAAAAGCAGAAATAAAACTACAGTTTTTCTGTGTTGATCTAAGTGCAGACTGAAGTTCTTTGATATCTTTTTATTTTACAACCTAATATATACATCAGTGGAAAATAACTCCTCGAGTGTCCACTGAAACGGCACCAAACTCTTTTCAGGAATATTGTGAAACATCTGTCTTCCACACCACATTAGTGTAGCTTTAAATTTTACAGATGTTCATTATTTAAGACAGACTTGGTGTTAATGGCATTTAACCATTTTTAAGGATCTTTATCACATTTGAAAGCATTTCAAAAGAAGCAAATCTCCATTTCAAATCATAAAGTAAGTTCTACATTATTTTATCTCACAAATGCACTTTGGATCAGTTTTAAAAGTGTTTCAGCCTTTTAAATCTTTAAACTGTGCTTTTAATCCACAACAAATACCCTGATATATGACTGTGTCAAATTAAACAACAATATGTAAACAAGGTACAAACTGCAGTTTGTTTGTTTACAGTTTTATACTGAGAACCAGGTCATATCATACTCAATATAGATTCAGAAATAATCATGTAAGCATTTTATATTACCTGAATATGAAAATTTATAGAGGTTGAATATGTCATATGTTCAAGCCTCTAATACCAGTTATTACATCCGACAACACCGATGATTAATCCAAAATCTAAAAATGTGTTAAAAATGTAAAAGAATTCAACATTGTTTTAATCGGGTAATCAATTAAATGATAAATCGTTGCAACTCTGATTTCCAGAACATTCCTGAATCCTGGAATTCTTGAAAACTCTCGTGAATTATTGTTTGAACTAGGAACTAATTTGATTTGTTTTTAATACAATGTGCAAAGGGTAACCTTATGTAAAAAACAAATAAATAAAAACAAATAAAAAAATAAAACAATAAGTAAAATGAATAAAAATAAAAATTGGGATTATTTGACTGTCTAGTAACTGTATAGTAATTAGTTAATAAATGTTTTATAAATCACTGTAATGTAGTTGTAAGCAGATAAAAAGATTTCATAGTACTACACAACATAATATGAATATTTGAATGAAAAACTAAGCACAAAAATGTATTTCATATTTTAAATTTGTTTTAAATTCCAGTACATGTCGTACTGTTTTTTACTATGTTGTCGTTATGGGTCTTAAATTTGCATTACAGTCAGATAGACACCAGATATTAACTGTTTATGTACTAGTATACTTCAAAATGTCAAGCTCTAAAACTACAAAAAAACTAATGTAAAAAAATAATGAAAAGTTGCATCTCAGTTGATTACTATTGAATGTGTAAAAATATTTGTAAAATATTGGACATTAAGTCATTAAAAAGACCATTTTTAAATGCACTTTGAAGTCTGATGGAAAGCAGACCTTCCAGATGTTTTGTTAAATAGAAAGTCTGAAAAAGGCTAAAATTTTCAGTCCATTTACAGACTCATTATAAACTTGGCAAACCTTTATATCTTCAAAGTAAAACAAAGATTCTCAAGCTGTTCTCAGTTGGTGTGAAAATTCCCATGAATAATTTCTGGAGCGTCTGGACGGGGCTCATCAGCGGCTCTTTGGCGGCTTGTTGGTTGCTTCTTAGCGAGGTGGAAGCGATTGCATCTGAAGGGAGTCGTAGGTGTCCCTGGTGGCCGAACTCAGACCCTAAGAGTAACCAAAATCAATCAATCGTCAGTTTTTTTTTCATTTAATCACAAAATTATATTCAAGTGATATGGTTAATTTTGATTTATCTCTTTAAAGCTAATGAAGCTTTTACACTCACCTGGTAAACCTGTTCGTTCTTTTTTGGACGCTGTAAAAATGTCAGTGTAAATAATTAGAAATCAGCTTTTCGTTGATGGAATTGAATTACGTAGACGCTAAACAAGAAGTGAGAAACTGACGATTTTGTTTCGGTCATTCATTACAAACCTTCAGAGGAAGCTCCTTATATTCTCCATCTGTGCGTTTGTTCAGGCCCTGAATTTAAAAATATAACAGGTTCAGATACGAGTTTTCTGTGTTAGTACACAAACTTCCAAGAGTTCTGTGTTTACAAAAAGTTAATAAGAATAACAATAATAATAACAATAATAATAAGATATTGCTTGTTACCGTGTACGTGGCGTCATCAGCTACCCTGCGGTTCTGTAGAAAGGAACAGAAGTCACAAGTGCAATTTTAAGTCAGGAGGTTCTAATAGAATTTAAAATAGAGAACCTCTGTTGGGTTCTTTAAGGATAACCTCTAAGAAGGAATTCAGGGTTCTTCAACAAATTTCAAGTCTTTAAGATTCCTGAGAAACCATTCTTTGGCTTTTTTTTAAACTTCTTTGGACATAATCTACGAGTTCTTAAGAATACTTCACATTTATTGTAGTTCTTGTTCAGGTGGTTTGGAGCCTGTAGTGTTTTTGAAATTGATCGGTTCTTTAAGTATTTAACAGTTTGGGGTTTTTTATTGCATTGTTCTTGTCTTGGTTCATGGTTCCTGTTTTATTTTTTAGGGAAACATGAACCCAATAAGCACAAAAACCACCGAAGAACCCAAACCACTTGTGCAAAAACTACCAAATACAGTATAAGCTCAAAGATTTTTTTTCAATTATTCTTATAATCTTCGACTTAGGTTCTTCTGAACTTCATTTGCTGAGGTTATTGTACAATTAATTGTACTACTTGCAGAAATGGTTTGGGTTCTTCAGGGGTTTTTCTTCTTCCTGATCTCTGAACAGGGTTTATTTAAGAAGTCCGTGGTTAATGAATTCTTTCGAACTTGTCCTATTCCACTTTAGTTTGTCACAGTTTCTCCCAGGTGTATGTTTGATCCATGCATTTATTCCATGTGGTTAAGAAGCATTTTAGTGTTCTTCAAACATCTTCCAGATATTGACAAGTCTTTTAAAATTACTGCAAATCAGTTGTTTTGTTGTTCTTTAGATTTGTTCTTGAGGACATATCCTAATAATTATTTTAGAGTACTCAACAACAAACTCAAGATTTTGCGTTTATTGTGGTTCTTGGTGTGGTTTAGGTTTTTCACAGGTTTGTGGTTCAGGGTTTCTTTATAAAGTATACAGTTTGAGAGTTCTTGCAGTTTGTCTCCAGTATTTTAGTTTGTCACTGTTCTTCTAATGTTCTTCCTTTAGGATTCAGGATTGTTCTTTTTACACGTGTTCTAGCAGAAGATTTGAGGCTCTGTTATTTTGTTGATCTTATCTAATTAACTACATTAAATCTCAATGCATGCTCAATCATTCAGGTAAGGAAATGGGATTAGTGACGATACGTTTCTACCACTTGAAACGCCGTGTCCATGAGGTCTTAAAGATCTGGGAATTTTGAATGAACCGGGAATTATTAAACTGTACATAACTTCAGAGAAGTTTAAGAAAAACTTTAAGGTTCTCTCAGCAACAGTCACTACTGCAGGGTGGCGATCCATGATGAAAGCAGTGTGACAACACTGAGCCTTATCCTCCAGAATCAAAAAAGTGGAATCAAACCTATAAACATTCTAAATTTGTTTTTTGTCTTTTGTATTTAAACATTTGACTTCAGTACTATAATTAGATGTGTTGTATGAGAATAGCAGACTTACTCTTCCTCGTCCACTCTCGGGGTCTCCTGTTCGCAGTGGCTCGTAAGTACCTGGATCCTGACCTTTCAGATCCTGAACAAGAACATGTTTTAATCCACATCATTCTCCTCATTAACAGTTACCCCCATTCTAATATCAGTACAATGCCAATATTCACACTTAAAATCTGTGAAAATAGGCTAACAAGCAGTTTATGGTGTTAGGTGATAGTAACTTACACTGTATAAGCCCTCCTCCTCCATCTTCGCTTTCGATTTGAAGAACTACAGAAAAATATAAACGACTGTTAATCAAAAACAGCCTTTTGTGGAGTGTGAAGTAAGAAGGCTATAGAGTCATTATTGAACAGGTCTGATTTGAATCAGAGATGAGAATTGGATTTGAATCTGGTTTTACTCCTTTGAAGAATCAGCAGTAAATATTAAAAACAAACAAACCCACCTTCTCTTTGATAAACATGCCGGTGATGATGAGGCCATAAATGCCGAGGAAGCCATCCAGGATGTAACACAGCTGAGGGTCGTACACGTTCATCGCCTCTGTGGAGATCAGAGTTCAAAGGTTAGAGGAAACACAAACTTGACTGAGTTCTGTGTTCAACTAAGAGCCCCAATAAAATGATAGTACACAATAAAAATGACTGGTAACAGTTCATAAACTGTTGTTACAACTTCTAAGCTTCTATTCAAGCTTTGAACATTGTAAAATTTTCCACATTTCACTAAAATGTAAAGAAAAATGTCTGGGCTCCTATGTGTTTTTGTTTGTGAATCCTGCGTGCCTGATAAAAGATTATTTAAAATAAAGCTATAGACGAAAAAATGTCATCATTTTGACTAAAACTGAATAAAAATAAGGTTGACAGCTACAGCAGTCGACAGCCTTTGTTTGTGCAGCGTGTCAGTGTGAAGGAGCTCGGCGGTTTCCTCAGCTGCTGCTGAGTGCTCGCTGTGGCTCATTAACTGACAGGTGTGTGTTCGTGTGTGGTTCAGTGTGGGCGTGTGTGTTTGTGTCGGTGTGTGTCTGTATAGCCGAAAGATGCAGCAGAGCCTCATCTCACATCACAGCCGCTCATTAAACATTTAAACAGGTCAGAGTCGCTCTTAAACTGCATTTCACGAGACAAAAAATACGCAAGAAAATAATTCACTGTCCATAAACCTTTGGCAACGTTTCATTTTGATTCACGTTGTTTATATAAATACAAAGAAATGTAGAAACGGTGATGAAGTTTGGCTGAATTTGCTCTATAAAGATGTGTATAGAGACACGTTTGACTAAAAGTGCACTAAATGCATTTCTACTTTGCCACGCTCCTATCCACGTAACTGACACAAGCATCAGTCATGTGATTCTTGTGGCATTCATCACCAACAGGAAAGAGAAGTGATTTATGAGAAAACACACCATAAAGAAGCATTTTCCCACCAAAGTAAATTAGAAATTTGCAGAAATTTGCCATTTGTTCTTTTAACTGTATTGCTAAACAGACAGACAAACAAGCGAGCAGTGTTTAGTTTGAAAAACCTGGTGATTACTGTTTTTGGCCAAAACTGTATGGAGGCTGTTTTCCATTTATGTATGTGGTATTATTTTAATTTCTTGTTTGGAGTGGGCTGTTGAGTTTCAGTAAAAATATGTGAGTCAGTCATGTGATTCTGGTGAGAACATATTTTCTCCAGAGAGAAAAAGGAGACGTAGCTCATGAGAAAATACGGCGAAGTTGCTGCATTTTCTTTTTTGTCAAAGTTTAGTGAACTCTGTGCATTTTCTTTGAAAAACAAGCAGCTCAATTTAATGAAGATGGAGTTTAAAACCTTCAAATTTTACACCACACTCGACAGACTTCAGATAGACAAACAGGTTAAACTCCACTCACGTACCTCTGTAATTGTTATCAAATGTTTGTTATCATAGAGCGCTGAAATGTGCTGTAAATTTGTGTTTCATGAAAAAATTCACTGTGACAATAAGGTTAATCCACCAAACACAGTTAATGTTGTAAACATTAACACCCCCCCCCCACCCCCCACACACACAAAAAACAAAAAAAACAAACAAAAGATACACACACACACACACACGCGTGCACATACACAAGATTCATTTAAAAAACAAAAGTATTAAATGAAGTTTGGCCAAGCGCATGTTGACGTGTGAGGAATCAACAGTGTCGTCAATTTGTTTTTTCTAACCCTGTAAATGAGATATATTTTTATCTTTGGTCACATTTTTTCTGAGGTTAACTGCTTCATCTGTGTGGTTTGAAGCCCTCTCCTCGTCTTTTTCTTATCTTCAGTTTCCAGGAAACGGTTTTTGCCCTTAATCAGTGATCTTATGAGCTTAGAGCCAGCATCTATCAACATCGTTTATAAAGAAACTCTGCTTTCCCATTTCTAACTGAATGGTCAGACAGAATTATGGTTTTGTGTTGAGAAACTATGAGAGAATAGTGAAAAGTCGCTTTCCTACATCACGATGGTGATGATATGAAAACATCAGCTCATAGGTGCTTAAACCGCATGCTCAAACTTTTTTTTTCTTAATCAATAAAGATAACAATTTTCAGCTGAGTGTCACTCTGTTCATCCTCATAAAGATCCACCTGAAGTTTTCTGCATCTGAAGCTGAGAGGAAGCCCACATCACAGCTGTAACGCCTCCTTTCACTGTGCGTTCCATTTCATGGTCATTTTAAGCTGACAACACGTCTGGTTAGATAAGAGCAAAGATAAACTGAAAATATACGCATCAGGAAGCCCGTGTGTGAGTGTGTGTGTGTGTGTGTATGTGTGTGAGTGTGTGTGTGTGTGTGTGTGTGTGGTCGAGGTTAGGGTTTAATCTGATGAGCACAGTACAGTTTCATGTTCAGTTTCACACACTCATATACGAGGCCTGCTTTTAAAAAGGTAAACTATATCAGTTGTATGTCTGCTGTGATGAAGTTACACTAACTACAGTCAGCGCAGGTAACCGGTTTATGCAGCTCTGCACCAGACTTCCATCAAAAAATATGCAGTTGTAGGTGGCACACACACACACACACACACACACACACACACACACACACACACACACACACACACAGTAGATCTGTATCTACTAATTTAAGTTTGAACATGGCTTATGAATTCTTTTTATAAAGTGACAGTTTAAATGCACGTGCACATGAAGTTCTCCACCGCTATGGCTTTAAAAAGAAATGTAGCTCTGTAATGAGCGTGCATAAAGTCATAATGCCAGTGGACACATGCAGGCTACATTTTTAAATAAAGACACACAAGGCTCCGATACAGAATGGCTTCAGCAAAGCCCAACAGTTATGTGTCTGATAACGTGACATCAACTACTGTCGTGCATGCAGCTCGATACCAGTATTCTTTCAAAAAATGTACAATGTAAGCTCACACACAAAGTAGATCTGTTTCAGACCTGCTTTCATAAAATCCTGCATTAAAGTTTGGACGTGCGTTGCACTTTAAATACACATGCACCACTATGGCTTTAAAAAGATGCCTCAATTTAGGTACAAAAACATGTGCGCTTACACTGAAGCTTCACTGTAAGCGCACACTTACAGGTAGCTCTAACATAAGCTTGCTTGAAGATGTCATAACGTCAGCTCGTTACAACTAAATAAAGATTTGTAAGATCTTTACAATAGTGTTTCGATAATATTACACTAATGCGGTTATACTTTCTGTACCACAACTGCTTTTTTAAAAAGTTTAAATTGAAGTTTGAATATTCATTATGTGGCTGCTAATGAAATGATAGCTGAAGAAGGTATGCACAGAAAGTTCAGCACCACACCTGCTTAAAGATGCATCAATTTAGGTGCAAAAACATGTGCCAGGCCTGCTTTTAAATAGGTAAACTCCAGTAATATACCTGTTTTGATGAAGTCACACTAACTACCGTCGTGCAAGTAGGTCACCCACCTGCCTGAAAAACGCTTCAGTTTAAGCACACACATGCAGGTAGTTCTGTAAGTGGCAGGCTTAATGCAAGATATAGTTATAAATACAGACAGACTTAAATATCTGGAAGAAATATTTAAATTGGTTTAATTTTAAACTTGCAGACAATTAGAAATACTTCATATGAGACCGTGTTCTTTAGACGTACTTTTTCAAATGTTGTTTGATCATTTTGTGTGGGGTAGTAGTTCTAGTAGCAGAGGAATTTAGGTTTTAGTAGTATATGCATGCAGGTAGTGTTCTAATAATTCAAATATGATGTGGTCACTGTGTAGACCATCTTTCCTATAAGAAATCCAGACGTCAGTGTTACCATCATTATAGGAAATTATTTTCAAATGAAAAAATAAGCATTTATGGTATGTAAGATAGCTAAAGATATCTACTTGAGAAGTGTACCTACATTGTTGAGCTTGCGTAATATTATAACATAACACAGTACCACCTTCGCTATGTCAACCCACGAGTGACTGAAAGCGGTGCTGGCAGTACTGTTCTGGTGCTCCGTTACAAAAAATCTAATGAATATATTTATGTATAATACATATAATACAGTCAGCATTATGTATGTATATGATAAACATAGTAAAACCTTTAAAAATGTGTACACATGCATACACCTCGAACATAAGTTCACATATAATCACCACAAATAGACAAAATGTTGAATAGTGAAAAAATAGTGAGTTAAAAAGTTTGCACCTTTTTTTTCATCAGTGTGTTTTTGAAGGATTTGGGACATTGCGCTGTTTAAGTTGGTGGTCAAACAAGTAATACATGATATACATAATTATGTATAATGTATAGTCAATACACTATAATGGGGTACGTTAATTTACTGAAGATCAGGATCAGGAGCTACAGTTTTATTTTATATAATTTGGACTAAAGCAGATGATTGCTTTAATTACTCCAACAGAAACTCAACGGGCCGACCCAAATAAGAAAAGTAGGCTGCGACCAGAAAGGCGTGGAAATGCATGTTTTTGGCCATAAAGTGTACTTACTCTCATCAGCTTTTACAAACTAAATTGCATTCATATATTTTTGAGAAGGACGCTTTAAAACATTATAGACAAATATGTTGTTAGAAAATGTTAAAAACTGTCTTTTCCAAATCATTTTAAGAGTCAGCGCTCGGTACATTCGGAAAATTGATAATACAAATGCAAGTGATGTATTTTCCAAGTACTGTTTTAAATATTTATACCAGTTTTGTAACTGGACATGAACCCAGGCCACGGTTCAAACATAAAATCGCATCACATATGAGCGATATTATTTCTGAAGAAGCCAACTAATATAGCTGAAATTCTTTTACGATGTGCTAAAAGTACAAGTATATTCTGAGCTCTTTAATCTGTCTTTTATTCAGTATATCAGAACAACCGTATTCATCATACAAGAACAACCGTAAGATAAAGTAAAGTAAACATATGTGTTTCATAATGTGGATTTATTGGAGGACTGAGTTTTTTTTCTTTGCATTAATATCTGATGGACATAATCGCTTACCCTTCATATGTCTAAATTCTTGTTTCTGTTAGCTGAAGTTAGTGATTACCTCCTGGTATAATAGTAAAGATCAGGACTTCATAATTCATGTAATCATCATATTTTAGTATATAAAATGCCCCCAGCTGCTCAGAACACACCTCTGTCACTTTTGCAAGTACATATGACCTTGAAAACACCGCTCTGTATAACTCAGTAAATTAGAAAAACTTGAATAATAGCTTAAAATTTTGATATTTTTAGAGGTTGTTTCTATGGTTTTTATGCCTGTTGTGTCAGTAAGAAAGGTTCAATAAAGCTTTTAAACGAGTTGCATTAAACTGCTTTATAACTAGTCCATTTGTTATTTGTTTTTACTTCTCCTAAAAGGGAAATGACAGTAAAGAAGAGGAGAACTGGAGGAGTTTCCACTGAAACTGCATTAAAAACAGTTCAAGAAACACCCGGTCTGTCTAATCTGAATGACTGACACATCAGCGGAAAGATCAGTGACATTTTTTATGTTTACACGAATTCTTCGTGACTCATCAGAAACATTCACAGACACCATTCACAAAACTGGCTTTGCAAAGTTTTCCATCACAACCTCTCGTAAGGGATCCCAACATCACAGAGTGTCCGTGAGTGCAACATCAGCAGGTTTCCTGCATCTGCTGTTCAACCACAGGATCACAACACAGCCCTGATTTGCAGTAAATGCCCTGAGCCAACATGGAAACACTCAGCTTTACTCAGCTTAACCTATAGCTTCTTACGCAATTATTGCAACATTAAAACTGTACAAGAATAAAAATAGTAGCAAAGCTTCGTGGTTAAAACAACAAAGCAATACAGATTAAAAAGTCAAGAGTCTGTTAAATACTGATGTTTTAAAAATTTCTTGCAGCATTCAGCATAACATTTTTTCTCTCCAGTTGGCAATCAGACTTTTTCTGGCCCACAAAAAACTAGTAGAATTATTTTATTTACTGCTAACTTAATCTAAAAGAATACAGAATAATTTATCAGTGTTATAAAACAGCAGAAAAACCAAAAACAATGAGAAGTAAACCTTAAGAATAAAAGAAGTGGAGTAAATACTAAGCTCTTCTTTAGACTAACCCCTGATGAATTGGCTGCTGTCGAGGTTTACAACAAATCTGCCTAATTGAAATATCAGTTTACCTGCATGCAGCGATCTTTCATTTTAGCTCCTTAATTCAGTTGCGCTGTCGCTGCGTCAAACAAACCAGCAAATGGAAGCAGCTACATCTTCTATCCACACAGTCAATCAAATCACTTTCATTGTAATAAAAGTCATTTTTATTTCAAAAGTCATATTTGCTGAAATAAAACAAATACTGACTGTAAGGATAGAAATACTAAATAGTGAAAGTTCATTTCAGTCAGTGGCCCAAACAAGGCAGTTGCCAATGAAGTTGCCCAACAAATGGCCCCGTGCCATTGATGCTGGTGAAAGCCGTCTGGTAAAAAAAAACAGTTAAGAACTTCTGTATGATTAGACTGGACAGCTGAGGTTGATTATGTTGTATTTATTGAATAGCCACACACAGATTCTTATCTTTTAAAACCACCTCTTCTCTTACAGGACATTTATATGCAGACACAAAACCATAGAAAGGCTGTGAAAGACTGGAGTCTTTATAACTCAGACAAATTAAAACGTGTTTATTTAGGCATCTAGCATTAGATCTAAGTTTTCTGAAAGCTAATTAACATAATTTACATCTTAGACGCCTACAAACAATTGCTAATGACATAAAAGAGGGTTTAAGAAAGGGCATCATATCAGAGTTTCTAATCTATTTCCACTGCACTCATTACAGAGCTCACATTAGGTTCTAAACGCATTAACCGAAGTTCTGGGAAATGAAATCTGACCAGAGAATTGGAAATCAGCTTGTGCTCAGACTCCTGCCAAGTTCAGTAGTTAGAATGAAAATCGAAGAAATGCTGAGAGGCTAAAGGGTCAGGACCATCCAAACGCTCTTCTAAAGAAATTAGACTCAACCCAAAGCTGTTTCTATGTGGTTTGGATGCTGAGGGATACAATTAGAATTAAAACTTGACCCCAATGAAAAAAGACAAATAACGTCAAGTTTCCACCAGAAAGAAAAGCGATCGTTAAAGAAAATAGGGGTGTTAGAGGGTCTGGATCTACTTTAAAGGAAATTTGAAGAACTGTTTGTCATAAACAGGTTTCATTTGAATGGTTGTACATTTTTAGATGTTTGCTGTGTCTTTTCAGAGTGAACTTTGTGACTGGATTGCCGTGCACTTGATATGAGTGAGAGATTGCTGTTGGTTTGTTTTGTCGGTACTGTTGGAAATAAATATGACAGTAAAATCCAAGCGAAGCTAAAACAGAGCAGATTACTGTGGCCTGACACTCGGCAACTCCATGTACTCCCACGGCCGCATGACCACACAGAGATGAAGTTTTCAGATTACCAACAACCTGGCACGCTGGACCTATCACAGGGTTGCAGTGACATATATTTTGCCTCCGACAGCTGATAAAGGTGATATGTGATACGTGTAGGTGTTCAGCAGAACAGAGGCCCAGGGGGAAGATCGTGTGGACTGTTTGTGCTCGATGCAGATGATATCGCAGCCTTGAGGTCTTGACCTGCAGGTCCTCAGACCGGTTTCTCAGGCAGGAAATCCACTAACACAATCTGTACACCTCCATTTTACTTCTACTGTACATTACACAGGGTTTTTTCTGCATGCACAAAAGAATGGTGTCCCTTAAAGATGTTCTGGCCTTCGCCCAAACGAAACTTGAGCAATAAAGACAACTTTGTTTCTCTAATGGGCAGAAATAACAGGAAACGGCTCCTAAATTTGAACGATTACACTTCAACATTAACGTCAGCTCGGCTTTTTGAAATGTTTTTTTACAGCATGGGTTGAGACATTTAATCCACTTTTACTTTGTTTTATTAAATTTAGCTCATAATTCTACTCTATAGAATATGTCTGTGACGGTTCTCAGTCATCCAGGTCATGGTAGTCTAAAGAGCTTGGAAAGAAAAGCGTCTTAAAGAAGTCCACATGCTTTTCTTTCCAAGCTCTTTAGACTACTCTATAGAACCACTTTGTTGTATTAACCCTTTCATGCATAGTGGTCACTACAGTGGACAGCTATTCAAAGGCTGTTTGTATTTGCGTCAGTGTTGATGGTGTACTTGCACATAAACCACGACACTGGACACTGATGTGGCACTCCATACCCTGCCACCCACCCCAAAGGTGATGTTGTCCACCTAAGTGGACATGCAAAAAACTATTTGAAAAATACATGTTTAAAAATGAAGTTCAAAAAACCTTTTTTCATGCCTAAAGATGAATAAAAATACTTAAGAAAAAACCGATTGAGGTTGTCATGAAAGGGTTAAAGTCTGATTTTTACAGTTTATTTTATTTTATTTCCCTTTTTCTCTTTATTTTCTCCATCTAATGAGCTGTTTTTTCATGTTATATTTGCTTTCTGTGGGATAGGCTCCAGCTCTCCTGCAACCCTGTATCACACAAACAGAAGAAGATGGATGGAGCAATGGGATCAATATTTAGCATCTCAGCATTTCTTGTCTTACCAAAAGGCAATTTTGAGCAGGAAGGTCCTATTATTTTTTATTATTGTTGTTTTATGAGTTATTTCTTTTTTTCATGCAACATTGAGGAGCTAAAACCTCTTAAAATGAATCTTTAGTGCAAACAGAAAAGTAGAAACACAATGTTTGGCTGGTTTTTCGTGACTCATTGACAGACTTATTTGGAAGCTGTTAAATTTAGACTTATCTTCATTTATGCCGGAACAGAAATTAAAACGTGAAATGAACATTTACAGTAAAGAGCAGTGAGGAGGTGGAAAAATCAGTTTTGCTCTGACGTTACAGCGTGTCATGTGTAGATGTCTGATAGCAGATCAGACTTCTGTTAGGATTCATTCATTCTCAGATGGCTGCTTCTCTGCCTGCGAAACAGTTCAGACTGGGTAAAAGGTTTGAGCCATATTACAGCGCTGGTTGTGTTGACAGACGCGAGACTTCAAACACTCTGAGAGCAGCGACAGTTTCCTGAATGAAAGTAGAGAGATGAAGAGGCCGAGGTCGCCTTTAAAAATCCAGCTTGTCGCTTTTAGCAAAAAGGATGTCGTTTCTAGGAGACCTGAAGAGCATGTGACGCGATGTAGTTAATGCTCAAAGAAAAGGGCGTGGCCCGAGTGCTGTCAATCAAAGATAAGGTGCATGTTGTAAGATTACGTCTCTTCCTAAGGCTTCCTGTATGCTCTCTGAAATAAATGATCTTCACCAGATAAGAGTCATGTTTCCATCCACATGATTTCGATTTAAGCAGAAACTACAATTACTGCCTTTGGGTTTTATATGTCACCCAGTCTTTGCTGCTCTTTCCACTGTTGTTTTTTTTTTCATTGTTACTGCAAAGTTGAGGAGGCTAAACCCGAAAATCTCCTCACAGTGTATCGTTTACATTCATGCCTGTTGACTCATTTCTATTACCTCCAGAAATGAGGTGTTCAGGTGTTCCCCTGAAAAAATGAAACCAGAGAAACCCGGTCAGATTTGTATTTGTCTCCAGGCAGAGAAACTTCACTCTCAGGAGTTTATAGTTGAAACAAAGTTACATTTGTTTGTTTAGAAATGATCACATTTTCATTTACAGATCAAAATCATCACCTTTGAGCTTCCTGTACAGCAGCACTGCCTAGTTTTAGCCTACAAGACACAGTTAAACTGGCTGGCTCTGGGGGTTAAAATTTGTGTTCAATTGTGAGTTTGGGCTTCAAACTTATGATAAAAGAACACAATCAGAGCAAACAGCTATGGCACCACTTTCAAAAAACCCAGACTCATTAACTGTTTAATTCAACTCAAGCCAAGACAACAGAATTAGAGCCTCCAGTCAACAAAATCAATCAATCAAGGAGTTAAAAATCCTTCCAAAGGCTGACGTACGGACCCCTGCCTGCACCTCTCAAAACTTGTTTCCACAAATCGTTCTATATCTAACTGGTTCTACACATTTCCATTAAACAAAGACCAGGTACCAGCACAGAAGCACAAAGCTGTCCAAATTTGCAGCCATCATTGTTAGTTGCCATGGGAGGCACTAACCTCATTGACTGGTAGATGCGGGCCACAGATTCTGCCCACCTTAACTCCCTTCTAATTTAGTTACCCCCAGTTGTGTTCCATTATGCCACGTAAAGAGAAAACGGCAAAACATTAACACCACAAAAAGAGATGTCAAATGCCTAGTGTGAAAGAGAGTGAGAGCCCCTCGACTCCTCTCCACCAAAGAATAATCCATAAATAACTTAACAGCTGTTGTAATTAAAGTAACACACAGTTTAAGAAAGAAATATATACGCATGTGATTGAGATAATAGCCAACTTGCTTGAAAGCAAGTTATACTCTAATGAGTATATTCACTGAATCAAAGCATATTTCTGCACTGCAGCTGAATGGCTCAGGTTATGTGGGTCACTGTAGGGTGTGGCAGGCAGGTTCAGGTTTGCTTAAGAAAAAGGAAAGGGGACAGTTTTGAAAAAAAAAAAAGAAAGAAATATTCAAGGCAAAATATTCAAATAACATCCAAAGATTCGTTCATTCTTCCTCCAGATTTTGTGATGAGCAAACAGATCCTCTTGAAGATTAGTTGTTAGCTGTGTTTGTCCTTGCGAGAGCGGTTTTGCAGTCAAGTGATCATACCCCACAAAGTCAACATAATTTTCTTTTCAGTTTTCAGTTGCATGACATTTTAAGCTAATCTGCTCTTTAAAAAAACCCAAACAAACAGTTGAATAAATGCACATCATATAGTGTTGGGCCGACTCCAATAGGTAACGCTGAGCGTTTTATGAGATCTCAGTGCATTGTAACTGCCAACAACTAAATTCTAATTGGTTAATGCTTAAAGGGGCATCAATATAGGAAGCGATTTACTCGACATGTGTCAGTTTGCCACTGACAGTTGGTAACTAATAGACATTACAGGCTCCAGTTGCGTGACAACCCCCTAACATATTTACCACCTTCACTGATAGTGGTAATCACTTCAACTGCTTGCCTTGAAGTTAAGAAAGGTCAGGACCTGCCCACTTTGAGTCCTTTATTTTTCCCCATTGCTGCTTGAAGTTGCCAAATGTCATTTCTATAGTGCTGGTCCCTCTGTGGATACCCCTTACGCCCAAATGATGCTTGTACAAAATTTAAACAAATTCCTTTAAGGTGTTTCTGAGATTTTGCCTTAATCTGAAAAAAAGACAATATAATATTTCAGTCTACACAAAGCAGAGAAAAGCTCGGCTAAAGTGAATTAAAAGCAAAATGCACCAAAGGCCAATGGGAACTTCTGCATTTTGCATTCCTGGATTTACAACAATCAGAAAATAATTACTTCCCGTTTTATCTGCTTATCCCACAAGCCATGGAAATCTGGATAAGGACATCCAAATAAAAAATCCACCTTTATATTAATGATGCTGTTATTTATACATGTGATTCTCTCTCTAAACTGTAGCAAGTACAAGAACTTCGGACTGAAGTTAAAACTGTTAAAACTGGTTCCAAATGCCCACAAAACAAAGTTCAGTGTAAAAAAGTGCACTTGCAAAATCATTTAAGCATATGAATAGTTAAGATGCTTTTCTCTGTGTATACATTGATAAAATACAGAATGGAGTTTATTGTAGGGATAAATTAAATTTTTTATGCCAAGTCACTCTGCCACAATAATTATGTCTCCCCATGTTTTCATTTCTTTTAATTATCTTAATTGTACAGCACCTTGTTGTTTTAAATGTGCTATATAAATAAATTTGACTTTGACTTTGACAAGTAAAAATCTGCGTAAGCTACTTTCCTGCCTGCTACTGATTATAGTGATACACACTTTTAAGGACCTTTTATCAAGTGTGCTATGCATTTCTAAGGTTCGTTACAAACATGAACCCTTCATTATGATTTGGTGAGTTGGCATTGACTACTCACTGAAATACCTGTAAAGCGAATATGGGTTAACTTCCAGCTCGCTGTCTGTATTTCAGCTCAGATAGTTACTATCTTGAAGTCTCAGATGTAATGCACTCAAGGTTTTGAATGATGTGGGTAAAACTCCACCTTGGACAAGGAACAATTTGCAGATAGGTCTGTGGTAAATTGACTGGTTCTTATATAGCACTTTTCTATTCTGCCTGAGCTCTTAAGGTTCTTTATACAACAAGCTTCACACTCCAACAGATGCATCTCGCCCAAGAACATTTGGCATACAGACAGGAGCAGCCAGGGATCAAACCACCAACCTTCCAATTAATGGCCACTGCTGTTTCATTGTTTTGGTTGCATTTACAACAGCTCTCTGTGGTAAAGAAGATTTCGATGCCAATGAGACCTACTTGTTAAAGGCATTTAAAAACCAAGGCAGTTAGATGCTCACAGCTTGAGAAACCCTGAACTGTACTTGCAAACATGCTGCTGTGGTGTCAGAGTTGGCAGTTTGCATCTGAACACCTGAACGAATCGAGGACATCTCACCGCTCTCTCTTATATATGTATGCTGAGTTGTTTTGGTTTTTTTTTCACCTCTACTCTGTGCTCATTGTCTCACTTTGGGCCTAGAAAGTACACCAGTAAAAATAGGCTGAGCATCTGCTTAGTATAGCCGTTTTGTTTGAGTTGCATTTTCTGTCATCTTTTGCACTTCTTTTAAACCTTCTGTTGAACCGGGGTGTTTCCTTAGCGGGGGCTGAGAGTTGCGCCTTGTGCAGCTCTCTGGCCACCACATCGAGCCAAGGTACAGCTCAGTTAGGGAAACACGCTTTTGACAGCTAAAGAAACCACAAAGCTGCTTCCTGAAGTGGGGGTCTTTACTTTTTGTGGTCAGTTATTTCTCTTGAACTACAAAACACAACTACACTGGCACCTTCAGACCTCAGACACTTACAAGGAGGACTATTTCAAGCTTGAAGCCTGTTTGTATTGTTATTAAATCATCTTTTAATGGTCTAAACTTACTTTAGAAGTAAATGGAAATGGAAAAATACTAATCCAAGAGGCACCTAACCAACCCATGCAAACTAATATGGATATTGTAAGTCTTTCAATTTTAATTCATTAAAATGACAATAAAAAATCCCTTTAAAAAGTCTGATACATACAGTTGACTCTACACCTTCTCTTTTAATAATATTTCAGAGCTGCCAACATGTTGGTGTATTTAAATCATTACATCAAAAAAGACCCTCTCGTCTCCGTTTAAATATACGCTAATAGGGTTGAGATGCTATTTGAGAAGTCATTGAAACTGAATGGTGTTTATTTTGCGCAAACCACACAAAGTATTAACACTACACCTTTGGACATAACGTCGGTTACTGTGGGCGCTTATAGCTCTGATACTGCTCTGTAAAATATCTTGTAGGCCAGACGAGGCCCAATTGTCACAATACGACTTACATAAGGTAGACTTGTGGCTGCTTTGCAGCATGCAGACTTACTGTCTGAGGGCCCAAGAAAAAAAACTGCCCAATTGCCAACAGAAAACTGCACATATGAGCTAATCGTCTGATGCTAATGTAACATGTAATGCACCTCGGTCATTATATTTTAATGCTGTTTTTTTTATGTAAAGCTCACGAAGTGCATTAATCTGGGCAACTCTGAGTACTGTAAGCAAATGCTTTGCTTACAAAGCTGTAAGCAGCTCTGCCCCACTGTTAGAGCACACCTGGCGTCTGGCCTTTATAAGGTCCTGTGGTGTAGCCCAAACACCCAGAAAGTCCCATAGAAAATCTTTCATCCTATCATGTTTGACTAGAGCAAGTTTGGATTATTACACATTTAATGTCGAATGAAGCTGAGAGATAGGAGTTATTCAGGAAACAGAAACCACAGGTTTTACACAGCTGCACTTCATATCATTGCTGAATCTTGATTTTGCCCCTTATCTGGAAAAGAGGGCCTTCATTTCTCGGTTTAAACATACAATAAAAAGTTTCAGATGCCAAACGGATGTCATCATAATTTATTGCTGTTTATTATCCAATCTGGCTGCTCGCGGCATCTAGAGCTCAATTACGGTACTAGAAAACATTTTGTGTGCCAGATGTTGTCTAAATTTCACAACTCTGTTAGGCCTTCATTGGGTAAAACTGTGGCTCCTTGAATCAGGCAGACAAAACCATATGTGGCCCAAAAACCAGTTTCACATGCGGACCACATTTGGCTTGGTCCAGGAAATTGCTCAAAAGTCCATTTTATTATTTTTAAACAGGCCGTGCATGTGATGAACAGCACTAATACTGGTTAGACAGCAGTTATTCAGGAAACTGTAGCCACAAGTGTTAAAAAGCTGAAGTTCATGACTTCTCTAAATCTTACATTTTGCTCCTTATATCAAAATGAAGAGCCTCATTCCTCAGTTTGAACATTTGAGGTCCTAGTTAAACCTTTCTCGTTCATGTCATCAAAACTAAATGCTGTTTACTTTGGATAAAGTTCACAAAGTGCATTCAAATCACGATAGCAGACAGATTTAGGCCTAATTTGCTAATCACTTTTAGCACTTTTAGCACAGTTTGGCACTTATGTGTGCCAGATGTGGCCCAAATGTAATAACAAACTGGACATTGAGCCTATATAAGGTGTTACTGTGGTCTGTCTGTGTTGTCGTTTAAGAGTAATACTACATGTTTAATCTAAATTAAAGCTGAAAAGCAGTAGTTCTTCAGGAAATAGAAGCCGCAAGTTTTAAACGGCAGCAGTTTATGCCTTTATTTTAATTCTGAAACGTAATCTTTCGCCCCTAACTTACAAAGAAGACACTGATTTCTTGAGTTGAACATATATTAAAAAGTAGCCCTTCCTTGGTCATGCTATTATAACGTAATGATGTTTATGTCTTGTAACTCACACAAAGTGCATTTAAATCATGATAGCAGACACATTTAGCAATAATCTGGGATACTTTGGTCACTTATACCAAAGTTAGGCGTGGATGTGTGCCAGATACGGTCCAAATATCAAAATACTGGACACTAAGCCAGCATAAGGTGGTGCTGTGGTCTGGGTGTGTCTTTCTTGAAGTGTGATTTTTATCTGACATTAAAGCTGAGAGACAGCAGCTATTCAGGAAGTATAAGCTGCAAGTCTTAAACGGCTACGCGCCATGCCTTTATTTTAACTCTAAAATTAAATTTTTGTCCCCTAACTTACAAAAACGACCCTCATTTCTCACTTCAGAGGTGTACTTAGCCATTTAATAACCATGTCAGCCAAATACAAAAGTCTAATTCTCATTACAACATGTGAACTGAGCAGTTTTAATGCTTACTGTACGAATTAAGGATGTGTTTAGTGAAGAAAATGCTTTGTTTAACGAGCATGATTTTATGTGTTAAGTAATGCCTTTATCGTGCCGCAATATAGCGCTTATTAAGGAAGCACTGAAGCCACAAGTGTTGAACTACACGTCTCATGGTGCTGCTGCACAAACTTCATTTTTTTATAAAAACCAAAGCGACAAACGTGATTTCTGAAAATTGAGCTATAAATGTTCCCTTCTACTTTTAGCTTTTATTCTCAACTTTATTTGCTCATCGGAGGAAGGTGATGGTAAAGTGATTTTTATCTGTGTTACTATATTCTTGAAATGGCTCTAAAGTGTGAAAATGTATTGCTGCCTGTGGTGTACCAACCTGTAAAATGGAGGAACTCTCCATTTTCTAGCCCTTTGTCTTTGTTAGAATCAAACATCTACACATATATATTTACACCCCACAGTTTGAGGAACTACTTCGTTTAGTTTTCCTAAACTGTTTCTATTCTTTTATTCGGGTCCAGGAAACACGTGATCGAATTGGTCCCTTATTTTAAATGAGCATGATCTGCCTACACCGGATTAGCGATCAATATTTAGACGACTTAAATTTGTTTTTGACTGTTTAATTTGTTATTTAATGCCCTAAACTTTGATTTAGGGCTATTTTTGGCTTTGCACTACATTTGTGATCATCCAAACTAGCATTAAATGTCTGAAAATGTAAATGTTTTAAACTGAGCTTGAAATGGTCTAATGGTCTAAATGGTATCCAATGCTTTCAATTGTAGTTGGTTTAAACTGGATTTCCTGTGGTCTAAACTGGTACTTAAGTTAAAAAAAAAAAAGCTTTTTGTTTAACTGTTTTCTTTTTAATCTTTGAGACCGCTTTTAATACTTAGCTTTGGCGCACACTTATCAGCTTTAAACTAATCTATTAAAGCGCTAAACAGGTCATTTCATAGTCTAGACTGGCTTTGGATCTTGAATGGTTTGAACTGGATTTCTGTCTAAACTGGTACTGACGCTGAAAACCGCTGCTGGTTTAAGTTCTTTTTTTCTAATTGTTGAGACTTGTATTAAGACTGGTACATTAACGTTCTAAACTGGTCATTTGATGGTCTAGACAGTTGTCTATGGCACTAGACCGTGGATGACCTACATTAGAATTTGATAATGAAAGGCCAGTGTTAATGCTTTCAAGGCTCTCATCACTTCTGTGCCTTACTGGTCCTCTGGGTCCCAACAAACTTGTTCCCTAAAGTCCGCGCCGAGTTTGGAAGAAATGCTTTTAGTATTTGTGCTCCAAACACCTGAAAGTCTTTACAGTGTTTCCAGAATGTCATTTTTTGGTAAGTCTTAGTGAAATTAAATTTATGATTACCAACCTTGTACTTCTATGTCTATCTAAATCGGCTCCATTATCTAGATTTATTTCTATATTGTTTTATTTATTGCTCACCCCCCCTCCCCCCCTTTTTTTTTTTACTCTCAAAAAGAGTTCAAGCTCAAGTATATTAAATCAACTTAATACCCTAAATAAACTGGAGGTCTGATTATGTAAACTCTAAACATTTACTTTACGTAAACGCCTGTGAAAGGCTACGTGAAATGGTCTCAACTGGTATGCAATGCTTTTAATTGTTTCCTGTGATCAATACTGGTACAACCAGTGAAAAATGTTTTTTGATCAAAAATTTTTCCATTTTATTTGTTTCAGTTTATATTTAACCAGTTGAATTTTGACACACTTTATTTTTAGCTTTACACTTGTATGTTATTGATCTAACTGGCCATTTGATGGTCTAGACCAGCATCTATGGCTCCAGGCCTTAGTTTAAGATAATCGGTATATTTTATTTTATACAACTTTTAATGGGAAACTATCACTTCTGTGCTTGACGGGCCCTCTGCATCCCTACAAACCTGGTCCCTAAAGTTCGCACTGAGTTTAGAAGAAAATGCTTTTATGTTTTGTACTCCAAACGACCTGGAAGTCTTTGACAGGGCCTTCAAAAATGAATCCTGTGGTAACTCTTGTTCAATTTAATTTTACGATTATTTGTATATTAATTCATTTATTGGGTTTGAGTTGTACTTTAAGCGCTGAAGATATTTTGATTCCAAAATTTACTTTAAAGTTTGGGTGGCTTGAACTGGACTTTTGATAGTCTAAACTTGGCTTTAAAGCTTGACAATGTAATTGCTTTAATCTGGCCTTAAAGTGGGCTCAACTGGTATGTAATGTCTTCAATTATAGTTGGTTGATTTTTTTATAGTGTATTCTGGTATGTAACTCTGCAAACTAGATGCGGATAACCTTTTGGGTTATTTTTTCACGAGTGTAAGACATAAACCTGTTGTTGAGTGAGACTGTACATTTGTTACATTGAGTTTTGCCCAACTTCAGTTCAGATGTGTCGTGACATGAGTTTGATTAACTTGATTAAACTTCTACCAAAGAAGTCTATGAATATAAAAGTCTATATTTATAATAAAGTCAGAGTTTAAACAAACTGGAAGGAAAGATTAACGCATTATGTGTCATTTTTACACCTCGACAGCATGCACGAACTGATTAGTCGACGTCCGGATGTAGATGTTAGCCGATAGCTTAGCTATCAGGTTCAAGTTACATAATAAACTTTTTCTTCTGAGTATAAAAAGTCATTTAAAAAAAAAAACAGAGGGGTCAGATATCTTATTTATTTAGGCAATGATGGGCCTTTTTTTAAAGGTAATCTACGCAGATTAGCTTGCGTGATAATCGGATGCATCGACACCAGAACATTTCTGATTTATAGTGTTGGCTAGCTAATGGCACTGTAGTTTTTAAATGTAAAATTGGTCATTAGATGACAAAAATTTTCTTTTTACCCCTAAAATAATGACAGAAATCTGAATTTTGTTTGGTTGTGTCGAGACGAACACGATACAGAATCCAACATGGCTACCAGAATTCTCCACTACAGGCATGTTCAGCTTAAGATTTTCTGCTGCTTGAAAACATTTTAAATCTGTTTTATGTAGATGCTGTTCTGTTAGATATGTGGGGTTATTTATGTAGAAGACACACATCTATGCAAGTAAAGTTGGTATTTTGTTTTAATTTTCAGATTCGTTTGAGGGTTAGCACTTTGTTTGTCGATTAAGAAAACTGATTTAATGCATTGAATTGTGACTGCTCTGAAAATTCAACCATATCCTACTGACAATCGCTTCATGACTGAGACTATAATATTTTTTCTTAGCTTCTGCAAAATCAGCATTTAAAAAACAATAAAGCTAGCAGGATTAAACCCAAGTTTAGGTCTGATTTCGTATCATGTTTCTGCTAATCATAAACTATTTTTAAAAACCTGTCTTAACTTTTGTCTTGCTTTCAGAAGGGAAGTGATGCCTCTGCAACGCTTCTATTTCAAATCTATTTGTAGAACTGCAAAGTGTGTTCGGGGTCTTACCAGCCGGGGAGACCATTGAGGCGAGGACCAGCAGGCCAGATATCCACATCTGGAGCGCCATCCCGAACCAATATCCCCAGACAACGTTGTTTCTTCAAACTGGTTTCAGCGATGAAATGAGATGACTGAACTACACTTGTATCTTCCTTCTCTGTTGCCTCGATGTGGAACAGGAAGTGGTGAGGAGCTGCTGTGCCAGGTGACACTCAGCGACACACTTACATCAACTTTTCTCCCACACATGAACACACTCTGTAGCACACATGGAAAAACAAATTCAGCCTCTTCTTTTGCCAGCTATTCATGCTCTTGATGTTTAGACGGTTATGTAACTGAGAGTAAATCCTTTAAAATAAATCTGAAGCACTCTTTGTTTAAATTATTTACATCACCCTTTTTCTTTTAACGGCTGCTTTTCAATGCTAGAGGCTGTGTAGATTGGTTTCACTTACAGGTTGTCACTTTTGAGTGCAAACTCAAGACATTTTAATGTGCTGGGTACTAAACCATGACCTTTATTTTATCTTAGTCAAGTGGTTTTAGTCCCCAACCCAAATCAAACAGCAAGTAAAAACTAAGCAGCACAAACTGTGGTTTCCTGATGGTCTCTCTGCCACCACTACTTTGTCAGGACTTTTACCCAGGATTTAGTCAAGTACCACAACTAGTGCAATCAACAACTGTGTTCATAAAAATTGACACAACATCTACACTTGACATGTACAGCCAGTGAAATGTATTTCAAAATCACTACCTCAAACCGTAAAGTTCCCTTCATATATAAAAAGATTCACTTGCAGCTGGCAATAGGACTGGATGGCAGGAGGACACGACTGTCTGGTCAATAGTTGATTATAGTTAAATTTCAAGGCTTGGTTTGATTAGATAACTTTCCAATTTATTTACCCCCAGCTTATATCAAGCACCAATATCCTTTGCTCCCATTGGTAGTTATTTCAGTCCAATTGTGCTATTTGTGTCAAAGCTGAGAGAAGTTCAAGTCGAGACTTGCCCACTCAATAATGCTAACAGTTAATTTGCCTGGATTTAAAATGTCTATGGTGGCAGTGTTGATGCTAGTCTTCCTTGGCATCATATCTGGTTAAAAGAATCAAAACGGTGACTGCCAAAGTGCTCAACTTGAGGTCTCAGAATAAAACCTCAATAAAGCTGTGGGACTCAAGCAAACCACAGTGAGAGCCATTATCCACAAATCCGCTAAAACATGGAACAGCAGTGAACTTTCCCAGGAGTGGCTGGCCGACCAAAGTTATCCCAAGAGGACAGTGACAATTCATCCAAGAGGTCACAAAAGACCCCAGGTGGCTTAATGGTTTATGAAAAAACAAAACAAAAAACAAAATTAAGACTTTGGAGTGGCCTAGTCAAAATCCTGACCTCAATCTGATTGAGACGCTGTCGCATGACCTTTCATGTGCTGGTGTTGATGCATTCATGCTCGAAAATGCTCCAGTGTGGCTGAATTGCAACAATTGCAAAGATACTGGGCCAAAATTCCTCCACAGCGCTGTAAAAGACTCATTGAAAAGTATCCCAAAAAGTTGATTGCATTTGTTGCTGTTAAGCTAGTAGGTTTAGGAGGCAATCACTTTTTCTTACAGGGCCAATGATAAATACTTTAATTTAGAAACTGCATTTTGTGTTAACTCGTGTTATCTTTGTCTAATATTTACATTTGTTTGATGATCTGAAACATTTAAGTATGACAAACATACAAAAAAAATAGGAAACCAGGAAGGGGGCAAACACTTTTGTACAACACTGCATGTGGAAATGTATGGTCTACGGTCAGGAAAGCAACGCCAAAGTACATCTCATTATTGGAGATGTCAACACTAGTGGTAGAGACAGTGTTTTTTGGCTGGATCTATCAAATTAGTAGTTGCTTTCATCGCTTGCATCTGACGACTCCACCTCTTTGGGCTGTTGGGTTGTCAATTGTCTTTCAGTTTTCTGTTGCAGGTGCATAGTGGGTGTAGTGAGTTGTCAGTGACTTGGAAGGCCTGTATTCCCAAGTATAAAAGGACATTCTGGGAGAAGAACAGCTTATTTTCATGTCTACCCAAACAACATTTCACTCACCACGCTGGCAAACATGCCAATACGACTGACTCACTGACTGACACAGCTCATGGTTTTTCCTTCGATAACTTTATTTCGTTTTGTAAATTTCAAATGAAAAACGTGGGGTTTTTACTTGACTGATGGCATCACCTCAGAATTATTTGTCCAGTTGTGACAGACCAAAACTGAAAACTTGAAGTCAGAGCTGCCCACTTTACTTTCAAAAGGGGCTGTCACTAATCAGCCAAAGAATATTGTGTTATCTGGGACGTCATTGCCAGTAGTTGAGCCAAATATCTTTTATAGAGGCGACCATTAAGCATCCATCATGTTCAGGTCAACGCAGAATAGGCCCAGGGTTCTTAAAGTATGACCAGTAGGTCAATGGTGGCCCTCAGCAACAGTTTCAACTCTGATCTAGCCTCCATAGCTTATGAGTTCTTCCAAACACTAACAAATACAGCTGCTGTCAAGAACTCAACAACATAACCCACCGTTCTCACCGGTTCATAGGATAATTATAATCTATATAGTGGATATAAGAGCTCTAGGAGAATCTGTTGTCCTCTGAATGCTGAATGTTTTTTAAAATATACGTCTTGGTGATGGTGTTAAAACCATGAGTGATAGGTAAGTGGTAGATATGGCCAAAAAAAACCTTGTTTTTGCTCCTATCTGACTTTCATGTTAGCATAATTAACTCGGTGAAGCTCATGTTTCATCCAGTAAGACTTGAAACCAGTGACCAGAGACCACAAACTCATTAAAGTGTCAGAGATTAAGATGCTCTTAGTTTCATTTACTTTCCATTTTGTTTACTTCCATTTATTGTTTAAAAATATTAAGCAATTAAATTGGGTTAGGTGGGTAAAATAATGCAAATAAACATAAAACCACAACCATTCAAATTAAATTAAAAAAACCCTAAGAAATAATGCATAGAAAATGAATGAAGATAAATAAAATAAATACATGAAATACATACAACTGACAATAATTTGGTAAAGTCTAAATGTGTTAAAAAACAAACAAAAAACAAAACAGGCCTTTTTTAATACAAATCTTTATTTTTCTTTCAAAAAATAAAATTTCACAGCAAACACATTTTTATGAAAGTGTGGGCTGATATTCAGCTTGAAGAAGCAGCAGGTCATAATGTTATTCATAAAGTTATGTTTAAGGCAAATAATTAAAGCTCCTCCCCTTTCAGCAATGCCTAAATAAGCTATGCTTGGAAAAAGCCCCGCCCATAAGTAGCCTAGTTATTATTATCCTAAACAAGAAGCAAGAAGCAAGACACATGTCTTGTTTTTCATGTTTTTCAATGAAAGAGGACCTGGGGCTGTTTGATTCACTAATATGTAAAAAAATAAAAAATAAAAAATAAAGACTTTTTTTTAGCATACAAAAAAAACCTACTACATCACCCACAAGTAATAAACAGCCTGCTGCTGGCAAAGACTCAAGGGAAATGTAGTTAGTGTGGTTACTGATGGCTAAAGTCTCCTGCAGTTTCATTAAAAATTAGTTTATGTTTCATAGAGTGCTATTTGTGGTACATTATGTGCAATTCTTTTCAAACTGCACTTTTAAATCTGTTAGTTAAACAGCATCCAGGTCAAAGGTCAAATACAAAAGGAAAATTTGATGTTTAGAAAAAGGTTTGTTCTGTTTTAAAGTGTCTCTAAAGTTTGCCTACAAACATTTAATCCATTAAAATACTTGTTCATATAAAAGTACTTATTGATTTAATCCTCCTCTGGACTGGCAGGTTTAACTTTTCAGCATGACATCTCCCTCTGGTGGTCAAACTCCACCAGCACACTTGGCTTCTTAATAATGTTTAAATCTACAAAACAACAATAGTCTTTTCACACACCTGAGCACACACACATTCACAGATTCGTGTGAAATCTTTTTAAGTGAATCAAAAGAAAGAGGAGATTAAAATGTAACACTGATTTCTGATGACTGAATGTCATTGATTGAGTGTTTCAGCTGTAGGAAAGAAAAGCTCCAAATGTAACAATTTAGGTCTGAGTTAAAGACGACTTCTGTGTTTAGGAAACTTTATCTGATTTTGTTTGTCTGTTTTCAGAAACAGAAGCTTTCAAATCTAAAATTAAGAATAAAGCAGGCATGATGTGAATGATGTGGATTCAGCGGTTGGATAAATTAATTGATTCGTAGCAGATTAATCGGCGTGCAACTCCTGAGGAGGATTTTATATCTCGTACATTCTTATTGCGGGGGTCGCAGGTTCGAATCCTGAACAGAATAAAAATACACAATGAGCAGAAAAATCAACAAGGCGATGGTTTAACTGCATGTCTTCAAATGGAGGTGTGGTCTCAGCCCCAGCAGGAAGTAATCCTGGACAACAGTAGGACTACAAACCATCAGTGGTGCTTCCTGTACGGTGTTGCCTGGAAATACTCATCAGGAGTGACGGTCTTCACCCCGCCGAAGTAATCTAACACCCACACCTGAAACACAAGGAAGGAGGAGTAGCTTGCTGACTTCCTGCCACATGATTGGCTGAGAGCAGCACAGGCGTCCGCTCAAGACTACAAGTGCTACAGTAATGCTAGAGCTAGTATTACAAGGTGTGTGATGCTGGAGTATCTGTAGTATTAGTGGTATTATTATAATTGTTATTAATAGTACTATGGCAGTGTCTTTCTAGTATTATAAATAGCTGAGTTATGTTTTAGTATCAGTAATATTATTATGGTAAAATTTCTAGTATTACAAGTTTCAAGTTTTATTGTCATGTACAGATAAACAGTGTAGCCACATTTACCCATAATGAAATTCTTTGGCTCGTCCTCCTCAGCTTTACATGAGCATATAGAAGTGTGCAGTTAAATTAAGAAGAAAATAACAGAAAATAGCAGTAATAATAATGATAAAGAGAAAAAAAGTATTAAATATTTAGAGAATTTAAGACAAGTTGGTATTTACAGTTTGTGCAAGCGTATTTACAGGTTGACTTACTACTGAGTTACTACTAGTGGCAGGTGGCAGTACTTCTATTATTAGTAGTATTGTGTACTACCTGTATCTGTGTGGTGTTTTAGTGTTAGTAGTATTATCCATTATTATTATACCATCATTATGATATTGTAGTATTATAATATTTACTTATAATATTAATGAGTTGTTTTAAACAAGTAGTATCATGGACTAAAAGTGGATTATTATATTAGTACTCATATTTGTGTCATGTTTTAAAATTACAACAGCATAATAGAAGTATCAGTGTACTGCATGTACCTATGTCACGTTTAACTTGTATTGTTATAGTGGAAATATTCAACAGTATTTATAGTATTATTAGAAATATTAGTACTTATACATCTCTAACATTGAACATGTAGTACTGTGGGATTGTTTCATAGCATTCGTAGCAAGTCAACTTCAGTAATTATCTGAACTTGGACTGACTTGAACTTGCAGTACTACAGTGGTATTATGTTGCAGTATTTGTAGTAGTGTAGTACCTGTGTGATGTTGAACTTGGCGAAGAACCAGTTGTGGTCGCTCGGCCAGTCGATCATCTCAGGGTGACGAGTGAACAGCGCTTTCTTTGCAAACTCCGCCTCTGTCCCATTCACCTGGACCACAGCAGGAGGAGGTGGTCATGTGACGGGTCCGAACTAATCATGCGTGAAAACACAGGTGTGTGTGTGTGTGTGTGTGTGTGTGTGTGTGTGTGTGTGTGTGTGTGTACCTCCTGTACAGATCCAGACAGGATGATGTGAGCGCAGAGCGGACTCTGAGGGTCGAAGCTCTGCTGCCTGCAGTAATCAGTCTGAGCCAGAGACATGGACAGAGACGCAACAGCGCTCACCTGCATCAATACACACAGCACAGGTAACACACACACACACACACACACACACACACACACACACACACACACCTTATAACATCTTATAACATGACGAAAACATATTTTTAATTAATCAGTTGTGTCCAATTATTATTTAATGCTATATTTTTCTTAAAATTAAAATATGTATTATTTATTTATTTGTTTATCTATTTTTAATTTAAGCATTTTCATCCTCCATATACAGACAAATAATATCTAAATGTGAGAATCATTAATTGTTTTATGTGTCTGGGATAAAAATCTGCAATTTGAACCATTATAACCTGTTTGAAGAAGTGAGAAAGAAACTGAGGTCATTAAAATCGGAGGTACTAAAAATAAATATTTAATCCTGAGAAAATGACTTTTCAGCTCAAACTTCATAACCTTCTGCAAGACAATAAAAAGCTGCTGCTCTGTGTTTTATTTTGATGACTTCCTGTAATAAAGCAAACTTTAACAAAGCTGAACTTCATTTAAACCTGTTTTCTGTGTCGTTTCAGCAGATTTCACACACTCTCTTCTTCTTTTGTGGTCTCAGCTTCTGCTTTGACATGTGACTGGCAACTGCTGAGTCACTGCCAGGAAAATATGCTGAGTCATGCTGCACTTACATCACAGTTTATGTAAAATGGGGTTTTATAAGCTCAAATATTCATGTTTTTACATCTCAGCAGAACTTCACATTATTTTGCATAACTTCACATAACTTTTAAAATTAAAGTCTGAATATTAAAATGTTAAAAATAATATTACATTAAATACACAAAATAAACTTAATGATACATTTCTTCGCCATGGGAAAGAAAATCATCATTAACATTATTTTGTGAACTATTCAAAAATAAATCTATATATTTTAGTAAAATAGAAAAGATAAAGAAGATACAAAAACAGGGGCAAAAAATAAACAAATTAAAGAATATTAAATGAGGCTATTATACCTTATTTCATTTTTTTAAATCCATAAACTTGTAAATATTTTTATCTATTTTTTATTTTTCAGTTTTTGTAAATGCATTTTAGACCTTGGCAGTTTTGCTCCTCTATATGTCAGGTGTATTAAAGCAAATATCCATAATATGTTTCCAATTTTGCAGTAACACTTTAAAAACAATGCTAATCACTGTAAACACATTTACATAAGCCTATTGTTAGTAAATATTGTGTTTACCAAGTTCCACACTTTTGTTTTGTATACAGGAAGTTACTGACAGCTGATGGCTTTTTAAAGTAGAAGATCACTAAAGTCAAATGTTATTTAATTGAGATTTTACCGCTCCAGAACCTGTAACCTTGAACTTTAATGGCTTTCACAGTAAAATCAGAGGTTTTCTTAATGGAGTTCTGAACGAGACGCAGTGCCTGTTACAGCAACACAGCGCAGATACAGCGAGTCTGTCGAACTCACTAAATTCTACAGATTGTAAATGAACTTCTGAAAGGGAAGACTCAGTTCCTGTTTTAACACTGATATCCCGGGTCAGGCTCACCTCCAGGTCCTGCACGGAGATTTCCATGCGGGTTAGGTACATGTAAGGCACCCCGGAGCCTGAGCCCCTTGGGCCGTCGCTCACCGAGAAGACGTTGGAGAACGGCTGGCCCACCACCGGTTTGTGGGTAGCGATGGTGGCCATGGAGGCCCAGTCCACCTGGTGCGCAACGAAGCGCGCGACCCGGGCCACCTGCTCATGAGGCGGGATGTGGAACCGGGACGCACCACACAGGGAGAGGGAGGCCAAGGAGAGGCCGAGGAGGAGAACACGCGCAGTCCGCCACAGAGCTCTCATCTTCGGCTCGAGCGTATGGTGGAGAGTCGGTGAAGAAGACCGAGAGAGGCGATATAAACAATACCGAATATCCGGTCTGAAATTTCACAATAAAAGCATTGCTGGGCTACAACCGAAAGTCAGTAACCAAAAGCTGGAGTGTCTAGGTGGCTTTTCAAAAATAATAGAAATATTAGTAATGAATTAGAAACAAATTTAAAAAAATAAAATCTGCCGTAATTAATAAATTCAGTTGCATAGATATTTCAAAATAAAAGCTGTAATAAATACATTCGGACATTTATCTCCAAAAGTTGAATCTGTTCATCTGGACGTAGCGTTTTGTGGGAGAAACGTTTCGTCACTCATCCAAGTGACTTCTTCAGTCTCAGCTGACTGCAGGTTCAGTCAGTTCAGTCAGTTCAGTGGGCTGGTTTCAGTCATTATGCAAATGTACTGTTTATAAGGTTTGGGGAAACCTGCAGTCAGCTGAGACTGAAGAAGTCACTTGGATGAGTGACGAAACGTTTCTCCCACAAAACGCTACGTCCAGATGAACAGATTCAACTTTTGGAGATTTACCTTCCTGGATGATTGAGAATGCATCAAGACATTCGGACATTTATATACAATTTCAAATCCCCCCCCCCCAAAAGAAAGCTGCACCAATAGTAAACCATGTACCCATGCTGAAAATTTTCAAAACAACTTTTATTATTGCGTAAAAAAATGAACACAGAACTTTGACACTTTGGGCACCAGTTTCAAGATAAAAGTTGTACTGGCTGATTAAACATTAAATGGCAGTGTCAAAATAAAATGACCACAGTAGAGTTACAAAAATAAGAGCTCAAACACAGAATGTGTTCTCAAAATTAAAGCCTTCCCAATAATAAAGACTTGAAAAACTTTCAGAATAAAATAGCTGAAATTTTATTACTTTTTAGGAAAAAGCGTTTAAATACCAAAACTGTTACTAACAAACTGTGTGGAGGATCACTTGGCCTCA